>NW_028324195.1:4271781-4911541 GCF_054372755.1 Phalangium opilio
TTGAACCAAGGGCGAACCCAAGCAACTCCCGAACCCGGGCCACGACAAGCCCTTTTTCTCTGCTCCATCACAGCTAGTATCGCGACAATGTCTACGCATTGCTGAGGAAACGAATTCGGATCGTCTACATTCACAGTTCCGCACTTAAAGATAATGAGTATGAAAAGTTGGTCTTGAGTGGTGTGAATGGGTCTTAGGATTCGGGATCGCGAACCCATCCCCTTCTTCGGGGTTTAAATCGCTTCCCTGCCATAGTAGTAGCGGAATATCTTGGTTCTTTTGCTATCACACCCGAAATGGAACGTCTTCATTCTTAAATGAAATCGGGAAAAACAAAAGGAAGGATAATTCTATTTCCACTACTACGTCAGTAGAGGATTTCAATAGGTTTTTTCTCCCATAAATAAATTCAACCATATTGCCTCGCCTAAGGATACGAACCTACACCTCATTAAAAGGCTACCAAACTCAATGGCCCTTCTGGCAGTAGACGAAAGGAAAATCATGTCCATTCTTAACCAGCTAAAACCTGACACAGCTGCAGGGTATGACGGCTCATCCCGTAAGATAAATAAAGAGTGTGCGATGTGGCTTATCCCGCCACTAACCACCCTTATCAATATGTCTTTTAATATCGGTACATATCCTGACGCATTGAAGCAAGCTGTAATAACTCCAATTTTTAAAAAAGGCGACAAAAATAATCCCAATAGTTATCGACCCATCTCAGTACTCTCTACCTTAGCCAAAATATTCGACAGATGCAATTTCACGAGACTCTCCTCTTTCTGTCAAAAATACAAATTGATATCACCAAAACAATTTGGCTTCAGGGAAAATTCCAACTGCGAAACAGCCCTAATCAGCGTATATAAAAAAATTCTAGATTATATTGACACAAACAACTATGCTATAGGTGTCTTTCTAGACCTATGTAAGGCATTTGACACGGTCAACCATGAACGCCTACTTCACAAGTTAGACATCCTGGGAATTAGGGGAAATAGCCATAAATGGATCAAATCTTATCTAATTAATAGAACCGCAAAAACTAAGCTGGACGATACCCTCTCACAAACGCAATTAGAATACAGAAGAGTTCCCCAGGGATCCGTTCTCTCCCCCCTTTATTTTAACCTCTTTGTAAATGATCTGCCACAATCTACTGGCGTCAATGTCCTAACACTCTAAGCCGACGACACCTTTCTTTTGGTCGGAGGACCTAACCTAGAGGATATAATAAACACGACTAGCCTATACCTGGACAAAATAAAACTCTGGCTCACAGACAACTTACTGGACCTTAACGGGGACAATACGGTATACATGACCTTTTCTAATCCCAATAAACCCCGGCTGTCATATAACCGTCGCGCTTTCGGAAACATAATAATAAAGGAAGTTGATACGTATAAGTACCTAGGGCTGTGGTTCGACATCCACCTAAAATAAACCATTCATATAGATAGCATAGCGAAAAAGATAACATACGGTTCATACTTAATTCATAGAAACAGGAAAATTCTGAACCCAAAGATAAAAAACAACTATACTCAGCACTAATACACTCTCACCTAAGCTACTGCGTGACAGTCTGGGGCAACACCTCAAAAAGCAACTTAAATAGACTACAACTAATCCAGAAAAGAGCCATAAGAACAATAACAAATGCTGAATACTTAGCCCATTCGTCGCCAATATTCAAAAACCTCAATATTCTCACAATCTTTCACACCTATGATTATTGTATGCTAGTATACATCTTTAGATCTCTGGGGATACTAATTTACAACCCCTTTGAACAAAGCAAACCCTTCCGGTACTTTACAAGGAACAATTACATACAACAAGTACATACAACAAGTACCTCAAGCCCGTAAATCCATAAAACTGAACTCAATCTTCTGCAAAGGTACCAACTTATATAAAATGCTAAACCCCCCAAATTCTCTTAGCCTAGCACGCTTTAAAACCTTAGCGAAAGCCTCAATACTGAATAATTAGCTTATTACACTGTAACACCATTAATTTCTGCTCTATCATTTATTATATAAATATTCATACTAAATTCGTTGAGTTTGTACCATTTAAATTATTGGGTACTGCATTCTAAGCAAACGCTGGCATAAAAGCCGATAACGGCTTAGCTGACAATTAAAAAATGTAAAACAACAAAGAAGAAATAAAAATATTATCATTATTATATCTGAAACCAAAACCACACCAAGAAGAGAATCTCAAATCGAGACATTTGAGAAAAAAGGTATCGAGAACACTTCTTTCACTTACATGCTGTAACTGGATGTGGGTTTGATCAGGCGGGGTTTGAAGTAATTACTGATAATAAACATCTTACAAATACGTTGAGTGTTTTTAATGACAATATTAAGTCAACAATAGCTAGGAAACAATTTAATCCCGAACAGTTGAGATGGGTTCGCGATCGCGAAAGTCGAAGACCCATTCACAACTTTCTCCTTCCTGCTTCACTTACTACTTGTACCTGCAGTTTGCAGAACATCTTGTGTAAAGAACTGTGAACGTAGACGATCAGGATTGGATTTCTCGGCAATGTGCGATCATTGACAAGGTATTAGTTAAATTAAAAAAGATCTTCAGCTTGACGATAAAAGATGAACGAAATGTTCAAAACGTGCCTTAAATCTAATCCTTAACGATACTAGAATGTATAAACCCCATACTAAGCGATATTCCCTAATCTACATCTCAGTAATATAGCTTTGCTTTTCTGTGTTTCAAAATTTAGGATAGTAATCTTTCAGCGTTCATTTTTAAAGATGGGGTTGATAACTTAGACTCGGGAATAGTTTTTTTACGGTGTTTAATACGTTCATGAAAATTATCTACTCAATAAAGAAATATCGAAAAAATGTATGTATCCGTAATACATTTGGCATTTGCCACAGTCATTTTCCAAGATGGTGCCCAAACTATCAGCAGCACGTCTTCCGTATTCAAGTATGATGTTAAGACGGTCTTCAACAATATATTTACAATTTTCATGTTTTATACTGTATCTAAATGACATTCCCGGCGACCATTTTCCAACATGGCGGCCAAACTATCCTACGAATGGCTTCAATATTTTACAGTGACGTTCACACAGCTCTGATTATAATATCAATATATTTTCATAATTTTCCAACAACGTGGCGAAAAGTGCACCCAGCATTCACGGCGGCCATTTTCCAATATGGTGACTAAACTATCAAGCACAGAGCTGTAAAATTTTACTATGATGTTCAGGTGGTTACAATCATAATATGCATAAATTTTCATAATTTTAGAAGAAGAATGTGGAATACAATTTCCAAGATGGCGGCGAAAGCTGGCGCTCTACAGCAGGGGACTTTTAATATAATTTTCGTTGGGTCAAAAAGAACACGTGTACCAATTTTAATCTTTATGTTCAAATGTTCTAGGTCAAGCCCTTTTTAGTCCTGGCCTAAAGTTACAGAATCCGTTTTTAAATCGTGAAACAGTATTTAATTTTAACACTCGCAGGGTCATGAATATTATGGAGCGTAACTTTATCCACTATAAATCAATACCAAAGAAAATCATTCATGAGATGTCGAGATGGAGAAGACCTCCGGAGGAATTATCACCGTTGACAATCGAAGTTGTCAGTGGATCTCTCTTCTTGTGGCTAATGGGTCTTTCTATTTCAACCTTCGTATTCATCGGAGAAATATTGACGATCAACAAAAAGTATTATTAAGGAACACATAGGGATCAATAGACCATTCCATTATACAACGCACAGGGAAGGGCCGCCATATGATGAGAGTTCCCTCGCACCAAGAGGCAACACCAGGTGGAGCTCGCTTTCGCTACACGCTGGAGGCTAGTCGTCTCAAACAGCCTCTTGCGTTCCTTCTTGGCGCGAGGGAACTATAGCCTAATAAGGCAGCCCGACCCCTGTTCTGTTTACTTTTTCTTTGGCAGTACAGGAATGGTCTATTACTGTGGTGATAGAAACCTACATAAATGATTGCGTTAATATAATTCTTTGTTTGTAAACTGAAATTTGTGGCATATTGGAGAAAATCAGCAGAAGGTTAAAATCTATTATATTTACTAACGCCAAAAGGACCCGGCGTTGCCCATCGGGACATTTTTCAACTGGACATTGGAAAAAATTGTTGAAAACTGAACCCCAAGGGCTATAATGTCCGTCTGTGGGACATGACGAATCAGTATACTAAACTTTAATGAAATCGTTCGAAACGCGCGGGTTTTTTTCCATTCCTGGTCGCCATTTAGTGGGGTGGCGTAGAGGTTAGCGCTTTTACCTCGCAGCAAGAGGATCTCGGGTTCGATCCCGGACTGTGGTACCGGGTGAAAATCTGGGAACAAATACTTCTGCGTAGAGATTGCAAGTTCTCTCCCCGCAAGGTAAAAGGAGTTTTCCTCCGCAGTCTAACCCGGTTTCTCCTTTCCATCAAAACTTGCAGAGGTTAACGGTTAATAGTTAGTATAGGGCGCTGTAGGTTATCTGTGGCATAGGGGCTAGCCACCACCCCTCTATGCAATGTAAAGGGACCCACCTGTAAAGGGACCCACCTGTAAACAAGCCAGAGCCTTGGTGTGGAAATCCCTTCATAGACTAAGCTTAGATTATTATTATTATTTTAAATATGGCGTTAAATCGAACCGAAAAAGCCATAAAGTCCGTCTATAGGATAGAAGGACCCAGTTTTCTAAATAGGAGAGACATCGCTTGAAATGGGCTAACGTTATTCGTTGAAGATTTTTTACATTTCTGGCCAACATTTTTTAAAATGGCGGCGGATTGAAAAAAAATATGTGCTTGCTGCTTAGGAGTAACGTTCCAGCAAAATTTCAGTCTCTTTGGCAAGGCGGTTTGAGCTAGGCGCTCATTAACAGTCAGTCAGGATATTTGTGAAAACCGTTTGCTGATTGACTAACCACGCTGTCTTCAGAACGTTTGAAGTTTTATTAGGAAACTTAACATTAGTAGTAAATGTTCAGCAGTTTCAAGGCAATCCTGCAAATTTGCCCCCAAAAATGTGCTGTAAATAGTAAATGTTCAACAGTTTCAAGGCAATATTGAAAATTTGCTTCTCGTAAAACTGCTGTAAATAGTAGATGTTCAACAGTTTCAAGGCAGTCCCGCAAATTTGCCGCTCGTAGAACTGCTGTAAATAGTAAATGTTAAAAATTTTCAAAGCAATCCTGCAAATTTGCCTCTCGTAGATTTTCTGTAAATAGTAAATATTCAACAGTTTCAAGGCAATCCAGATACACCCTGTATAATATATTTATATGTCGTCACACAATGGTTTTAAAAAATTAAGTGTGGTTAACAAGAAGAGTAGTTAAAATGTTATTACTGGCTTGTTCATAGAACTCTGTACTGCACGAGACTGGAAATACCCGAGACCAAAATGGTACTCAAAGGAGAGCACCAAATTTTCTTAATATTCTATTGAATTAATTACGCGCAAAAATTTGAGACATTTGACATTTTAAATGATTAATGTACATTCCGTCTTCTTCTTTCGGATTGAAGAAGCTATGGTTTAAGTGGAGCTCAGAACGGCGCTGAACGAAATGGAATTTCTGGGAAATAATCGATATTTTAAATACAAGTACATAGAATTTGCATTCTAAAATCTTAAATGTAATTTGTCGATTTGTAACTTAAATAAAATTATAGATACGCCCAAGAGACTCCCACGTCACGAAACTGGAGGTGAGTTTAACAAGGTTCGGTGGCTTTTTGGTAATTCAACTTTGAAATATTAATATAATAATTTTATGTTACGTTGTATAATTTTGTCGGTGGTGTTTAGGGTAATTCACGAAGGGAATAAAATGGATTTTGATGAATTGTCCAAATTTTTGACTACGCTTGAGGCTTTCAGCGTAAGTGAAAGAGAAACGAGACCAAAATCAACCTATGATAAAATTTCTAATAATCTTTAATCTTGTTTTAGAATTCTACTTTTAATCTGTTTCCCTTTCCACACTTATTATTCCATGGTCGACAGGAATATATCAGTCTCTCTCCGGTGTACGAAACGGCCGGGACGATTATAATGTCAGAACGTAAGTGATTCGGTACTCGCTTACATTTGAAAAGAATATGTCCCATTATGACGTAGCGTAAGACAGTTTTGAATGAGGGAGGCAAAAGCTTTAAATAACCGGATGTAATAATGTTCCCTACAACGATTCCCTCAGTTTTGTCCCACATTACTTGTCGACTGCTGGCTGCGTCGTGGCTGATGGCTGATCGGAGTGACTTTCATTCTGTTCTTCTTGGGTTGTTTCTTGCGGACGGAGTTCAAGACTGAAAGCTACAATCGCAACGTCACCCTCTCGGACTTGATAAAATCGGGAATCCCACCTCTAGTTGCGAAAAATGGTGGAGTTTTCGGTTGTCTGGAATATTTGGTGAATATCGTTTATGTGTTAAGTTCCTTTGTTCTTCTTACGTCACTGGTTTCGTATCTACAGGCAACCCAGGACCCAAATGTTAAGAAATGGTTTGACGCACTCGATCAGGTGAATATGGTCACTGGTGTATGACACGTGATGGATGCATGCCTATTCTTTTTGGGGAGAAAGCTTACATCGCAGAGGACACGTATCTGATTTGGCTAACGGGAGAATTCGTCAAATTAGATCCCCAGAGTAAAATGTTCTTTACGGACAATGAAGGATATCACTATTCTGATCTCCTAATTAGCTTCGAGTATTTTCACTTCGTTTCAAAAACATCTTGGCTCAGAAACAGTCTGCAATTAAAAGAAAACCTCCAACTGAGGTCGATACGGGTTTTATGTTAAACTGATTAAAGGGCGTGACAACTTTTTATTACAGCCTGGAACCTCTGTTCGAAACGCAAGCCTGAATTATCTGGAATTTGAGAAGTATCACTTAATTGAACAATTCAAGTGGAAGCGACAGTCGAAAAGCGTGACTGATTTGGACCTGAGTAGCGTCGCTTCACTACCATTGCGCCGAATCCCAATCAACCGAAACCAATACCATTCGACTACCATTGCGCCGAATCCCAATCAACCGAAAACAATACCATTCGACTACCATTGCGCCGAATCCCAATCAACCGAAACCAATACCATTCGACTACCATTGCGCCGAATCCCAATCAACCGAAACCAATACCATTCGACCGAAAAACCCGCACTTTGGCGGATTTACGATTTTGTCCAATGGGACAATCCCCTTGCATCGAAAATCCCGCACTTCGGGTTTTTCCCGATGAAACTTTAAATAAAATTAAAACAATTTAAGGCCTACGTAAAATGAACACAAGATCCAAAAATTTTCTAAATTATTATTTTAAAACTAAGGATTATAAGAACAAAATAGTAATAAATCAGCAAAATATGACATAATAAAACCAATTACTAATATTGATTTATTATTGTATGTTATATTTATCATGAAAATACTTTAAGCCAGCCGTATTACTGTACTTGAAGTGTATAACCGCTCCTAAGAGGAAGAGACGTCCTCCTAAACAAACCAAACCTAACCCGATCCTAACAGTAATTTTTTGGAAAAGACATTTTATTTGAGAAGTCAATGAAGATGAACATCAATATTTTGGAAAAGGCGTAACATTGTCAAATGATTTATAAATATTACAAACCTAACTTAACCAAACCCGACCTAACCCTAACCTAACAGTAATATTTTGAAAAGGCATATTATTTGAGAAGTCAATGAAGATAAACATCAATATTTTGGAAAAGGCGTAACGTTGTTAAATGATTTACAAATATTACTAACCTAACTTAACCAAACCCAACCTAACTCTAACCTAACAGTATTTGTTTGGAAAAGGCATATTATTTGAGAATTCAATGAAGATAAACATCAATATTTTGGAAAAAGCGTAACATTGTTAAATGATTTATATAATATTTCTAACCTAAGAGTAATTTTTTGGAAAAGGCATATTATTTGAAAAGTCAATGAAGATATGGCTAACCAAACCAACCTTACCTAACCTAACCTGGTTTTGAACAAGAACGTTCTATTGGATGAAAGCGTTTTAGATTAATCCTTAACCCATGCACAAATAATCAAGTGCTATATTCACTTTTTCTGTATACTATTATATTATACTTTTAGAACACACGGTACTGAAAATTTCCAAAGGTCGTTTTTAATTATCATCTTGTATAGTTGTCAAATAATGGCGTTTACATAAAAATGCATTTAAAACGCTTTCATTAATAAACGACATAAAGAGAAATTAAACTACATAACATTTTTGGGGTCGCTTAATTCGACAAATAGCGTCGTTTGAATTGTAAATACCAAAACCGCGGTTGGGCTAAATTCATTAAAAACATTGGCGGGATTCGGTCTAATGGGAATTCGGTCTAATGGAATTCTGCGCAATGGGAAGATACCACTAAAACATAATACGAACTTACACTATTGTTTTTACTGTTATCTTTACCTCTCCGTATATTGTTACAGTTTTAGGCGATATATTTTTTAATGTTATATTTAAAGCGTTGTCAAGAAATAGACTAATCAGTGTGTTTTCAAATATGGTCGCATTCATTTCACAACTAAATTACTCCTTATCAAAGTTCGAATGGTAGGTCACCGCGGCGTCTAGTCACGAACATTTTGGTCCGTCGAGCCAGATCGTTCGAATCAGGCCGGGGGGAACATTGAAGAAGCCCATGTGAAGATTACGACGTTAGATCCCGACAACCTTGAGGATTATGAATCAGTATGGAACAAGCTGTTTAACGATTACTCTGTGGCAAAGTGCGATCTTCGTGGTATCAAGGCCAGCTTAAATCCTAGCCCTGTAAGTTCAAGCCATCAAGCGGAGGTCAAGCTACCAAAGTGTCAACTACCACAATTCTCTGGCGAAGTTCATGATTGGATTTCGTTTCGAGATATGTACATTACTGCAATTCATAGCAATACGGATCTGTCCGAAGCTCAGAAGTTCACTAATCTCAAGTCCAGCTTGACAGGAAAGGCCGCTAAGCTGATCAAGTCACTTACGATTTCAGATGCCAACTACCGAATCGCCTGGGACACAGTTACAAACCGGTTCGAGAATAAACGCGAACTCTACTTCGCTATCATGCAACGATTTACCACGCTACCAACTGCGTCAACCAGCAATTCAAGCTCCTTGCGGTCAGTTGTGGATGGCGGAATGGAATGTACAAGAGCCTTGGACACACTAAACATATCGGGCAAAAGGGATTCGGTTCTAATCTACATGATGACGCAGAAATTGGACCCGGCATCCAGGGAACAATGGGAGTTGAGCCTAAAAACCACGGAAATTCCGGCGTATCAAGACCTTTTGGATTTCATTGAGCAACGAGCACGTTCCCTGGCAGCCTCGTCGTCAGATTCCGGGACGAAAAAGAAAGACTCACTACACAGGGCAGTCAATCTTCACACCAGACCAAGGACTATTCCCGCCGATGGGGAATGTTCATTCTGTGCTGGAGCACATTTCAATTTCCGGTGTCCCAAGTTCACCGCCATGAAAACCGACGAGCGACGATCGTTGGTACAACAGAAGTTGTGTTTCAACTACCTGCGGACTAACCATAGAGCTCAAGAGTGTGAGCTGGGAAAAAGTTGCAAGACCTGCGGAAGAAACCATCATTCGCTTCTTCATTCCGACGAAACCACTAACCTCTGCAGTACTCAATCGTCTAACTCAACTCCAAATCCACCGTCAAGTCAAGTCCAGAATTTTTACTGCCAGGGATGGAATCACTCAAGGTCCGACACGTTATTGGCAACAGCAATCTTGCGAGTCAAGACCTCTCAAGGCGGATGTTTGCAGTTCCGTGCCCTATTGGATAGTGGGTCAACAGTTTCATGCATATCTGAATCCTGTATTTAACGGCTGGGTCTGAACCGAGAGAAAGTCGATAGCAAAGTGATCGGTCTGGGCTCAACACAGATCGGCAGGACAAGGGGGCTTACGAAAGTCCACTTCAAGGCTCATTTTGATACGACGAAAGAGGAGAAATTTTTGCGTACATGCCTACGTGTTGAAGAAGGTCACGTGTCGTCTTCCGACCAGAAGTTATGACATTCGAGGCTGGCATCACTTGAAGCAGCTCCAACTTGCCGATCCTAACTTCAATATTCCCGGAGAAATTGACATACTCTTGGGAGCGGATATATTCTTCAAACTACTCCTCGATGGGAAACGAAATGGCGATCCGAAGCTTCCCGACGCTGTTCACTCGAGGCAGAGCTGGTTGATATCAGGACCAGTCGACTCCATTCAACCCGGAATTCAAGTCCATCACGCAACGATTGGCCTTGAAGAAACGCTGAATCGGTTTTGGACCATCGAGCAAGTACCTAAACGTATGGCTATGACCCAAGAGGAGAGGCGGTGCGAAGAGACGATTCAAGAGACTCATTACCGAGATCAAACTGGGCGATTCGTGGTTCAGATACCGATGAAAGAACCAAGGGTGCCTCTGGGATATTCAACAGAATCCGCAAAGTAACGGCTGTTGCAAATGGAGAAAAAGATGAATGCACGTCCTGAACTAAAATCTCTCTACCAGGGATTCATGGATCAGTATGAGTCCTTGGGTCATATGACGGAGGCGAAGCAACTACATTCTTCCGAACAGCGCATCTTTATTCCGCACCACTACGTACTCAAAAATTGGGATATAACCAGTAAATTCAGAGTCGTTTTTGATGCCTCGGCCAAAACCAGCTCTGGTTCATCACTCAACGACGCTCAGATGGTGGGCCCGGTGGTTCAAGATTCGCTGTACGCTATAATATTGAGGTTCAGGATGAATCAATTCGCTTTCACAGCAGACATTACGAAGATGTATCGGAAAATCTGGGTGGCACCTCACCAACGCGATTTACAATGCATTTTATGGAGACCGTCACCATCGTCACCCATTCAAGAGTACCAATTGAACACCGTCACCTACGCAACGGCGTCGGCGCCGTTCCTAGCGACTCGAGTTCTTCAGCAACTCGGCGATATGGAAACAGCCACGTATCCGTTGGGATCTAAGATCTTAAAGCAAGACTTCTATATAGACGAGGTCATGAGCGGCGGGCAAACCATTGACAACACAAAGAAATCTATCTCAGAACTCCGTTCTCTAACCGATAGCGCTGGACTCATGCTCAGGAAATTTTCGTCAAACTCGTCTGAATGTCTGTCCGAGGTCCCAGCAGAACTTCGAGAAGTCAACGATGTACCTGTGGTGGATGAAGATGCACTAGTCAAAACTCTCGGGTTATACTGGGATACGAACCGGGATCAATTTCTATTCAAAATCCGAGTAACTGCCATTCCGCTAATACTCACGAAAAGGACGCTGCTATCCGAGATTGCTAAAATATACGATCCCATGGGCTGGATCTCTCCTGTGGTCGTCCAAGCGAAGATTCTAATGCAATATGTTTGGAAAGAGAAGATTGCTTGGGATGAACAACCGTCGGTTTCCATTCGGAAGCAGTGGCAGGACCTCCAAGAATCCTTCGCTCAATTAATTCAAAACGTAAGACTGGATCGATGGACACATTATTCCGAGAAGATTACCGAGCTCGAGCTACATGGGTTCTCAGATGCGTCAGAGAAAGCGTATGCGGGTGTCATCTATCTACGATCGGTAGACACCTTTGGAAACGTGAAGATATCGCTATTTACGTCGAAAACAAAAGTTGCTCCAGCAAATAAGTCCGTATCCATACCACGACTGGAACTCTGTGGGGCACTGTTACTCTCGGACCTCATGGAAACTGTCAAGGAATCGTTGAAAGTCTGTTCGACCGGGTCCACGCCTGGACGGATTCTACGATAGTACTTTGCTGGCTTGCCTCATGTCCACGGCGTTGGAAGATGTTCGTGGCCAATCGTGTGTCTCGAATACAAGAAAGCATTCCCGGATCGAATTGGAGTCATGTACCGGGGACCGAGAATCCCGCCGACGTCGCGTCCCGAGGAATTGCGGGACATGAATTAAGCAATCATCCGCTTTGGTGGCGTGGACCATCATGGTTGTCGGACCTCACCTTGAATCTTAACTCATCTGTTCAAGCCATGGATGCTAACTAAATAAACACGGCCAAAATTGAAGAAAGGGTTACCATTGTCGTCGCAAGAACCCATATAGTCAGCATGGGCATGCTCACGAGATACTCAACGCTACTGCGACTTCGCTGTAATACGGCATGGATCTATCGATTCTTCAACAACTGCGCCATCAAGCATGAAATTCAAGTTAATCAACATTCAGCAGCTTCCACTCGAATTACTGGTCCACTCACAACTGCGGAATTAGAGGCGGCGACGGTGGTTTGGGTCAAGATGGTACAGTCATATTCATTTGCCAAAGACATCGAAGACTTACAAGAAGGAAGGTCCCTGTCGAATACAAGCAAGCTGTTAAGTCTACGACCAGCATTGGATACAAATGGGCTACTACGTGTTGGAGGACGTATAAATCAAGGAGATTTCGGACACGATATGAAGCATCCAATCCTACTTCCAAGACACCACCGATTCACTGAAATGGTGATACAAGAAGCACACATACAGAATCTACATGCGGGAGCCCAACTAGTACAGAGCATAACTTCAATGAAATACTGGATTATTCGAGCTAGAGATGCCATTCGACATAAAATTCGGACAAGCAAACTGCAAGTCAGATGATGGGAGAGCTGGCAAGATCACGCCTCCAGTATGGTCGTGCATTCTTAAAGACTGGTATCGACTACGCCGGCCCGTTCCTGTTGCGGCCCATTACACCCAGAAGCAAAACAACTCACAAAGCCTATATTTCTCTATTTATCTGCTTCGTTACGAAAGCAATACACCTCGAAGTATTCTCATCACAATCTACGGATGCCTTCATAGCAGCACTGCGAAGATTCACCTGTCGGAGAGGAAAACCAAGCGATCTCTATAGTGACTGCGGCACAAATTTCGTGGGAGCGGCAAGGGAGTTGAAGGATTTCGCAAACCTAATCCAGTCTGATGCACATAACAAAGCCGTCGCAGATCATCTCTCATCTCAGAGCATCACCTGGCACTTCAACCCGGCAGGCGCACCGCATTTTGGAGGCATATGGGAGGCAGGCGTGAAGTCCATGAAATATCATTTGCACAGAGTAGTGGGTCAGACTCGCCTAACGTTCGAAGAATTCACGACCATTACAACTCAGATTGAGGGATGTCTCAACTCTCGGCCGCTGACACCACTCTCGCCTGACCCAACAGATCTCCGAGCACTCACCTCTGGGCATTTCTTGATAGGTGATTCGCTCCAGTCAATTCCGGACCCGAACCTGTTGCACCTGCCAATCTCAAGTCTTGGTCGATGGCAGTTACTACAAAAATTGAAACAAGACATCCATAAACGCTGGCTACGAGAATACGTGACACGCCCCAAATGGACGAGTCCACAAAGAAATATTGCAGTCGGCGGCATGGTCCTGATCAAGTCTGACGTTGCTTCTCCCACTACCTGGCCGTTAGCTAGAGTCGTACAAATCCATCCAGGACTCGACCAACTAACCAGAGTCGTGACCCTGCGAACAAGCAAGGGCGAAATACAGCGACCCATTGTGAAGCTTTGCCTACTCCCTTTGGACCAAGGAAACTCGAGTGAAGATACTACCGACCATCATAATTGATATGGCATATCAACGCCGGAGAATGTTCAGTCGCTGGTAAGAGAAACCAACTGAAACATAATACGATCTTACACTATTGTTTTTTACTGTTATCTTTACCTCTCCGTATATTGTTACAGTTTTAGGCGATATATATTTTTTAATGTTATATTTAAAGCGTTGTCAAGAAATAAACTAATCAGTGTGTTTTCAAATATGGTCGCATTTATATCACAACTAAATTTCTCCTTATCAAAGTTCGAATGGTAGGTCACCGCGGCGTCTAGTCACGAACAACTATCTTTATCTCAATTTAATAACCAGGTCCTATCTGGTACGTTTTACATACAAAATAAATAATAAATGACTATGATATTTACAATGCTTTAGTAATATTTAAGTATTAAAGTAGCGCCAGTAAATAGGGTTCGATTATATAGCAAAGATTTACTCTCTTACCAAGTTTTGTAGAGTCATGAAAGTGTTCTATGTGTTGTCTCTAATAACGGGGCGCGAACTGGTTAAGATATAGAGTTATTTCAGTGGTGGAAAGGGGTTCAGTCTGGGAAATAGCACACTTCCTCTGGTCCAAAACCAGTTTATTAATTGATTGGACTAGTTTTTTAATTCAAGAAGTGGGGGTTAGTGGTCCTCGGGACCAGTTTATTAATTGCAAATCTATAGGAGAACAAAGGCTGGGACCAGTTCGGAGACCAGTTTATTATTCGGACATAGGGGGGTCACTGGTCCCAAGGACTAGTTTAAAAAATATCCTTATTTCCCAGACTGAAGGGTTTAGGAATTGGTCGTCTGCTTATTAAAAACCAAGTAGCATAAACAGGAAAATGTATTCAGCCTCCATGGTGTAATATTTCTGATTTTTGGTCACCATTTTGTGCGCTAGTGTGTGAGGTTTTTTATTGAGCCTAGGTCGATTTTTAGTATGTTCATGCAGGATGATGGACCATAGAATGAATATTTGAAGTAATTTTTTTCCTCGTTACTATAATTAATTTGTTTAATCTGGAAGTGGCGGCTCAGTTCTCAATGTATTTTGAAAATTTAAAAGAAAAAATGCCAAGGAAAGATGCAAAGAAAAACTTTGAAGTATAAACAATGTTGATCCCTATCTTTTGAAAGCAAAAGACTATCAAAAGATTAATCCCGTTCAACGTGAGACGTTTGCAGCGTTACCACCAACTTCTTTCCCGGACATATATATGAACCTTGTTGCTGGTATTTCCCCTTTCACCAAGGAAAACTTCCAAAACTACAAAAGCATGTATTCATACAATTTATTTGTTTGCGGTTTCGTGAGAGATATTTTGGATAAAAAGTTTGGGAAGAAAAATCTCGTCTTGGCCACAGTGAGTACCAAATTATTGATTTGATTCAATAGCCTATTAACTGTAATTCTTGTACGTCATGCATTCGCAGAGGTTAAGAGAAACGCCGCTAAAAGCATGGATTATTGCTAACGATGATGGACTAATAGATTCTGCACATTTTACATGCATCGCTGGCCTGGATGATTCGTGCACACATGTAGGTGCATTGCTTTTCTATATCGATTATTCTGTCTGTTATAGAGAAATAAAAACTGTCACTGGCGTTTCAGCATACTGGTCTGTGCCTGTAACTAAGCTAGCTTCCTCAAATGAAAATTTGAAAATGAAACTTATCTCAGCGTCTGGCAAAAAGGAAGAACTTGATGCGATATTGAGAGAGTGTGTAGAACATGTTTGTAAGAAATCATGCGTCCTTACGCAAAAGGCTATCCCACTAATAACTAAAGAAGAGCATTCAGAATTGCAAAAATAACTATTTAAGGTCGGACTTAAGTGCTCAAATTTTAGCACTTCCAGATATTACCAAGAAAATTATATACCAAAGTGTGCGAGTGTTGGTGATCCAATGGCTTTGACTAAACTTTATGATGAAAAGAAGTGTGGGTTAAAATTCAATGAACTGCTTAATGAGTGTGAAAACTTAAGTTTGATTTTTCGGTGGAACAAGCGGAGACGGTTGAAAGGGACACTTAGAAGCGGACAGAAACTAACTGTTGCATCGCTTTCGAGCAGGTCGAACTTTAAGAAAGCATGCCACAGCGATCCCGCAATTCCTTCAGCTTCGTTGATAGCGTTACTTTGCTACCCCAGCACTAAAAGTTTAGAAACTGACGCCACAAAATGAGGAAGAACTAATGAAGAAACCAGAAGAAGTTTTGTTACCGTAATGGAAGCAAAACACGAGAATTTCAAACTAGAGCTAGCCGGTTTCAGTTTAAACGTTGCATATCCTCACCTTGGTGCATCACCTGACACATCAGTATTCTGTGATTATTGTGGTAAAGGTGTACTAGAAATTAAGTGCCCTTACAATATGAGAGACAAAGCGTGTATTAGTTTTGATTCTAAACATTGTTTAGAAACCACCAACTATGGTCAGTTAGTGTTGAAGGAAAATCATGAATATTATTACCAAGTTCAATCAAAGCTTTTTGTAACTGGACGTTTGTACGTTGACTTTTGTGTTTGGACTTTAGTCGATTATCATATTCAGCGAATTTAACCGGATCAACAATTTTGGAATGATATGAAACCAAAGGCTCGATCTTTCTTTAAATTGGTAATTTTTCCGGAATTGTACACCAAATTCTTCACCAGAACCTCAAACGCACCTTCTGTTAGTTTCAGTTCCAACAATGCTGTTAAATTTGGACAAAATCAAAACAGCCCTACGATCATTGACAAAAAATCCGCAGAGAAAGTTGAATAACGCAGCGAAACTGCAGTAAAAGTTAAAAAACGAACAAAGCTGCAGCAAAAGTTCCAAACAAAGCTGTGGAGATCCCTTATCACCCAGTAAAACTGTTGTAACAACTGTTTCAAGGCTGTCCAAACCAATCATAGCTAAGAAAACGGCAAATAAATACAGCCCACCCAATAAAATTGTTGCAAAATGTAACATAGTTGATACAAAGTTGCCCAGGCCTGTCACACTCACAAAAAAGTACCAAAACACAACGCAATGAAGAACTCTGTATCAACAACAAAACTCAGGCTACTGTATCTACACACCCTGCACTCAACTTAGCTTCGACAGCAGTTTAAAAACCAAGCCTGAATATGCCTACTGTAGTACCTTCAGTTTCAAAACCTTTAATAACATTAGCGACTTCAGGAAGCGTTTCGAAGCTCAACCAAAATTTGAATGATGTACCGAAATGCAACCAAACTTTGCATGCCATCAAACCTGACCTTAACCAAACCATCTGTTCATCATCCACAAAATCACCTAAAATGTGCTCAACACCAAGTAAAAGCTGCAGTTCAAAAAGAGCGGTGCACAATATTTTATCACCTTTTAAAGCTCACTGTCAGACAATGAACTCACTCAATGAAAAATGGTGTTATTGTCAAGGAGATGGAAATGGCAAAATGATTTTTTGCGAAGGTAAAAACTGTAAAAT
Source organism: Phalangium opilio (assembly GCF_054372755.1). Classification (NCBI taxonomy): domain Eukaryota; kingdom Metazoa; phylum Arthropoda; class Arachnida; order Opiliones; family Phalangiidae; genus Phalangium; species Phalangium opilio. The sequence continues at coordinate 4,288,940 of NW_028324195.1, forward strand.
CAAATGGTATCACACAGAATGCTTAAAAATTAAAAGAATACCAAAAGGTAGATGGTTTTTGCCCAGATTGCGCCAAGCTCAATTGAGAAGTAAAAAAGAAAAAACCAAACACTATTAGAACAAAACTGTTTAATAAATAAAAGAATGATATTTGTTGACTTTGTAGCGGATACCCTACTGAGGCTTCATAAACACGCATAGCTAAGCTTACATCCAGCTCCCGATGCTCTCTAATCTGAATTCGTTTATCTTAAGCCTATGTTTAACCTCATAATAGATTAGTGGCGACTCATATTGCACCTTTTGTGAGCGCCCCCTATATTGAGCCTGGTTTTAGCTAAGCCTAGGCTAGATGCGGAAAACTTGGACTTAGTCACTTAGTATTAAAAATAGTACTATAAACATAGTAGCGTCGCTAGGGTTTGAAATTTGGGGAGGCTAAATCTGGGCAAACTATTTTAAAGTTAGTAGTAGAACTTAATATAAACAAGATGGCCCAGGGGCTGGGACTTAAAAGTAGCCACATCGTTATCTATTTAATTAACACATAAATAAGACGAAAAAAATTCAAAGACCCTAAAAAATCAGAAGTGTCAGACCCCACAGTGGTAGCGTATCTTACTGCTGCGCCAGCCAGCCGGGTTCAATTCCCGGGTGCGGTGTGAAAATTTTTAAATTAAAATAAAATCTCTAACTGAGCTCAGCTACCTTTATTGGTGGGTTGAGGTGCTATCGAGTTCCATTTAAGCTAAAATCTGACGTTAACGAAAGCGACAACCCCGGCCACTACTACTACAGCTACTACGGCTCGGGTCAAACTAAGAGCCTATCGTATACTACGATGTAGCTAAAAATTGCATAATGCGTTCTTTGGAAAATGTGTAGACCTTTAAGACTATCCGTAAATTTGTGTCAACGTGAAATTATTCGTATTTTATATATACAACCTTTTACAGAAAAAGACTACGGAACCGATTATGAAGGATTTTCACTCGTCTTAGGTTGATTTTTAGTTTTGGTTAGTTTTAGTCCACACTATTGGGACTCCCATCGCAAGAACGTGAAACATTTTACTTGTCTCCATCTGTTTTTTCTTCAAAATTTTTCTGTTTGATATTGAAATTTTTTTACATATTTTCCCGAATTTTAGGTTGGTAACAGTAATTTTTTGGTAGGGTTTACGGATTATTTTGGGGGGCTTGTCTTTGGAAGAAACTATATCAGCTCTAACAACCAGGGTTGGCAAAAATCCGGATTTTTCTTGAAAAAGCCACTGGTATGGTTTTTTGCTGGTTCAAACCGGATTTTATTGGTTTTATCCACCTTTTTTTAAACTACTCTCTAGTGCTTAATTTTAGCACTTCTTTTTACATTTAGTGCGATAATTGTCTTCTACTAGGCCGTCTGATTGAGAATCATTTTTATTGAACATAAAAAGTTGATAAAACTATAGGCATTTCCTTTAGGGATGAATAGTGCTCCTGATTTAATCGGGATTTTTCAATCCAGCCCGACCTATATCGGGTCGAAAAAATCCTAGGTCTGGTTGGGTTAGAAAATTACTTAAAATTTTTGCTGGTCGGGTCAGGTAAGGTTATCATACCATCTACCTGGGTAGACATTTTTATTATCTTCAATAGGTCAGGGTTGGGCCTGGGTAGACATTTTTATTATCTTCAATAGGGAAGGGTCGGGCGCGGGTAGGCTTTTTTCTGATCTTCAATAGGGTAGGGTCTGATAAAGATTTTTCTAAATGCTCCGTCCCACCCAACAATTTAGCGTTGCGAAAAATTCAACTCAGTCTCACGAGTTTTGGGTGGGGCAGTGGGAGGAGGGCGCGTCAAACTAATCCACAATATATGGGAATGGACCATTTCGATGAAATAAAGAGGTAAATACATGTGGGTCAAACTTTTCCTTCCATCTCACTTTATGGTGCCTGCGCTGTACTCTATTATCATATGTTTTGAAAAATACAGTGGATTTTTCAACGTGGTTTAAACCGGTTTAATCCAGGTGGATAAAACCGGTCTGGATACCAGCGTGCCAACCCTGCTAACAACTAAAAACAAGGATTAAAACATCGAAGTAACTAGTTTGTGAAAAGAAGTAAAAAAAGCAGTGTGTTTCATTAAAAAAGGTTTCATCTTCACCATCGATGTTAAAGTTCTCCTTTGCGACTCCTTTGAAGTTTTGGAAGACTTATTTAGCATCGTTAAGCCGGATTTGAATGATTTAACAATGCATTATGGGACAACGGGATACAAACGAAAGAATGAGAGACTTCCCATTAAGCGTCTTCGTGAGCGCCCTATGAGCTTATCGTTCCAGGATCAGTTGTTTTTAACACTTTGCCGTTTAAGAGTCGATCTATTAGAGCAAGACCTTGGGTATTGGTTTCACGTTTCTGTTTCTACTGTGTCAAGTATTTGATCTACTTGGTTTACTGGAAAAGCGCTTGACTGACTACAGAATTTTGCCTTCACGAAGCACTATAGATAAATTTATGCCTACGGAGTTCATGGAAAAATTCCCAAAACAAAGTGTGATTATTGATACGACCGAGTTATATATCCAAAAACCAAATGACTACAGCAACCAGAGTGATACGTGGTCATCATACAAGACTCACAATACAGCCTAACCCCTTATTGGAATGGATTTATTAGTTTTGTGTCAGATTTGGTTCCTGGCCGAATGTATGACGTGGAATTAACTCAACAAAGCGGAATACTTACTCTTTTAGAGCGCGGAGATTCTGTAATGGCAGACGGAGGGTTTTTGATAAAAGATTTGCTACATAAACAAAGAGTGTCTTTAAATATACCACAATTCTTGAACGGCAAAGCCCAACAAACTAAATCGGAAGAGATTTAAACAAGAGATATTGCGAGTGTGCGCATACACGTAGAATGAGTTTATAAGGAGTGTTAAAGAATATAACATTTTGAGTACAATATTTCCAATTTGAATGACAACCCAGTTAAATAAAGGATGGAAAATTTGTGCTTATTTAGTGAATTTTTGTAATGAGCCCCTGCTTGATAGAAAACCAGCCATACAAATGTCTGAGGCATCAGAGCTCCATTAGTAAAATAAAAATGAGTTTTATTTAAAAAGCATTTGTCGACTGACTTTTTTAAATATGAGATCAAATGAGATAAATTGCACAGTTTAAATAACTTAAATTCCACAGTTTAAAGTGAGATCACAATTTTTAGGCTTTTTCTTGTTGTTCTAAGTATTGCACTCCATACTCTACGTAGAACGTCAGAAGCTTAGGAACTATTTGTTTTTGAAAAAATTGCTCATCAAAAACTATGCGTTCACAGAATGGCTTATTATCTCCACAATCTACTAAGAAATCACACCATTTCAAACCTGTTATTCCCATTTGCGTTTGAACTTGATAATAGTGATTGTGGTTTTGATCCAAATGTAGCTCCCCATTTTTATTTTTCTTAAGAAACTTGCTGGTAGTTTCTTTGGTTTAGATAGCGTCCATTAAATTTAGACCTTTCTCTTTGCACTTGGCTAAGGTTTTTATTTCTAGGAGGCCGTTACCAACCTCTTTCTCAAAAACTAAACGATCAGGAGAAGCACCCAACATCGGCAAAGAGGGATTTACGCAAAGTCCAGTGGCAAAGGTGACTATTTCACAAAGAATAGCTTTATATTTTTCTGCAGAAAATTTTTCATTGGATCAATCCTTCCTGTACATATTAAGTTTTAGACAAATCAGTTCCTTTAAAAATAGTTTAAAGGAAATATTCATTAACTGCTTTCCGTCGTTAGCATATAGGGCCTGCTCGAGAAGCGGTGATCCTATAACGCCTTTCACTATTCCATAGAGAACAATTTGATTGTTGTCTAGTATCAATTTCAAGCCTGATAGCAGTTGGCAAAGTAATTTTTAAAGCAGGAGGGGTTACAGCAAGTGCACGTCTTTCTAGCGTTTCTAAACTATTATGGTCTTACAATCTTGCTGGTAGTGATATTTGGACGAATAGCTTCTTTGACTTTTTTCCGTATTTCGCTAGATTTCCCAGGCATGTGCTTAATGAAGTCCAGCTCTGAAAATGTTTTTGGGTATTAGGTAGTCCCTACACTGATAAAAATAGCGTGCTTTCGGCATTCAAAAATGATGGCGACCGTTCAATTTTTGAACAAGATTCTATTGATGAATTCAGATTTAACCAGAAATATTCAATTTTGAACGCGTTCAAAACTAACCACGAACATTCATTTTTGAACATCCTACGTCATATAGATCAAAATTTAGGTCTTCCATTCACTTTTGAACAGTTTATATATTAACATTCAAAAATTTGTCTTTATCCTATTCAGTATTGAATAACTGCCTTGCACTGTTGAAACGATCAGACATGGTTGTTTTGGCGTTCTGATACGAATGTATTAGTATTCAAACTAGAGCATTTTAGGCGTTCAAACAAGAGTGTTTTTGCTTTAAAACAAGAGAATTATGGGCGTTCAAACGTGACTGTTTTTGGTGTTCAAATGAGAGCGTTTTTGGCTTTTTAACTAGAGCGTTATGAGTGTTCACACGGGATCCTTTTTTTTAATAAATTGAGAGCTTTCTGGGCGTTCACGGAGAGTTTCTTGGCGAGTTTTTTGGGTGTTTCATTTACAATGGTATAAATCCACGTTTATTTAATCAAAATTTTATTATTAAAATTCAACAATTTATTTTTTATTATATTTTGATGTTCAAGAACATAATAATTAGCCAATTTTTCTTTGCTATTATTCAGTCGATTTTCTGTTTCCGAAATCAGGCTCGGACTGTTGATTTTCCAGGAACACAAGCACACACAGACGCAAATTACAACTATGCTAATAATCGTGAAAACTTCTAGCTAAGTTTATTTGCAATAAACACTTGCTTTTTTCAAAATATTGGTTGTTTTATAGGTAAGGTTAGGTTACGGTTCGGAAAGGCTTAGTTTAGGTTATATGTCTTTAAGACCTACGATTCCAAATTTTATGCATTGAACCTCTTAATACCAGACGAGTGCATATATTCATGTCCTTTAAATGCTATAAATAAATAATTTTTCAATAATAAGAAATTTTTTAACGTCGGCAGCGTTTAAAAATAAAATATTTGCGGATGTCTTTTTTGTAGGCCCTATATTACATTAGGAATGAGGAAACTAGTTTTTGGTACTCGTTCTATGTTGAAACTTCAATGCAGTGTTACGTAATGCATATGACTTAAAAATAAAAATAAGCGTTAACCAAATTTTTTACAAAGGTACATTTGAAAATATGTCGTTCTTGTAAAATATTAATTTTGCTTAATATTTTACTAAATACTTGGATTTAGTGCTCATTTTACCTAGCCACTCAATCGTTAGAGGTTAATTAGATTTTTTGCACGATGAGATTGAATGTTTCCGTTCCCGGGAATTACTAATTTTAATTTCAGCGGGAACAATTAACCCAAGATGTTTGTCCCATTTGATGAATCCGACAATTTGCGGCGTATGTCGGCTGAGTTGGACTTTGGTCGTGTGGGAGGAAAGCGGTTAATTACCATAGTCAAATCAGCTTTAAATGCTGTATATAGGGTGCTAAAATGAGGTAAATTTGGTGAATAGAGGCTTGAAATAGGGTATTAATACGGGCAAATAATATGTGTAAATGGCGTGAATTGATCACACCAAATTCCTTATCGTTTGAAAGTTAATTCAATCATATTATAACGCGAAACAGTTACGTATGAACGGCAATTTGTTCTCGTTTGAACGCCGAAAGCGCTTACATGTCAACGCCAAAACCGCTTACATTTGAACGCCAAACACATTCTCGTTTGAACGCCAAAACGCTCTTGTTTAAATGCTAGTTCAATCATATTTGAACGCCAAAATGACCTAATCTTAATGCTTAATTGTCGTTAATTTTTGAATATCAATTTTAGCTTTCAAATGTGAACATTTTGTTAACGTTTACAATTGAATACCATTTTACGCATTCAAGTTTGATTGCTAATGCGTACCACCACAGTGGCAAGGTATTGAACGCTGAAACAGTCAATTTTCAATGATCTTTTTTTACTGTGCAGCTGAAACTTGTTCAGCTCCTGAACAAGTAGAAGGATAGCCAATAAAACCGGAACCGAACTAACCGAACTGCTCTCTTCTATTCATAGATATATCTCTACTGACCGGCAAAGCGGGAAATCAGGTGGATAGAAGGTGACACGACTTACAGCACACGAAATCAAGTAGACAGTCTCCCTTAAAATGTCTTTAAATGCGAAGAGTCAACGGTAATTTGCGAGTCTCGTTTTCAATCAAGCATTTTTTTGAAAAAACGCTAGCGTTTTGATTTTGCTGATGAGGGAGGAAAAATCGCAATTTTCAACGCCGCTCAGCGGCTTGAGCAAAAAGCGAAACGCTAAACATCTGGTGGTTTTCAAACTCGCTTTGAAAAATTTTGAAGCGCGCGGTACTAGTGCCACGTGATAGATGTAGGCGTGGACTTCCCTCTCTGGTCCGAACTCCGAACCAAAACAAATATGGAGGTTACGTCGAGGAGACGACGTCTGTTATTGAGGAGACAAATGCTTTTAATTCAACATTACGATCAACTTACATTAAATAATAGAAGGAAATATACACGTAAAAGATGGTGGGTTCACCCTATTTGGAGAAAGCGCTACTTTGAAGGGCATTATAGAACACTTGTAAATAAATAGTTTTGTTTTGTTTTATTCACAAGCCTTGTTAAATTGTTCTATAAGCCAATAACAGTAACTAACCTTTAAGATGAAAACAATGAGAAAAACCGACCCTAAGAAGTTTTCTAATTTTAAGGATGGCGCCTAGCCTTTTCGACAAACGTTTGGCGTTGGTAGGACCTAGTCTTAAGAAAAACCCTCCTGGGAGAAAGCCAACATCGCCTGGAGAAAGACTTGCGTTAACATTACGGTATGCGCTTCTTTTTGTTTGTGTTTCTTTATATACTATATTGTGACACCCTCTTTAGTGCCTGTTATATTATAAATATTATGATCATAATTCAATTTATGTAATCTAATTATGTTAATTGTAGATATTTGACAACTGGAGACGGGTTTGACTCGATGGCCTATGCTTTTCGCCTTGGAAAAACTACAACACATAATATTATTAAGGAAAGTTGTAAGCCACTTTGGGATGTTCTGCAGCCTTTATATTTATCGATTTTTATTCTTCTAACTAATAACCATTCCGAATATCTCTGATTTTAATAAAATTTCTAGCAACCCACTGAAAATACTTGGAGGTTAGCCGAAGCGGATTTTAGGACTCGATGGAATTATCCTACTTGTTGGGAAGCCGTTGACGGCAAACACGTTATGATGCAACAACCATCAAATAGTGGAACCCTGTATTATAACTACAAAGTCCGTGGTATTTAATATGAAAATATTAGTTTTATATTGATAGAATTCGTCATCTCAATAGTTTTGATGGCAGTCGTAGATGCCAAGTACAGATTTTTAGTTGTAGACATAGGCGGCTACGGATCACATTCTGATGGAGAGATATTTAAGTCCTCCTCATTAGGTCAAGCAGTTGAAGAGAACAAAGCTGCATTTCCAGACGCAGTCTTTTTGCCGAACAAAAACATATTATCTGCTCATGTTCTTGTCGGTGATGATGCTTTCCAGTTATTGCCCAACTTCATGAAACCATACTCTCGAGATGGACGTTTGACAAATTCACAAATTATTTTCAACTATCTGTTAAGCAGAGCCAGGTAACGTTTATTTTAAAGGTAGCTTAATTTTTATTGAAAATTGAATTCATTCAAATATTTTCAGGAGATACAGCGAAAACGAGTTTGGAATCTTAGCAACACGCTGGAGGATGTTTCGAAGACCCCTTCTCTTGAAACCACCTAATGTAGACAAAGTTATCCGGGCCTGTGTAGCGTTACATAATTTTTTGATGATCGAGGAGGAAACATCTGCACAAAAACATTACTGTCCAAATGACTTTGCAGATGCTGTAGATAAAAGGAAATGGAATATCAAGGAAAATGGCATGAGAAGCTGCTATGTGACCCAGCAAAAGCGTTTAAAATGCCAAAGTCTACATCTGCTAGAAACTACAGCAGGGAAGTGGCAACGATTAGGGACAATTATGCTACATATTTTGAAGGAGATGGTAGTGTTGATTGGCAATGAAATTTGAAAGGTGTGAATAAACCAGATTTGTAAACAAAATTAAGAAACGTTTATTTGGGCAATTTATAAAGGAAGTACATTAATTGGTCTCATCACCGTCTTCAATATATTTAATAAGTATATCTATAACGTCTCTTTCACAACGTCGGCGCTTCCTTGGAGGAACATCTCTTAAAAGACTAGCCGCGTAATCGGCAAATGCTGTTGCGGAATCATCTGGTTTATTTAATTCTCTAAAATTATACATACATGATATTAGTTTGCTATTTAAACCTTTTTTCCATTTGATTAAGGTATAACAAGCATACCAATATTAAAATTAATCTCTTTGAATTTAATACTTATTACATTGCGCCAATGCTTTCAAAACTTAAGACGGTGGAATGGAAGTAGATTCTTTGCCTTTGTTTTTACTAGGCCTATGGGCTCTTTCGTGGATATTTTTTTTTTTTAGATAAACTTATTTTTCCCATACTTCCGTCCGTTCTCTTCGATTCCTCCGACGGGTTCTGTTTGGGTTTCGATGGTCCAGGCTGTGGGTTATCAAGATCTGTAAAGGTTATATCCTCTTTCACGGTTACGTCATGGTCGTCAGATATATTTCCTTCGTGGTCAGAAATTTCCTCATTAACAATAAACACCTTCCCCATGAATGTGCAGCTCAATGTTGATGAACTTTGTTCTTTTTCTGGGGCCGATTTATTACTCTCAGTATCAGTCGAACCCGAAGAAAATTTGATGTGGTGCTAAGTAAAAAAACATATATATAAACAACATGATAGAGCGGTTCTTCGAAATCACTTCAGTACTTACGGCCTCCTATGTACAACATCTTTTAAAAATAATAAATTTTAAAAAATGGCCAGTTAACGGAATCAAACACTGAATCGTCGATTTCTTGGTCACTCTTGCCTTTGGTAACTATGTGATAGTGTACCCGAAACTGGTCAAACAAAGTTTTCCATTTTTTTGCACTGTTCCTCTGATTAAAACGGTATCCTCCCAATGGACCGAATTCCCAATGAACCGAAATCCCATTCAACCGAAATACGCCAAACTAGATTAGAAACTAGCGGAACGGCGGGTTTTCGAACCACTGGGATTTGCGTAAGATAAGGAGATCCCATCGATTCGAATGCAACGGGGTGACGTTGATTTAAGACAGTAGGTTAGGTTAGGTTAGTAGTATTTTATAAATCGTTTAACAATGCTACGCCTTTTCCAAAATATTGATGTTTAGCTACATTGACTTCTCAAATAATATGCCTTTTCCAAAACATTACTGTTATGTTATGTTATGTTATGTTATGTTATGTTATGCTATGTTAGGTTAGGTTAGGTTAGTAACATTTTATAAATCATTTAACAATGCTACGCCTTTTCCAGAATATTGATGTTTAGCTTCATTGACTTCTCTGTGGAAGCGGGGTAAGACGTCTTGGAAAAACAAGTTTATATAATCTACCAGCAACCATAAGTTTTGATATACTTTGTTACTAATAGTGACCATATACTCCGTTCTCGCATTATCGGAAATGGAAATAATTAGATCATCGCCAGCTTCCGCTATCTCGATAGTTTGTTTATCGGAGAGATTGTACTGTTGTTGTTTCATGATTTTCACGCGATCATTTGACGCTAATTCGTTGAAGACGTTTAATTTTATATTTCTTTCAACACCTTTTTAATTTCCTTAAAATCCCAACAATAACCGACGATAGTTACGTGTCTTTTGTTATTTCTAACTGTTACGAGAAGATTATTATCTTTTCGAGTTGGAAAATAAACGTACTCGTCCATACTCGCACTCTAGTTTGTACAAAACGTTACGATCCCTCGTTATTAATAACTCGTTTTCGAACTCGGCGTATACTATGGCTGTTACCGCAAACGTGAGTGCTTTGTTAAAACGTATAGTTAACCTTAAACTACCGTGTTTTTCTAAAGAACAATGCTCGGCACTAGCCTGCTCTTCCGGAGTAAAATCAACAGCGTATAAAGTGTTACCTCTAGGATAATCAAAAAGACTAATGTAGTTTCCTTTATTTTTCCCATACATATCTAGAGCCGTAAATAACGAAGCGTATTCCCTACAGTAATGATCACGAGCAAAATCCGGTGTGAAAGGAAGATCTGGATAATTTTTATTCCCTACTGTAACTGATAAAAAGTTCAAATCTAGGTGTTCGAAATAAAATGGATTTTGAGATAAACGCCCATTGAAGGCTGATGTTTTAACGAATCCGATAATCATTCGATTAGGAATTCTACCTAAAAATAAGTTTTCTTTAATCGTGTCACTGTTCCCTGTTTCGATACTAAAATACTTTGCTACAGTTTGATTAATGGGATACACACACGGTGTTTTTTCCAAAACCATAGCATGCGCTAGCATAATTTCAGAGTTTGGTTTTATTTTCCGTACAAATAAAGAAGCTGATTTAATAACGATTTTATAATTAGTAATTGGATCAGCAGCAGCAGCGCCAGGTTGGTAAATTATTTGAAAAGTATCCGCTGATCTAATAAATTTAAACTTACTATCAACGTTGTTCAATAAGAACTTGTTCATCTTACATACATCAACGTGTAATCTCCCTATCATTTCAAGTATTTTAGATGCTCCGGTTCTGGTTCTTCTAGATTTCATTCCGTTATTATCAGCATGGTGTGAATCTGCATTTGTTAGTTTTGTATCTTTGTAAAACATTTCTAATCCCAATTGCGTTTCTTTAGCTTCTTTCCCATAATTTAACATTGTTTCGAAATAAGCGATATATGGGGCTAAATTATTCACTACTTGAACCTGAGTATCGTTAAACATAACTTCTATTTGATCAAATAAACTCCATAAGGTTAAGTTAACCGGTCCGAGTTTATCGTTTCCCGCGATAGCTTTCCATGTATTATCAGTTGTATCAAATCCTAATATTTGAGCCTTAACGTACAGTTTAATTTTTGAAGTGTCTATATAACTATCAGGAGTTCCGGGAATAAAAAATTCCAATGGACCACCATCCGTTATAGCGTTAACAGTTTGTAGTTGTATGTCGTTACTGGCCACAATATTCAAATTAGAGACGGGTTTAGCGAACAAATCTAATTCTGACATCATTCCTTCCATTTTTGAATACCTTTATTTGTCACTGTTTAAACGTAAACTAATTATTACTCGTGTAAATTCCCTACTTTTATACCCCCCCTTTGATTTTTAAGGGTACTTCTTTAAGCTAAAAAATCAGACTTCTTCCTTATTCTTTTCACCTTTCTCTTTCCTACTTTACTGGCTCTTTTTCTTCTTTCACGTCTTCCACTCCCAAATTGCGCTTCCCCTATTTTTTCACCCGCTTTATGTAATAAATTAGACCCCGCAATTTTAATATTCTTTTTGAAAGAGCTTTTAGGATCTGCTCCCGTTGATATGTCGCCGAACCATCTACTTCCGACACCTATCGCTTCTCGTCCAACAGCTTTTGCTGCTGGTTTGAGTATGGGGGTTATGAAGCGAACTAAACTCTTAAATATAGATCCCAAACCATTTCCTCTTTGAAATACTGGCCCAACAAACGCCACGCCCGATTGTTTAAATAATAATTATAATATCTATTCCGAACAGACATTATTAGTGATTACGGATCCTTCTAAAATGTAAAGTCGTAACGGTTTTTCCGAGTTTGAATGGGATTTTCGTTCCCGAATCTGTTGTTATATCTATCTCAACTAAATTAAAATTGGGTGTACGTACTGGATAATAATTAATTGGAATGTATGTTAACACGTGAGGTTTATTATCTCGACTGTTTTCAGGTCTTGGAATTGTACGTAAAAGCCCACCCCAAGAGTCACCTATTACCTGGGGGTATATGAGACTCGTATAAATGAATAAGGTTTGTACACCTCTATTTATATCTCCGAGATGTTTACTTTCCGTATTGTTCCTCAACGGAGTGTCTACTTGACTCTTATCAAACCCTAACATGTAACCTAATCCGGGATTATCTTAAACAATCCACTGTTGGTAACAAATAGTTTAAAAAATGATAACGTAATATCATTAGGATTAAAAATTGTTTTAACGAATGATGATGAGTTGGTTGAGTTTCAGGAATTATATCACACCTTCAAATTAGTAGAATTTTGATGAGATTAACAAATAATGAAACCCTGTATACCTCATATGGGAATGTTGAATTAACTGAGCTAACGTAAACACCACTCGTTTAATTCCCTAGCGAAAACACATTAAACTTTTTGTCATCATTCCAGTAGTATTTTTAAGTTTTCTAACTTTTCACAAGGTAAAAACACTCTATTTCAAGTATCAACACGTTAAGAAATTGAATAGATATAACATTTTAACTTCAAATTGGAAGGGCCCCGTAAATCCGGTAAAATCAAGGATATGTTTCTAGCAGGAAACGAAGCAGACTACAGACAACAGAAATCCAAAAAGGAGCTGGAAACTAGCTTTTTTAATAATCTTTAAAGAGGAATGACATTATGACACTATAAAGACTATATTACAATCTTTACAGAGACTTACTAAGCCTTGGCCGTAAAGAACGTCAAAAAACGTATTTCAAACGATATAAAAACCTCTATTAACTGTAATTATTTACCTGAATTACTTTTTTTGACGAAAATTCGACCTGATAACAAAGTATTTGTTTCTAAGGGTGCTATAGTTAGAAAATCGAAATAAAGTTGTTCAACCTCGGAAAACACTAAACAAGCGTCGACTGCTCAAAAACAAGTTCTTAAGATCATAGCTTCCTGGATCACGCGACTTACTTCCGTCCGTTCTCTTCGATTCCTCCGACGGGTTCTGTTTGGGTTTCGATGGTCCAGGCTGTGGGTTATCAAGATCTGTAAAGGTTATATCCTCTTTCACGGTTACGTCATGGTCGTCAGATATATTTCCTTCGTGGTCAGAAATTTCCTCATTAACAATAAACACCTTCCCCATGAATGTGCAGCTCAATGTTGATGAACTTTGTTCTTTTTCTGGGGCCGATTTATTACTCTCAGTATCAGTCGAACCCGAAGAAAATTTGATGTGGTGCTAAGTAAAAAAACATATATATAAACAACATGATAGAGCGGTTCTTCGAAATCACTTCAGTACTTACGGCCTCCTATGTACAACATCTTTTAAAAATAATAAATTTTAAAAAATGGCCAGTTAACGGAATCAAACACTGAATCGTCGATTTCTTGGTCACTCTTGCCTTTGGTAACTATGTGATAGTGTACCCGAAACTGGTCAAACAAAGTTTTCCATTTTTTTGCACTGTTCCTCTGATTAAAACGGTATCCTCCCAATGGACCGAATTCCCAATGAACCGAAATCCCATTCAACCGAAATACGCCAAACTAGATTAGAAACTAGCGGAACGGCGGGTTTTCGAACCACTGGGATTTGCGTAAGATAAGGAGATCCCATCGATTCGAATGCAACGGGGTGACGTTGATTTAAGACAGTAGGTTAGGTTAGGTTAGTAGTATTTTATAAATCGTTTAACAATGCTACGCCTTTTCCAAAATATTGATGTTTAGCTACATTGACTTCTCAAATAATATGCCTTTTCCAAAACATTACTGTTATGTTATGTTATGTTATGTTATGTTATGTTATGCTATGTTAGGTTAGGTTAGGTTAGTAACATTTTATAAATCATTTAACAATGCTACGCCTTTTCCAGAATATTGATGTTTAGCTTCATTGACTTCTCTGTGGAAGCGGGGTAAGACGTCTTGGAAAAACAAGTTTATATAATCTACCAGCAACCATAAGTTTTGATATACTTTGTTACTAATAGTGACCATATACTCCGTTCTCGCATTATCGGAAATGGAAATAATTAGATCATCGCCAGCTTCCGCTATCTCGATAGTTTGTTTATCGGAGAGATTGTACTGTTGTTGTTTCATGATTTTCACGCGATCATTTGACGCTAATTCGTTGAAGACGTTTAATTTTATATTTCTTTCAACACCTTTTTAATTTCCTTAAAATCCCAACAATAACCGACGATAGTTACGTGTCTTTTGTTATTTCTAACTGTTACGAGAAGATTATTATCTTTTCGAGTTGGAAAATAAACGTACTCGTCCATACTCGCACTCTAGTTTGTACAAAACGTTACGATCCCTCGTTATTAATAACTCGTTTTCGAACTCGGCGTATACTATGGCTGTTACCGCAAACGTGAGTGCTTTGTTAAAACGTATAGTTAACCTTAAACTACCGTGTTTTTCTAAAGAACAATGCTCGGCACTAGCCTGCTCTTCCGGAGTAAAATCAACAGCGTATAAAGTGTTACCTCTAGGATAATCAAAAAGACTAATGTAGTTTCCTTTATTTTTCCCATACATATCTAGAGCCGTAAATAACGAAGCGTATTCCCTACAGTAATGATCACGAGCAAAATCCGGTGTGAAAGGAAGATCTGGATAATTTTTATTCCCTACTGTAACTGATAAAAAGTTCAAATCTAGGTGTTCGAAATAAAATGGATTTTGAGATAAACGCCCATTGAAGGCTGATGTTTTAACGAATCCGATAATCATTCGATTAGGAATTCTACCTAAAAATAAGTTTTCTTTAATCGTGTCACTGTTCCCTGTTTCGATACTAAAATACTTTGCTACAGTTTGATTAATGGGATACACACACGGTGTTTTTTCCAAAACCATAGCATGCGCTAGCATAATTTCAGAGTTTGGTTTTATTTTCCGTACAAATAAAGAAGCTGATTTAATAACGATTTTATAATTAGTAATTGGATCAGCAGCAGCAGCGCCAGGTTGGTAAATTATTTGAAAAGTATCCGCTGATCTAATAAATTTAAACTTACTATCAACGTTGTTCAATAAGAACTTGTTCATCTTACATACATCAACGTGTAATCTCCCTATCATTTCAAGTATTTTAGATGCTCCGGTTCTGGTTCTTCTAGATTTCATTCCGTTATTATCAGCATGGTGTGAATCTGCATTTGTTAGTTTTGTATCTTTGTAAAACATTTCTAATCCCAATTGCGTTTCTTTAGCTTCTTTCCCATAATTTAACATTGTTTCGAAATAAGCGATATATGGGGCTAAATTATTCACTACTTGAACCTGAGTATCGTTAAACATAACTTCTATTTGATCAAATAAACTCCATAAGGTTAAGTTAACCGGTCCGAGTTTATCGTTTCCCGCGATAGCTTTCCATGTATTATCAGTTGTATCAAATCCTAATATTTGAGCCTTAACGTACAGTTTAATTTTTGAAGTGTCTATATAACTATCAGGAGTTCCGGGAATAAAAAATTCCAATGGACCACCATCCGTTATAGCGTTAACAGTTTGTAGTTGTATGTCGTTACTGGCCACAATATTCAAATTAGAGACGGGTTTAGCGAACAAATCTAATTCTGACATCATTCCTTCCATTTTTGAATACCTTTATTTGTCACTGTCTAAACGTAAACTAATTATTACTCGTGTAAATTCCCTACTTTTATACCCCCCCTTTGATTTTTAAGGGTACTTCTTTAAGCTAAAAAATCAGACTTCTTCCTTATTCTTTTCACCTTTCTCTTTCCTACTTTACTGGCTCTTTTTCTTCTTTCACGTCTTCCACTCCCAAATTGCGCTTCCCCTATTTTTTCACCCGCTTTATGTAATAAATTAGACCCCGCAATTTTAATATTCTTTTTGAAAGAGCTTTTAGGATCTGCTCCCGTTGATATGTCGCCGAACCATCTACTTCCGACACCTATCGCTTCTCGTCCAACAGCTTTTGCTGCTGGTTTGAGTATGGGGGTTATGAAGCGAACTAAACTCTTAAATATAGATCCCAAACCATTTCCTCTTTGAAATACTGGCCCAACAAACGCCACGCCCGATTGTTTAAATAATAATTATAATATCTATTCCGAACAGACATTATTAGTGATTACGGATCCTTCTAAAATGTAAAGTCGTAACGGTTTTTCCGAGTTTGAATGGGATTTTCGTTCCCGAATCTGTTGTTATATCTATCTCAACTAAATTAAAATTGGGTGTACGTACTGGATAATAATTAATTGGAATGTATGTTAACACGTGAGGTTTATTATCTCGACTGTTTTCAGGTCTTGGAATTGTACGTAAAAGCCCACCCCAAGAGTCACCTATTACCTGGGGGTATATGAGACTCGTATAAATGAATAAGGTTTGTACACCTCTATTTATATCTCCGAGATGTTTACTTTCCGTATTGTTCCTCAACGGAGTGTCTACTTGACTCTTATCAAACCCTAACATGTAACCTAATCCGGGATTATCTTTTGGAAATGTAATTAAAAAATAATCCATATATTTAGCCTCATTTTTGGTAATTTTATGCCATGGGGTATTCTCTTTAACAATTCCAACCCCGCATTTGATTGTTACTGTTCCTGTTTTATTATGCACAAAATCGAAATATTTTCGTTTCGATTCGGGTAAAACCATTTTCATTGCTTCGAGTACGGTATCTATACTTTCATACGTTCCGTGAGGTATCTTATAAGCTTTCGTTTCGATTGATGCTTTATTAACATCTTTATTAACGTCAACGGGTCTATTTCGATCCCTTGGAACAAATTGTTTGACTTGGAATTTACCCAAATTTCTGGTATCTAATTGATCCCGTGCAGTGTCTAAAGGATTACTAGCTATATATGTTTCCCGAAAAATCCATCGATCCCAATCTAATTCCGCTATTCCAAGTACTTTTCCATATTCTTTAGGAAACTTAATAGCCGTTTGTTTGTCTCCGCTAATTTTAATTTGCATAAATGTCATTCCCTCTTTCGTCAATATTTCAAAATTTATATCATCCCCAGCTTTTGTTGTTATTGACTGTTTAAACGTTTCGATTAAATTTTGGTATATACTAGTAGGTAAGTCGTTCGGACCCCTAACTATATTACCCAATTTACCACAACCCCCTTCCCCCATTTCGTACTCATAATCAGTTATGTTATCCCACTTTGAAGGCATATTTATTTCCGACAATCCAACCTCCCAATTTCCCTCCGATAAATTATACGTTGTAGGTAGTTCCGTCCTATAACTTGTTTTAGTATTTTCAGGATATAATTGCATGGAGGCATTACTAGGTAAAGTAATGTAAAAGGAATCGTAAGCGGGTGCTAACATTTCCATGTTTACTTGTCGAGTTATTTATTGCTAATGACTTATTCATCAATTTACTAATTGCTTTTATTAACAGTTTTTGATTGACAGGTATGATTTTTTTGTTTTATATAAATTATAATCATTTTCGCTTCATTTGCATTGTTTAAGGTAGGATCTCTGAATTTTGCAAATTTGGTCCATTTTCGGCTAATTTGCATGGCTAAAAGTGGGATTTCTGAATTATGCAAATTTTGATAATTTTTACCTCATTTGCATAGTCAAAAGTGGGGTAACATACTACTGTCGCAGCAGGAGCAGGTTGTGGCGTAGTAACGGGCAAAGGGACCATTGGTCCAGCGGTTTGCGGGGGGCTGGAGGCACAGAGGTCTGCGAGGGAACGGGAGTCCCGGCAGACTGCGGCGAGACGGACGGACTGGCAGCTTGTGGGGGAACGGGCTGCCCAGCGGACATTGGAGCAGCAGCATTTGATTGGTTAGACGGGCAGTTTTTGCTAAAGTGCCCAGACTTGGCACAAAGGCTGCAGCGCGGTGGTAGGTTAACACCAATCATGTGGAGTTTGTTATTAACCAGTAGAGTCAAATAGGGAGGTATCTTGCGAAAGTCATCATCCGACGCGAAGAGGACCGACGCCTCAGGACGGGCGCAATTGATATGACGAAACTGCGGTTTCGTCACAGCAGCGGTAAGCCTTCGAATCCGGCCCTGGACAGTCTCAAACTTATGGAGCAGGGAGCGTAACATATCATCAGAGATGAATGGAGATACTCCAGAAAGTTGAACCTTCTTTGGTGCAAAGCCAATAGGAAAACACTCAAGTTGAGAGTTCCGAAATTGAAGCCCGTTTGCAATAAGTTGCAAAGCTTATGACTTAACGGCAAAAAATACGTAAATTTTACCCTTTTCACGATAAATATCCGTAATCTGATGTGGAGGTACCGTCGCAGAAATCGCGTCTAAATAGTCTTCTACTGAAGCACGATGTTGGGAAGAGTGTATTAAGATGACCCGGTCGGAGTCGTCGTTAGGCAAGGTGAAAGTGTAGGTATTCGGCGGGAGAGGTGTCGAGGGAAGTGCGCTTGAAAGCGAGGCCGCCGTAACGGACGCCCATGCTGCGCCGGCGGAGGAGAGCAAGGGCGGAATCGGGACGACGGATGTCGCGGCGGACGAGACGGCGCTAGATTTGGATCTGACCGCGTGTTTTGAGCGGTCTCTGATGACCCATACACTGCAAGCACTAATAATTGAAAATTTTATATACTAAGAAAATTTTGGAAGGGGCGGGCTTTATTGTTCCCTCCTTCGCATAACTCGTTTAGAATGGAGTGGTTTATGTATTAATTCCGAAGGAAAAGAATATAAATATCATTGGTACTGAGACGTTTTCCTTTTTATAGAATCTTTACCCTAACCTTGGTTATTCCTATATAAATTTTTTCCAGTCCATGAAAGAAGCGCTACCTACTAAAAGAAACCACAAGAGACAAACGTTTTTCCTATGTCTTAAGTAAACGGCATTATTTTATTAATTAGTCCGTGCAAAATAAATTCTCTTTATCATATTTTATCGAATATCCGTCTTCTCAGCAAATTGTAACCGTTGAAAACACTACTAGTGGTGCAAACTTGAAGATTAATTGTCAAGCCACTAACATTTAAAACTATGTCCGTCAAGGTGCTTACATGTTAGTGAACACCGATACGAAATCCCTTAAAAATATTTTCGGAAAATGGAATTGTTCTTGAAAAAGCGTAGATATGCAATTTGTTTGAATAAATTTAGAGGGAATAAATCGATTAACAGTAAAATCAGTTGATAGAAATAAATAGTAATTAAGTATTAAATTAATAATAATAATAATAATAATAAAAAAAATTGCAATATCTGAACTTCAGTCAATTGATAAACCTCACTCATATCGTTTGTTTTTCGGCCTTGGTTCAAACCAAGACATTTTTGTATAATATCTGTCACTTCAGTCCTAAGGCGGTAGTTAACTCTTAACAGGCTAAAATGTTTGGTGTCGTTTTTGATACTTGCCGAACTTTATCTATTTTACCCTAAACTTTTGGATTTCACGCCTATTAAAGTACTTTAATTGAAATTTAAATTAATTTAAGCGTGAAATAGAAAACATTTGGCTAAACCAACGGCTAGGGTAGTTTTAATCTTATTTAAATAGTTTTCTTAAAAGTTATTTCAGATTTTATTCAGAAAAATGTATATTTATGGTTAAATTTCACGTTAATTATACTTAATTAAGTTGAAATTAACGTTGGATTCTGTTTCATCAGTGTCCATTTAGGTTATAAAATGAGTTTCAATAAATAATTAACCATAATTGCATTTTTGTGGGGAGTTTTTGATTCTTATTTTACCCTAAAATTAAGAATTTTGCGCCTTAATGTACTGTAAAGATAATTTAAATTAATTTAAGAGTGAAATAAAAAACATTTGGCTTTACCAACGGCTTGAGGAGTTTTAATTTTATTTAAATAGTTTATTTAAAAGTTATTTCAGTTTTTATCCAGAAAAATGTATATTTTTGGTTTAATTTCACTTTAATTATCATTAATTAAGTTTAAATTAATTCTGGATTGTGTTTCGACAGTGTTCATTTAGGTTATAAAAAGAGTTTGAATAAATAATTGACCTTTATTGTAATGTTTAGAGGAGTTTTTGATTATTCCAACACATTGCGTTCAATTTTTATCATACCCTTGCTAAATTTGCGGTAACGAAAAGAATAGCTAAGAAATAAGTTAGTGAATGATAGTTTGGCTTTTATGTCAGTAATTACATCAAATGCGTAAATAATTCATAGCAATTTAGACAAATAAACAAACGGCAATGTGGACAGTGAAAATAGCGTGTAACCGATTGGCGAGCAGCGTAACTCTTTGACTCCCACGTGGTTACGTTGGAAAAATCTCTGTTGATGTAAACATGAAAATTATTTTACTAATAAAATGACATAACGACACTGTCCTCCTGGATTAACCAGCACCACTGTTACTTCTATTTATGGATTAAACAATCCACTGTTGGTAACAAATAGTTTAAAAAATGATAACGTAATATCATTAGGATTAAAAATTGTTTTAACGAATGATGATGAGTTGGTTGAGTTTCAGGAATTATATCACACCTTCAAATTAGTAGAATTTTGATGAGATTAACAAATAATGAAACCCTGTATACCTCATATGGGAATGTTGAATTAACTGAGCTAACGTAAACACCACTCGTTTAATTCCCTAGCGAAAACACATTAAACTTTTTGTCATCATTCCAGTAGTATTTTTAAGTTTTCTAACTTTTCACAAGGTAAAAACACTCTATTTCAAGTATCAACACGTTAAGAAATTGAATAGATATAACATTTTAACTTCAAATTGGAAGGGCCCCGTAAATCCGGTAAAATCAAGGATATGTTTCTAGCAGGAAACGAAGCAGACTACAGACAACAGAAATCCAAAAAGGAGCTGGAAACTAGCTTTTTTAATAATCTTTAAAGAGGAATGACATTATGACACTATAAAGACTATATTACAATCTTTACAGAGACTTACTAAGCCTTGGCCGTAAAGAACGTCAAAAAACGTATTTCAAACGATATAAAAACCTCTATTAACTGTAATTATTTACCTGAATTACTTTTTTTGACGAAAATTCGACCTGATAACAAAGTATTTGTTTCTAAGGGTGCTATAGTTAGAAAATCGAAATAAAGTTGTTCAACCTCGGAAAACACTAAACAAGCGTCGACTGCTCAAAAACAAGTTCTTAAGATCATAGCTTCCTGGATCACGCGACTCGCGGACGCAGGCTGCTCGCGCTATAGGTTCAACTTCCACAGAATGAAGGAAACTGAAAATGTCAACTTAACTTGTTATGAGGCACAAACCTAGGCCCTCCCTTGTTCTCAATCTGGTTGAAAATTGAAGAAATGGGTATCAGCGCGCTAACAGGTTAACCTGACGTTTAACTCAAGAGCCGTACTTCCGTAATTAACTAAAATTAACATACTTGGACTTATTTTTTCTGATTAGACTAGCCGATCGCACACCCTGAATACTTAATTATTAAATTAAGAGTATTCCGAAAAGATGAATGAGTCGCGAGAACTAAGCAACATACATCAACTTCGAGTTTTACGGAAGAAATCCTCACGCCGGAACTCAAATCAACGTCTTCTGAACAATCAGTATCGGACCCGGCGTTACACCATTCTCCATCTTTTGGTTTCTCGGAGGAGATTTTAGCTCCTGAACAGAATTCTTGTTATGAATCCGATCTAAATAGTTTTTTATGAATGTAACTCTTAAGCTTGTTAATCAATAGTTTTTTATGTATGTAACTCTTAAGCTTTGTTAATGTAATAATAGTTTTTTGGCCTATTCTATACTATTTAAAACTAATACTCCCTAAAGAATCGGGTCTTGTTCCGTGGGTCACGATCGGTGATAGTTGTTTGTTTGTTCTTTTATTAATAAAGTCATTTTATTACATAATGAGTTGTCGAGGTAAAAGTTCTTAACGTTTTGAGTAACCGACAAACTCAACAGTGGCGACGGAGATGAGATATCGGCCTTGGGCGTGAACTCTACATTACCTTCTTCTAGTAATGTCTACTCTGGAAGACCTCTTGCGCGTACTTATCAAGCAGAATGCGGAATCGGGGAAGCGTCACGACGAGCTACTTGATACTCTGCTTCCTCGCACTACGGGCTTGCAGGATAAGGATTCTGTGGTCAGCCCACCGCGTTTCAATGCCATCGACGTTCCTCTTTTCAGTCCGGAGGACGATGGTTCCAATTTGGATCAATGGCTTAAGCGGTTCCAGTACTCTTTGGATGTCAATGCCCCGACTATGGATGACGAAACTAAAGTCAAGTGTCTCCTTGCCAAGCTGTCGATGGAAGCATTCAATGAGTATGACAAGTTCTGCTCTCCCAAGGAACCGACAGATTTCGACCTCGACCAAACAATTACACACCTGCGCAAGCTCTTCGGTAAAACGCATACGCTATTCATCGAACGGTTTAACACCATGCGTATTCAACGAAGCTTGGACGAAGACTACGCGCGCTATTTCAACCGCGTCAAGTATCAGCTTAAACGTTTTAATTTCGGCGACCTCACGGAAGAACAGTTTGGGATTCTGATTGCTCTCTCTGGGTTATCTCGACCTGAGGACGAAACTATCCGGACACGGATTCTGCAACGCTTAAACACAGAAGCCTCCGTGGCGCTAGAATCAGTTATCGAGGATATCTTAACTGTGGTAGCCACCAAATCCGAGCAGACCGTGTTTCAAGACCGCACGGCCCGACTTAATGTTGTCCAGTCTACCACTAAGCGTCCAAAGGGGAAGCCATCTCGAAGCCGTGCGCGGTCTCGTGCTCCACGGTCCGGCTCACCGACCAGCTCCGCAAGCGGAAGTGGATCTCTCAAACCACCACCCTCTCCTTGCTATCGATGCGGGGAATTGCATTGGATCCGGGACTGCCCCTATACACATAACGTCTGTCACAAGTGTGCCAAGGAGGGCCACTTGGAAAGTCAATGCGAGAAGTGGCGGATACATAAACAATTCCCCAGGAGGTCCCGCAGACGGGTCAATTGCCTCGCGGTTCCAACGTTACGCCTCAACTCCGTTCAGGGGTCAAGACTAATCACGGGGAAGATCTTAGTCAATGGAGTGCCTGTCGAATTCCTAATGGATAGCGGTGCAGAAGCTAATATCATTGATGAAACGACTTACGAAGCTATAGGAAGGCCGTCACTGCAACCCTGCGAGGATGTTGGCCTTCTCTTTGATGGAACTACTGCTTCCTTCCTTGGAAAGGGTCTGGCGACGTTTCAACTGGGTCCCATCAAAGCCAAACAGTCGTTCTTTCTGGCCAAGAACGGGGCCTTAAAACTTCTAGGCGTAGGAACACTGGACGTGTTCGGGCTCCTTGATCAACTACGACGACCGTTCCAGTCTCTGAACCCTTGCATGCTACAGCGGCAGGAAGATGACCTCACGTCCCTGCGGAACGATTTCCCGGATGTCTTCGCAGATGGCTTAGGCCGCTGTACGACAGTAAAAGCCAGTCTAGAGGTCATTGAGGGGGCAGTGCCTGTTTTCTGTCGGGCCAGGCCAGTCCCATACGCTTCACGGGAGGTGGTAGATGCCGAAATAGACCGATTACTTACTCTGGGCGTTATTACACCTGTCGATCACACCGAATGGGCAGCGCCAATTCTGGTAATACGGAAGGCGAATGGGAAGACACGACTCTGCGTTGACTACTCCACGGGGTTGAACGAAGCTCTTCGACCAAACCATCATCCACTCCCATTACCGGAAGATATTTTCTCCACTCTCAATGGCGGTCAAGTATTTTCCCAACTCGACCTATCGGATGCGTATCTCCAAGTCGAGCTGGACGATCCGTCAAAACGTCTATGCGGAATCTCTACCCACCGCGGAATGTTCCAGTTTCAAAGGTTATCCTTTGGAATTAAGACAGCTCCAGCTATCTTCCAAAAGATTATGGACAACATGCTCGCCGGGCTACCCTTTGCTGCGGGTTATTTGGATGACATCATTGTGGCAAGCAAGAACGTCAAGGATCATAGAGATCATTTGCGGCAGGTTCTTTCACGGATTCAAAGTTTTGGTTTCCGTTTGCGCCTGGAGAAATGCTCTTTGTTCAAGCCTTCAATTAAGTATCTGGGCATGATAATCGACAAAACGGGAAGAAGACCAGATCCAGCTAAGATCGACGCTCTCACTCATATGCCAGAACCTACCGACGTTCCTGGGCTTCGCGCATATCTGGGCATGATCAATTACTATCAGGCCTTCGTAAGCAACATGCGTCAAATACGGGCGCCACTGGACGCGTTGTTGCAGAAGTCTCAACCATGGCACTGGTCCCCACGTTGCCAAAAGGCGTTTGATGATCTGAAAGGGATCTTACAGTCTGATCTGCTTCTCACGCATTATGATCCAACCTGGACATCATCGTAGCCGCCGATGCGTCTGAACAAGGAATTGGGGCTGTTCTGCTTCACGTCTTCCCGGATGGGACCGAGAAAGCCGTAACCCATGCCTCACGGTCGTTACTACCAGCCGAACGTAATTATGGGCAAATCGAGAAGGAAGGCTTAGCACTGGTTTTCGCCGTCAAGAAATTTCACAAAATGCTTTACGGCCGGCATTTTACCTTACTTACGGATCACAAACCTTTGGTTTCTATCTTTGGCAGCAAGAAGGGAGTACCTATACACTCTGCTAATCGACTTCAGCGCTGGGCTGTTATCCTCCTTGCGTATGATTTTCGCATTGAGTACCGCGGAACGACTATCTTCGGTCAGGCGGATGCGTTGTCTCGCTTGATATCATCTCAGAAGTCGACAGAAGACGAGGTCATTATCGCCCACATTCAAGTTGACTCTGATATGCGGGCAACTATTCGGCACCTCCCGTTGACATATAAGGACATCCAGGCCGCCACTAGAGCTGATGATCTCCTGCAACGGGTCATGCACTTTACAAAAACCCGCTGGCCAGATTCTCGATCCTTGGGGTTCGGCAAAGGCAACGACGAGCTTCAACAATTCTTTCGTCGACGTAATCAATTGGCCTTACAAGAGGATTGTCTTCTATTTGACGATCGTATTGTCGTCCCGAAGCTGCTCCAACGAAAAGTTTTGGAACTTCTCCATAACGGACACCCTGGCATTAATCGTATGAAGTCCTTAGCTCGACGCTACGCGTACTGGCCATTCATGGATCAGCAAGCTGAAGAATTGGTCCGTTCCTGTGCCAAATGCGCTCTAGCAGCCAAACTACCGACCAAAACTTTCCTCAAGTCTTGGCCTAAAGCGTCACGTCCGTGGGAGAGGATCCACATAGACTATGCAGGACCACATCATGGGGACTATTTCCTACTGGTCGTGGATGCCTATTCTAAATTTCCGGAAATCTTCCTAACGAGGTCTACAACTACAGACGCTACGACAAAGATTCTAAGAGGCCTTGTCGCTCGTTATGGACTTCCAGACACTCTCGTTAGTGATAATGGTCCACAATTTACCTCAGAAGCCTTTGCTACGTTCTGCGCAAGTCACGGCATTCAGCATGTCTTTTCGCCACCGTATCATCCACAGTCAAATGGCCAAGTGGAACGATTTGTGGATACGTTTAAACGGGCACTACTGAAGCTTGAAGGCCAAGGCAAGGTTCAAGAGCTGTTGGAAGTTTTCCTTACGACGTACCGGACTACGCCAAATGACCGTATTCAAGGTCAGACTCCTGCGGAACTATTCCTTGGACGCAAACTCAGAACGTCCTTGGACCTTCTTCGTCCACCGGCCAAGCACGTCGCTGTCCGTGACATGGAAATGGAGCGCCAGTTTAACCGACGACATGGGGCACGTCTTCGCCGTTTTAATGCTGGTGATCTGGTCTGGGCAAGGAACGCCTTAGTACCCACTTGGACTGCCGGTCGGGTAACAAAATCCCGAGGGCTCGTGTATACAGTTCAACTCCAGGATGGAGTTTCTCGTGCCTTTCATGCAAATCATCTTCAGCATAGGGCTGAGGCAGAAGAAAGCAGCGACCCTTATTCTATTATCATGGATTCGTTCCAATTAACACCATGTACGGAACCGTTGGAAGTCACGGAAAACCCGGAACGTCATGTTCAATTTAATTTGCCGCACGACGCGGTCGACGAGGATCCGGACACCATCCCGCGCCGGTCGGGCCGCGAAGTTCGCAAGCCATCGCGTCTTCAAGTCAATCCGAGCCAGCGATGCTATACCTCATCTCGCGCTTCGCTTCCTCGAGAAAGGGAGATGTTAAGAATCCGATCTAAATAGTTTTTTATGAATGTAACTCTTAAGCTTGTTAATCAATAGTTTTTTATGTATGTAACTCTTAAGCTTTGTTAATGTAATAATAGTTTTTTGGCCTATTCTATACTATTTAAAACTAATACTCCCTAAAGAATCGGGTCTTGTTCCGTGGGTCACGATCGGTGATAGTTGTTTGTTTGTTCTTTTATTAATAAAGTCATTTTATTACATAATGAGTTGTCGAGGTAAAAGTTCTTAACGTTTTGAGTAACCGACAAACTCAACAATTCTCAATCGCAATCCCAATCGCTGCGTGTGTCTGATAGTTCATCGACCACGTTATCAGAGTCTATGAGAACTCCTAGTTTAAATAGGGCTACATTACCCGATATTTATTTAGAACCTTTTAAATTGGGATGGCGACGAGAGGTGTGTAAGAGGGCGACGGTTCAGCCCAGAGGTAATGAAGTTGATATCTATTATCTACCTCCTGATAATAAACGATTACGGTCGAAATATGAGGTCCAAGTTTACCTCCTAAATAATAAGATCCCGATCCTAACCAGGGAACATTTCTGTTTTTCCCGAAAGCCAATCTCTATATTCCCCTGGGAGTTTATCTCCCAAGCTAATAAGAGACCCTATTGATAACATATCTTTATAGATCGCGAAAAAAGTCGAAGAGGCACCATGGTTCTTCGAATTACCCAAAGGAATACGAAAAAAATTAAAATAAGATATAAAAACCCTAAACTTAACTGGTAAATCTATGGAAGTACTGGAGAACTCTTGCCCAGCCAATAAACAAGAAAGAGAAAAATGTCGGAACTGTGGGGATTTAGGACACAAAGCATGTGACTGTCACATGTCAAACCGTTTTAGAGAGTCACAAAATTCGTGCTCTCTATGCTATACCCAGGGGCATTCTGAAATTAATTGTCCTTTCATGGAAGAAGAGTCGCTCATTCTAGAAGTTCCTCAGGAAGAGATAAAGTAATTACTAGATCCTACGGGAACGGTTTCCTTGCTTTCGTCTTCTTCTTCCTCCAGGCAAGAAGAAGCTTCCGGGTTTAACCCTACATCAGAAGAGATCTCACAAGCGGTTTTTGACCCTTTTTCGCTGACTCCATACTTACCTCCCACTACTCTACAATCTAGAGTCCGTGAACCCATCACGGTTTACCATGAATTTAGGGCGCTAGCTCTTACCGACCCAAATCCTATTCGGATAAACACATCTCCCAATCCTCGCCCACTTCCTTCTTCCCACAAGTGGCAACCTTTACCGGACCCTGATGAGGATGACAGTAACTGGGAACGTTTTGGCTCGATGGGTTGGATCCCAAAAAGACCCTTCTCGAAAATGTTAGTTCCTTCAACTATCCCTGACGCTAGGCGTCCTATAATTTGGAATACAGTTCGTTGTTGGCGGTGCCATAAGATTGGCGATCACGTCGTATCGGATTGTCCCGGAAGGAGGAGCAAAGCTGCGGAGAAAAGAAGAGAAGCCCGAAGACTGGCCCGATTGGCAGACAAGCATAGGAAACAAGAAGACGAGAAATAGAAAAAAACAAGATGGCCCCGGCCAGATTACACTTTCGCGCGCCCTCTAGTGACTAGAAGAAGTATTACTATATTCATTGACCCCGGCAAATTTAAAATTTTCGGGTCTTTTCCATTGTTTATAAAAAAGCATTCCGATTATGAATACAACCAATCTAGTAAGAATTCGGTTTACAGTTTAATTAAATAAGTAATTAACAAAATCTGTTCTATGAGTGAACTGGAACCTAATATTTGTACTCTGACTAGTTGATGGATCCTGACTCGCAGGAGATTCTAAAACCAACTGCCTCTTTAGCTTCTTATTTGCTGTGTATCTCTCTCGTCTTCGAGCTTTTTCTCTTTTTCTGTATTCTGGATTCAAACGAAGCCTTCTCATCTTTTCCGCTGATGTTTCTTTCGTATTAGATGCCATTTCTGAACTCTCTCGTACTTGTAAAACAGCCGAGTTAAACAGGCACAAAGTCTATTTTGATTTCAGACCGTTGAAAATGTCCTAACTTAGTTCATGACTTGTTAGATATCCTGAAAAACAATCTTGGTTTTCGCGTAAATAGGCCTAACAAATAATAATATACGACAAAACTACCTGTTCAAAATTTCCATCCCAACCCTTTGCGTGTGTGATAGGGTTTTTGATACTTGGCGCCCCTATTGGCGAGCGAAGGAGCTATTCAATCTGAACAAAAAATAAATACCGTAATGTCTCATCTTGCAAATATTTTAATTCTCTGTTAATAAACATCTCTTTATTTTACAAACACTTTTCCTGCCATTAATTAATACGGAAATTAATAAAAATTAATAAAATATAAAACGTCCCCGGCGGGATTTGAACCCGCATTGTCTCCCTCCCAAGTACTGACCGCGCTCAAAGCTGCTTAACTTCGAGTGTTAACATGGGGTTAGTAATATTTTAGTTTACCTCGCCACATGCAGATGGCGCTACAAGCAACTCACCCTATCACACACGCAAGTGGCGCTTCCATTGAACCCGAATCAAAGCTGAAAATTCAACTGTTGCTCTTGTATCTCTATGTTCGCAAGAGAACAAAGGAAAGGAACTTCAAAGCAGTGATGCCAAGTGGGAAAAAATAAATTTCCCTTTCTAACCCTTAAAATTTCCCTTTTTGGACCAAAATTTCCCTAGTTCAGGGCTGCCAGATTCCGCACCTAGAACGAAAAGTTTCACTAGTGCCACCGTGCGGAAAAACGCGAAGCTTGATCTAGGGGAATCAAAAATGGCAGGCCTGAGACCTGTAGCATCAGCGGCAGTGTATGTGACGTTTGATAATTCAGTCCCAAATGAAAATTAGTGCTCGAAATTTCTTGCATTGGATAAACCACAATTTTCAGAAGAGAATATTTTCAAAAATGGTAAGTGTTGAAAACCTAATCACCCTAATATTAACCAAATTGGTTACGTAAACTCTTAAGCCTTGGTCATAACATGAGTATAAAATTGGTAATACTGTTTTCGTTTTGTTTAGTACCTGTTGCTGTCTCTCTCTTGTCAAAATTGCTACGAGTATTACACATTTTCCAAAAGATCCTACTGAAAAAATTCGAAAAGCTCTTAAGTCAAACTTTAAGGGAAATGAATTCACACAGTATGGAATTATAAACGAAAAAAACTCTTGTTGCTTTTAAAAAGAGTCTAATTTAAAAGTAACGAAGATTGGTTTTGAAGTCAACCCTTCTTATTCATTCTTGGGGTGTTCCCCTGACGGTCTAGTCAACGATAATTTGGTCGAAATGAAGTGTCCAGTCATTGGTGAAAAAGGAAACTTAGAAACAGTCCTCAAGAAAACTCCTTACGTAATCAAGAAGGACGGAACATTTTCTTTGAAACCCTAACAAATGTGTTATGGGCAAGTGCAACTTAGTTTGGCCTTTTTAGGGCTTCAAAGTTGTCATTTTGTAATTTATTCTAAACTGGAAGATGATATTTTTGTTATTGTTTTGCCTAAAGACCAAAAATTTATTAACAATCTTTTACCAAGATTACAAATTACTTTTTTTAATTACTACATTCCAAATTATTTGAAATGGAATAAAAAGGACGGAATGTAATTGCGCAAATAAGGCTGAAGTGATATTTTTAAGTTCCTTAAAATGTGATAGAATCTTACAAATTTTTAAATAAAATTGTTTTACAAAATTTCAGGAGTCTTAGGTGCATTTTTTTTCACGGTTTTAGCAAGCTTGGGACAAATGGTATTACAAAATTTCAGGAGTCTTGGGTGCATTATTTATTTGCATTTTTTTCACGGGTTTTAACAAGCTTGGGACAAATTTTTGAGAAACATTTAAAATTTATCGTTAGCCAAAATTGGTATTGATAAATTAATAACAGCAATTATTTAAACAATTAAAAGCTCTCATTCCACCTATCGTTCTCTCAACATGCACTCTCGCAGCAGCTATTTTGGAATTTCGCAAAACTTCTTCCATTGTTAATTGCTTTTTCTTGTTAATTGCATTTTCTTCTTTAGAAAGGGTGGTCGTATTAGTTCTAAACCACGCTCGTTGCAAAGATCTTCTATGGCAAACCCCTTGTTAACCTTAATCCCATCTATGAAACCATCACACATGTCCAATACAATATTTTACTTTCAGACGTTACTTGTTGGTCGGGACATCTTCCACAAAAAGCTTTGCTGACAAATGTTATAACACCGGAAGGTGTGATAGCGACCAACAACTTAATCGTGTTCCTTCCTTTGTAGTGAGAGTACGTTTTTATTCTGCATTGAAGACACGCGGGTCTCTCTAATTCGACTTCAGTACAGTCTAGTATTACCCTTGTATTAGGAAACTCAGCAAAACATCTGGGCATACATTTCATAATTTCATTTTATCTAGCCATTTTATCGCGCATTCGAGAACCGAAACCAACTGCGTAAGAGTTAATTTAAAATTATTTGAGGTCTGAACTTTACTTATTCCAAACAAAGCTGATAGAGCGGTAAATGAAATGCCAAGTTTTAGTTTTATGAGTGTCAAAAATACCCTATCTCGAACATTCATTGAGATGCGGCTAGGAAACTTACTGTTAATATTTTTAATAATCGCATCAAATAGACCAGTACTTTGCAATCCTGTTAATGAAATTATAGAGGTGGCATTCAATATTCCATAATGCATTTATCATTGGGGTTTGGAGTGGTGCATTTGTCGGTCGTAGTTTCCTTGGTAGTTTGTTGAACAGCAACAATCCCCAATCTTTCAGCTAGAATTTCTGCGTCTGCTGGTCCATTTATTTCAGCTGTTTCACTTGCATGCAAAGTTGGAGAGTGCGAGAGCAGATTCCTTTTTTTCAGTCTTTCCAATCTCCCATTAGCCTTGAACTTTTGTTGATCATGTTTCCTTAACGGAAGTTTTTTGGAAGGAACAGCCAAGGGTCCAAGTCTGGGAGGGTAACTTAACTTATCTACAATAATAACTCTTAGACCAAGAGCCAGTGGCCTCGATCTTACCTCATAAAGTACAAAAGGTCTGACCATTGGAATGAGTTCAGTTTTGATGCTCATTAATAGATTTGGCCGTCTTACGCGTCACAGCTGTGGCATTTGAGGGGGGCGGGGTCATGTTTGACCCTAATGAAGTATGATTTCTTACTTCATGAGGTACATGAATAAAAAAGGTGGCAAATGATAGAATTGGAAATGGCGATTCCAAATATATGAAATCTAACGTCATCAATAAATCAGACGGGGGTTAAAATGGTCGAATGAGGTATGAATTCTTACCTCATGAGGTACATGTATGAATCCGGTCTTGTTTGATAGATCTGGTCGTGCTAAATAACAGAATTTAAAATCTGACTGGAAAATACGCGACTTAGGTTTAATCTGACGGCCTGATTCTTGCGTCAGACTATGACAACTTCAAGCCTCATAAAGCTAGATCCCCACTCGACCGAAATAAACCGGCGCAAATCACGCAGCATACGGTAGAAGTTTTACCTTACGCCGTCGTCCGGCTGTAGACTGTTCACACTACGACTGAATTTTGAGTTTGGCGGTAGATATTTTTGGGTCACGTGACAGATTAGAGTGGTTTCCATAACATTTATTTCGCACTCTGAATTGGTATCTCTGTCCCATTGTCGCTTAGATCGTACAAGAAAGTATATTTTCTAACCTCCTCAATAAAGACTTCCTTATTAACATCTTACCTCTATATACTTCCATTAGATATATTTTTCTTTATTCGTGGCATGTTTCCAATCAAAAAAAAATACATGGCGGCTATCAATCTATCTAGCGTATGCGTGCACTCTTGATATTTATGACGTAGTCAGTGGGATAATTTCATTGTCTGAGACACCGGTGTAACGCCGAACACGACCGAAAAATAGAACACAACTTGCGCCCGGCCGAGCGGAAATTCCGTCGGGCTCGGCGTAAAGATTTTCGGTCGAAACCTCTTCTCCCGGGTCTCCGTCGTGATTTCCGTCGAGTGCGAGTCTAGCTTAAATGAAGCAGGTGATATATTGTAAAATCAGCCCCACTGATGTCAAGTACATTAAACTTAACTTGTTTGAGCGAGTTTTGTGGTGAAATATTTTTGACTGTGATAAATGAAAATCGGAATCATTTAATAATAGAGCTATTTCAATTCGGTGGTAAGCAGAGTTTTTGAGGCGGGGTTTCGCCAGTCGCCGCCTAGGTGCCTTATTGTGCGCGAAATTTAGATTAGAGCTCTACACTCTACAGTGGCCCCACGGAGGGGGTGAAAATCGGCTCCGTTTATTGTCAGGCCCAACTGTAACGTTTCCCCCTTCAACTGATATAGCTCTATGCAGGCACATTTTATTTCACACTCATTCAATGAAACCTTCTAACGTTAAATTATTATTAAATGCAAATAAAGATACAAACATGTTACATTTTAAACGTCATCTGGTTCATCATCCGAATCAATCTGATAATCAATATATTCGGTTTCATCGTCATAGTCA
The DNA here is from genome assembly GCF_054372755.1 of Phalangium opilio. Classification (NCBI taxonomy): domain Eukaryota; kingdom Metazoa; phylum Arthropoda; class Arachnida; order Opiliones; family Phalangiidae; genus Phalangium; species Phalangium opilio. The sequence continues at coordinate 4,321,694 of NW_028324195.1, forward strand.
CCCTCCTTTCGTGTGGGCCACTGTAAAACTCTATGCTAAATTTCGCGCATAATAAGGCACCTAGGCAAGGACTGACTAAACCCCGACTCAAAAACTCTCCTTACCCCCGAATTGAAATAGCTCTATTATTAAATGATGCCAATTTAAGTTCATCTCATTTATCACAGTCAAAAATATTTCACCACATTGCCTCGATAGAAACAGAGGCAACTCGCGCAAACAAGTTAAGTTTAATGTACTTGACATCAGTGGGGCTGGTTTTACAATATATCACCTGCTACATTTAAGCTAGACTCGCACTCGACGGAAATCATGACGGAGACCCGGCAGAAAGGGGTTCGACCGAAAAATCTTTACGCCGAGCCCGACGGAATTTCCGCTCGGCCGGGCGCAAGTTGTGTTCTATTTTTCGGTCGTGTTCTGCGTTACGCCGATGTCTCAGCCAATGAAATTATCCCACTGACTACGTCATTAATTTCAAGAGTGCACGCACACGCTAGATAGATTGATAGCCGCCATGTATTTTTTTTGGTCGGAAACATGCCACGAAGGAAGAAAAATGAATCTAATGGAAGTATATAGAGGTAAGATGTTAATAAGGAAGTCTTTATTGAGGAGGCTAGAAAATATACTTTCTTGTACGATCTAAGCGACAATGGGACAGAGATACCAATTCAGAGTGCGAAATAATTGTTATGGAAACCACTCAAATCTGTCACGTGACCCAAAAATATCTACCTTCAAACTCAAAATTCAGTCGTAGTGTGAACAGTCTACAGCGTAAGGTAAAATTTCTACCGTATGCTGCGTGATTTAGACCGGTTTTTTTCGGTCGAGTGGGAATCTAGCTTTATGAGGCACGAAGTTGTCATAGTCTGACGCAAGAATCAGGCCGTCAGATTAAACCTAAGCCGCGTATTTTCCAGTCAGATTTTATATTGTGTCATCTAGCACGACCAGATCTATCAAACAACACCGGATTCATACATGTACCTCATGAGGTAAGAATTCATACCTCATCCGACCTTTTTAACCCCCGTCTGATTTATTGATGGCCCCCTTTGATGACGTCAGATTTCATTTATTTGGGATCGCCATTTCCAGTTCTATCGTTTGCCACCTTTTTTATTCATGTACCTCATGAGGTAAGAAATCATACCTCATTAGGGTCAAACATGACCCCGCCCCCCCTTAAATGCCCCAGCTGTGACGCGTAAGACGGCCAAATCTATTAATGAGCATCAAAACTGAACTCATTCCAATGGTCAGACCTTTTGTACTTTATGAGGTAAGATCCAGGCCACTGGCTCTTGGTCTAATAATTTTCCAGGAAATTGAGAACACATTTGCCCATATATGCCAACTGCGAACGTGGTGCCCTGGGGTGTAACCACAGACAGAGAGACACACAAACAGACAGACAGTCACGTTAAAATTAGAACTTCTCCGTGACATCCGTCACTCGGAGAGGGAAAAAGTCTCGTTACGGTTTCCCTCGAAACGTAACAAACGCTGCCACTAGAATTCCGTTAGATCAGATACTCGTCACCGTAAAATGAACAAGATGGCCCCTGCCATATTATGCTTTTGCGCGCCCTCTATTGTCTAGAACTTGTATGATTCCGGCAAATATTTTTGGCGGTATTCTCTTCTTCTGTATCAAATATATTTTCGATTATGAACAAAATCAATTTAGTATGGCTTTGGTTTAATATAAACATCACTGATCCTTTTGACCTTAAAATAAATTCTTTAACAAAAACAATTAATGTTGTTTTTATATTACTCAAAGTTTTTTTGAATTAGTACTCACAATAAAATCTTTCTATTGCGGTTTGATAAACTTAATGGTAGTTTCGACAAAGCACTTTCAACGGTTCTTTTCAGTTACAATTTTTTATAAACAAAAATGATAATTTGAAGATTAAATTATAAGCAATAGTATTCTCATCAAAATCGTTCTATTAACGTCTGATTACTTAAATAACCCTTAGTAATAAATTGGTCCAGGCAGTTTTTAAGGTTCTTTTCACATACAATTTTTGACAAATCAAAATTATTATTTGAAGTTTAAATTTGCCTGTAAGCGTTCTTAATATTAATTATCTGTTGATTTTAACTTATAGTAAGAGTAATCAATTACTTACCATGACTAATCTTAATATTTTCTTAAATAAATAAATACGTTGACGTTGAAAAGCCACCTACGTATGGTTCTAAATGCTATTTATAAACTTAAATCTAATTCCGCACGCGAAAAAGGGGGGAAAGGCATTCAGCCAGCCTGCCATCAAGGGTCAGACCAATACTTTTGCAACTCGAAGCGCAAAAGCAAAACACCAATAATATCATATGAAGTTCAAGTATCATTTTTGTTCTACTTGTTGATAAATAATATCCAATGTCAAAATTGTAGATTCAGTATTCAATCCACAATATATTTAGGTCTTATGGTCCAAATGTAATGAAACTTTAATGAGATATGTGTTACAATCTATTATATCTAAAAATGGTTAAACTATTATATCTAACAATGGTTAAAAACTTTCAAATTAATTAGCTTTGTCAAAATGATAAATTTATTACTTTCAGGCCCTTTCCAAGATTAAACATATCGCTTACACATGGCACTAAAAATCCTATAATTAAACCAAATTACAGGCCATAAATCCTAAAGCACACCTAAATGGGAAAGTTCAGAAGAGCCCTTGTGTTTCTACCAAGTAAACGTTACTCTGCAAACGCAATTTTAGTTCAAAACTGTATTTATTGGAAATATTACATATTTTGAAAAACAAAGAAAAGTAGAAAAATCATGATTAAGAAACTAACTGAAAAGGTGGGGGAAAAGTATCACAATACCAGTTGCTGTTGGTAAAAAAACCAGGATTTAGTTGAGATATAGTTTTAAATTACACTTAGTTGTCAAAGAGGCCCAAGAAGAAAAAAGCTTCCTCGCAGCGGTACTCTACCGCCGTATTCTGCAGGCTTAGCCTTCCGCGCCCACTTGGATTATCGTCGCTCATTGGTCCGTTAAGAGAACTGGATTCTGGCTTCTTATTGGCGGCTTAGGTTTTGAGTTTCGAGGCGAAATTGGATTGCGGATTTCCACTAAATTTAAAATACGGTTTTTCGATGGGTAAATCGTTGCGCGTCATAAACCGGTTAACTCACCGGTGCTTTTGCTTTAGTTTCTGATGCTGAACGTAGCAGACTACACTTCATCATTGTTAATGGCGACTTGGGGAGGGACAGTACGGTTAATATTTTGCTAAATACAGATGCCTATTTTAATTAGAGCGATTTACTTATCGTGGCATCGGACGGGTATGCTTTTATTTTATCAATTGCAAATTATCTGTGTCAATATTTTTTAATAAAAGTAAACATTCATTTACAGTAAGGCGTTTCAGCTCGTGATCGAAAATTATTTCAACCAAGGCTTAGGTGTTACGTAAGGTTAATCATTAACGTGACTTAATTTATCGTTCTTCGTCGTTAGTAAATAACATGAGCATCGAATGAGCCAACTGTCCATTATTAAAGACATTCAATTCTCATAATCACAAGAATGAGGAGTGCAACGTGAATGCGATATCCTACTGATGCTGCTGAAGTTTTTTCACTCAAGGGTAATGAGACGAAAACGTCTTTCAGTATAAACTTTCAAACAGCCACAGCCGTTTTTCCGGGTGTATAGTGTACCATGGACTGTACGTGTGATATACGTAAAGCACCAATTAAAGAAAGACTGATATGGATGGGTTAAGAACTAAATCTTGCAGTAGGTTCAACTGGTATATATGGTTATGAAAGTGTTAAACAATATAAATGTGAATGAGTCTTTGTTGTGCCACAGATTTGGGATAAAAACACTGGTGGGTCATTCCATGTGATATGAGCCAAGCCGTTAACCATGGGTCGGCGGATTTAGATGAAATTTGGCACAACTGATCCTGTGGCTATTAGAAAAGAGAACCCGGGATAGTTTTAAAAAAAAACTCAGTGGTTTAATTTTTACGTCAAAATTGGTAACACCCCAGAAAAACGGTGTTTCTCAAAAGTCATTTTGGTACCTTTTAGAAAGTCTGCAATAACTTACTAGATTTCTGTGCAAATTCAATCCGATTTGCATACAATACGTAATATAACCCAGGAAATCGATTAAGCCACTCAAAATTAGCTTTTCTAGTTTAGTTCATGAGTTACAAAAGCAATTTTGAGAAAAAAATAAATTTTCGGTGGTCTCGGTTTTGGGCCAATGGAGAAAATCAACCACCTCGAAAAATCTTAACAAATATCCTGAATTATAGAGCTCGAAGAGACATTTCTAACGGTGTATTCATATATTAGTGTATTTGATTCCTTAGAGGCTAAACTTTTAATTTAAATAAATTCAAATTTTTCTTAAAATTATAAAATATTTATTTGCTTTAATGGAAAATTACGTTTTGATAAGAGCAAGAAACATTTTTTGGACTTCCTTAGGGCAATCATCATCTAGTTTATAGTATCTTTCTAAAATTGCTAGAACCCTGTGGCTCGGGTAATTCGCATATAATATTATTATGTGGGACAAGTTTAAGCGCTCGTCAGTTTTCTTAGGCCATGTCGACAAATTCGTCTGTGAGTCCCTCACCATAAATTTCAGCTTGAAATAGCTTTCTTCCTTAAAGGAGGCCAGCACAAGGGCAACGTACCACTATTGGTCGTTTTTATAATTCGAGAAACAACACTCTAAGAAAATGGGGTGTGCTTTAAGACCTTTGAAAGTAGTTTATATGGGTCCAAATTTGACACCCCCCCTGGAAGGGTTTAATAACACTTATTTGAGAAATTGGTGTCAAAGATAAGAATAAAATGGTGCAACAGAGGTGCAGTTTAACACCTTTTTAACTCTTATATCGAACTAAAAGTTAATTTTTACACTCATATGAGTGTTGTGCAATTGCTTAAAGGGTGCAGCATATCACCTTTGCGAGTGTAGCATAACACCTTTCAGAGTGTCGAATAACACCTTTAAGAGTGGGTGATTTGTTTACGAATAGTGCTATATTCATAGCAAGGTTCCACCTTGAGAGAAATTAAAGCATAGCGCGGCTCCTGTGGATCCCCTACAAGGGGACTTTCCTTCTGCGCTCCGGGTCTGGCTTGGAAAAGGCTAGTGGGCGGGATTTATACATGCACGTATAAATCCCGCCCACAAATGCCTCTAGCTTCGCCAAGCCAAAACTGGAGTTCGTAAGGAAAGTCAACTTGTACGGATTATTTTGAGGGGGCTAACTTTGAAATATGGGGGCGCTATAGCCCCCTAAGAAGGCCTAGCGACGCCACTGCAAGAGTGTCGCAAACACTTTTATGAGTGTCACCTAACACGTTTAGCGGAGTTTTATAAAGGTGCAATAGCCCTGATTACGAATTTCTTTGTTAATTTTATTTAAAGCATAAAAATAAAATTTTATCTTTAAAAAAATGTTTTACAATTATGTTTTTCAAAAACATTTTACTGTTTGGATTCGCTTTAATATAAAAACATTAATGAAAATGAAAGACCTTATTTAAGAAACCCGCAGTGCTATAATTTTCCATTTTTAATTTCAAAACGGTGTTTTAAAAGTTTTATTTTCACCGAATTTACACTTTAAATTGGCCACAAAAACTCAAGGTAACAAAACTCTAATTTGGGTGTTTTTACGGTGTAAAAAGGTTTTTTCTTAAATTACACCCTTTTAACACGTTTTTAACACTTCCCTTTCTTAGAGTGAATCAGAGTCGTATTTTTTTATTTTAATATTTTATTATAACTGTTGGAAAAAGCTTATACATTTGAAACTTTTCGTAGAGCTTACTACGCGTCTTCTTTCGTTCGTTTTTACATTGCCTCCGACCATATTTTTCTATATTTCTTTAAAATTTCCGTACCGTAACAATAGGTAGTCTATGCCTGTATATAGGATATAAATCACTAATATTTCATAGGTCAAGTTACACTTCTTGGAAAAAATTCTGTTTCTGTCCTTAAGTTTTATAAACCTTTCGTCGTCCACGCACAAGTTATACTTATGTAGACGGCGAAAATCTTCCAAGTATAATCAAAGTCAAATCGAAATGTATAATCACAAAGGTTGAAATAAAGAAATACAAATTCAAAAAAATCTTAATTTATTTTAACTAAATTATAAAAATGTTTCCCGAAACTAACAATATAATAAAAATGTTTCTCAAAACTAACAATATTTTCTAAAAATTTCATTCGGTGTCGCTCGACGACTCTGACTCGAGGCGAAGCTCGAAATAAGAGTCGTCGCTCGACGATTCTACCCTTCGTTTCGAACAAACAGACCTCCGCTTGTTGGAACTATAAATGAGAGAATAAAATTGATTCGCAACTGTTATACAATATTACCTAATAAACTTGATTCTTACGGTTTATTGGGGGCGTCGACTGCGGGAGCGTCTTTCGTATCATGCGCTCTCACGAGAGCCGCGGAAGAAGCTACTGAAAAGGTAAAAACAATTAATAAAGCAGCTGAAAATTTAAGTGCCTTGTAGGAAAATAGGATATTTTTGAATCGTTTTATAGGAGCAAATATGGGATTTTGAAGGGAAATCAAGCAACTCGAGGATTTGGAAAATATCTTATCATAGTGGACGTGCGAATGGTCAGTAGAGAGTGGTTAACGAACTTGAGAGCCGTTGCCCAATGGACTTGACGCGATACGTAGAATGGTATATAAATTAAATATTTTGCTACTATAAACAACAATATGCAAAATGACTTAAACACTGTTACTACCTGGTGCCAGAATAATAATATTCCAATTAACCCCGCAAAATCTGTCCATGTCACGTTTACTAGAAGAGTTAGCAGGACAATTATAAACTCTTATAAAATTTACGCCAAAATAATTCGCACGGCACCGGAAACTAAAGATCTTGGAACGTTGTTCGATGCCAAGCTACACTTTTCTAAACATATATCACGGACGGTTAATTTATGCCGTCGTACCTTAGCCGTTTCACTTAAGATTTGTCGACGATTACGCTCTCTGCGTCATTTTCGACTTTTATATCTTAGTCTTGTTCGCTCAAGGCTGATATTCGGTTGGGTTGCTTGGGCTAACTGCAGCCAGTATCTCAAAAATAAACTAGAAGGCGTCCAACGCAAATTTGTTGAGTTTTGCCATACTTTCTTTATACCACGTTCAAACTATAATTATACTTCATTGTTATCCATTCTTGATATTCTAAAAATTTCTGATTATGTTAGTATGAACGATTTTACCTTTCTCTTTAAATTATTACATAACATAATTCCCCTATCTGATCTATTAATGACACTTCAGTTTTCAACTCACAAAAATTTGCGTAGCCCTGACATTTTCTACATAAAACGAAATAGTATCAACCCATTAGTTAGAATGCAAATTACATGCAATAAATTTATTAACGTAATTGACATTTTCTCTGACACCCTGCAAGATGCCAAGCGCCTTATCGGTCTCGAGTTTTTAAATCAATATTGACATTTAATTCTTAACTTTACTAATACATTCAGCTTTTCCTTAATTCAATGTATTTGCAGGCTTTTGCATATTTTGTATTAATTCATGTAATTCAGTATATTTTTATTTATTTTTGATTAATTTTTTAAAATTCTGTATAATTTTAAATAATTCTGCTTAATATATATAATTCTGTATAAATTCTGCTTAATTTCTTGTATATTTTGAATTATTTCCGTCTGTGTATTATCTCGTGAGTTATTTTGTAACTTTTTTTATGCACATTAAACTCCAGTTTCATTTCATTTCAATATATTGGAAGGTACGACCTTTTACAGATTTGGGCATCAGAATTAGCTCTCGTTCAATTATGAATTTAAAAATAGCGTTTCTTAAGCTTTAAGGAAAAGGTCAGATAACGACGACATTTTCCTTAAGGCTTTTTATTGTAAGTTATTGTATTTAAAAAAGTGCAAAACTAGTGGAAAAATTATTAAAATAATAAATATAATACTCGTACTACAATAAGTGTGTAAATAAAGTCTATTCACTTTCTGATAAAAAAAGCTCAAAATACGAATCGTCCGATTCAATTCGAAAAGGTTTCTTACAAAGCGATCTCCGAGAACTTCCAAAGCATGACTCTGCTTCTTTTTCGTCTTCGAACGTGTCGTCTTCAATTTGGATAAGACTTACGTCTAGTATTATCGTTTCATTCTAAAAAAAGGGGTTAATTATTAAATCTCAAATTTAGCCTCATGCCAAAGACAAATAGAAATAACAGAACGTAATTAGGAAATGGAGGGGTTAATGAAAGCCTTCGACGTAGGTGAAAAGTCATAGATTCAGGTAGAGCGACGCGTGGTGAGGCGCTTTCAAAAGGGGCTTAGTAATGCAGACTAAATATAGGAAGATGGAAGCCCTGCGAAATTGACCACCGAGTGTAGTCAATAATTCTCGCTTCCGTCGTTCTCCCTCGAACTAGCTCTCACTTGTAAGTCTGTCTCTAGCATTACGGAGTATAGGAAGCGCCATACTTGGACGATATCTTACAAACTTATGACAGTATTCAAAGGAGATTCCCCCCCAGCACACCGCGAGTGACTGTTAATATTTATCCAGTTGGCTCAAAGGCAAGTTTAATTCCCTCATTCCTGTTATTACGATTTGTTTTTGATTTTACATGGGAGGGCGTGGACCTTACTTGATACTCGGCTTTTTGTTGATTCGCTTGGCCCGATTGTGCTTTCTTTGTTTCAACTTTCTGGGCGCTGACCACCTACAAACATTTATTATTAATTCAATTCTGTTTCCTTCGCACGCTGATCTTGCGTTTACTTTCGCAACATCCTTCGGTTTTGCACGGCTAGGACTGATGCCAAAGTCTTGGAAATTTTGATCTAAATGATCTAGAATGGTATAAAAATTAAATATTTTCCTACTAAAAACAACAATATATTAGGCATCAGAATTAGCTCTCGTTCAATTATGAATTTAAAAATAGCGCTTCTTAAGCTTTAAGGAAAAGGTCAGATAACGTAGCATTATACCTTAAAAGAAAGTTTTTTTACAAAATACGCAAGGAAAAATTAAAAAATGAAATGATCTCTTATTCCGAATTAATTAGCATTTAATTAGTCTTAAAAACGAGGACTACCGTGGCGTCTACTAAACCGAGCCTCTCTTACCCTTAGACCTCTCTCAGACAGCGTGAATTCGACCAATATCTCGTAGGGGAAAGAGGTTCGATTTAGCAGACGCCACTAAACCAATGGCGGCGGTTGGCGCGGTAGTAATCGTCGTGTTTCAGACTAATTAAACGCTAATTATCATTTGTAATAAGAGATTATATTTTTCGATTTATATTTAGAAAAAGCCCGTTGTTTTACGGTGTAACGTTATCAGACCTTATCTAATTTTAATGTCAGAGGATGGAGTACTTACCAGACTTTCCTCGGGCAACTTACTTCCTATCCAGCCACGCGTAGGGGCTTTTGTAGGTGCCTGTTCTCTTGCTCTCCTCCTCGACGCGTCGCGATTCTTGACCGATTCGTTCCTGAGCCTCTTTTACCTGCAACTAGTGATCAAGAACTCGCAGCGTTGGGCTTTGGATGAAATTTCCATTTTTTTATTGAAAATGGCGGCGGCTCACCAAATTTTGCCACCAATATCCCCTGGGAGCACCGTCTTTACCCGCACAGCCCCGCGGGTGGGGATCATCATCATGATCCCCACCCGGCCGAATTGCGCGCGCGCTTTCATAATCGCAAACTTGAAATCCCGACGAGACTTAGGCGCCGATAAACCCCGAGTATATTCCAATGATAAACCAAAATAAGCAGCCCTAACTTGGAAAACGTTTCTGAAAACCGTCATAACTGAAGTTCGAGAGCTTGAAACGAATATTTTTAGGCCTCATTTTGAAGATTGAAAATAGCTCTATCCGTAAAACAAGGTCCCAAGACGTTATCATAAAACCCAGAGAAGATACGATCCCTTCTCGAAGCGGCTGAACAGCTCGCCGAAGCTACCATCGTAGACGCCCCCGCCATGCCTGACGCCTTTCTCCCCACGCTGGGGTTGGAGCTTAGGCGGGCCTTCAAGGCAGCGGTTCACGAACGTTGGCAAGACGATTGGCGCACCAAGGGTATCGGTTATCCACTGTACGAGGCGAAACCAATACCCCACCGCGACGCTCTAGGGCCCCTACGCCTCTCTCTACTGGCTCGCGTATCGTGCGGGCGTTTACCAACGCGAGCCCTCCTTCCGCCTGAGCCCGACTACCCTCTGCGCCCTCTGTAGTGCAGTTGAAACGCAAGAACATGTGCTGTTCAAACATCCTGGCAGGCGGGCCATGCGGTCGGACTTCCTTCGATGCCTAGGCCGCTTCGCCTTCCAACATGACCATGACCCCGTTCTACGGGAAATCCACAAGCCGAGCCTACCTTTGATCACCAATCTTGCCTTCTTTTTCTCAGGTGGGCTGCATCCACCCTCATGAAAACCTTTTCAACTTTTGACTAATTTTCTCACGAGTTTTGTTGTATATGTATATTCCAAGTGTTCGTTTTGTTTAACTATTTTGTCATGTAACTTTGTAACGCCCCTACGGGGCACTACTGGGCGCGCCTAGTACTCTGGCTCACCGCCGCCTGTACCATTTTCCTTAATAAACATATTTCTAAATAAAAAATCTCTCTCTCGAACGTCCAGTGCCGGCGTTCGAGACGTCGGGAAAATTTGGGCGGTGAGGTCTAGACGTTCGCGCTTGCGTCCGCCGTACGATTTATATTGGTGGCTTAATCTCTCTAATACCTCTAGACTATGGTCCGTAAAAAATCGCTAATACTCTATGGATCAGCGCCACTTAGGGACATAGCGGCAACTTTTTTGAACTATCATAGGACCCGCACCGGCACAGCCGAAGAATGTAAACGTAAGGAATGGAAACTAGACCTCGCGGTCTAGTTTGGCTCCAGACTTCCGGTGAGTACCACGTGGTATCCCAAAGCATTTCTGAGAGTTAGGAAAACAAACCACCGAGCCCTTCAGATGTTTTCCATATACTGTGAAAGGCAGGGGAAGAAAGAGTTTCCATTCCTTACTTTTATATTCTTTGCCATTGCCACAGCCATTCAAAGAAAGGGCGCCAAAAACAGGCGGAAAATTGGAGTTTATGGTTATAGCGGGGGCAAATCGCCAGTAAACAAATTTTACTCGTTATTCTGCCCTCATAGCAGGTAAAATGTGTTTTAACAGTCTGCTTAAAGGTATTTGCCACGATTAACAACGATTTTCAAAAGGTAGAAAGCAAGTTTTGGCCTTTAAAGCAAAAAAAACTGAAAGTGCACTTTCACAGCTTCGGTCGGTTTTTGGCATTTGCTGTGGTCGTACTATAGTTCGAAAAATTTCCACTACACCAAAGCGGCGCTCATTAGTAATAAGGCTAAGTACCATTGTTCTCCATTTTCATCCAATACTGGAAGTCTTCCAACGTGGTGAATGTGATCTATCACAGCAAGCTTTATGCGCATGTCATATGCATCAAAACTAATCAAAATGAAAAAAAACCCAATTTAAGTTACCTGCAAGAAATATTTGATAGCAATCAGAAATTAGTAAATTACCTTAGAGCAAATCTCTTGCTAGCGTAGGATAAAATTAAACTATGATAGTTTTCAATGAATCCGGTGTGTCTTTGGGTATGACAGTTAATTTAAATTATCGCACATTTTTACAAATCCAAATATATACCGAAAATTCACGTAATAGATCATACGATCCATTCGACGATCATTCAAAACAATACTTCTCAAAGCATTGTATGGTTTGCTGCCTTCGTCCAACCAAGGGTGACTACTTAACTGTTCTTCAGTTAGTATATCATGGTCGCAAACATTTTTTCCTGCTTTTCGAATTAGCCATTCGTGAATGTTAGAAACATGGTACAAACTGCTTGACCAAAGCTCCTTTTATTTAAATATGGTAAAGATTGATCAAAGTGTAGAATTAAACCTTAGAAATTATCACTTTTATACCTTCATGTCCATTTCATCACCCTCGCAAACCTTGCTGCAAAACCAGAAATGCTTCCTTAGATGCGGAGCCCAGTGTGCCAGCGCCTCGTTACCTATAGTTTGAGATCGCTTTCATTTGGTATAAATAAAGCTCTTTTCGTTATCAGTTATAAAACTTATAACCTGAAATATTATAAAAAAAACTCCAATATTTCTTTCAAAAGAAGTTTTCCACCATGCCAAACGTCAAAAGAGTGCTTCACATTGAATGGGAAAATACCATTTAGGGTGCCATTTTTCTCTGAATTATCACAACATTTTATTTTTTTTTAAATAAATAAATCAACATAAATACTTACTCATTGCAGCTTCTGTTTGGATATGTCCATCCGTAACTATTTCTGATATTTGGAAATCAAACATTTCTGCGGCCGCAGTTAGTTCCTGGGCACCAATTCTCAAACCTTTTATTTCCATATTTGTAGTTTTACCATCTGCATGACGCACATCACGATTGCAAAAACTTAGAATTTTTTGGGTTTCACAATCGGCTAACGTGTATGTACAATACATGGCAGTGTGCCCAGGTGAATCATTTCTTCCATCACCAGCTAAAACCAAAGTTTTTCCTGACAATAGTTGAAAAGTGTATTTTTGCATATTAGTATAGAACTGATCCACAGCTGGGATTATTAGATGCTTTTGGTATCTATATAAATGACAAATTTATACATTGTTGTTACCCAGCAAAACATCTAATTTATAAGTACGAACCTGTAGTAGGTGTCTTTCCCAAAAAATTTGATTTTAGCTACATGCATAAATTTTGCAATTTTGCCATACATATTACCAGAGAGTGGTATGCTGCTTGCTGGCAATAAATTGCCCGACCGAAACCCATGAAGCGTGGGTTGGGTAGACCATTTTCCCTATCGTCATAACCATATCAGTATAACTTTTAAATCTAAAATTTTAACATCAATTTCTTGTTGAAAAATTTACCTTCGTATGACGAGGACCATCGTTTCTAGCGCAAGACCAGCTATACACAATAGCACTCCCTTCTTTTTTTGTGTAAGTCAGTGGCTCTTTGCAGTTAAAATTTAGTCATCTTTTGCCATAAGCTTTTTCAACGAGAGCGGTCAAGCTGTTCAAATTGACGATAACCAGGGAGGAATTCAGGATTTCTTCTGTTAATGATCCGGGGTTCCTGATGTCGGCTGGTGCCTTTCGAATTTAATAGCGGATTTATAAACTGAACTGAATGAATTAAACTCTGTAAAAATTTTATACATTTTCTTCTATGATCAAATCATCTAAGGACTCATCCATAGCTTCATCAGGTGGCATTTTCCCCTATATTGAATAGACAATATAAACAAACTATCTGGCATAGGTAAATAATATGTGATTATCATTACATCATCTTCTTCAGTAAATTCGTTAGAAAAATTTAGTGCATCATTTTCATTTTCACGTCTTATTATGAGAAAAATTATTTGCATTTCAAACCAAATACACAAATATTAGCTTACTCTTCGACCTCTTCGTCTACAGCATCCACTATGTCACATGGGACCACAGTTACGGTGTCTAACGTATGTGGGTTATCCACAAAAACGTCTTTTGCCATGCTAAAAAAAATATTAACTATGAGGCTTCTAGTAAAATGTTTCATTATGTAAACTGCCAAAGTTCATCTAAATTTATCCTGCATCTTTTCGCTTTTGGAGTAGAGAAAAGTCTCTTTTGTTTCCCTGGGGACGGTGTTGATCCCATTGGAGATTCTATTGCAAGGCCATATTTTATTTGTGAAGACGGTGATGGTTTGGGATTTGCTTTACGTATAAAAGTATATTTAGTAATATGTTGGTTTTTGCTTAGTATCAACAACATACCTTCTGAATAATTTAAATACGTTTGAGAAACCAGGTGCTTCATGTATGTATGCTCAGTACTTGTAGAGGCATCGAAATAACCCACATTTTCAGTTTGCATAGAAAAATCGAGGGTGTACGCAGGATCCTTTAAAGGGTCACAAAAACCTTTCGTTTGGCTTGCTTTTGTTGCTACTTGTGCTACAGTTTGGGCTGATGAGTGCACCAAAACCGTCTTCACGGGCAAATTACAACTAATAATATAACAAATATTATATAAAATAAAACTGTGTAAGGTTAGAATGAGCTTTAACTAAACATACAAATTGTCTAATAAAACTTCTGCAAATTTTTCATTTCAAAAACCAAGTTTGTCCCTTTCAAGGCCCCATCTTTCAAAATGTTCACCAAAATTAACAAGGTGGATGTAGTCTGAAATGTTTTATTTCTTATTTACAAACCCAAGAACAAAAATATTTAATGAAAATGCTGTCTTACTTTTTCTAGACGACATTCTATTCTACTAGTTTGTCGAAGCCAAGTCCCTATCCTTTTAGTTAGTTTTAGATCTATTTTGACAGCCCATTTAAAATAAATATTCCAACTAAAACGTTAATGAACATGCAACACTACGTAGAAAAATAAGCTTCAACTCAAACGCAAGAATTACAGAATTATAATAAATTTAATTTCTACTAAGTACAAACAAAACTGTCAAACAGTCAGACACTTGAAAAACAAATTCAGACAATAACAGACGATTCTTGGAGGTAAAAAACAAAATGTCAATCAAATTTTAAGAGCCAATCAGGCGACATGTACATACAAAATGGCTGCCACAAATAAAATGTTACCGCCCATAGTCGCCAGAGACATCTAGCATCAAAAATACTCAACTGTAGAGGTATATATCCCCTTTAATATAAAACTAATCTAATATGCATATTCTACTACAGAATCCGTCAAATGATGATTATAGGGGCGAAGACGAAAAGAGTGTGAAAGCTCATATTTCCCAACTCCAAAAAGAGTGGAGAAAAAGTCAACCAGATGATATCACAATAGATCTAAAGATGTTCGTAACTCTGGTGTATAGGGAAGCCCTAGCTGCTGACGAAAATGTCTTGATATCAGATATTTTTGCGCAATTTCCAACTTTGTTTTGTGAAAAACAGGTGGGTGAAAATTATTTTAAAACTATTATAAATTCTTATATAATTAAATTATATTACAGATGTATAAAGAAATGAACCGACGGGCAAATCTTAGTAGCCCTATAGAAAAAATTGTTATCAAGTTTGCTGAACTTCACCATGAGAAAATTTTAACTTTAATTGGTAAAAAGCCGAAAAGGAAACATTTTATCAACAAATTGGATGACTACTGTGATGCCTTAAGTGGTGAAAAGACTAAAGGTACTATTTATTACTTTAATTTATACTGTTGAAAATTTAGTCAACCCTCATTAAATTTAGATGTTAGGATCTCTGCAGCTATGGTTGGTTTGCCTCATTTATTCAATGAGGAAATAACTCCTTGGGTTTCTGAAAAGGTACATGTTTTGAAATTAGTTGTGATTATAGTGTTTTTTGGAATATGCATCTCATTGAAATATCTTATCCAAGGATGACGCATCAGCAACCCCTTTGGTCAGAGTTGTTCACGACACTTATTTCACTAAACCAGTTAGTGTTACAATAGGAGAGGAGAGAATTCAATGTTGTGATGTACTTCATGCCATAGCTGTGAACTTCTCCTGTTACTATGTGTTCCATTTAGAATACAATATTAAGGTGAAGAGAACTTTAGAGTTCGTGCAATTTGCAATTTTAAAAATTGATCCTCTAAAACTCATCCCAGCCTCTTTTCAAATTATTGTCAATTCACTCTCTGGGTGTTAGAGTGTAATATGTATCTTGTGCAGAATAAAAAGTTTTTAGTTATGTATTCTACCATTCAAGGGCTTTTATTTCAACCTGTCAGTTGTTCCTATTTAAACTTTTCAAAAGCTCATACATAAATATTTCCATGGTTCGGATTAGAACTTTAGACTGAGCTTTTTTGAACCTGTAGAGGGATCGTATTTGAACCTTTAGATGGATCGTATTTGAACCTTTAGATGGATCGTATTTGAACCTTTAGATGGATCGTATTTGAACCTGTAGGCGGATCGTATTTGAACCTGAAGAGGGATCGTATTTGAACCTGTAGAGGGATCGTATTTGAACCTGTAGAGGGATCGTATTTGAACCTTTAGGCGGATCGTATTTGAGCCTTTAGGCGGATCGTATTTGAACCTTTAGGCGGATCGTATTTGAACCTTTAGGCGGATCGTATTTGAACCTTTAGGCGGAACGTATTTGAACCTTTAGGCGGATCGTATTTGAACCTTTAGGCGGATCGTATTTAAACCTTTAGGCGGATCGTATTTAAACCTTTAGGCGGATCGTATTTGAACCTTTAGGCGGATCGTATTTGAACCTTTAGGCGGATCGTATTTGAACCTTTAGGCGGATCGTATTTGAACCTTTAGGCGGATCGTATTTGAACCTTTATCCGGATCGTATTTGAACTTTTAGGCGGATCGTATTTGAACCTTTAAGCAGATCGTATTTGAACCTTTAGACGGATCGTATTTGAACCTTTAGGCGGATGGTATTTGAACCTTTAGGCGGATGGTATTTGAACCTTTAGACGGATCGCATTTGAACCTATAGAGGGAGTTTGTTTGAACCTTTGGATGGAGCTTATTTGAACCTTTTTTTAGGGTTCTTCACTGAACCTTTTTTTGAGGTTCTTCACTGAACCTTTTTTTGAGGTTCATCCTTGCGCCTTTTAAGGTTCAGAATGAATTGCATGTCTTTGAGTTTGAACCCGAAAAGGTTCAATTCTGAACTTTTTACACTAACAGTGTAGGACTTATTGGCTTATGATCTATTACAACCATTATCCACTAGAATTAACAAAGGTTGAGTCCTGGCCGGGCCCCCGAGAGGTACGGGCCCCGGGAAAATGAACCGAATTGCCCCCCTCTCTCGACGGCCCTGGTCATAGTGTTTTAAGATTTCTCAGCACCCAGTAAAATGGTTGCGATTTAAGCTCTAATTTGTTCATTACGTTAGTGTTTGATGTGTCACAGAGAAAACGCCATGATACGATCCAAATGTAAATGTATTTTATATAAGTTCTTAATTCTTAATCTGTAACAGATAAGTACTACAAGAATTGTTCAAAGTGTTCACCACCCGCGTTAAGGCAAACTTGAACACGCCTAACAAACGATTACCTAACACGTTGCAAAATGCCTGGAGTAACGCGAATTGTTTGACAGGCATTAACGATTCGTCGACGAAGCTCGTCCACATCAGGTACTTCACTCTGATAAACTATGTCCTTCAAATGGTCCGATAGGAAGAAATCGTACGGGTTAAGGTCAGGTGATCGAGCAGGCCATTCCACGGGCCCACCTCGACCTATCCACCGAAAAGGGAACGTCGCGTTAAGGTGAGCTCGGACAGCGAGACTGAAATGTGGTGGTGCACCGTCATGCATGAGCCACATTCTGCGCACCATCGTATCATGGCGTTTTCTTTGTGACAAATCAAACACTAACGTAATGAACATACTCAATCTTCAATCGCAACCATTTTACTGGGTGCTGAGAAATCTTAAAACACTATGACACTTGGTATTAGCTTTAGATTACCGCAGTACGCGTACTTCTACCCATTTATACCCTTCTGCTATCTAAAGTTTCAGTAGTGTTTCTCAAATTCAAGGCTATTGAAATTGTCTATAACTTCGAAACAAGTTGGGTAATGGCAATAACCCTTACCCCGCAATTTGGGATATTTTCTCGTTTTTGGGGCAAATGTTTGGGGGGCCATATCTCCGAAACAAGATGTTGTAGACCCCGTGTTCTTTGATACGTTTCACTCAGTTTGGTCCAATAAACACGCTCCTTCATTTGTGATGGACCTTTCAAAAACACGCTGTATAGGATCTGTATTTCAAATTTCAGAGTAGAGTGTAAGCGATATATAGACCTGTTTAAAAACGTACCTTTCTCGTTATCATAGTCTGGCATAGGGATTGTTTCAAACTTGTCATGAGCATCGGGTTTTTGTTTTCCTGGGGGCTTTTCCACGCAGCTTACGATCAATTTCTTCCGTTCTTTGTCGTTCATTTTTTAATAGCTGCATTAAGATGCTTTCTAGCCACCATGAATTTTGTTTCACGATTTTCGTGTCAATAGGTTCAAGTTAAAAGTTTTTTTACAATCCAGAATTGTTTGTTTCAATAGTAGAAGAAGAGACAAAATATGAAAACAAATTGATGGCCCGGACTTAAAAGTGCATGATAAGTTTCCTCTTTCATCATAGGCTAGCGTGTATGACAATTCACGTTTTGTTTTGTTGCTTAACTACAATCTCCTTCGATTTTGCATTAATAGAGATCAAATTTTGATCTAAAACCGTTTTTGCAAGATTGTGCTAATCAAATTGTGCGTTAACCAGTATCGCTTCTGATCTTTCTTTAACATAGTAATTTAGTAATTCAACTAGAATATCTTCGGAGTAAACTCTTCTCCTCAACGTTAAATGTTTTATTATTTGAGGCACTTCTTAAATTCGATTCTCGGGGTAAAAATATCTTCCCCACTCCACGATTTTTTTAAGTTTATCATATGCAATTATGAGAAATGATTCGTAAACCACATCTTTTTTATAGTAATGAATCATAAAGAACAGATAGCACTGGATGTTCCTCGAAAGCTATGTTCTTTACGAATAATTTCGTTACGAAAAAATTTGAGAACTTCACATTTTTCTCACAAAAAGCGATATCAGTAAGCGAATCCTGCTTTATCAATATTTCTTTTGCGAAAGCTATTGAACCAGCGTTGCCTAATAGTACTATATCAAAGGGCGCCACTTGTAATAAACAAATAAATTCCGCTAAATCGTAATTTTTGGCTATTTCTAAAAGAATGTATATCTCGGAGCGTTTCATTTTGTAATACAGTCAATTTCACAATTTGTTATGGATAAGGATTCCTTATTTGAAAGCAGTGGTCGACGGATCTTAGGAGTGAGTTTATCACTCGGCCTATGAATCTTCATATAGTTTTCGGAGTAAACTTCATTATCTCCAAGATAATGTACAATGATATTTTTTATCTCAGAATCAATAGCTTCTGTCACTTTTTTCTTAAAATTTAAATATCTTGGTGTATTTTCAGGATTGCGTAGTTTGTAGTAGATCTTTCTAAGGGTGTTTTTTCACAAGTACTTTCCGGTTTGTTCAAAACCTTTATAGCCATCTTTTAAATACTCCATATCACAATCGTTATTGCGCCTATAAAGGTACCTTTCACCGGATTTTTGGAAGAATTGGTGGTCGATTAGAGACGTATTTAGATATTTTCAAAGATGACAATTTCTTCACATTTTTCACATTTAACTCTTTTGAACGTTTTCGCGTATGTTAAATACATTTTCAAAATAAAAATATAATTTTCCCATGAAAGATCTCCACAATAAATAAACAGCTACATTTTGCATTTTGACCTTTCCATATGTGTTGAAAACAGTTTGAAACTTGAAAATGTGAACGCGGCTTAATTGATTCCTTCCTTTGGGGAGGGAAAATTGGTGAGTAAAAGATAAGCCAGCATACTAACTGCACCAACGGAAACGGAACGATTTGAGAGTTGAGCTATACACACAGTGTCTTCGAGTAAAGATAAAATGTGCGCGGTGTCATTTGCAGACATTTTTGGTATTTTTTCTGGGTGTAATTCTGAATCCGGTTCATATCTTTTTCTCTAATTTTAAACGATTTCAGATTTACATGCGCATTCCATGTCTTTTAAATACATAATAATTCAGGCGGTTTTCTATTTTTTTACCTTTAAAATTACCGTTACTTTGCTTTTATTTTCCAAAATGCTATTCGGTTGTAGATTCAGATATTCTTCAAAATCTTTATCATAAACCTTTCAAAAACAATAGCGTGGTTATAAATTGTACGTCAATATTATCATAAGTTTATAAGATATGTTCCATAAGAACGAAACTACCTATACCTCGTAATGCTAGAGACTTAAGGAGAGCTAGTTCGAGAATGACGCAAGAATTGACAACACTCGGTTTTTCAGTCCATCTTCCTATTTACTCTGTGCTAAGCCTTTGACAGAGGCTCATCAGGCGTTATTTTATGAGAATGGGGGCAATTCTGTAACGTTTTAAGCGAGTTATCGCAAGTGATAACTATCGTCTAAAGGGTTGATGCCAACCTCGTGTGTTCTATGAGAGCGCGAGATCCGAATAGGCTATTATTTATGTGTGTCATCAAACCTTGAACGAAAATCGGTGGATGTCTCGTGAATTCCGCTCGTGCTAATAAAAAACAAGGTGGGCAAGTTTATTTTTTACCGTCTTTGGTTATAAAGCAAGCGATAACTTATCGACCAGTTTAAACCCTTTCGATAAGTTATCACTCTCGTGAATATTAAAGACGGTAAAAAAAACTTGCCCACCTTGTTTTTTATTAGCACGAGCGGAATTCACGAGACATCCACCGATTTTCGTTCAAGGTTTGATGACACCTAAGACTAATCACCTATTTAAATATAGCGCACTCATAGACGGCACGAGGTTGATACCAACCCTTTAGACGATAGTTATCACTTGCGATAACTCGCTTAAAACGTTAGAAAATTGCCCCCAATGTATGACAAGCTCTCACTAACCAGTGACAAAATTATGGAACATATCTTATGAACTCTTATGAAATCATCGACTCGAACTAAACTATTTAAGCCTTATCCAAAAAACATCAAGGTAATTGTGACCTATAATCTCCAAGGACAATATAACCCATCCAAAATCCCGCAAACCATATTTAGTGCCCCCCCATTACATTATTCAAAAATCCCCACAAAATATAATAAAATTCAATCTGCACAGTATTTGACGTCAAGAACGTATTACGCACGGGAAACGAAAACTATCTCAAGCAACCGATGAACTAAAAGGGAAGGTTTCTAAAGCATTGATGGTAGAGACTAGTGACCTAAGTTGTTGTTCATCAAGTTTTGATTTTGAAACTGAACTTGTTGCTGAACTCAAGAAGAAAGTTGCTATATCCCCGAGACAAGATAAATGTAAACTCTTGACGCTTCTCCCAACATCTTGGACAATAAAGAAGATATGTAAAGAGTTTCATGTAACACCTTATTTAGCAAGAAAGTCCAAGAAAGTTAAAGCTCGAGCAGGAATTTTACCAGAGGTTGAGAGAAGGAAAGGAAAAAGCGCTCGAGATAGAAACCATTAACGCTTTAAAAACTTTTTACGAGTCGAATGATGTTTCCCGAATGTTTCCAGCTAAAAAAGATTTTGTATGTGTCCGAATTGACGGAGAAAAAGTACACAAACAGAAAAGGCTGATTTATCGAACCTCAAGGAAGTTTTCTTACATTTCAAAGAAGAAATTCCCGAAATGAAGATTGGATCAACAAAATTTTGTTCTTAACGACCTTCTCATTTTATTCAAGTAACGTCAAAAGGAATGCACAATGTTTGTGTATGCAAAATTCACTAAGTCTTAAAGCTCATGTTAATAGCCATGCCGACGAAAATGGATTACAAAACTCTGATGCTGAAAGTAGTTTGTTCTACCGAAAATCGTTCTTGTATACTTCATCGGTGTGAAAATAGTCCTACGAAAGAGAACTTTACCAACTTTCTCACATCATTGTTCGAAGAAAAAGAAATCCATGAAGATAACGATATCACATATAAACAAAGAAGGACAAACAAAGCTTTTAGATGTTCGTGAAAATGTGTCTGATTTTATTAGCAATCTGTCAAATATGATAAATAAAGTAGTTCAGCACCACCTCGTAGCCAAGGCTAAAGCCAATTATTTGAGAGATTTAAAAGACTCGCTAAGGGAAGATGAGGCGGTAATATTGCTGGACTTCGAGGACAATTTTTCGTTTAACCTACAGGATGCCGTTCAGGGTTTTCATTGGAAAACATTACAATGCACCATACACCCCTTTGTGGTCTTTTGCAAAATCCAAGGTACCATCAAGCCATTTAGTTTCTGCATTGTGTCTGATGAAATGTATCATGGAGCCGCCACTGTCCACAGCTTCATAAAATTCCTTTTATCGGTATTGAAAACCTTTTTCTCGAGTTGTGACATGTAAATTGTTTTAGCGACGGAGCCACACCACAGTATAAAAAGTATAAACCTGATAAATCTGTTTCCACCAACTGGATTTTGGCCTAACTGTGGAGGGGAAATTTTTTGCACATCGCATGGAAAAAGTCCATGTGATGGTATTGGCGGTAAAGTAAACCGCTTGGTTACTAGAGCTGCTCTTCAAAGCACAGTTGAAAATCAAATCATAACTTCAGTACATTTTAATAATTAGAATAAAATTTATCTAATTGACGAAAGATGACGTTAAAACACATAGATAAAGAGTGGTATGTGGCCCTGGTTCAACAAGCCATCAGAGAAGAACTTGACCTTCTTCTAAGATTTATGAAATGCGACAAAATTAGCTGCGAAGTATCATGGCCGTCGAAAGAAGACGAATGTTTCGTACCAATAAATTGTATTTTATGCATTTTGTCAGCTCCTGTTTAAGGAAAGCGCGGCTCAACTCTCTTGCCCCTGATGCTTTCCGGCAATACACGAAAAAAAGTCCTAAGAAGTGCTGCCACCTAGCGGCTATTCATTCGTTTTATTTATTTAAATGTTTTAGCGGGAAATATTTTTTCTCTTACGATATTGCTGTCACCTATATAAAGATATAGGAAGCATTTAAGTGAGGCAAATTGTACACTCACTTTGTGCATCTCAAACAAACTGATACAATTGAAACGATTTTCAGTTCACTATATATGATATTGCCCGGATTTGGGTATTTTGAACATTAAAAAAAACACTAAAACATTTTAATGTACATTTATTTTATTCAGATTGATGCAATTTAATATCAGTCTTACACATTCATAGTATCTTCTAAACACGCAGTACTTTTACTAATGAAACGGCTTTCCTGTCTCTCTATCAATTCTGATTTTGATGGACAGTGTACCATTCCAATGTTTTTGTGAGTGATCTTGGGCGCTTTCTCATATTAGACCGTGAGCCGAGCCTCAAAAAAGCGTTTATTTTTAGGTTTATCTTATAGGTGTCGCATACAATTGTTTTTCAGTTTCGCCATGCAGGATAGGTAGTTCTGTTTGGGAAACCGCGTTTTCCGCCTTTCCACGGGTGGACATAAAGTGTGGGGGGGGGCAAAGTAGGGGGGAAATTGTGCCTATAGTTATCTTTTTTTAACGCTTGATCTACTCAACCGATTTTAGTCATCTTTGCGCCAAATGATAGACAATAAATGGGGCTTTCTTTGTATTATACATTTAACGCCCATGAACCAATTAAAAGTATGAATTTTCTTGTTTTAACGAAAATCTCGAAAAAATTAATTTAAATATCTTTGAAAATAAATATTATTATTTAATTTTAAAAAAGATTTGATATTTTTGTATAAAACCATTGGCTCTCACCTAAAGCCGAAACCAAAATATGTTCAAATTGCTTGAATAGAGAGCGAGATATTAATTTTTGTTTTCACCCCCTTGACAAACGTCCCGAAACGTTTGTGTAGCGATACGTTGTTTTTTTATATATTTTTGCTAGGGGTTTTAAAATTTATGACTTCTCTCTAAGCCATAGCGTTAAAGGGCATATTGCAACATTTGCGAATGGTTGTGACTCACGATTTTATTGTGGTCTATATTTTGGGAATTTTCCAAGGGGTCCAGTACTAATGAAAAATAATGTACGAAATGAAATTCTTAGCATACGTTTGTTTGTGATGTGATAGTCCCCTCATATTTGCTACGAATCAACAGTACCAGTTTTTCCCAGCGTGTTATTTTTCTTTTGGGTTTGAGAGCCACAGTCTGATATTCTAGTGCTAGATATTGTAATAATAATGGGTGAAGCTATTGACGTTTGTACTATTCATTATGACGACATAGAAGAGAAATTCGTAAGTCGGTTTTCGAACGTTACCTTTCAACAAGTGCAAACATACGCAGAAAAATGGTCATTGTACGACAAGGAAACAGAGGGCGAAATAGCAAAAGCCTTCTGCGCCCACCGATTTACGGAAATTCCTTCAGATAAAGGCTTCCATAGACGTTGCTACGCACGATTCGTCGATAAAAGAAAGTTTGAAAGAGTGTCTAGTCGGAAGGGAAAACGTAAAACTCATGGCAATAATGGAAGCGAAGAAGTACCCAAAAAACGACTTAGATCAGCTTCTATGCCATCGACATCTCACTTCACAAGTGGAAAGGCCAGCAATATATTACCGAAAGATTGCCTATTTTGTCACTCTGAGAAAAAAATTAGAGACCAAAAGGGAAAGAGACAAAGTGAATGTTTGACAAGATGCGAAACCTTACAAGCTAGTTATAAAATTGTTGAAATGGCTCAACGTCGAATGGATGAAAAAATGCTTTCAGTGATTGGAACGGATGATCTAGTGGCAAGAGAAGCACATTATCATCGATCTTGTTACAGAAAATACATGCACCTTCCTTCAAATTTAGCCCCTCGTGATAAAGTTTTGTACGAGAAAGGTTTCGATCATTTTAAGAAAGTTGTTATCGAGCCCAAGCTAGTGGACGGTAAAGAAATCGTGTCCATGAAATGGTTGCACAAGAGGTTTATTCAGAGTGTAATTGAAACAGAGGGAATTGAATCGCCTTCCATTTACAAGTACCAGCTAAAAGAAAGAATCCAGTCATTTTATCCTAACCTCGTCTTCACTAAACGTTTTCGAAAATCAGAACTAGTATCATTACAAAGTGAAAGGATGCGACATTTTGAACTTAGAGATAGTTCCACTGATTCAAATGATTCCTCTGAAGATTTATCAGACACAAGCCAAGTTGTGAATGTGCAATCTCCTACCAAAAGAAGAGAAGCCTTTTATGCAGCAATGGAACTTCGGAAACTACTGAAAAGTGCACCTTCGTTGCAAGCACCTTGTCCTCCAACAGCCGAACATTTAACTAACGTAGCCGCTCAGAGTATGGTTCCGGAAGGTGTTTTCAATTTCTTGGCTTTGGCAACTGGATGTTCTGACGAACCTTGTTTTTCATCCTATGCGAAAGTAACAGAAGAGAAACGTATTAAGCTCCTATCAATTTCACAGGACTTAATTTATCTTGCTTCAAATGGAAGAAAGGCAACCCCTAAGCATTTGGCATTATCTTTAGCAGGTAAGTTAAAATAATTTATGTCAAGACAAAATATGCCCCATATTCATGCAACCATATTAATTTTATACTTTTGTCAGTTCGCCATTTAACCGCATCTGCACATCTATTGAAGTTGCTGAATAGTTTCGGCCATTGCATAGGTCATACTCAGTGTTTAGAATATGACACCAGCTTGGCCCACCTTCGACTCCAACACGATATGACCATACCGTTTGGATTTGAAACAGGAAAGTTTAGTACACTCGTGTGGGATAATAATGATTTCAATGAAGAGACTCTAAGTGGAAAAGGAACTACCCACAATACAAGTGGAATTTTGATACAACGAGTTTCAATTGCTGAAGGTAATATTTCTTGTAGGAATTTTCGAAAACATACGATTTTGAAAGTTAAATTTTACTAGAACGTCAAAGCGAATACCGCCAATCTTTGCCGAAACAACGAGTGAGAACCGTGAATATCATTCAAGAAGAATTTAAGTCTTCAGCAGCTCCACCTAAAACAGGTCCCAAGTCGTTAAGCATTGCTTTGGAAATCGAAACCGAGGCATTAAAACAAAAACAGGCTTTTCAACTTGATATGACTTACATTTTGTCCAAAATTGGAGAAGATGACACATCATCCCTGTACAACTGGACCGCGTTCAGCACAAAGATCTTCTCCGGCTCAGTTCCTCCAATGAGCCGTATAGGCTACTTACCAATAATAGACGCTTCGCCAACCAAGTGGCCCACAATTTCAGCGATAGTTGATAAGACACTTGCCATTGCCGATACCCTAAATCTAAATAACGTTGTGGTGGTTTTTGATCAAGCTATATACTGCAAAGTTCAGCAAATGCGATGGAATGACCCTAACCTAGAGAATCGTCTCGTGGTAAGACTTGGAGAGTTTCACACTGTCATGGCTTTCCTTGCAGTCATCGGAAAGCGCTTTCAAGATGCTGGCCTCAGAGAAATCTTAATAGACTCTGAAGTCGTTGCAGAGGGCTCTATAAATGGAGTTTTAGGAGGACACCATTATAATCGTAGCGTTCGAGCTCATAAAATTATTTACGAAGCACTCTTTTGCATTTGTTGGGAAGCCTTTCTAGAGTCAATTCCAAGTGACGAAGTACAAATAGTGCAAGATGTTGCGGAAAGCATTAGAAAATCGTTTCCTTTGGACACACTGAATCTCGTTGAGAACGATTCTCAACTTCAAAATGTAATGGATGGCTTTCAAAAGTTCGTTGGTCAACGGAAACGGGAAAGTAAGCTGTTCGCCTTCTGGTTTTCGTACTTGGAAATGATGGAAGCCATGCTGCAATTCATAAGAGCCACAAGACAAGGTGACTGGACTTTACATTTATCATCGCTTAGATTGATGATGCCTTGGTATTTTGCGTACGATCGGCCGAACTATTCTCGTTTTTCGTGCATTTATTGGGTGGAAATGAAGAATTTGGAAAAAACCCATCCATGGGTGTATCAAAGGTTTTTGGACGGGGAATTTGTTGTTCAAAGGACAAACAACGCTTTTTCCCAACTTGCGTGCGATCAAACTATTGAGCAGACATTCAACCGAGATACGAAGACTAAAGCTGGACTAACTGGAATCACCCAAAATAAAAACGCAGTTCACCGTTGGATTTTATCACAACACTTAAGAGCGGATATTTCAAGAGCTTGCGATGAAATGGCTCACAGTGTAAAAACTGCCAGAGAGAAGAAGGATATGGATCGGGCAAGGTCGCTCAAAGACTTTGAAACCGTGGAAACAGTTAAAGAAACCGTTTTGGCATTTAAAAATCCATTTATTGGCTGTCAGGACGATTTAATTCACATTGCAAGCGGAAGGGTAGCTTCAAAAGAGACTACGTTGGATCTTTTAGAAGCCAGACAGAAGGGTGAAACGCAACTTCAAGGATTTCTTAAGTCTTGCGTATATTCCAAGGACAGAGATTTCTACGCCAGTATCCGAAAAAATAATCTTGCAACTTTCACCACTAAAAAGGAGAAGCGTAACTCAAAGGACACAGTTGAGAAACAAAGCGCTAACATACTTTCCAGACTTTTGGTGCTGGGAAACGACCGAAAATTAACTCTAAAAGAAACACTGAAATATAATCTGGGAAGTTGGCCGCAATCGTTAGCAAATCCAGATGGATCTATTTATCATAGTCCAAAATTTGCTTTGCTAAACTATTTGGTTGAAAGTCGTAAAATTCAAACGGCGCAGACGGTTCCAGAAAATAGTGCTTGGATTTTTGACGGTTTAGCTGTTATTCAACAACTTTCAAATTTTCCAAATACATTCGCGGAGCTGGCGACACTGATATTGAAATTGGTCTTAGCACGAGCTGAACAATCTGGATGTAAGAGAGTTGACTTTGTTACGAATTCCTACCCAGAACTAAGCATAAAAGGGGGAGAACGTAGCCGAAGGATGGGTAACAAAGACATCCCTGTTTTTCAAATTGTTCGTCCAGATCAAAAACTGCCAAAACGTTTTCACGAATATTTGAGAGAGCCACGAAATAAGAAAGATCTTTTAGATTTTTTTGCCACTCAATGGTCGAAGTGCGATCCATCGATTATTTGTGATGTTGATTTTTTTACGCTTACGACAATAAATGCAGGTGCTACAAAGTTAAGGAAGGAATAGTTGTATCTGAAGATATTACAGAACTGAGCTCAGACCATGAAGAAGCTGATACGAGGATGTTCTTACACGCTCATCATGCTGAAAAACAAGGCTTTAGTAACATCGTAATTGTATCACAAGACACTGATGTAATAATTTTGGCAATGGCAACGCAACAAGACTTATCCAGCGATTTGTACATACAGGCTGGAACGAAAAAGACACCAAAAACCTTTAATATTAAGAAAGCAATCGAACATTTTTCGCCTTTTGAACAAACGGCTCTTATCGGTATGCACGTCTTCAGTGGATGTGACACCATAAGCTCTTTCCGTGGAAAGGGAAAAATAAAACCACTTGAGCTGACTTTGGGGAGACAGAATTATATTACCGCATTTATGAATTTAGGCAAAGAATGGACCACAAGCGGAGAGCTAGAAAAGACACTCGAAAACTTCACTTTGGAACTATATGGATGCAAAACTACCGATGATATTGATGAAGGCCGATATCTGTTATTTTCCTCAAAAATTGACAATAATCTACCACCAACTAGAGATTCGCTACTCCTTCACATACAACGAGCTAATTATCAATGTGCTATTCATCGAAAGTGTTTGAAACAGTTTATTGAAGCTCCAGACCCGTTAGATCACGGATGGCGTCTTTGTGACAAGAAACTGTTACCCTTGTGGAGCATAAAGGAAGCAGCTCCAAAAGAACTTTTGAACCCCGTGTCATGTGGGTGTATTAAAAGTAGTTGTACTTCGAGATCTTGCAAGTGTCAAAAAAACAGTCTTATGTGCACGAACATGTGCAAATGCACCAACTGCAAAAACGCAAAACTGCCTGAAAATGACGAAAACATGTCTGATTTATCAGACGAAGACTAAGCGTCTCATAATCATAATTCATAAATCTTAAGCTCTTATCAAATAAACTTTTCAATAAAATGTTTACAAAAGTCATTGGCTTCGTTCACTTGAAAATTTTATATCTCCTAAATATTTTTTTTATTATTTACGGTGTATTTTCTATTGCATTGACTTACATGATATATATATATTCTCAAAGAAATTTTGGCTTCCAAAATAACACCAACTTTAAACTCCTTGAAATGCACCTTACACTAAGCGGATTTAATTATATAAACTGGGGGTATTCAATAACCTTTAAGTTTTATAACATGCATCAAGACAAAGACATAGTTAATAATAAAGGAGTTTTTTAAGGTTTTCGGTATTAGATCGGCACCAGGGGGTGAAGACAAAAATTAATATCTCGCTCTCTATTCAAGCAATTTGAACATATTTTGGTTTCGGCTTTAGGTGAGAGCCAATGGTTTTATACAAAAATATCAAATCTTTTTTAAAATTAAATAATAACATTTTTTTTCAAAGATATTTAAATTAATTTTTTCGAGATTTTCGTTAAAACAAGAAAATTCATACTTTTAATTGGTTCATGGGCGTTAAATGTATAATACAAAGAAAGCCCCATTTATTGTCTATCATTTGGCGCAAAGATGACTAAAATCGGTTGAGTAGATCAAGCGTTAAAAAAAGATAACTAAAGGCCCAATTTCCCCCCTACTTTGCCCCCCCCCACACTTTATGTCCACCCGTGGAAAGGCGGAAAACGCGGTTTCCCAAACAGAACTACCTATCCTGCATGGCGAAACTGAAAAACAATTGTATGCGACACCTATAAGATAAACTTAACGAAATGGAGGCTCGGCCCACGGTCTATATTTCCCTATAAAACCATTTGGATGCATTTGCTTTTTCATAGTTTTGGGTGTTTTTTTTTTGAGTCAATATTTTCAACAAATTACTAACTTTGAAATTTGCTCATTTTTGAAACACTTTCAAACGGAGCGAATTTAAATAAGAGTATTAATTGGGGCATAAACTTTAACCGTATACCAGGCTTTGTCCGTTTTACTATAACACTTATTGTAGGTGTAATTATAGTTTCAGAATTAACTTCGGAGTTGGTTTGTGATAAGATAAGAATTTTTCAGATGTTCAAAAGAGAAAATTGAATATCTGTAACTTCAGGCAATTAAGTTTCTACACTTACCTCTTAAATGTTCTAGTCATTGCTTACAAACAGTTTTTATTAATCTAAAATATGACTTTAAACCCCGCCATTTGTGCGGTTTCTAGTAATGTGAATTTTTTACTAAGAATATTATTACTTAGTGCTATACGATACTTTGTCCCATTGTTACTTTAGCAATAGGGACCGTTCATAAACTACGTCACGCAAAAAATGGCATTTTCTGACCCCCGTCCCCCCAGATCACGCTTCGTCACGTTTTCTAAGACCCCTCTCCTGAAAACCACGTCACCCCCCAACGGACTATGGTATGTCTTAATTTACCAATTTAATTTGATTAATTTAAAAAGAGCTTCTTTCTTCTTTTCACTCAGAAATTTTTGATCGACTTGAAAGTCAAAGTTCATTTCCGTTTTAAGCTTTTACAAATATCGTTTGCCTCCGGATGTGCTTTTATAACCTTCCAAAATATTTCCATAAAGCTTAGTTAAAGGGGCACACTTAATACATTTCTACATTGTCACTTGAAAACCTTAGGCTAATCGAGCTTGGGATTCAGATTTTAAAAATGTGCAAAAGAAACGAAACTATTTAAATCAGATGGAGGATCCGATTCTTCCTTGCTAATGCTAGTGTCGAATAAACAGTGAGATTAGAGAGTTTAAGCTGACACTACATTTAGCAGTCCTTATGCGTACGTGTTCTGCAGCGAACGGGTCACTTTATTTTAAATGCGATGTTGGCTACACGTACGAGTATGTGATCATAGCTTACAGTTTCTACTATTTAAGCGATGATGGAATAAAATTTTGTAAATTATCGTAGGGGTCGTTCTCACGGTGGACTTTGAAACGTTGTGTTTTTCTTCTATATCAAAGGGTCAATCGACCTCTTACTGACTTCGTAATAAAACTAATTTTAAATGTGACGTCACGCATCGAAGGATCCCTCCCATCCCCCTTGTCACGGACCGTCACAAACTTAAAAACCCCCTCCCCCATAATCGTGTGACGTAGTTTATGGACGGTCCCATAGGCGCTTTCGTTCCACCGTGATATAGCGGAAAGGTTTTGGACTAACGTGCAAAAAACCACGAATCGATTCTCCGACAGAAAAAGTAAGTTTCAAGTTATTGATTATTAATTTAATTTAATTTGAACTTAATTAAGGCTACGTTAGATAGTGAGTGTTTAATAAATAAGTACTGAAATTGTACACCTATTTGTCATAAATACCGTTAAGTATATTAATCATTCTGACTAAATTCTATTAAAAGTATGACATATCTTGTGTGTTAAGGCTAGGTTAGATTTCGTTAAGGGTAGCTTAGGTTATTCTTTGCATTGGTTAGGAAACGTTAATAGTTAGGTTTGGAAGTGTTAGCATCAGTGATTTTTCAAAATACTTTTATTTTATTGAGTTTTTTGCATAATAAATGCGGGCCTTTCTCAACAAATGCTATTTTTTAGATCGTTGATAAATAAACGCTTTATTGAATAAGGCCCTTCAACAATAAATGTCTGTCTTTTCCAAAATATTTAGGTTAGCTTAGCTTAGGATCGGTTACAAAAGAGGCTTGCTATTAAGCTTGTGACTTGACAACCGCAGTATCATTATTTATTTAGGAAAGTGTCTTGACACACGTAAGCATTAGAACAATTGTTAGAAAATTAAAAACCAAAAGACGCAATTTATAATTTCGTTTGTAAAAACGGCATTAAAATTATTACTATCGTTAAGAGCATTGAAAATTTAATGATAGTAAAACCGCACATTTTGGCTATATTCGGCGTAATGGTCCAGCAGAGGGTGTGCTACCTTCACCGTGTCCCCTACCCCGCGGGGGATGTAAGGGGGTAAAAGTTGAGATATACCATCATCTTGGCTCTTCGCACAATCATGCGTTACGGGTGAATAACAACAGAATATAAACCTTCTAAATATAATATCTTTCATTTCAATACGGATGCTTTGAAAGTTATAAAGGAAGGTAAATAGTTTCACTGTAATTTTGGTTTTCAAAGTAGTAGGTTTACATGGTTTAATTACAAATAAAATGAGTTGAAGCTTAGATTAGGGCCATTAGGCTAAAATAAAGCCATACCATTATTATATATATGGAAGCTAAGCCTTTGCCAAAATAGCGTCAAAATGTGGTGTTTTGGACATTACCTGTGACAATTTTGACAAATCGCTATCATCCTTACTCTACAACGTAACCAAGAGTTACGAGAACAAAGGATAATAAATATGAAAATTCAGAATTATGTTTACAAACGTCTTCTCAAATATGCGCTGCTTCCCCAAGGTCTATAGAGTTGCCGCTTCGCTAATATCCAGTACAAAAAGTAACAAAAAATCCTACTACAGAAGCTAAAATCGGTGGAAGCATACCAGTTTTTTCCCTACCAATAGGATCGCATCCCGTTGTGACGAAACAACGGGGATAAACAAGTTAGCGGGTGCCCATGTATAGTTTAAATATTTAAACTTATTACGTTCTTTTTCCGTAATTAAAATCTTTTTTCAGACTTTTTACATACACCACATAATTTTAGGCATACTTTTTTATATGTAACCAAATGCAGTTTATACTAGATGAAAAAACTTGGTTCTATCCCTTTAAGGTGGTTACCCGGACGTACAATACAAATATAGAAAACAATAAATATCAAGTATACAAAAATTTAAAAAAAAATAAAGGAAATTTTAACAATTTTTAAAAAGCCAAGTTTCAAAGAAATATTTTGACGTATGGATCAATGACTGGATTTTTCCTGATGTTTTCCAATAAATGTATCACATTTTTCTGCGAAATTTCATTTAGTTTTGCAGACCCTCATTTTCAAATAATGTTCACTTAGTTACCATATTTGTGCCAAACCTCAGGCAGGTATTGTTCGCCGGAAGTGACTCGCACATTTTCTAACGAAATATTCTAGTACTTTTAAAAATAAGTGGCGCGGTATTAATTGCGCTTTTATTTTCTTTTAAAAAAAGCGCAATTTCAAAGTAAGGATGGTAAGGATAACGTCTCTTTGATGATATATACGGGATATTAAAAGTGAAATGGACGTTTGAACTGTGCAATTGCGATCTGTTCTACTTCATAGTATCTTTAAATGTTTTGTTAGGCTAAGCTTGTTATCCAAAAAAACTAATGCAAATTTCTAAGCAACAAGTGTTTGTAAAGAATTGGAGAAATATTAACGTTACTTTAATGCGTCTATTTAACATATTCTGGCTCATTACTATTGAAAATCAATCAAATGCACTTTAAAAGGAAAAGCCTAGTCGTTTTAAGACTCATTGAAAAATCTTATGGTAAAGTTAATCAAGTTAAAAGTTGACTTCTTATACATTATTCTCGATGGGGTTACGATGTACGCGACGATTGTCTAGGGTTACCAGAAACAACAGCTTTTTATAACTGTGCTTTTTCTTATCACTGATAGGGAGTCGGCCTCATCAAAAAACACTTGGGGAAGCTTCGGCGATGCTGATTGCCATACATTGACAGTAATTTATAAACTTAACATTGGATTTTATCTGACGTTATATAAATTAACCGGCAGCCAATATTTGGTAAAACGTTCGAACGGGTTCAGGATATGTGATAAACTGCGTCTGTTAAAAGTTTCCAAAAGAGCTTTACCAGGGAGGAAGTAAGGAGAGTCGACTCCGCCTTTGGCCTATGCAACGGGTTTTTTTAATGTCGATTTCATCGCCCCCTGGCTGTCATACGTAACAAAGTCGTCTGCTATTATTTTTGACGCGGTAAATTCAAATAGGGGATTGGCATAGGCAAAGGTTGGAAGCATGTGTTTAGCGTTTTCTTGGTAATAAAAATGCACATTGTTGAGGTTTTCTATAATTTTAATCAATAATTATAATTTTTTGACCTTAAATATGTTTTAACTTTGCAAGTTTTTTAGCTCCAGAATCTTTTTTTGGTTTTGGGATTCTTAGGAGATATATTTTGGAGTTTTTCTTTTTTTTCTTTTCATTTTCTTTTCTTTCTTTCTCCTTTTCCTCAAAAATTTCTCTATTTTTGAGACGAATATTATGGTGTATTGTTAACCTGTTAAAAAGCTTAATAATTTTCAGTTTCGTAATTTCGCACAACTGAGGAAATGATTTTAAGGAAAATAGCTCTTTAGCCAGACTTTCCCCAATTCCAGGTTTGAGTACTAATGAGGGGAATTTTTCTTTGAAAATATACTCCATTTCCTCCACTACTTTGTAAAATTGGGTCGTAATAAGAGTGAGTCCCCCAACGTCGCTTCCTTCTTCAGGACGGTACGCTTTAAGGACCGTGAGAGTCTCCCTTGTATGTGTGATTCTTTATGCTGTTTCTTTAAAGCATTTTCGCAAACAACACATTCGTGTTGCATTAAAACCTTATTCGTAAGAAAACCGCCTATGTATGTTACTACGTTTGCGTGCTTTGAATCTTCATAAGCAGGGATGACGGCACCGCTTATTGATAGTTCTTCACGAGAATTGTGATCATAAAACGGTGCTTGGTCTTTAGGCAAAGGCTTATTGTGATCACTTGAACTGTTTAGGAGATCAACTAAAAACTCTTTCTTAGACATGTCGGGGCTTGATGCATAATTGGCAGATTCGGGAACTTGAAAAAGTGAAGAGGCCATTATTTTTCTTAAGTGTAATCTAAACAAATGTGGTGTTGGATTGACTGAAGTTCTGAACCACCACCAAGTCTACGGACTTTTCCAAACGTGTTTTCAAGGACATCTTGACTTAAACGAGCTGTAAAAATACAGTCTAAACTTTCTGTTTCAAAAGGTTGTTCAGACAGCTGAATTACGCATGCCACAGTAGTTTTCCAGCCTTGAATGACTGGCGCCTGTCTCTCTGAGTCAAATTTCAGCTCATTGAGCCAAGTTAATTTTTCTCTCAAAAATTTCAAATGATTGGATTTTTTACTAATTGCGCATCGGTACTCTTTTGGGTCATATTTCCGAGAGGAATTGAGGCAATCAAACAGTTTGTCGTATTCTATTAGAAAGTTTGCAGTTTCTTGGGCTTCGGCTGGAAGCTTTTTCTTCAAAATGAAAAACATGATTCCCATAGCAACGCTACGACTGATAACTTGGGTTGCTAATTTCACCTTCATTTTCGTAAATGCGGTCACATTTAAATGTTTCAACGTCAGTTTGGGCACAATTTTTAAACTTTCCTTTGAGTCTAAGAAAAAAAGCCTCTCAATATGGGTCCAAGAGGCTCTGGCGGATCCAATTAATGCATCGTGATTCTTCAAATTGTTTCGAATGTTTTTTATCAAATGAGAAGGATCATGCATGAAGAAAATTTTCTTCTTGTCTAAATAAATGTAAGGCGTCGTTTCATTTATGTTCAATCTTCTATAAACATTCTGATTATTGGTCCCTTGGTCATAAATGACCACTTTCAGATTTATTCCATGGAGAGATATAAGTCGATGAAGAATATCCATAAGAAGATCATGTAGAATTTCTTTTCATGGCACCATTCGTCAAATAATAGCAAAGGGGTTGTTTCCATTTTGAAGTTATTCCAGCAAGCATGAAAAGTGTCGCATGATTCGCTACTTCTGCGCTTGGCATATCTGTGCCTAAATGAGCGTACCCCTCAATGATATCTTCCGCTTCATTATACATTAGGCCTTCTTTCAGTGATATTTCATCAAAAGTCAAAATTGCCAATTTTTCTCTTTCGTTCATACACTTTGCCTTTTTTCCAAAATATCCCAAAATTCTTTTACAATGCCAGGTTTACAAGGTATTTCTTTAAGCCAAGATTTGAGGGAGCTTGAGCTTGGAAGAATAAACATTTCTTTAAAACCATGTAAGCTTTTGGGCCATGATTCTGTAAGGTAAGGCATAGCTCTTTCTCTTTGGGAGTCCACCTTCTACCATTGGCTTTTGTTTGAGCTGCTCTTAGCTGCATTTCAAAGAATTTAGCGCCTTCCTTTTTAAAAGATCGTCTAATTTCTGTCATCAATGTTTCTTGGCTAATTTTGGTTTTAGACACTTTTTATAAGGGGCTTTTGTTTCTTTTAGTTTGCTTTTGCAATAGATGCTTTAGCTTAATTTTGCTTGGGGAAAGGTTTTTCTCTGTTTGGATTTTAACAGCTCTAGTCTCTGGCTTAGCTTGTATTGATTTTGAACTACTAATTACATTGATATTCTGAGAGCTGATTGAAAAAAGGGATCTCGGTTTCATTCTAGGCCGTTTAGAAAGGGACGATAGAAGTTTATCTCTTGCAAAACCACCCATTTCCCTAGCTTTTCTTTTAGGACTACATGACCCATTCTGTCTATTATCATCGGTATTTATGGCAATTGGGATTAGACTAAGTGGTGAACCTGGTCCTGGTTTAAACAATAATAATTATTAATTAGCCTTATGTATTACTTCTAGGATAACATTTTACCACTGTCATAAGAAAGTTTTCGTCTTTTACGAGATGCTTGTACGCCTGTTTTAGTTTCTCTCGATGTTAATGGAGTTACATTTAAAATATCATCTAATCCAAGTTTTATTGTTCAATATGTCAAAGAAAAATACATTCTTAGCCCACGTACAAAAAGTGTCCCCATTGCAAGATTGTTTCCACAAAGAATTTAACATTAATCTCACAATTTGATACCTTTGTGGAATTTGTACCACATAGCATAGTAGTAATTAACAATAATTCCTAAGTACTACTTTCAATTAATTCTTGTAATTAATATATAGTGTTCATATATTTTCTCACCACTATGCATGTAATACTATACCATCAGAGAGGATACACACTTATAACTTACCGATACAGGAAACTCTGGGGCTTACAGTTTCCAATATCTTTTGAGTTTTTGGGCTTCCGATTTCTGATGCTGTTGGACTTTTAATTTCTTTACATTCCAAAACCCCTGGAGTTTTGTCATTGTCAGCCTGCCCAGCATCAAACCTATCGGGAATAGCGTTCCACAATAATCTTGGTCTACAGACGCACAATTAAGATTCATGAGATTATCAAATGCATTGATATTTAAGATGAATACTAATACCTTGGTTTTAAGGTTAAAAACTGGCTCTTCTGAAAATGAGCGCAACAAACTTTATATTTCTTATTAAATACGGCTTCCTCCTTTCCAAACAAATCAATCCTTCCCCCCTGCTCCAACCATTGTTTACATCTATAACAAAACAAAGGCTTACTAAGAAAATATTTCAGGAATATTCCTCAACCCAAACTTATAAAAATTAGAATTTCTTACCTTATTCTATCTTTCGGGTAGTTAAAAAAAGAAATTTTTTCACAAAATTTGCCTTGAGAATTGGTACAATTTAAAAAACTTGAACCTCCGAAATGATGCCAAGCCGCCATTGCTATTCTACCGCCTTATTTCACGAGAAAGCCAAATGCGCGGCGCCATATTTTTGTTCCGTTTGACAGCCAGGGGCGCCACAAGCAGCAGGGTTGCCAGTCACTCTTCTAAAGAATGCTAGAGTCGACTCTCCTTACTTCCTCCCTGGCTTTACTTAAGACTCTAATTTTACTAAAAGCCAAAACTTGAGACTTTTGTTCAAATGTATGTAGCATCGATTTTCTTCATCTAAAGGTTATACGGTTAGTGTTAATCAAAAGCAATTCATATTTTTAAAGATTTTAGTCAAGACAAATACTTCAACATTTATGTAATGCTGGCTATCAGGCCACGCAGATAAGGAGCTGCGTTCCATTTCTTGAGGACTAGTGTCGATATAAAAGTTATTTAGTATATTCAATAAGCTTTTAAGTCAATACCTTCAAACACTTAGTTAATGCAGAAAGTCATTTGTTAAAACCCGGCATGCATAAATTTCTTATCCTTGGAATCTTTAAGAAGTCCCATACTTAACACTATTTCATGATTGAAAAAGAAGGGAAGGGGTTTGGCATAAATCTTAAGTAAACCGCAACTTCTCCTTCCACAAGTCTCATCGGCTATTCATTCAGCAAAGTTTTTTACATTCAAAGGTCGGGGGGAAGTTGGCACAGGTCGGTACGTCATGTAACGGCCATATCGCAAACGCGAAATGGCGTTACCCCTTGTAGGCTGTTGCTCCTCATAACGTTAAAATTAGCGAGCTTGGGGTGGCAGCGGAACGAGCATACGCTTGTAAAACTATCAGGGGGGTCTAAGAAAGTCCTATTGCACCGCGCAACTGTCCTCGTCGGAATACCGACAGAGACTTAACCCCTTGACCAAAAGTCAAGGGGGAAGGAACCCTTAGACCCGACTCGAGACGCTGTGTCTATAAAAGGAGGGGCCGGGGACCAGGATCTTGATCTTTTGGCTGCTCACCGAAGAGAGGAAGCTCTTCTTTTTACCTTGTACTTTTTTTTTTAATCTTTAAACGATGACTGGGTGAGTGAGAATAAATTATTGTATTGAAACAGTGATGTATTACTCTAGGGTAAGCCTACCAGTTTTGTGGGGCTTACAAACTGGCGCCCAACGTGGGGCTTTGAGATAATAGAGTAATACATGTACTTAGTTTAATTTTTCTTTAAGTTTAAATCGAAAGAGTGTTTGGGTCGCGAGCCGATTTAGTTGATTGATAGCAAAAGTAGATAGATCCATAAAAACAAAAAGTTTATATCGGCAATGCTAGCTAGCCTTTGGCTGTACAATCCCTGTAATATCAGATGTGATAGATCCT
The DNA here is from genome assembly GCF_054372755.1 of Phalangium opilio. Lineage (NCBI taxonomy): Eukaryota > Metazoa > Arthropoda > Arachnida > Opiliones > Phalangiidae > Phalangium > Phalangium opilio. The sequence goes on from NW_028324195.1 coordinate 4,360,294, forward strand.
CCTCTCACCCCCCTACACGTACTAACCAATAAGCATTGATCTTTCTCACGTCATAGGTTTATCGATTTCTTCTAAAGTAGTACATGTCGCTGGTGGCGATCCAAACGGCAGTCCTTAGCACTATCAATTTTATCGTCTGCGCGTCTTTCAAAAAACACGTGGGTATTTGTTTACGCCTAGGCTTAGTGTCAAAATGGAACCAAACGTTGATGTAGATTTAATTTTAAAAGATTTTCAATCTAACGAATTTTTTAAAACTGACGAGTCTGGAAAAAGGTTAAAACAAATTGAACTTATGAGGGATTCGGGCAGTTTAAAAAAAGTTATTGAGGGCATGCTAACCCAATACGAGTTTTTATACTCGAAACTTGATAAATCAAGAGGAGGATATTCTTCCTTTTTATATGCATGGTGCAATTGGGTGAACCAACTAGTATTTTCAAAATATGGAGTGGATCCTATTATAAAATATAATACGGAATACGAATGTGAACTAATGAATGTTACTCAGTGGATTGGTTGGCGCGTTATTGAACTTCAAGGTAGAAATAAACGGATCGATGATTTAGAAAATCATGTTTCAAACAAAGTTGATGCACTCTTTTCACAAAAGAGGTCTTACGAAGAAGAGATTAGCGTCAATCAGGCTAAAAAAAGTAAATTGCGACACCTAAAAACAGATAGACTATACAGTATTAACAGGCTTGTAGGCGGGGTTATGGGTGAAATTTGGAAAGTAAATAAAGAAGGCATGCAAGTACTTAAAAAAATTAAAAAGGGCAAGAAACCACTTAGTCAAAAACAAAGAGACAATGCGCATCTGCTATATAAAATTGCATTATCAATTAGAAATTCAGAACAATCTGTTGGTGATATTCCTGATGTCATACAAATGATAAACAAAGGTGGTTTGTTTATTGCGAACCTCACCTTAATACCATTTGTTTCACGACTCATTAAAAATGTTGTTGACCAATACAGGTATTGGACAAGTAGTCCTTACCCTGGTAAAGTAATTAGTAAGTAGAACTAAATGTACACGTTGTTACGTAAATAATTAGCCCATAACCAAATGATTATGTTATTTTTAGAGGAAACCACAAAAGCTGTCAAAGAGGATAATGCGCTAAAGACCGAGTTTCACGCCATTGTGTCAAAAATTCCAGAAGTTGCAGAGAACAATTTTACAGAAAGCCAGTTAGAAACATTTAGAGTAGTATTTCAGAGGAAATTGACACACGCAAAAATAGCAGATTTAATAAGAGGGGATATACGCCGCAGAAATGAGAAGAAAGGAAAGAGAGGGGTTGGGGGCCAAAATTTGCGTTGTATGTTATACGGTATGAAAAAACAATCTGCTAAAAAGACAGTCACTGTGACAGAGAAAGCACCAATAATCAAAACAAGCAAAGGGCAGAAAAAGAAAGGAAAGGGCAAAAATGCAACTACAAATGACCCCAATAAAATGTAACATATTTGTGATAATAACATCAATCAATCATTTAATACTCTAGAAAGCAATTACAAACGGTAAATGCTAGGCCTAATTTAAACCGCATAATTTGATATTTTTGATATTTTTTTATTAGTTTTAGTGCTAATTGTACCTCTCTTATATCCTACGAGGATGAGGTTACGTGTCACTGGCCTGCCGTTGTCACAAATAGCGTAAAAATATGTTTTTTGCTTATTTTTCACATATGTCTAATCCAACTTTGCGGTAGGACGCCTCTCCATTTTGTGAAGATTTTGTGCATCCCTTAATCAATAAGGCCCTTCGTGCGCTGCTATAGTTTATACTAGTTAGTTTCCCAGCTGTCACATACTTCATTTGGCTGAAAAGAGTTTCCACTGCCGAACCGTTAATCCGTACAGGATAAATATATTTAGAAGGATGCCGAGCTGTGAAATCTTTTATATAGTCAATGAACCCATAAATTGATATTCTCAGTAGCTCAAACGTTTGCCACGCGAGAAACTTGGAATTTTTGGTCATCTTTTCATTATCTCCCATCCCTTCACTAGCCCATTCTTCGAAATATTTTAGCCCTTTTAGCATGGACTGTATAGGAGGTGAGTCTACATTAGAAACAGGCTGCTTAAAGAGCAAACCTTCTTCGAATATTTCATTACACGCCTTCAAATATGCGTAACAAGCCATTACATTTGACTTGTCAACTGGGACGTCTTCAAACATTGGGTTTGCATAATTGTACAATTCCCCCAAAACTTCCATTTGCTGCATGATCCTTGCGGGAGTTACATTTAGCTTCGTCCAGGAATCTCGTTCTATGTGGGATTGCTGAAGCCTCTTAACTTGCACCAATTCGTCACTGTCCCTTCTGTCATCTTCTCTTTTTTTCATTTGGTTGATTTGCTCCCAACCAAATCTAACACCATTTTTGGTAAAATCTCTAGTTCCTTCAGACTGGGAATGATGCAGGGCGTTAACCATATTCTTGAGTTGGTGGCTCGGACATACCATCCAATAAATCCACCTGTCCTTGGTACACCAATTTCGTACCTTTGTGCTAAACTGAAAGTCGTACGATCCATCGTCATTTACAGAAGGTTCAAACGCCTTAGTGAACCCTAAGCTTTGCCTTAACGAAGCCATATTGCTGCTTCCTCCATCGCAAACTAATAGCCCTATTGCCAAACCCACAGAATGGAATGCAAAAATTGTCTTCAGAAGTGTGCTTGTAATGGCTGCGTGGGTTACTGGCTTAGAAAACATGAAATATGGGCCTATGATGTCGTATGATGTAGTGGTGCATCGCCACAGGTACTGTAAAGCGTATTGTGCTTCCAAAACCTCAGAAACCTGGTTGACTTTGTACAAATCTTCCAAAGATGTATATTCACTTGGATCCATAGCAGCTCCCATGAATTCTCCATTTTTCGAATTCCAAATTAACTTTCCAATGATTTTTACTTCGTCAAAAATAAGCGCACCTTCTTTGATAGGGTTTCCATATTCAGGGTGATTGTCTACAAATTCATCAAACCTCTTCGATTCCTTCTTAAGATGTACGAGGTCTATTCCCGCTTTACTTTCAATCTGTCGAACTTTGCCTTTTAAAGTATGGATGCTTGGTAACTGTAACAAATCAAAGGATGAAAGAGCCTCGTACGCCGCAGGTGAGCGAGAATAGACACTAAGTGCCAGTCTGTAAGTAAGGGGACTCCATCTATTGCCTTGGGAGCCTTTTTTACATTTGTCTTGGTCATTCAAGAAATCATTTTTGTGCGCTGGTTTACTATTTAACTCCCACGCTTTTTTTAAAGCCAGTCCCATGGTTTTATTTTTCATCATTGCTATATGAAAAATTTCATCTAGTTCTTTTCGTCCTTTAAGGTTTATTTCAGCAACAACTTTGGTCATTTGTTCATCAATATTCAGTTCAAAGCTTGTTTCAAGTAGCCTTTTTTCAAGATTGTTCACTTTCTGAGTTAAAACTGAGCGTTGACGTTTGTTTTCCAACAATCTTTTACGCTTTGATTTTGGAGTAAGAACACTAATCCTACATCTTGATGAAGGTGACTGTCGCTTTAGTTTGGTTTTTGGGGTAGTCTGTTCTTTCTGCTTTCTGTACTCCAACATATACCTGACATTGGAAGTTCATTGTATATTAACAATTATAAATGTAAAGATTTATTGCACGCAAGTAAATTTTTACCTGCTAAGACTGCGGCAATTAGAACATTGGTAAACCTTGTTCGCAATGTTTTCCTTGGAGGCATTGGATGGTGGCTTGAACCATGTTAAACAAGTAGAAGACTGGTATCTTTCGAACGGATAAACAAACTTCTCAAGATTTTTAGTACCTTCCATTCCAACTGAATTTCCCTATTTTACAACAAATTGTTTTAATAAAACTGAAAAACTATTAAATCGAACACCTAATTTATCGTACCTTATCTATTCCTGCACAAAAAACGTAGTTTTCAATCAAGGAGGAAATAGCGTCAGTCACTACTGAAGTAATTAGCGTTTGATTTTCAAAATGGTAGTAGTTTAATTCTTCCGCACACTTGAAAAGTGTTGATATCAATAACGTCCCTCTGGATGAAAATAGCAACCGTCTTGGAGCATCGCAATATGATCCTACATCCAATAATCCTTTTTTGTGGTAAATCTCCGTAGAATCTACTAAGCCATCATGGCTTTTTACATGTTTCCTACCAATTTCAACTGTGTGATATAAGAGAAGTCAGGTCTCCGTCAATGTATACAATAATGAAGAATGTTTCTTAAGGTTATTAAAAGTAGTTTCAACAAAGCATTTTATAGCTGATAAAGCTAGAGGAAGGGTAAATTCAGGACGCTCAGCATCAAATGATTTTGACAGACATTGTGGTTTGGTTTGATTTTGGAGAAGCGCTCGTTTTGGGTAAAAATCTTCATCGGATATGCAGGTTCCTTTATCAACAAACAGTTTTCTCTTACGTGTATTTTCGGAGAGGTTCAAACGTTGAAAACTATTTATTTCGTCCCATTTCTCTGAGGGAACTTTAAATCCAAATATCTCTGATTGAGTCGACACGTTAAAACAATAGGGGATTGTAAAAAAGATTAGGAGGGGAAACAAATAGGGGGGAAGGCACTAAAAAGTGTTTCGTCACGTGGTGCAGCTGCTTTGAACCTTTGAGCAGACGCTCCTTTAGTTGGACGTTTATTTATAAAAAAATGAACATCAATGTAATGCATACGTACTTCATATTGCACGTAGTAAAAGAAAAACTCACCTTCAGTTTTAAATTAAAACGTTTAATTATCTGCAGCGCCCAAATCCACAAAATAAAGTTTTCAGTTAGGCCTTGTCCCACCAAAAAAAACGATTATGGGCGGGGGAGGGGGTGTAGTAGGACGTTTTAAATATGTCCAGCCTTCTTTTTAAAGTTATCTGGCAGTACTGAAAACACTTTCACGTGACCTCTTTCTTTTTTACAATCCCCTATTAAAACAAGACTCAGTTGGAATTTCTTTGGACGTTAAGCCTTTGCTTTCCAGCGGGTCTATATGAACTTGTACACCAATCTCGCGTTTATTTTTAATTAGGGTGTTACATTGTGTTTGCTGGTTTTTAAAATTTGAATTACTTTTCTTTCGGGGCATTTTAATCCTTTTATCAAGTGGTAAACACGACTAATAACTAACAAGAAATCGTCGTTAGCAACCTAGCTGGCTCCGAGCTCTGGCAAGCGGCAACCCGATACAACAAGAGTCGCGTAATGTTACCAAGAAGTTCGTCTTTTCGAACTATATTTTAAGCCGATTTACGCATTTTCCCTTGTGTAAGTCCGCGAAACCAGCTCTATCTATAGGGAGGTTGAAACGGTTCTGAGTTAAAAGGGGGTTCTACAAAATACATGTCAGAGTCAAAGGTTGCCGATATAAACTTTTTGTTTTTATGGATCTATCTACTTTTGTTGATAGTTAGTTAGTAGAGTTAGTAAAATTAGATATAGCGATTTCGCTATTATTTAGTTATGCCGGAAACTAGATCCGGGGGTTCCACTAATAATGACGAAGGCGCAGTGTCCAGGGATCCGGAGCTACAAATGAGTCAAATTATTAGTGATGTCTTGCGTCAAGCCTTTCAAGGTTTTGCCTCAAGTAGTGTTAGAAATCCAACGCAAACTCCCCAGGTTAGGTTGCGAGTAGACGCTCCAACCTATTTAGGACCCGCAGATGAGAAATCTCCGATGGATTTCCTCGAGGCTCTTCTGCGGTATCAATCAGCGACCGGCTATAGTGATAAGGATATTCTTTTTCACGTGATCCCTTTGTCTTTACAAGGGCCGGCCGATCGCTGGTTTAAATTTGTGGGGGGTTCAGCCGCTTTCAAAAACCTTTCGGAATTCCGAGATTGTTTTAGAAAAGAGTATTAGGCTACTGATTACTCTAGGCGCATTCAAATTGAGTTGGATAACCGAACTCAAGGAGAAAATTAACCGTTGACTCAGTACATCCATTGTTTGTCGGAGTATTCTCACCGATTAGAAACACCGGAGTCTGAGTCGGTACAAATTCAGCGAGTCCTACGGCAGTGTCATCCGACATACCGTAGAATGCTAAGGGGGAAGCTTTCGCTACCCTTGCTGAATTGGCTGAGGAGGCTAAGATTATTTAATCTGACCTCCTAGCCGAGGTTATGTACAGTACAGACCCCCACCGTCAATGGCGGAATCCTTAGAACCTGGTTTGGCATACGGGGCAAGCGCTACGATTGAGCAATCGCATCAATCCGTTAGTAAAGCCGTCACTATGTCTGTTTCTGCGGATGCAAATGCATTTGCGGGAAATCAGGTGGGAGTAGGATTGGCAGCCTTGGATCCGTACTCTTATTTTAGAGTACAGAGACAAGTGATGAGCGGAGTAAATACTCGCTCAGGTAATAGTTCTGGTGCAACTTTTAATGCACAATCCAATGACGGAAATCCAGTCCAAAGGAGAGGTAATCGGGGTATTGGGCGCTGTTACAAGTGCAACCAACCCGGCCATTTCAAAAGGTATTGTACTAATCCGGGAAATGGGCAAACGAGGCAACCAAGAAAATCGGAATTCCGAATTATTCTTGGGAGGGGCCTCGTGATAAAATTGTAACCAAAATAACGAGGGCCAAAAACCAGGCAAGAAATTCGAAAACTCGAATTTTCGCGCCATCGGTTAATCGCTGTTCCGATTTTGGCGGGAATACTCCCCCATTGTTGAGATTTCAAGCTATGGGGCAATCGTTCCTTGGCTTGTTAGACAGCGGATCGTCAGTTTCTTTGTTGGGCGATGAATTCATACCCATATTCGAAGAACGAGGAATGGCGATAAAAGCTAATAGGACAATGGTTAGATTCGGTCGCGGCACATGCCGCGTAGCCGGAGATATCCGTCTCCAGGTATATTGGCCCGGAGGGAAAAGAAGGCAGCGCTTTCTTATTGTCCGAGGTCTTACACCCTCAGTTATTTTTGGGGGGGATTTTCTTCGAGGAACGGGGATAGACATTAGGTTAAGTGAAGGTGGGTGGTCAATCGGCCCCTTCCCTCAAAACGTCATCCCATTCGATACCGAAGAAATGGAAAAAGGGGCGTCTAATTGCTTTGGCGAAATCGTCAAAAGCGAAAAAGACCCCTCAAATGTGTTAAAAGCTTTAGCGTCGAAATCGACCTGTAGCAAAGATGAAAGAGCTAGGTTGGTGGATATGCTCTCGGAATTCCGAAGTATATTCACAAAGAAACCTGGCGAAACCTCGCTAAAGGGCCATCCACACTACAGATATTTCGCACGCCTCGCACGCGTTGCCTGATCGCTAGCTTGGCACGCTTCGCTCGCATCTCGTCCACACACAAGAAGTTTATTTTCCATTGTAACGAGCGCAAGCGCCACGCCTGTTTGTTTCAACCAATAGGAAATGTCGGAACTTCGAAGACTAGTTTGCTCTTTGCCTTTCTCAGCTTTATTTATTCTGTTGTGAACATCCTTAAAATCGGGACTAAATTATGAAAATCTCCGTCTTTCCCACGGTCAGCGAATACTTCCCAAAACCCATATTATTCTTCTATTTTTATTTTTCATTTTATTTCTACGGTTTATTAAAAGTAGAGAAAATATCACGAGATTATTCATTTCTAAACACTGCTTGCTGTGTGTTTCAAACGATCGACGCCATCTTTAAAAGATCACGTGATTTATTGCCTCTCCTGATTGGCTGCGTAGGCGCGTACGACGCAAAAATGTTTGAAATTTCAAACAAACTTTCTTGGTGCTGCGTACAGAGCGATCTCGCGTGCAAAGCAAATATTTTGTGTGTGAACGAGGCGCGTAACTGGCGTGCGAAGCACGCGAGCGAGCGAGCGAGCGAAACTGAAAAATACCTCTAGTGTGGACGGACCTTAATTGAGCACTCTATAGAGACGGGTGACGCTAGGCCTATAGCGTGTCATCCCCGTCCGGTTAGCAATAAGAAGAGGGAGGAGATCGACAAGGCTTTTGATGAGTTGTTGGAACTGGGAGTTATACGACCATCCAATAGTCCCTGGGCGTCCCCGATAGTTCTTGTTGAGAATGCTAACCCAAAGTCGGGTGAGATCAAACGGCTTTGTGTAGATGTGCGGAGGTTAAATGACGTGACTACCGCCGATAGGTATCCAATGCCTTCGATACCTGATATTTTAGCGTACTTAGGGAAGGCGCGGTATTTCACGACAATAGATCTCACAAAGGGGTTCCTCCAAGTGAGGATGAAAGATAGCGATTTACAAAAGACAGCTTTCGTGTGCCATAGGGGACTTTACGAGTTCGTAAAGATGCCCTTTGGACTTAAAAACGCACCGGCAACTTTCATGCGATTAGTTGCCCGTGTGTTAGGACCCTGTAAATGGAATTTCGCTCTCGGTTTTTATGATGATATCACCATATATTCCGAGACGTTTGAGGATCATTTGATTCACATTCGAGAAATTCTAGGCCGCCTTAAAGATGCCGGATTAACTATTAATCCGAGCAAGGTGCAACTTTGCACGAATACCGTTAATCTTCTCGGTTACAAGGTTGGTCCAGGGCGCTGTATGCCAAATCCGGAAAAGTTTCGAGCGATTGAGGAATTCCCCATCCCTCGAGACGTGAAATCATTACAAAGATTTCTTGGCATGATGAGTTATTACCGCCAGTTTATACCGAACTTTGCGGGAATAGCTCGTCCTTTGTATAACCTATTTAAGAAGGATTCCACGTGGCGTTGGGAGGAAACCCATACCAACGCTATGCGGGAGTTAGTGGAAAAGGTAAAGAGTACCTCGGAATTAGCTCTCCCGGATTTGAATAAGAAATTTCTTATTCAAACCGATGCTAGTAGCCACGGCTTGGGTGCAGTATTGGCACAAGAAACAGATTGAGGATTAATGCCTATCTGGTTTATAAGTCGTGGGCTGACTCCAGCAGAGCGTAATTATTCCACTACAGAGTTAGAATGTTTTGCAGTAGTATTCGCTCTCAAGAAATTTAAAATGTATGTTGAATCGAAACCGACCATCAGGCCCTTCAATGGCTTAAAAAGATGAAAGAGCCAGTTGGAAGATTAGCCCGCTGGTCTCTAGGCCTCCAACCATTTAATTACGAGGTGCGATACCGCCCTGGTAAATTAAATTTGGCAGCCGATGCTCTAAGTCGGGCACCAATCGAAACCGAATTGGCCGATGAAGAAGCCGTCATATTGGTTGCAAATGAAGTAGTGGGGGATAACACACCCAAGTTGGGTTTACCTTTTAATAGAGGCGATAATAAAATCCCGAGCTACTGATCCAGAGTTATCTCGTTTAATCGAGGACTTAGAGCGCGTTAGAAGCTCTGTAGACCCGGAAACGGCAATAAAGGCCGGGGCAGTATTGGATCAGTATGTAATGGATCAAGATGGTCTTCTATTAAGATACTTCGCACCATGGGACGAGGAGGATGAGGATGCCCTAGAGAAAGCTTGGAAGGTAGTATTACCTCGAAGCTCGAGGCTAGAGGCAATTAAATATTTTCATGACGAGCCCCTTGCCGGTCACCTGAGCGCATGAATAGGAATATCAAGCCTATGATTATTTCTTATATTGAGAAACATAGGGATTGGGATGCTCGTATTCCTGAGTTGGGCTTCGCCTTAAGGTCGGCTGAAAAAAGCTCGACTGGGTTCACGCCCGCGGCGATGAATTTCGGTAGGGAACTGTGCGCTCCGTTAGGTTGGGAATTGGAACCGGTAAATACTTACCAGAACCGAAACCCAGATCTATATGCTGAGAGACTGAAGGTTAGACTTCATGATGTTATCGATCATGCAAGGCATAACCTGCAGGACTCGAAGCTGAAGCAGAAACTGCACTACGACAAGCGTCGGAGACACGTGTATTTTCGACGTGGCGACCTTGTTTTGCGCCGTACGCACCCACTTTCCGATGCGAGTCGTGGTTTCACGGCTTCGCTCGCGAAAAAGTACGACGGCCCATTCGTAGTGCAGGAAAGAACAACCCCGTTGACGTACAGGTTGGAGGAGGAAACTACGCGAAAATTCGCCGGTATCTCAAATTTGAAACGGTACACTCCACCCTGGACGGGAGACTCTCCGCTGGATAGCAAAGTCGCCGGTGAAAACTCACCTGACAATGCTATCAGTAAAGTTCAGCCTAGACGTGATAGGAGAGAGCGGAGAGAGAGCGAAAAGAGCCCCCTTAGGCATTTGTACAATTTACGTTCTAACAGAGGAAACCCTTTGTAAAGTTTTTGGGTGGGGGAACACTCTTTTGATTTGCGATTTCCGAGTTTTATAGGAACCCCTATAAATATTCGATGACTAATTTATTTGGCGCATACGCGCTATTTAAATTGAGTAAGGGGAATGGGGGGCCGCAGCCGCGGTTCCACGGTGGTCGGAGACGTCATCGGTCCCGTCGAGTTCGTCCGAATTCTCGGACGCGTTGGATTTTTCGCCATTGCTGGAGGAGGAGGAAGTCCTTTTCTTCCCAGCATTGGGTTAGCACAGCCCTACCCAATAAGTATTTTTTGGGTGGGGGAGTTGTAACGGCCATATCGCAAACGCGAAATGGCGTTACCCCTGGTAGGCCGTTGCTCCTCATAACGTTAAAATTAGCGAGCTTGGGGTGGCAGCGGAACGAGCATACGCTTGTAAAACTATCAGGGGGGTCTAAGAAAGTCCTATTGCACCGCGAAACTGTCGTCGTCGGAATCCCGACAGAGACTTAACCCCTTGACCAAAGGTCAAGGGGGAAGGAACCCTTAGACCCGACTCGAGACCCTGTGTCTATAAAAGGAGGGGCCGGGGACGAAGAAGACATCTTTATCTTTTGGCTGCTCACCGAAGAGAGGAAGCTCTTCTTTTTACCTTGTACTTTTTATTTTAAACTTTAAACGATGAATGGGTGAGTGAGAATAAATTATTGTATTGAAAAACAGTGCTGTATTACTCTAGGGTAAGCCTACCAGTTTTGTGGGGCTTACAGTCTTGAAATAACCATTTCCTTGGTCTTTCTTCACTTAGATCTCCAACCAAACAGGCATTGAAGGGTTCCTCGTGACCACTGTGTTTATCCGCGATGTGGTTGAGCATGGACATCCAAATAGCTTCCATTAATTTCAAATCCCCTTTGCTCTGTCTCACCAGCCAGTATATATGGTTTTTTATACTAGCAATCCATTGTCTAAGAATAGCGTATTTTTTTCTTTTTCCAAGCTCTTTTAATTGATTTCCAAAACCTGAAAATTTTGAACAGGATTTTTATGTCAACTGGTTAATTCATCATATTTTACCTTTAGCCACGTGCCAGGTGTCAAAGTAGTGCTTGATATCTGAACGGTGATCCCGTAAATAAGCTCTTATTGATCTGTGACGATCTGTCCCATTTAAATTTTTCTCTTTCAAAAACTTAGTCCACGGATAAGACCTTTTTCCATGTATCCACTTCCCCCAACCTCGTTTGACTAAAAAATATAGATTTTCGATTTAATTTTTAATACTGAAAGATAAAATTTATAGAAGATGGGTGTGATATACAGCATGGGAGAAATCATTTCAACATCTACCTTTGTGGACGACCCACAAAACCCCGTCAGCAGTTTTGGGGGTCGTCCAAAAAGGTAGATGTTGAAATTTTCAAATGGTATATTTGTTTTTCCAAAATCTAGGCCTATGGCCATGAGATAATTCCGAATCAACTCAAACCTGATTAGTGATAAAAATGGAAAACCTACTTGAACCAGTTCAAAGTGTATAATTTTATTGTGCTTGGTGTCTTGAAAGCTGTAACTTCCATATTTAGCACTGAATCCAGGTGAATCCGACCTTCCATCAGCAGCAATTATTAGAGGTTAGAGAGTAAGGATAACGGTATAGAACCAAAAATTTTACCACCCCCAAAGGGGGGGAAGGAAGGGGGGTAAAATTTTTGGATCTATACCGTCATCCCGGGGGTTGGGGGGAATGGGGGGGAATTGATGACGTCACGTGATGGTGTTGGCGGGGAGGGGGGATGGGATTGGTTGGGGGAATTGACGTCACGGGAAATTTGAATTTATTTTTAGTGTATTGGTATGACGTCACGGCTAATTTTTTGGTAACGTCACGTGGCTGGTACCTGTAGGGATAGGCTTATGCTATTGTAGGCTTATGCTATTGTAGATCATGGTAGGCTTATGCTAGGTTATTCTAGGCTTAGTATTATTATGAATCAGATTTTAGTCAAAAACATTTAATGAACACAATCAATTCCAATTAATTCGCGAATGTACGCGTCGTTATTCAAGCAAATGTAGAATAAATTATATAATTGTAGCTTACGCGTCAAGTTTTTGTCACGAACCAAGTTACAAAAATCTTCGAAAATGCTCGAAGGAACTATACACGCTGCTAGGAAATTTTTTACACGGTCGTAATCATTGTGAGACATAGTACCACGACTTACATAATATTTTTGATATATATCATTCATGCGTTTTACAATAGCTTCGTACATGCATTTAATAACTTCGGCTTGATCATTTAAAAGCTTGAAGTGAAGTCTCATAAAACTAAATTTCTAGTTCAGTTTCCCTGCTTCGGCCTTTGTTAGAGTGAATACGCTACCATCGTCGAATACTATACCCCCCTCCATGACGGTTATTTTTATTTTCAAGTTCAAGTAACGATAATTACCCCAGTCGCCAGTTTCCATAGCTGAATATATCTCCGTCCACTCCTCCATAAATTCCTTCAGAACGTCTTCCGAGATTGTAACAATAGTCCCGTAATTTTTTGTCAAAATCAGGCTTGGCTCGCATCCCTTCACCCCAAACACCGCCGAGCAATCAGCCCCTAGTCTTACACGGGCGTTCACGCGGTAATCTCTGATCTTGGTGGGCATTCTTACGGCAGGTCTTTACGGTTTAAAAGCTGAGGACTGAATGATCTTTATCGCGAGATTTTCTTGAGAGTGCGGGGTTTATAATTAGCCTGGGGGTATATTGACTGATGCTTTTCTTTTTTTTATTGTCCTTTATTGGCCAGATGGTTTAGGACCTTAAAAGGGGGCGAGGGTACACCATTTGTATTGTTATCAATGGAGTCTGAGTGATTTATGACTCACACAAACGTGTTAAGACATTCCATCGGCTTTTTATTTATACGTAACCATGGTCAGACGGGTCTATGGCCATAAAAACGGGGGAAGAGGTCGAACTTGATCCATAACAAAAGGATTTATCCCCATCCGTTTTTATTTTTACTATAAAGACGTGCTTTAATGGGTTTAGGGGGTATGGTCGAATCAGTTGTATTGTTATGAATGGAATCTATTTTCGGATTTATTGCTTTGTTAGTCGGTGACTCTTCCTACCACGAAACATTTAATTGTTTCCAGGTGTTTGCCCCGAAGGCCTTATCCTGACAAGTCTCAACATGTTATGTCTTTGTTGCGTGACCCGAAATTAAAGTAATATTTTTAAAATACCAAAATGCAAATTCAACTAGAAATACAGTTACGAGGATGAAAGTAACGGCCACTATTTTCCCTGGCTTTGAAAGAGCTTCGCGAATTAACGTCTGCTTAGTAACAGCGTCCATTTTAATCTAACCTTTCATCCCCTTATTTGGGGTATAAATAGCGTCTGATTTGGTACGGACCTCATTAGATTGTTAGACACCGCCAGGCTAAGATGAATCGAGAAATTACCCGTCTAGAAACGTTTGTTGCATTTGCGAGTATGTTTGTAAAACCGTCAGAACTAGCCCGTCATGGGTTTTACTATTTAAGTTCGGGAACCGACGCTGTTAAATGCCATTTTTGTGACTTAACGCTACGAGGATGGGAACCTAACGACAGTGTTTTCGAAGAGCATCAGAAATTCAAGGCAGACTGTCCATTACTTCAAGGATTACCAACAAATAACATGCCTATATTCATCCAAAACCCATTGACTAAAGACATGCCAACAAACAGAAAGTACAGAGATGTCCCTCAAGAAGAGTGGGAGAAAGAAAAAGTCATTCCGCCAACCCAACCCATACCAACAACACTTACTCCGAATGACGGTATTGTACTAAGAATTAAACGCGTTAATCTCGAGAAAGCTATAATTGAAATGTTTATTCAAGAATTTTGCGACAGGAAAGTTAGATCCTATTATTGTAATATACTCCATACCTTATTACGTTTCTAAATTATAAAAGAACCAATCAAAAAACTTGAAATGTAACTCAAAATAAATATAATTTTTTTCCTTAATTTGTTCTTTGTAATACTATTATACCTACTACAGTCTTGACAAAACCTTTTCAGTGGTTATAGTGTATGATGTTAATTAGCTTTTATCAACACATTTCGTGTTAAAAGTAAAACGTTTTTGAACATTTACATTGCCAAAGACCAAAGCTGTTGATGCAAGCCCAAGAAATCTTCTGCTCCCAAACAAAACTTGTGAGTTATTCCGTGCCCATATCTTAGTGCTTTAGTATTTTTAACTGTTAGTATTGGTATTTGACTCTTAGTATTTTAAATTTTTTACAAGTGTTTTCAATTTAGTTTTTATAAGTACATTACTGTTTTATTGTTTTAGCATTAGTATTTTAGTATTTTATTGTTTTAGTATTTTAGTATATTTTTGTGTTTTAGTATTATTATTTAGGCCTATTCAGATTTATTATTAGTATTATGTGGTGTTTGTATTTTTGAATTATCGCAATGGCCAACTCTAATGTAGAAATTGAACTCCCTATTGAAGATGATAGTTTTTTAGTCGACTTTCCAGACTCATTAGAAATAGCCTTTTTAAATCCTGATGACACGTTCTTGGCAAACTATGCGACCCCTCGGTCTATGTTTAACATTACCCCGCAGTTTGGGGCCAACAATAGCCCTTCTCCTCCTTTATCGCCTCTGCAAGAGGCGTTTCAAAACGACGATGTTTCTTTCTTAGACGGTTATTGTACTCCCCCCATATCTCCATCTCAACATGAGTCAATGGATGAAGGGGAAGTACCGGTAGGGGGTGGGGTTCTTACTCCTCCACCTCCACCCCCATCTCCGCTACTTGCACCACCAGGTGTAAACGTGATTTCTAGCGTGGTAGTGTCCTTCCCCAATTTTAATCTTGATGGATGGGAAATGGAAGTAAATTTGACCGACTCTAAAGCTCACCCTGCGGCTAAAAAAGCTAAGACCCATCCTTCGGTTACTATCTTTTATGATCTCGAATGTGTTCAAAATACCCCAGACCCTTCAAACCCTAATGCTTTCCTACACACTCCTATCTTATGTATTTCTCAAAAAATCTGTGATCAATGCATTCTCGAGAAATCTGATCAATTTACTTGTGCCACCTGCGGCCCTCGAGAACGGCTGTTTCTCGGGAATGATCCTGTTCTGGATTTTTTAAATTATCTTCAACAATTCCACAATTCTCCCAAAATAACAGTCATCGCCCATAATGCGAAGGGATATGATTTACAATTTCTGTACAAAGCAATGTTAGCCATCAAAGCGTGGCGCCCTCAAGTGATAATGACGGGAACGAAGATTATGCAAATTCGATATGAGAATTTGACATTTATAGATAGTTTAAATTTCATTCAGATTGACAGCTCCTTGTAAGGCGTTGTGACAACACTCGCTGATTGAATCAATAATTTCTCGATTAGAATTTTTAAGAATAGCTAATCTTTGAGGTTTTTTTAATTGCCCCAAAGCGGCTATTAAATTGATGTTTTTAGCGGCTAAACTTTGAGGTGGGAAGCCCATAAGCGCGGGGTCATAATTAAGTCGGCTTTTAACGGTTCGGAACCTAAAATTTTGAACATTAAAGTCGACGGGCTTCTAGTAGACGATCTTGACGCAGATCAAAAGGTCGTCTACCAATTTCAAGGTTGTTTTTGGCACGGGTGTAGAACCTGTTTCCCGGTAAACAGAGACTTGGTTTTGCACGGTGACGTCACCCAAACCTTGCACTCCCGCTATACTGATACTTTAAACTGTAATAAGAGGCTTAGGGAGCTGGGGTATAAGATAATCGAAATGTGGGAATGCGAATTCCACAAATTGAGGGAGCAAAAGCCCGAAATTAACACCTTTCTATCTTCCATTCATGTCCAAATCGATGCGTGGGAACCGCTTAATCCCCGTAACGCATTTTTCGGGGGAGGTACTTCCGCTCTGTGTCTTCATCACAAGGTTAAGCCAGGAGAGGAGATTCGATATGTCGACGTCACTAGTCTATATCCATGGTGTATCAAATACGGTAAACTACCTTACGGCCACCCTACGATCTTGACAGACAACTTCCCACCCATAAACGAGATTGAAGGATTTATTAAACTGGATATCCTGCCCCCTCGTAACCTCTTCCACCCAGTTTTGCCCCAAAAGATCGGGGGGAAATTGTGCTTTGCCCTGTGTCAGCTGTGCGCTGAAAACAAATATCAAGGGGACTGCACACATTCCGACGAGGAAAGAGTTATTAGGGGGACGTTTGTGGCGGACGAAGTCCATTGAGCGGTTAGAAAGGGTTACGTGGTTGTGAAAATCCACGAAGCCTGGTCGTACAAAATATCTCAGTACGACCCCGTAACTAAATCAGGCGGGCTTTTTAACAATTACGTCAACTGCTTTCTGAAGCTAAAACAGGAAAGTAGCGGCTGGCCTTCTGACGTAGTAATCCAAGCGCTGAAAGATCAATACGTAGCCGAGTACTACGAAAAGGAAGGGGTAAAACTTGATCCTAGCTGTATCGAGAAGAACGCTGGCAAGCGTACCATCGCCAAACTGTGTTTGAATTCGTTTTGGGGCAAATTTGGTGAGAGGACTCGCCTTGACAAGGTAGAAGTCTTCGATGATCCACAGAAGTTCTTTAACTTGTTCTATGACCCAGCAATTGAGGTCAAGACGTTGATACCAGTTAGCGACGACATTTGCGTTGCTAAGTGGTCTTATATCAACGAGATTGACCCAATTAATAAAAATGTCAGTGTTCCGATCGCAGCCTACACCACTGCCATGGCTCGGATTAAGCTTTATTCCTACTTAGACCGCTTGGGTGAGTCTGTTCTAAATACAGACACTGATTCGATACTGTAGGTTTACACACCAGGGGGCGTAGAAATCGAAACTGGGAATTTCCTCGGTGAAATGACCAATGAGCTTGAAAAGTACGGACCCCAGGCCTACATCGAAGAATATGCGAGTGGTGGATGTAAGAACTACGCATACCGAGTTGTGAACCCTGATACCGGATCGACAGCCGTCGAGATGAAGGTTAAGGGGTTCCGACTTAACCATACCACCAGAGATTTGGTTAACATGGATAGGTTAATGGGGCTTATAGGCATTTACGAACCGCCGGCGGAACCAATCCAAGTACCAATCCCCAAGCAAATACGCCGAAGGGCTGATCACACTGTAATAAGTGTCGACCAATCCAAGGTTTATAGAACTGTGGTGGATAAGGTTAGGTTAATTGAAGATTTCCGCTCGCTACCTTACGGTTACCGAGCCTGAGCACATTCGACAGTATCTATTTCTGTGAGGGGTCTCTTCTTTTTTATTTATTTATTTATTTATGTAGTCAGTCCCGGTGATATTTATTTATTTATATATTTATCTAGTCAACATGTATTTAGTCGTTATATGAAGTCTAGCCATATTGTTTTTTGATCAATATTGTCAATTAGTCATTTTCGTCTCGGTGAAATGTCCTGTGATTAACAAATTTTTTCGTCAATGCTTCCTTAAATATCCCATGTATTTTCGAAATTGCAATAGTTCATTTTCGTGTCGATATCTTCTATATATATATATATATATATATACAAACACTTTACAATCTTTATCTCATTAGTTCGTTGAAAGTCAAAGTGTAAGGTCATGTATCCTTTCTACCATCCTTTTAACATGGTGATAGCAGGCCCGTCTCAAAGCGGGAAAACTCAATTAGTTTTAAAAATATTAGAGAACAGGGAAGCCATGTTTTCCCCTAATATAAGCGAAATACATTGGTTCTACGGTGAATGGCAACCTTTTTTCGAAAATTTGAGAAAATTTGTGGTTTTCAAACAAGGTATGCCAGATTTATCAGAATATACCGGCGGTAAGCCTTGCCTTTTAATCATCGATGACTTGATGACCGAGAACAAAGGAGGAGTTGGATCTCTTTTTACCAAGGGAACGCATCATCGCAACTTGAGCGTAATTTATATCGTCCAAAACGTATTCCATCGATCCAAAGACTCTAGAGATGTTTCTTTGAACGCTCATTATCTTATTCTTATGATATCTCCTAGAGACAAATTGCAAAGTTCAATAATAGCTAGACAAATGTTTGCAGATAAATGGCGTTTCGCTGTCGACGCCTACCGTGACGCTACTAGTTTACCTTTCGGATATTTATTATTCGATCTACACCAAAGATGCCCCGAGAATCATAGACTTAGGACTGGAATATTTCCCGACAACCCTTGCGAAGTTTACATTCCCAAATAATTATAATAATAGACGGGTGTTTAGCCATCTCTTCATTTAGTCACTATGCCTTATGCCGTTCGGTCGCAAAGAAATTTGCTCTCCGTTATTGCCAAATCCCCTCGAAAACAATGTAGGATCATATTACGTAACGCCAAGAAACCATTAATTGACGCAATCTCAGAGTGTGTTGAAAATACTTTACACGGTAACGTTAAATTAAATAAAAGTCAGAAAGCTAGATTAGCTAGGCATTCAGCAAAACTTAGAAAAATTGCTAATAAGAGAATATCTTGGAAAACAAAACGTGATATACTAGTTCAGGAGGGTGGTAGTTCCTTTTCTTTCCTTTTCCCTCTCGTTTCCTCTATTATCGGCGCCATAACAGGAGGTAGTCAGTAAAAAATGCAGTACGCTCAGAAAATGGTCCTTGTCCCTAGCTCTACCTTTAAAAACGACCCGTTCCCACACCCTCAACAACAGGTAGTTTCGGAATTGGACAATGAAATGAATGTTATTTTAGCTCGTAAAGATTTAAACGAAGCTTCAAAATGGCGCTTATACGAACAGACTCTACAAAGATATAATAATTTACATAATATCGCTAGGCAACCTATACCTACGGTCCCCCAAATGAGAGTATATACTGCCGTATACGCCAGCTCGCTGACGTATATTCACTGGCGTATACGGCAGTGGGTGTGGCGAATGGGAGGGGGGTTCATTATTCCCCCTCTTTTTATTCTTCTCTCTAGGCGGTGGCAGTCTGCAGGCAGGGGAGGGGCGCATTGCTATGGGGGGGGTGAAATTGATAACGTCACGTATCACGTGATGGTGTTGGCGGGAATTTTGAACTTATTTTATAGTGTATTGGTATGACGTCAAGTAATTTATTGGTGTTGAAGGCGCACAGTGTCCATAGTGGTATTATTTCGGTGTATTTTTAGGATATTGTGTCTATTTAAGATATAATTTACGGGTAATTCTATAGGTTCATTAGGCCCTTGCTACACCCAACCTTCCCGTAATGTTATTCTTTGTTTGATTTTGAGGTAAGGTTTACGTAGTTTATTGAAAATTAAGCTACGGCTCGGTTCTACGGTGCTCATGTTTTGTATTGTTATTATTTGGTGTATCTTTAGGGTATTGTGTTCATTTAGGGCATGATTTATATAGGTTCAGTAGGCCCTTTCTACACATACCCTTCTAGTACTGTTATTCTTTGTATGATTTCGAGGTCCCTCCATGTATGCTTATGTCATACTAAAGAACTAGTTTTAATTGAAATATGTTTACATTGCAAAAGGGTACAAATTAAGTTACGAAGCGGTACTACAGTAGGGTGTTATAGTTAGTAAACGAAATACAGGGTTAGAACAATAGTACATTTTAATACCATAAACGTGGTATTACGGGAGGGTTCACGGGTAGTTGAGCGGTTTTCAAAAGAGCGTTTTGGAATAAAGCGGTTCCCAAAACAGCGGTTTGCAAAACCGCGTACAAGCAAAACCGCGGTTTCTGTTTCCGCGTTTCTCAATACAGCGCTATTTCCCAAAACAGCGGTTGCTGTTTCCGCCCAAACTGTGATTGATAGGGAGGGAAATCTCTATTATATTATGTATATAGGACAAAGAACAATATTATGCAAAAAGAAGTAATGTTATATCGGAAGTAAATATAAAATATAATTTTTTGGAAAAGGCATATTATTTTGGGATGTTAATGAAGATAAACAATAATATTTTGGAAAAGGCGTACTTTCGTACGCTCAAGATATAAACGCTGTAATCAAAATGCGCTAAAACGAGAAATGGCTATAATGGCAAACGCGTTTATGAAAAAGCCGTTTTGGACAATGCTGTTTTGATAACACGCCCAATCGATAACATACCTTACGGGAGTTTTTGCACAGTTCAGTAGTTGATTAGAAGCTAAAATGAATCAGTACTGCTAAAACATCATAAAGAAAATTACACTAGTTTTAATACGAATTTGGAGAATAAGTACAATTACTTGAGTTAAAATGCGAAATTTACTAAAAATCTCAAAACATAAGGATTACATAGAATACATGGTAAATAAGCACAATACTAGTTATTAAATTAAAAATTCTCATAGGATTGACTGAACGATATATTTTTTCATACGCGCTAAAATATTGATATACAGTTAAAATGCGCAATCACTACTAAAAAAACATCAAAAAATACGAATTACAATGGTTTTGATAACAAACAAATTTACTAAAATGTAAAATTAATACTACTTCAAAAAAACGTACTTTTATACGTATATTACGAGATGATTAAGCACCTATATTGACATATACCTTCATAGAAAATAGAACAATATTACTACATGAGAGATTAAGTACATATATACCCATGTACCTTCATAGAAAATATAGAAATACTACATTTCACGATGATTAAGCAAATGTATTGACATAAACATGTACCTACAATACTCGTAAAAAACTACAATGATTATAATATGATTTTAGTACAAATATTAGGCTAGTTACTAAACCTAAATGTTCACAGGATTGACGAAGAAATATATTTTTTCATACACGATTAATTACTGATACGATTAAGGATAAAAATATGGAAATATTACTAAAAAAAACGTTACTATAAATAAAAATTACACTTATACAATAAGTATACTAATTTTTTAACTAAAGTGCTAACATATACTAATTAAAAAAAAAGCTTACTAAATGCAAAATATTACCAAAAATGATGCGTATTCTTTAAAATATTGTTACATGTTAATAGTTGAAATACGTTAATATTACTATAAATAATACTTGAGATACTAATTAAATGCAGCTATCGAAATATACACAAGTAACTTATGTGGAAAATGTCAAAGATTCTAGTTAATATAACCGTAGGGGGTAGTTTTATAGTCAGATATTATTCTAACTTTATCCACTACGACCTGATATGTTTTGGTCTGGTTGATCGTGATCAGAGTGTGATCTTGCAGACGTCTGATTTGTGGGCCAATAGGCACTTGAACCGAGTTCAGTAGAGGTTCACCTTCATTGTTTACTCCCAGTAGTTTCTTCATAGTTTCAAAATTTATATAATTTTCAGTAGAGGCGTTTAAATAAAATCCTTTAACTTTAATAATGTTGGTTTTTTGGCCCGTTTTAGGGTCGAGAATGTCCATAGAATAGTTCTTGGGTCCAGCACTCCCCCATTCACAAATATAGGCATCCTGTCCATAAGATTCTAATTCATTTTTGAGCTCCCCTAAATAATCGCCAGTGGGTAGCAAATGAGTGCCATCTGGTGAGAGGTACACTAAACTATCCGTGTCATAATAAAAACAAAGGTCACCGACCTTTTCAAGATGCTTTAATAAATGTAATCGCGCCATAGCTGTTGTGAAACAAGCGATAACTACGTTTGTGTGTTTGTGTACGATCTCATTTTCGAGAATGTGTTCGTATTTTACTAGTACTGTGTTTTCAATGATTGTTAGTAGACTTCTAACCTCTATATCCGGATTTAGTATTAATCCGTATAATCGGCAAGCATCTTTGATTATTTCGGTAGAGGTGTGTCTTGTTTTTTGGGCGAATTTACCCCAAAAAGTGTTGAGCATAAGTTTGCTAAGGCATCTCAGGCCTTCATTTTTCTCTACTTTAGTGATATCTAGTTCGACGCCCTCTTCGTCTTTGAAACTTTTGACATAGTTCTCCTTATCTTCTTGAATCTGACAATCCGGCGGGAAGCCGCTAGCTTGGGTTTTATACTCTAAAAAGGTATTAACGTAATCTTTAAACAGTCCTCCCTGTTTTGTTTTGGGATCGTACTGTGTGACTTTGTATGACCAAGCCTCGTACATTCGTGTGATTGTGTAACCATTCTCTACTGCATGAAGTAACTCGTCGACTACCCATGTGCCTCGCAATTCTCTTTTTTCAGGAGTATGTTCGCAATCACCTTGAAACTGGGTTTTACAACAGGTGTAGCATAATGGAAATGTTAATTTTCCATTAATACGAGCAGGCAAGACAGGATGAATTAGGTTTGGCGCCGGTAATACGTCACACTTAAGAAGACCATCAAACTAAAATATGTCTGGAAAGTTATCTAATATGATTTCAGGATGTCCTATAGGTATCTTGGTGGTTTTATTAATGAATGGGTATAGACTTGTGAAATCGACGTAATGAATACGCTCCGATCCTGTTGTTTTATGATATAGTTTTGTTGCACAACATCTTCCTCCGAAGAAAGCATCACGGGGGTCTAATCTTTTTACTATTTTAGGCTTAATATCATTACATTTTAAAAACTCTATTATTTCTGGTTTATTTAATTTTTCCTTCTGCCAGTCACACTCCCACTTGACATTCACTATATAATTGAGGGATTCTAATGTTCATGCTTCTAAAATATCTGGAATTCAAAGTCTGTGCAGGATCTCCATGCAAAGCCTTGTTTCTGTTTAAGGGAAAGTGTATTTTACACCCATGATAGAAACACCCCCAGTACTCGAATATTTCCTTGTTGATTTCACAAAATCCGTCTACTTTCAGTTTTTGTATTCTGGTTTCTTTACCTCTAAAGGATGATTGGATAGATATATTTCGTTTGTGCGCGGTCCACTCTAACCATTCTATAGCCCCTATGGACTGATTTTCGCTAAGTCTATAATAATTAGCGGGTATGATGCCTATAGTATCAGGTTTAAGATAATTCCTGCGAAATACGTAAGAGAAAACGCCAGGAAGAGTAATTGCGCCGCAGTTAAATGGATCTACACCCGTTACTTTAAAGAGTAGTGTACGAAAAGTTAAACAACCTAGGAATAGTAAAACCGTATCGTTCTCACAATAATAATTTAGTTCCTTCAAGAAGTCGAAACCTTTACTTTTACTATCTTCGGAGCTATGCCATTTTAAGAAGATACCTAAATTTTTCCTTGTAAAATATTGACAACCATAAGCTTCGATAGGGGGGAGATTAGTTTCTCTAACATAGTTGGTTTCATCCTGTCTATTTACATCGAATTTATGTTCTATTACATTGAATAAAAAATGTGGAAAATACCCTTTGACTGCATCAGGTATACCAAAAGTAGCGGGAAACTTTGCTAAGGCTACAGGGATGAAATTATAAGAATCCAGAAATAGCAAGTTAAACAATTTCATTTCTAAAATTCGAGTTCCGTTAATTTTTAAAGACGGAACGAATTTTTCATCTCTATTAATGATTTCTCGAATTAGTAACTGATTATCATAATTGCTGCCTTAGTGAGACAGTATGATGACGTTCCTAACGGCATGCAATTGCACTAAATAATCTAAAAATAAAGCTATAGGATTACCGCCTGAAAATTGTTGTTTACGCTTACCAAACTGATTACACATAATACAATTAAAATTTAGGGACGTGTCATCTATACAATGCTCGCACACGGTTATACTGACTAACAGGATAGCCTGGTGTTCGTAAGCTCCTAACTTTTCCTGACACACCTTAGTTTGTATATATTCTACGTCAAAGAAAATGTACATAAGGTTAGGCTGATTAGGTCTAGGTTTCTTAACGGAGGGAACTTTCAGCGGTTTGTCTGTGATAAACTGGATATAACACACGTGTTTGCTCGGCTGATATTTCTTACAGAACTGACAATATATCTCTCCGCACGTATGCATCTCAGTTGTTCGGGAAAAATCAATAATATTTAAACAGTCTTTACAGTGAAAAAGACGTTCACATAGGGACTTTTTATTCCTGGAAGATGCTAAGTGGCTTTGATAGCAGTCATCGCCTAAGAATTTTCGTAAACAAAACCCACAAGCTATCTTGGGACCTTGGCATATAGTGGGTCTCATGCAACTAAAGCAAAAGTCATTACATTTATGCGATTGTATTCGCCAATAAGTGATAAGGCACTTTTCGCAGAATAGATCGTGGTTGAAGAGGGGTTTTAAATTTGCAATAGCGTTATAATGGTTATTTTCACTCATAAAAAGAGACGGGGCCTAGTATCATCGGGATCGTTTTCGCCTAAAATACCGAGAGGAACGCTATTTTCGAATTTGTACACGAAATGACTTGGTCCAATTAGCTAGCTGAACTTAAATAAATAAATAATCGAATACTGACTTAAATAAACTTTGAACCTTTCAAAAGACTCAGCCGTCCCACACTCACTAGCCCTGACTCCTGCCTTAAGACATAGTTCTAAAGCAGCTTCTTTCTGCATTCTTACAATGCTAAAAATCAGTTTAATAGGACCTAGGAAATATATATAAAAAAGACTTCGTTTGCACAAGCCTTAAAAACAGAACGATAAGAGTTATTCCAGTTGACTGAAGCGTGGATATTATTTTTTTCTATTGGATTTTAAAGACAATCCGTATTTTACTACTCTTTAGAATTTAATTCAATCACCTCATTTTACTGCTTATGGATTTGTTTCCTATAAATTAATTGAAATAAAAAATTACTTATCTCAGATTTTTCAAAAACAATTCCATTTTCCTGAAATGTTCTCTTTTCAAGGGAGAACGTACTTTAATTTTCAAATAATACTCTAATTAATAATGTATCATATGCGATCTTTTCGAAAACAAAAGGGGGCTGTTATCACCTTTCTTATATTTAATAAAGGGGTCCGTTTCTTTAAGCACAGTGACAATTATTGAACTGTGTGTATCAGTACTTGTGGGGAAGATTTAGAAGTGTTGATTGAGTTGCTGTTTAGTTGACAACATTATGAAAACTTGATGGGTTTAAAACCATTTGAAATTAAAATTCACGGTAATTAACAAAGAAAGTGTCAATTTGATTAAATTTACACGATATCCCTCAAAATAATAGTTGCACGATAAAATGTTTCGGGAAAAAGGAATTGTTGAAAAATCTGAGATAAGTAATTTTTTATTTCAATTAATTTATAGGAAACAAATCCATAAGCAGTAAAATGAGGTGATTGAATTAAATTCTAAAGAGTAGTAAAATACGGATTGTCTTTAATTAAAATCCAATAGAAAAAAATAATATCCACGCTTCAGTCAACTGGAATAACTCTTATCGTTCTGTTTTTAAGGCTTGGGCAAACGAAGTCTTTTTTATATAATATCTGTTACTTCAGCCTTAATTTGTATTAATTACATTTTATTTTTCACGCAATGCTTTCCAGCACTGGTTGCCAGGTGGCGCTAGTATCTACTTGTCTACTTTTTAGTATAGGGAGTTGCACATCCTATAGAGCGACGAATGTTTTTCACGCTCATCCTTTATCAATGGTCAAGCCATCAAAACTTCGGAAAAATTTACTGGTCAACCGTCCGGTGACCCCTTTAGTTTTAAATAAAAATTATGGAACATTTTAAATATTTATTGGACAATGTCCAGTGTCCTGTGCTTATTTACGGCCCTGAGATAGTTTCACCTATCCTGACCTGGGCCGGAAATAAAAACAGCACACTGAACTTTGTCCAATAAAATGTTTAAATGACAAATAATTTAGAAAATCGCATCAGGGATTTTCTATTTATACTCAATCCTAACTCTTAATTTTAATCTCTACGGAGCTTAACATTACGACGTGAAAATAATCTTCAGAGTTAGACCCAGGGTTTCGCAACCAAGGGGGTGCACTTTTTACACAACAAAACTTTACAGCAATAGATTAGCAAAGGCACATCTCTCCGTGTAAAGTTTAGTTGACCTTTTTGTATAGGTTTAAAAAAAAGTTATTTCTAAACCATGCGCCAGCACACTCACATTTCATTGAAACTTTGTTATTTAAGAATTTTCCATTCTATATACTAAGAATCTTCATCAAACATTGACAACGAGCATTCCAAGACTCGAACCTGCAATGTTTTGCCTCGAATGCAAACGCGTTATCCATTACGCCACATGCCCGTATTTGTAACAACAAAAAAAATTTTCCGAACAATGTATTTATAGGATTATTTCTTTTATGATGTCTAAAAGATCTGTAAAAATAAACACCTAGCTTGCCAGGACTCGAACCTACAATCTTCTGCTCCGTAGGCAGAAGCGTTATCCTATTCGCCACAAACCCGTTGGAGGCAGAACATAATGCTATGCAAGCAGTGTAATATATGTAACGGTTTTACCATGATTTATAAATTAATTAAAAAGAAGTACTTAGACTTAAATGTTCTTAATCAAACTTCAAAAGTTCAACATTCCATAGTTGCTTGATAATTCAAAAGTGTTCCGAACCTTAACTTCGCAGTAGTTTCTGAGTTATTCGATGGAGTGGAACACCAAAAATCCCATGCTTTTTCTATGGGACGCTAAGCCTAAAATCTGTGAATTATTTCTTTAACATTACTGGAGGGTGTGGGTTCTTATCTAGAAGGGCCTACCGGCCCTCTAGAATGATTCCATTTCGTCATCATAAATTATAACACTAAGCTGTTTAAAAAGAATATGAGGGTCGACTTGATCTGCTCTTCTAAAAGATAATTCTAGTTCGGATTTGCAAATATTTGCCGCCTTCTTTAAAGTAATTTGGACGTAGTCTGTAGGCCTGTACTTACTAAGAACGCATTTCGTTACGGTACATACACTAGCTATGGGGTCTTCAGTAATTCTAAGAACTACCTCTCGACCATACATATTAAAATGTTCATAAAATTTCTCACTTTGTCCTAGTATCTTGCAAGAAGGAAGGTTGTCAATAGGTGTGGGCGGGTCCTGGGCTCCTACTCCCCATTGTACATCAATTTCTTCGTCAATAATCGTCTCTTCAGAACCGTTCTCCCTCGGTAAGGTAACGTTCAAGAGTGTCTCCTCTACGGGTGGTCCTTGATCTTTTCCGTCTAAAAATGCGGCTATCTCTTTGTCATATTGCGAGCTGTTGAAATCCGCGATTTGAGCTTCTTCGTTTATACCCAGCTCAATTTCTTCTCGTCGTTTCGCTAGGCGATCTACATATTCAGTTCTTAAGGGACTAGGAATTAGATTCCTTAAGTTTTCCAATTCTTCTATGGTATTACAGTCTTCTGGTACTCGTGCAACTGTTTTCATATACTCGAGTAAGTCGAGGAAGCTTGAATAGCATCTAAGTCATCCTGTACTACGAGTTGTGGTGTAGTCTGAGGTCCGTACAACGGATCTAGTCGCAGATAGGCGCATAGGTAAAAATAAAACTCATATATTAAACGTAACGGCCAGGGTCTATTTATAGTTAATTCGTTCAACGTTCTACGAAGAGTTTCAGGATCCATGTTAATCTTTCGGTGTTTGAAGATCGACTGTGTATTTTGATCATTTCCTAGGCCCCTTTTATACTAAATTTCTTAAAAGACAAGCCCACATTCCTCAATCGTTTAACAATAGCTTGTTTTATTGCTTAGCAGTCACCAGATGTTTTCTCACAATGCCTTTCGGACCCATGCCTGTTAATACTTTACCGATTTTATAACAAAAAAAAAAGGCTGGATATGCTTTTGTTACAAAAAATGTCAACAAAAGAGCGGCCTGTAAATAGAATTTTGTTACAAACACTGCAAATAAGAGACAATTTTATTGGAGTAATAAATTAAAAACATGGTACGTAAAACGTTTCTAGTGCTTCTCAGTTGTGAAAATATCCTTTGTTATCTTCACGTATGATAAATAACAACGTTCCGAATTTCCCTAACAGGTCATAAAAACCATTGTATATTTTCCAAAAAAATGCTACATTAAGCTAACGAAATTTCTTAATAGACACGCCCACATTCCTCAATTGTTTAACAATAGCCTGATTTATTGCTTATCAGTCACCAGATGCTTTCTCACTGTGCGTTTTTGACACACAACTGTCAACAGTTTACCATTTTTATAACAAAAGAACGATGGATTTTTTATGTGAAATAAAATGTCAAGAAAAGAGTGGCCTATAAATAGAATTTTGGTATAAACACCACAAATAAGGGACAATACTTTATTGGGGTAATAAATAAAAAACATGGTGTGTAAAGCGTTTCTAGAGATTCTCCATTGTCAAAATATCCTTTGTTATCTTCAAGTCTGTTAAATAACAACATTCCGAATTTCTCTAACAGGTTATAAAACAATTGCACATTTTTCAAAATGTTACTTTCAACTCTACCTTAAGCTAGCCTATGACCCTATAGTTTCCCACGGTCATGAATAACACTATGAATGTGGAGGAGAGAAGTCAGCCTACACAATTAAAAAAAGCATTAAATCCCCAAAATAAATTCCGTTCATAACAATGCAATAGCACGGGTCAACCACCTCCTAAAGACACTGCCTGAACGTGTTTACGGAATAGGTAATAAAATATTTCATTAACCAGCTAGCAACTAGACATTTAAATATATCGTATTTAATTCCTTAAGAGGCTAAATTTCTAAACTTTTTAAGAAGAGACATTGGCCACTGAGCTAGTATTCGTTATGAAAAGGTTTATCAAAGGAATGAAATTCTCAAAACAAGTCGAATAGCAAACATTAGGCGTCTTTCGCATGGATTAGAACAAAAGACCTTTCCTTTCTCCACCGATGTGTATACAAAACTCGTATAACAAAAGGCGTAAATGTGTATAATAATTGAGGTTGATTGGGATGATTTCAGAGTACAAAGATAATTTTAGCTACTGGCTAGTGTAGTGATAGACTGTAGTACCTTTAAAAGGGACACAATTGATTGTGAAAGGTTTGTAAATAAAGAAAGCTAAACCCAGAGCAATTTGGTCCTATATGTACAAAGAATTCTAGTTATTAATTAACCCTGAAAAGGGGTTAAGACTTTGGAACACCAAATTTTAAAAATGTTAACGCATTCGTATCATGTGGACGTATAGTTTATCATTCTGTAATAAAAACAGCACAGAACAACGTTTCTTCTTCTAACGTTTATTTGTAAACCCTAATTGAATACACCTGTTAATCCCACTAAAAAGATTAAAGACTTTGTGAGAAACAAAAGGATTTGAGCACGATTTTTCTGCAAAATCAATCTTAATCTCATCAAAGTTCTGTATAGGCGTAAATATCTGACAAGAAATGTTTTACTCGACCCAAATTGTTAACAATGCTGAACCCCCAATTATTTAATATCGGCTTAAGAGACTTCGTCGAGCGGGAAAATCACAATATATTGTATGGTTTGCGATAAAAAGGTTAAAAAAGTACTGTTTTTTAACAAATGTTTTGATTAATCCTAGATTGATACAGCGTTTACTTGTAAGCACTGAAAGTTTTTGATTTAGCTGTCAGATTGAAGGTAAAATGGGGTATTTAGGATAGCTTTGTTACATTATTTGCTATGTTAAAGATGATAAAAGAGCGTTATTTCGGGCATCTTTAAAAAAGAACGAAATTAGTCTCCTAGTCTATAGTTCTGGAAAAATACTCATATATTTTCATGGTTTCGGTTAACGCACCAAAAAGGCCTTTTAAACTTGTAAGGATAATGACTGCGGGGCAAACCCCTTGAATTAAATGTTTCGTGGTAGGAAGAGTCATCAACTAACAAAACAATAAATCAAAAAATAAATTCCATTCATAACAATATAAATGGTTCGACCATGCCCCTAAAAGCCTTCACGTCTGAACGAGGTTACGTATAAATAAAAAAATGATGGGGATAAATCCTTTTGTTATGGATCAAGTTCGACCTCTTCCCCCGCCCCCCTTTAATGTCATAAAACCAGGTGGGTGGTCCAATTAAAGAAAGGACAATAAATTCCAATGTATCTAAAAAAAGCTATGAGCATCAGACAACAATCGAGGAAAGCACCACCCTAAAGTCTGAACATCTCAAGAATGAGCGACCCTAACCACTAATACTAGTGTTATCATCTTAAATTTAATCAAAGCAGTCGTCAACTTTTGTAACTATTGGTGTAAAAACCCGTATTTTTCATGATATTCAAATTTACTAGTAAGGAACAATTTTAATGACGTAACTGAATGTTTAAACTTAACCATTTCGTAAGATTTCTCTCTTTTGTTAGTCCGTTTGTACGTTTCGGTTTGTAATATTCCCCCGTTTGTATACTCTCGTATTGTATCTAGACTCTTGTGCCATGGAGGGGGGGTCGTACCCAAACCCTGCAGGCTTCACGACCCTATCCCTCGAGCCTTCTTAAATAAATAAATAAATAAATTGCAACGATAAGAGTAAAGTTAGTTTTGAGGTATAGAAAATTAAATTCCTTAAGTCTGCAACACCATCGCGTTATGTACTGAAATTAATGATTCTGAAATTAATGAAAATATGCTTTTCATCGAATCATTTTGATAAATATATTGCGAAAATCATCGCAACGTTTTTAGTCATGTGAACTCTTTTTCAAATGACTCGTTTCGTCATTTTAAGGCAACTAAAGAAACAAAGTGAGTTGGATTAACTGAAGTCAGTACTTTTTCAAACTTTGTATGCACTTCTTTGGGGAATTTAGGAAACCCAAATAAGCATTTTTTATAGAAAAATGTTGCGAACAATTTTTCCTTCTATTGCACGATTCATGCACTGACATTAGCTAAATGACACTCTGTGTTGTACTTTGAACTTTTCGCTGGTGCTATATTCTGCTTTAGTAAATAGGGAAGTATGTTTTTTCTAAAGGTGTTAGTTAAAATCTGTGTTTTTCCCTAGAACAGTGTAAATAACAGTGATATTCTAGTGTGAAACTATGTAGATGATTCGACATTGTAAACATATACTTTGGGTATTTTAATACTCGTGCTCGAATGGATGGACGTTTCCTAAGAAATACTTTGTTTAATTAACTTAGTCTCTGTATAGTAAAACATTGCTATACTATTTACTGCGAAGAGGGGGGGTTAAGAGGTATTAAATTTTTATTTAAATAGAAAAAAATTGGTGAAATTTTGCTAAATCAAAAGTGTTTATGGTGAAACGTAGAGTAATTTTGATAAATTTTGCTAAAATTTATCGAAACGTTTTAATTAATTTGAAATGTTTTTCAAATGACTCGTTCCGTGTCAGTCAATTGTCACGTGCATGACTGATTTCGTGTCGGTGGTCTATTCAATTTACCATGTATTCCTATGGGTTTTTAAGAATTTTAAATGCTCAATTTCGTTGCGAAAAAATGTAACGTGGTTGATCAAAAACGTTTCGATTGTTTTTTACTTTTAACACGAAATGCGTTGTGAATGATGCTTCTTTCAATACCGTTTTTACGTTTTCCACAAATTTTTGATTTACGCTGCCGATAATTTTGATAAATATAGTACGTTTAGGTCAATGCTTCGGTCTAATGATATATTGCCTTTCTGTTGACGCAACGGAAACATCTCAAACTTGTTGAGACTCGTCCTAATAATGCCCCCGGGTCAAACACCTGTAATCAATTAAATGCTTGAAACCCCCTCGTAGGATGAATCACCAGCCCCTATTAATAAAGCAATAGATCACTCTAAATATAAATTCCATTGATTCAATACAAATGGTTCAACCCCCTCCCCCCCCCAAAGCCATTAAGACACGCCTGGACATGTTTACGTATAACTAAAAAACAGATGGAATGTCTTAACACGTTGGTAGTGATTCATAAATCACTCTAAATATAAATTACATTGATAGCAATGCAAGGAATCTAGTGACACTGCCCCCCCCAAAGCCCTTTAGACACGTCTGAACGTGCTTGCGTATAAATAGAAACAGATGGGGATAAATTCTTTTGTTATGAACCATGTTCGACCACCTCATCCCCGTTAATGTCGTATAACACACACCTGGGTGGCCAAAAGGGGATTTTGTAAACTATGGAGAGTCATTTCAGTTCCGAACTCTGGAGAGAAAGGTTGTTGACAAGGTTAGTAGGAAATCATGTGTTACGGTATATGTAATTCTTTTTTGATTAAAATGTCGCTTAAAATGTGTGCTAATTAGAAAATATATGAAGCAGTCTAGCTATATTCGTGTATACTTTAGTTAGGATTAGCATTTTATGATGTTTTATAGTAATATTTGTTCATTTTAACTGATTACCAGCTACCAAGTTGTGTAAAAACTGCCGTAATTCCCCTTTTATGATATTAAAATGCGCTATGGTTTTAACCCTGTAACTCAATAACCAATACACAAAAGGAGTACACCTAGAACAGCGTCGTATTCGAACCTTCTTCAATAAACTATGTAAACCCTATCTCAATTAAAACTAGTTCTTTAGTATAACATAAGCATACATGGAGAGACCTCAAAATCATACAAATAATAACAACAAGGGAAGGGTAGGTGTAGAAAGGGCCTACTGAACCTATATAAATCACACCATAAATGTATACAATATCATAAAGATATACCAAATAATAACAATACAAAACATGAGTACACCTAGAACCTAGTCGTAGCTTAATGGGTACCTTTTGCAGTGTAAACCTTATCTCAATTAAATCTAGTTCTTGTAATATACTACTAACATAAGCATCCATGGAGATACCTTAAAATCATACAGAGAATAACATTACGGGAAAGGTGGGTGTAGAAAGGGCCTACAGAACCTATAGAATTACCAATAAATCATCTCCTAAATGTACACAATATCCTAAAATACCACTAGAGTTAAGTGACACTGAATACCTTCAACACCAATAAATTACGTGACGTCATACCGATACATCAAAAATCCTCTATAAATTCAAATTTCCCGCCAACAAAATCACGTGATACGTGACGTCATCAACCCCCCCCCCTTAACAATATTTTCCCCCTTCAGGTCCTGTACCATCCAGAGGAAAGAGATAGATAGAAAAGGGGGGGGCAACAAATGGGGCTACGTAAAGGAGGCCAGTTGACCGAATTAATTCGGTCAACTGGCCTCTACTCTCTCTGACCAACATGTTTCGGTTGCGGGAATTTAGGGCACTTTGAAGCTGATTGTTCTAAAAACAAATCCAAGCATAGAGTAACTCCGTCCGACCGCGTCTACAGTTCTTCTCAGCCTCTGCCCAGCACTTCTGCGGGAAAAAACGTTGTGGATGTGGAAGAAAGTTTCGTTGACGACGAGGACTTAGATTTTGACTATGAGATCTTAAACAGAATGGAAGAGCAGGTATTATATTTACTACAGGTAAGTGTAGTTGGGACTTTTAGTGCTACTTATACACAATGTTTTTAGAGTAGGAGGACTCATACCATTTACACAAGGGGCCCTGACTCGGTGGTGAAGTCAAAAGCCACACCTCCTTGTGTAAAGGGTATGATCCCTCCTAGTCTTAAAACATTGTGTACACAGGAATCGAGTCTGTTAGCAGTGTGTCTTGATTCAAAATGGCCCATTAGAACTTAAAATTATTTTTTTTATAAAGTCTTTCAGTTATTTTGCGCATTTCAAGTTTGGACCAGCCAATGCTCCTGTTTTTCCACGTTTGACGCCAAATCAGGATGTTTCCGTTCAATCTAGACAAGATGCGCCTGTTCAAATTAATCAAAATGCGCCTGGTCAAATTAATCAAAATGCGCCTGGTCAAATTAATCAAAATGCGCCTGGTCAAATTAATCAAAATGCGCCTGGTCAAATTAGTCAAGACGTGGTTGCTCAAAATAGTCAAGACGTGGTTGCTCGAAATAGTCAAGACGTGGTTGCTCGAAATAGTCAAGACGTGGTTGCTCAAAATAGTCAAGACGTGGTTGCTCAAAATAGTCAAGACGTGGTTGCTCAAAATAGTCAAGACGTGGTTGCTCAAAATAGTCAAGACGTGGTTGCTCAAAATAGTAGAGATGCACCTGGTCAAATTAGTCAAGATGCACCTGGTCAAATTAGTCAAAACGCACCTAGTCAAATTAGTCAAGATGCACCTAGTCAAATTAGTCAGGATTCACCTAGTCAAATAAGTCAGGATTCACCTAGCCAAATTAATCAAGATTCACCTAGTCAAATAAGTCAAGATCCGCGCCGTCAAATTAGTCAAGATGGGATTACTCGATCTAGTCAGCCCCAACCACAGAAAACTGGGAAAAACTTATACCAGAAAAAAACCTTAAATAATGATGAAGAAGAAAAAATGGACATATTTGCTTAATGTTGATATCTGAATGAAAATAAAGAAAAATACACTGGGAATGCCTAAAGAGTTTTTTATGCTATTGGTTCAATGTTTAAAATTTGAGAGTAGTTCCAACATTATTTGTAGTTGGGGGCTCTTATGTGTTTCGCATGACATAATCTCACTTAGTCCAGACTTAACGTTTTCTATCAGCATTCAATCATGAGTTAATAATATACTAGCTCCCTATAAGTTACTCAGGCCGATTAGAATAATATATCCGGCGATTTCTTCCGGGAAGTCCGAAGTTAGATGAGAGAGGTAGAAAGTATCTGTAAGCGCCAAAACTGAAATTCTAGTACAAGAGGCCACCGCAACGCGTCTCGCATAATTCAGTCTCGTAGTAGGCTTCCGAAGCTAACGGCGCGGAAGAAGACGCTGGAAACGTTATTCTTCCCGGTGTGAGTAACTTATAGGGAGCTAGAATATTATTAACTCACGCATTCACCCAAAGTTTAAATCAAAGTTTGCCTATCTAAGCCTTTGTTCATTTTCTATATTTCGATAAACTGTCCGTCTCTACCATAATTAAGAGACTTACATTACAAACTTAAGATGTCATTTACCCTAAATGGACTTCACTACTAACTTATTCTCCCGAAATCAGAAGTATATAATAGTTCTCTTCGAGAGAAGTGTACCACATCTGAACATTTAAAGCAAGGGTATGAAACCGAATCACATACAAGATAAATAATTCCCCATCATTACTCTATTAGCGCTTAACTATTTGGCAAGGCGTGCTTGTGGGTTTTTTCATATATGTCAAGACGAGGTTTGTGCAGGTTGATTGTTAAGGAAAACAATAATTCCAGAATTTGCTATGTATTGGGATAACATCTTAATAACCCCTACATTATAAAACTTATCGACTTCATACATGTATATTATCATCATTATTTGTCTTAAATTACCTTCGACGGCTGAACGAGGTTCATCTTACATAATATAGGGACGATGTCATATATTTTAACGTTCACTTTATTTACTTTTCATTTAATTCAAGATGATAACATTCTGAAAGTACATTAGGCTCAGAAGACGGTATTTATAACAATTCAACAATACTTCAATATATACAAAGCAATAAATAACATAATACATTAAACTGTACAGTAAAAGTTAAATATAACCTAATTAAAACCATAAAACCCACAATACATATGGGAACAAAAGGTTATTGAAAAACCATTAACAGAACAGTATTTATAATACAACGTTTCTATCTATATACAACATTGAATAGTTATTTAACATTATATATTGGAACCTTCAGTATAATTTAACATTAAGCAAATTGGAACCATAAAAACCCACAGCGCATGTGGGAAAAAAGGCTCTGGGAAAACCCATTTGGGAGAAAACCATAATCACAGTTGAATTATTAATATTAAAACACTTATTTTAAATTGTGAGTTGATTTTTCACTCTGTCGTCTGAGCTATCCACGAATAAATTTATTAATAGCATTATCGAACGATGCAATGGATGTCAAATATTCATGTCATAATACAAGCTAATTCGAGCCATAAAAACCCACAGCGCATGTGGGAAAAAAAGGCTCTGGGAAAACCCATTTGGGAAAAAACCATAATCACAGTTGAATTATTAATATTAAAACACTTATTTTTAAATTGTGAGTTGATTTTTCACTCTGACGTCTGAGCTATCCACGAATAAATTTATTAATAGCCTTATCGAACGATGCAATGGATGTCAAATATTCATGTCATAATACAAGCTAATTCGAGCTATAAAAACCCACAGCCCACCACAATCAAATTAGGACTATAAATATTAAAAACTTCTTCAGACTGTTTAAGGATGAATGTTTGGTGGATATCGTCCGAAAGAAAGCAATAACCTAGTAGATGAGGCGTAGTTCATAAGTTTCGTTTTTTCGAAACTATTACATAAGTGTATTGGCGCTGTACGTTTAAGATAACAAAGACCAAGACGACTCCAGTTCCACAAAATAGGAAAACTCTGCCTCTTGGCGTCAAGTTTTTCTCCTTTCTGTATTTCCACTGCTAGACCGCTATGCAGCCCGCCCTTGTATTGCTCTACTTGCTGCTCCCAGAACATTGAACGTGCTAGAACTATAGTTCTAGTCGATAAATTGCGGCGAAGTCCAACTTCCGCTTTGAGCGTTGGCCAACTTTTGAGGACGCTGCAGTGTTACCAACGGCAGATAACGCCGCCAGGAACATTTTCAAAATCACCTCGGCCGCGTTTTGCCGAAAAAAGGGGATGTTCGACTAGGACTATTGAATTGTCGCCGATTATTCAGCCATTTCCGCTTCGCCATACCTAAAACATTTTAAAAGTACGCTATACAAAATTGCTCCATTCTTCACCAAACCTATGAAACTTGGTGCAACACTTACACTTTGTTCAGTGGTTCGCCTTTACATGAACGCACAGTTGCCGCTCCAGATCTCAGTCATCTGACGCAACCATTTTAACGTTTTCAGAGTTGTATTTCACCTTTATTAAGCCTAAGGATAAGCCTTGAGATATATTTGCCGACGTATTTTCTGAAGAACCACAATAAATCACCTCAACGATTATCCCCATTAACTAATTATCACTATTACATACCTTGTTTACAATTTCGTTGACCTTGTCCTCCATGGTTACCCATGAACTAAACCAATGCTGTAGGGTTACTCATGAATCACTCCAATCCTCTAGGGCATTCATGAACTACGCATATCCTCTAGGCTACTCATGAACTACGCCAATCCTCCTGGTTACTCATAAAATATACCATATTTTTAAATGGATTAATACCAAACTTATATGACCGTCACTTACAATAATGATACTTACCATTTTTTTTTCAAATCTTGAAGTCAGATGTGGGTTCTTAAGTTAAGGATCCCAAGCCTTGTGTGGGTCTCTTAGTCAAGGATCCCAAGCCTTAAGTGGGTCTCTTAGTCAAGGATCCCAAGCCTTAAGTGGGTCTCTTAGTACAGGATCCCAAGCCTAAAGTGAGTTTCTTAGTACAGGATCCCAAGCCTAAAGTAGGTTTCTTAGTACAGGATCCCAAGCCTAAAGTAGGTTTCTTATAGTACTGGATCCCAAGCCATATGTGGGTTTCTTAACCAAGGGTCCCAAGCCTATTTCTCGTAGTTTAGACCCTTAAAGCAACAGGCGCCCCACCATGATGCCTAACCTTGTATATACATAAGCATTTTACCTTGCCGTAGGTAGGTAACAATGAGACTTAATGCATAAGGGAGGACCTGAAGCTTACCCTAACAAGCTAAACCCAATGTACAATAGAAAGGTCGTCAATAAGGGGCGCACTGGAGCTCCACCTTGCTTTAAATAAATTTTTGTATTTCAAACTATGTTCTTTTAAAAATGCAAATACCCTTGTAGTAAGAATAATAAGACTCTATAACATGCTTCGTATCGGTCTCGAAAAAGTTGGTTACCAACGCCTAATCCAATTGACAATGATAGTCAGTCGAATACTTTTGTTCTAGACCCGGCAAAAGAGATATTCCAAATGAATGAAAGAACATTCTCAGTGCCGTTTGGCTCTTTTTTTTTTTTTTTTAAAAGTTAATATTGAAATCTCCAACCACAACTGTTGGAATAGACGAATCATATTTCATGTCAAACAAAGGGTTAAAGTCCTCAAACACAGTTCTCGAACTTCCTAAGGGAGATTTGTACAACAATACCACAGATATAAGTTCTCCTTCTATGTAAACATCTAACCAGCAACGTTCCACGTGAGAATTTCTAACAGGAATGTCGCTTCGTAAAACTCTAGTATCTATCTCTTTAACTTCGTTTTCAGGCGTCTCTCTTAAATATATGGACGAACCAAAAGCAACTCTGCGTGCCGTACTTGGCAAGTAAATACCACCTACTTCCTTAAAAGATAGCACTCTAAAATCGTCCGTCTCTTTTTTCCACGTTTCAACAAAACATAACAATTGACTTTTCATTATTACATTGTCTGCTAAAACATCTTCTAAATGAGCATTTAAAGACTGCACGTTATGTACATAAATGAAAACGGGATCATGCAAGAAAGGTAGTTCGATGCTTTTCGTGTCTCGCAACCTCTTAAGCTCTAATTCTACTAGGTTGTTTTTGGGTGAATTAGGAACTTTAAATTTTACATCAATATATAAACCGGAAGCGGTTTTCGCTCTACTACAAGCCACATATAAATGCGCTCTTTCAATTTTTTTTGTAGCCTTACAATGAACCACTACCGAGGAGTAAGTATCACCCTGACTTTTATGTATCGTAATGGCCTCAGAAACAACCAAAGGCAATTGTTTCCTAGAAACTGAGGCATTTTTTGTCTCCATTTTCTATTAAACGACTTGATGACCTTTTCAACAGGCGTCCACGAAGCGTTAATATTACTATTCAAATATAAACCATGACATTTTTGCCTCAACATTTTCCCAACTTTGGGATCGTCAAACTGAATCCATACCCTGAACGGGATTTTATCCCCGATCCTATTTGTGCTGTACTCTATCTTTCTTAACCCACCGGTCGCGCCATTAGTTAGTCCGTCAGAGGTGTCAAGATTGTTGGTCATCATATATCTCGCGCCACACGCAAGAGTCAATTGTTTGGGCAGACCATACGTATCAGACGTTGCTTACTTTTCAACTTGGGAAAGTATGTTATTTTTAACTTCACT
The DNA here is from genome assembly GCF_054372755.1 of Phalangium opilio. Lineage (NCBI taxonomy): Eukaryota > Metazoa > Arthropoda > Arachnida > Opiliones > Phalangiidae > Phalangium > Phalangium opilio. Next base: position 4,399,495 of record NW_028324195.1, read on the forward strand.
ACTAAGATCACCATTGACAACATCTACTGAAACCGAAACAGCCTTTTCCGTATTCATGTTTAAAAGCTTATTTTGATTGAATTGGTTTACTTCCGCGTTAGTGGCGAAAAGATGTATCGCTTCTTTTGGGGGTACACGCTCAGGCGTTACCTCCAGACTACTAAAGAAATCAATTTCATTTTGAGTCATACTTCCCACAGCCATTCTATTTAAAGCTTCAGCAAATATTTTATCATCTCTCTGTCTCATAATTTCCTCAAGTTCGGCAAATTCAAATTGCTCCCATATTGGGTTACCAATTAACGACGCGTAAGGATTATCTTTCTCACTTTGACCTTGAAATGCGAAATTATCGCACACTGGTCTCAATTGGTTAAAGTCTCCAACTAGAACGACAGACACACCACCAAAATAATCAGGACAACCCATAATCTCTTGTAACCTAGCGTTTACCCGATTAAACACTTTTGCTCCAACCATTGAAATTTCGTCAATTATTACTAGTTTTACTTGACCATAGAGTAACATGCATTTATAAAGTGTTTCACTTTCTAATCTCGATATATTTCCACCAAATTGGCTAGCGGGTAAACTAAAAGTACTGTGCAAAGTTGCCCCACCTATGTTAAAGGCAGCCTTGCCAGTAGGTGCGCAACGGATTACTTTCGCTTCCGATGGATTACTCCCAGGGTGTTTGTTGTAAAACCTTGACACAGATTCAAATATAGCACTAATCAAAAGACTTTTCCCCACACCAGCGCCCCCTGTAACAAAGACGCGCAACGGAGTTTCTTTGCTTTTTTACATGATACAAAACATGGTAATATATCTCTCTTTGTTTTGAATTCAATTTTCTAAGAAGGGCGTTGTACTCAGAGTCATTAATTAAGGTAACTGACGGAGCAACAGTATTTTCGGCATTGGCATCAATAATTTCTCTATTAATATTTCCTACAGGTTCTTGAACCGTATTAATTAAAAAATCGGAATCATCCATAGCTAAAAATCTATCAACTTCATTTCTATGTTCTAATTCAGGCTGGATATTAGTAACATCCACTTGAATTTCTCCATTTTCAAAATCTGCTACAGCCTGATCCACGGCTTCTTCGTCAATTTCATTGTGAAATTCTTTCCTAACTTCATAAATAGTTTCGCGACAAAGCTCATATTCTGATTTCATATCCTTTGTCAAAATATCATTACTTTCATCGCGCCAAGGCTTAAACAACATTAATTGTTCACGATAAAAGTTATCGGGATCTTTTTCTAAATTGAATCTTCTGTACCTAATAATTTTAGCACGGCCACGTTTCCTAATAAACCCTGATTCATCTTTAAGTTTCAGCCATTTACCACAAGCTTCAACTTCATTGCTCTCTCCCTCATCAACATGATCGTGGGCAGCTTTAGTCACTCTACGGGCTTTGGAATATTCGTAACAGGCACCAAATTGAGCTAACGTTATTGCCTCTAGTTCCTCTGGCCTTTGAACATAATGTTCTAGTATCCCAGAGGCAAAAACATCATTACTGTCTGCTGGTAGTTCTTCAAGTTCAGATTGACTCTTAAGAATGTGTACACGATTTTCAGGGGCATTGGTGTTTATAAAAACACAGGCGCGACTGCACCTGGACACAGGAATTTGTAAACCACAGTAAGCCGCTTCCTGAGCGCTTACCTCGTGGGCATTCAAGAACTGATTAGCAATTAGTTTCAACTTCTGTTTTACTATACATTTATCATTTTTTGCCTGTTTAGAAGCTTCGCGCAGAAGCAAAGACATCCCTCTCTGAGACTTTCCTATATATGATACAATATACATAACCAGTGCGTAAGCATCAAGAACGAATTGAATGTCCATATTCGCCTGCCAAAGACGCAAAGCGCCCGGATTGTAAGGATTAACTCTAGTATCTTTAGGGTGTCTTTTCAACAAAACTGTTTTCCTTTTGAGGTCATAAGTAACAGCAGAAATATACTCGTCTTCAGTTATACGCAACTTAGCTAGCAACTCCTCAAAACTATCTACCCAAAACTCTTTTTCTTTCGATTGCAACATCTCATACAATTTCTTTGACCTTTCCTTACATCTGAGTTCTTCCTGTACGCTACCAGGCTCTCTTAAACCAGGGTCGTAAATTATGGTTCTGGGCATAGGTGGAAACGGGATTCCAAAACGACAAACGGAATTATTATCGACCTTCTTTCTACAAGTCGTTGTGTGTTTGTGAATTTTTAATCGTGTCAACAAATCTAAATGTCCGTCATTTGTCTCAGCAGCACAAGAAATAACATTATCAATAAATTCCTCTACTTCCTTAACATTTGAGAGATCATTTTTAAGTTTTGGAGCATCTTTTATCCAAATCAAACCATGTTGGTGGGGCGAACCTCTTTGCTGTATTTCAACTCTAAAATAATAGTCTTCTATAACACCAAGAGGACCTAATTTCTGTAGAGCCTTAAGCAAAGCCCGAAAACGATGGTCAAAATATCTAGCGCAAGTAACAGGATCATCCTGAATCAGTTTTGCCCTTTCAGAAAAACTTAAATTGTTAATATCATCGTTAGGTAAACTCTCCTGCCCAGAGGTTAGTCTCAAAATATTAAGTAGCTCAGGCCATTTACTTTCGGCAGCCGAAAACGTTATGAAAAAGGTAGCCGTACCAAGCTGTCTAATCATACCCATCAATTCCTTTTGTCTGTGTTGCCAATAAGAAGGCGAGCTCTGTAGTCTTTCTAAAACCCTAAAACCATCATCCTGCTTAATTAAAGCATCAAGAGAACCTGCAGAAGCTAAATGTCCAGCAGTATAATTCGACCCATCTGTTCTCTTAGTTTTCCTCATGCAAACCTGTATAGATTGACTAACTTTCAAGGTTTCCAATTTGACAAAAGAGTAAAACAATTTCGAAGGATTTTTAGCACAGCGCCTATCAATATTACGAAGCTCCCATTTAAAAATATCACCAAAACTTCCCTTAACCTTAAGGTTCATTTTTTGACCCACGTAAATGCTCGGGAATGACAATTCTTCCGCATCCTCGTCAAAGAGTAAAGACATTGGGGTTTGACCTTCACCAGGAGCAAACTTAACATGCATGGTATTACTTGGCAAAAAATTACTTAAAGAAACTAATAATGTGTCTTGATTCCCAACTGTTAACGAACTACTTTCGTTGGGTTCATCCCACATATCATCGCTATCATTCTCTGCGTTTATTGGCACTACTGGATTATCTCCTGATACATCAACTTGATTTACCTGACGGTCTTTTTCGTCAACAATAAATTCAAGTTCTTCAGGAATGGGGTCTAATATGTCACTCTTAACGGTAATTCCATGTTTAACATACAAAGGCGTTTTTGCCAGAACGTTAAGGGCCTCTAAAATGACTTTGGGTCTCACAGTTTCGTACAAATAGGGTGTGTTATACTGCATTCTTCTCATAAACTAGATTTGAATAGTATCTGTGTCATGAGGTAACCTGGGTAAAACCGAGACGGTGGACTCTACATTTATAGGGACGTTAACCACATTTCCTTTAATACCACGTTGTTGGTCACACCCTAACCTTCTTATTTGCATGAATAGTATTCGTGGTGATATCATTCTTTCTTCTAAATTACTTAAGTTACTTAATTGCGCAGGTATTTCAGGAAACACAAATCCATTTTCCCTTGAAAATTTTGGAATTTGCTTTCTCTTAACGGTTTTAATACAAGTACTACACAAAAATATTTCATCATTCAACTCTCTGTGTTCAATACCAGGGACTGACAAAAAATCTATGGACTTTACAATGGTGCCAGATGACTTAAAAAAAAGATTTGAACATCCTTCACACAGCCACGTTGGGCCATCTTTTATGCTATCAAAATAGGTCTGCTCTATAAGCGAAGGGTTTGCTCGTCTATCTGCGGCTGAAGATCTATTTCTAGAACGTTCAGACGTTCTAAAACCTATATCTTCACGCCTGGTAGCCTTAGCCGCCTGGTTTCTATCACGTTCATTGTCTCTATACTCGGGATCTTGGCGTTTAGCCGCCATACCCGCTTGGTTTCTATCACGTTCAGTGTCTCTATACGCGGGATCTTGGCGTTTAGCCGCCAAGCGCGCTTGGTTTCTATCACGTTCAGTGTCTCTATACTCGGGATCTTGGCGTTTAGCCGCCATACCCGCTTGGTTTCTATCACGTTCAGTGTCTCTATACTCGGGATCTTGGCGTTTAGCCGCCTGGTTTCTATCACGTTCAGTGTCTCTATACTCGGGATCTTGGCGTTTAGCCGCCTTAGCCGTCTGGTTTCTATCACGTTCTTTATCTCTAAATTCGGGTTCTTGGCGTTTAGCCGCCTTAGCCGCTTGGTTTCTATCACGTTCTTTTTCTCTAAATTCGGGATCTTGGCGTTTAGCCGCCTTAGCCGCTTGGTTTCTATCACGATCACTTTCCCTATACTTTGGATCTTGGCGTTCAGTAGCCTTACTTAACTGATTTCTTACACGTTCGCTTGATCTATACCATTCATCAACCCTTTTTAATTTCTTGGTAAATATTCCACCCTGAATTTCAATTTCACAATTTGACTCATTCTCTCGCTTTTTCCCTTTAGTTAGCGACTCCCTCTTACTGAATTCTTCATTTTGTCTCAGGATTTTTAATCTCTCTAACGGATAGACATTACCATGGGACGTACAAGGTACTTGTTCATCGCTTTCGATGATTTCAATAATATTAGCATTAACATGGGACCTACAAGGCACTTGTTCATCGCTTTCGATGATTTCACTAATATTAGCATTAACATTTTGTACATTATTGGGTTCTTTATTAATAGATATGCCTACGCCTACAGTACTTTCAATAGAACATTTATTTAACGCATTATCTTTCGTACGATCATGGCCAACTGGCCTCGCGGTAGGACAAACATTCTGTGTGCTAGAACCTGTTCCCAAAAGAGACTTTTTTTCCGCGGCTAACGCTCTTCTCCTTTCATTTTCGCGTTTCCTAAATTCGGGATCTGACCTTTTTGCCCTCATTCTTTCCCTTGCCTTTCGTTTTCTGATTTCCTCTTTACCCAAATTATTATCTTCCTCCATTTTATTATTCAGTTAAATACTCACAAAGATCCGCAAAAGCAATTCCCTTGCAAGACTCTGTAACGTTTGAAATATTATTTTCCGAAGAAATTTATTACAGAAGATTGAATTATGAAGTACTACCTTTGAAATTCAAATAAAGAATGATAAAAGTGCGTAAAAAAGGTCTTTCACAAATAGGGGGCGTATAAACCTGAAGATGGTGGTGCATAGAAGCTGGTGTCAATGTGGAATTGACGAAGAACAGAAGATGGTGTTGCATAGAAGCTGGTGTCAATGTGGAATTGACGAAGAACAGAAGATGGTGGTGCATAGAAGCTGGTGTCAAGGTGAAATTGACGAAGAACAGAAGATGGTTGTGCTTGTAAGCTAGCAAGTACAGACTAGTGTCCATGTGGGATGGACAATGACTAGCAGATTGTGGTCCTTAGAAGCCAGTTAGTAAAGACTGGTGTTGGTAGATGAATGGCCAAATTTCCGTGAACCGCGAACGCGTTCCGGAAATCGGGTATTTGTTTGCTCCGATTTGTAAACTGCGAACGCGGTCACGTGGGGTCTGACAGACAGACAGACACACAGACAGACACGACCGGTGTAATACCTCTCCGTGACATACGTCACTCCGAGAGGTAAAAAACGTGTCAGGATGGTCGAGTGGTCTAAGGCGTCAGATTTAAGCTCTGATCCTCGTATGAGGGCGTGGGTTCGAACCCCACTTCTGACACCGTTTTGTTTCATATTAATAATTTGTATCTCATACTCAGGAAAGGCTTTTCTAGTATGGCAACAAGTGAGTGGCTTTATGTTGCATAGAGATACGAGAGGTATTTTGGTGTTGTACTATAGCTTCATTTTCAAGGAAAACGTTTAAAAGCGTGTCAGGATGGCCGAGTGGTCTAAGGCGTCAGATTTAAGGTCTGATCCTCGTATGAGGGCGTGGGTGCGAACCCCACTTCTGACAACGATTTGTTTCATTTTAATAACTTGTATCTCATACTCAGGAAAGGCTTTACTAGTATGGCAACAAGTGAGTGGGTTTATGTGGCATAGAGATACGAGAGGTATTGTGGTGTTGTACTATAGCTTCATTTTCAAGGAAAACGTTTAAAAGCGTGTCAGGATGGCCGAGTGGTCTAAGGCGTCAGATTTAAGCTCTGATCCTCGTATGAGGGTGTGGGTTTGAACCCCACTTCTGACAACGATTTGTTTCATTTTAATAACTTGTATCTCATACTCAGGAAAGGGTTTTCTAGTATGGCAACAAGTGAGTGGCTTTATGTGGCATAGAGATTCGGGAGGTATTTTGGTGTTGTACTATAGCTTCATTTTCAAGGAAATCGTTCAAAAGCGTGTCAGGATGGCCGAGTGGTCTAAGGCGTCAGATTTAAGGTCTGATCCTCGTATGAGGGCGTGGGTGCGAACCCCACTTCTGACAACGATTTGTTTCATTTTAATAACTTGTATCTCATACTCAGGAAAGGCTTTACTAGTATGGCAACAAGTGAGTGGGTTTATGTGGCATAGAGATACGAGAGGTATTGTGGTGTTGTACTATAGCTTCATTTTCAAGGAAAACGTTTAAAAGCGTGTCAGGATGGCCGAGTGGTCTAAGGCGTCAGATTTAAGCTCAGATCCTCGTATGAGGGTGTTGGTTTGAACCCCACTTCTGACAACGATTTGTTTCATTTTAATAACTTGTATCTCATACTCAGGAAAGGGTTTTCTAGTATGGCAAGAAGTGAGTGGCTTTATGTGGCATAGAGATTCGGGAGGTATTTTGGTGTTGTACTATAGCTTCATTTTCAAGGAAATCGTTCAAAAGCGTGTCAGGATGGCCGAGTGGTCTAAGGCGTCAGATTTAAGCTCTGATCCTCGTATGAGGGCGTGGGTTCGAACCCCACTTCTGACACCGTTTTGTTTCATATTAATAATTTGTATCTCATACTCAGGAAAGGCTTTTCTAGTATGGCAACAAGTGAGTGGCTTTATGTGGCATAGAGATACGAGAGGTATTTTGGTGTTGTACTATAGCTTCATTTTCAAGGAAAACGTTTAAAAGCGTGTCAGGATGGCCGAGTGGTCTAAGGCGTCAGATTTAAGCTCTGATCCTCGTATGAGGGCGTGGGTTCGAACCCCACTTCTGACAACGATTTGTTTCATTTTAATAACTTGTATCTCATACTCAGGAAAGGCTTCTCAAGAATGGCAACAAGTGAGTGGCTTTATGTGGCATAGAGATACGAGAGGTATTTTCGTGTTGTACTATAGCTTCATTTTCAAGGAAAACGTTTAAAATCCTGTCAGGATGGCCGAGTGGTCTAAGGCGTAAGATTTAAGCTCTGATCCTCGTATGAGGGCGTGGGTTCGAACCCCACTTCTGACAACGATTTGTTTCATTATAATAACTTGTATCTCATACTCAGGCAAGGCTTCTCTAGTAGGGCAACAAGTGAGTGGCTTTATGAAGCATAGATATACGAGCGGTATTTTGGTGTTGTACTATAGCTTCAATTTCAAGGAAAACATTAAAAAGCGTGTCAGGATGGTCAAGTGGTCTAAGGCGTCAGATTTAAGCTCTGATCCTCGTATGAGGGCGTGGGTTCGAACCCCACTTCTGACAACGATTTGTTTCATTATAATAACTTGTATCTCATACTCAGGCAAGGCTTCTCTAGTAGGGCAACAAGTGAGTGGCTTTATGTGGCATAGAGATACGAGAGGTATTTTGGTGTTGTACTATAGCTTCATTTTCAAGGAAAACTTTTAAAAGCGTGTAAGGATGGCCGAGTGGTCTAAGGCGTCAGATTTAAGCTCTAATCCTCGTATGAGGGCGTGGGTTCGAACCCCACTTCTGACAACGATTTGTTTCATTTTAATAACTTGTATCTCATACTCAGGAAAGGCTTTTCTAGTATGGCAACAAGTGAGTGGGTTTATGTGGCATAGAGATACGAGAGGTATTTTGGTGTTGTACTATAGCTTCATTTTCAAGGAAAACGTTTAAAAGCGTGTCAGGATGGCCGAGTGGTCTAAGGCGTCAGATTTAAGCTCTGATCCTCGTATGAGGGTGTGGGTTTGAACCCCACTTCTGACAACGATTTGTTTCATTTTAATAACTTGTATCCCAAACTCAGGAAAGGCTTCTCTAGAATGGCAACAAGTGAGTGGCTTTCTGTGGCATAGAGATACGAGAGGTGTTTTCGTGTTGTACTATAGCTTCATTTTCAAGGAAAACGTTTAAAATCGTGTCAGGATGGCCGAGTGGTCTAAGGCGTAAGATTTAAGCTCTGATCGTCGTATGAGGGCGTGTGTTCGAACCCCACTTCTGACAACGATTTGTTTCATTTTAATAACTTGTATCTCATACTCAGGAAAGGCTTTTCTAGTATGGCAACAAGTGAGTGGGTTTATGTGGCTTAGAGATACGAGAGATATTTTGGTGTTGTACTATAGCTTCATTTTCAAGGAAAACGTTTAAAAGCGTGTCAGGATGGCCGAGTGGTCTAAGGCGTCAGATTTAAGCTCTGATCCTCGTATGAGGGCGTGGGTTCGAACCCCACTTCTGACAACGATTTGTTTCATTATAATAACTTGTATCTCATACTCAGGCAAGGCTTCTCTAGTATGGCAACAAACGAGTGGCTTTATGTGGCATAGAGATACGAGAGGTATTTTGGTGTTGTACTATAGCTTCATTTTCAAGGAAAACTTTTAAAAGCGTGTAAGGATGGCCGAGTGGTCTAAGGCGTCAGATTTAAGCTCTGATCCTCGTATGAGGGCGTGGGTTCGAACCCCACTTCTGACAACGATTTGTTTCATTTTAATAACTTGTATCTCATACTCAGGAAAGGCTTTTCTAGTATGGCAACAAGTGAGTGGGTTTATGTGGCATAGAGATACGAGAGGTATTTTGGTGTTGTACTATAGCTTCATTTTCAAGGAAAACGTTTAAAAGCGTGTCAGGATGGCCGAGTGGTCTAAGGCGTCAGATTTAAGCTCTGATCCTCGTATGAGGGTGTGGGTTTGAACCCCACTTCTGACAACGATTTGTTTCATTTTAATAACTTGTATCCCAAACTCAGGAAAGGCTTCTCTAGAATGGCAACAAGTGAGTGGCTTTATGTGGCATAGAGATACGAGAGGTGTTTTCGTGTTGTACTATAGCTTCATTTTCAAGGAAAACGTTTAAAATCGTGTCAGGATGGCCGAGTGGTCTAAGGCGTAAGATTTAAGCTCTGATCGTCGTATGAGGGCGTGTGTTCGAACCCCACTTCTGACAACGATTTGTTTCATTTTAATAACTTGTATCTCATACTCAGGAAAGGCTTTTCTAGTATGGCAACAAGTGAGTGGGTTTATGTGGCTTAGAGATACGAGAGATATTTTGGTGTTGTACTATAGCTTCATTTTCAAGGAAAACGTTTAAAAGCGTGTCAGGATGGCCGAGTGGTCTAAGGCGTCAGATTTAAGCTCTGATCCTCGTATGAGGGCGTGGGTTCGAACCCCACTTCTGACAACGATTTGTTTCATTCTAATAACTTGTATCTCATACTCAGAAAAGGCTTCTCTAGTATGGCAACAAACGAGTGGCTTTATGTGGCTTAGAGATACGAGAGGTATTTTGGTGTTGTACTATAGCTTCATTTTCAAGGAGATCGTTTATAAGCGTGTCAGGATGGCCGAGTGGTCTAAGGCGTCAGATTTAAGCTCTGATCCTCGTATGAGGGCGTGGGTTCGAACCCCACTTCTGACAACGATTTGTTTCATTCTAATAACTTGTATCTCATACTCAGAAAAGGCTTCTCTAGTATGGCAACAAACGAGTGGCTTTATGTGGCTTAGAGATACGAGAGGTATTTTGGTGTTGTACTATAGCTTCATTTTCAAGGAGATCGTTTATAAGCGTGTCAGGATGGCCGAGTGGTCTAAGGCGTCAGATTTAAGCTCTGATCCTCGTATGAGGTCGTGGTTTCGAACCCCACTTCTGACAACGATTTGTTTAATTTTAATAACTTGTATCTCATACTCAGGAAAGGCTTCTCTAGAATGGCAACAAGTGAGTGGCTTTATGTGGCATAGAGATACGAGAGGTATTTTCGTGTTGTACTATAGCTTCATTTTCAAGGAAAACGTTTAAAATCGTGTCAGGATGGCCTAGTGGTCTAAGGCGTAAGATTTAAGCTCTGATCCTCGTATGAGGGCGTGTGTTCGAACCCCACTTCTGACAACGATTTGTTTCATTTTAATAACTTGTATCTCATACTCAGGAAAGGCTTTTCTAGTATGGCAACAAGTGAGTGGGTTTATGTGGCATAGAGATACGAGAGGTATTTTGGTGTTGTACTATAGCTTCATTTTCAAGGAAAACGTTTAAAAGCGTGTCAGGATGGCCGAGTGGTCTAAGGCGTCAGATTTAAGCTCTGATCCTCGTATGAGGGCGTGGGTTCGAACCCCACTTCTGACAACGATTTGTTTCATTTTAATAACTTGTATCTCATACTCAGGATAGGCTTCTCAAGAATGGCAACAAGTGAGTGGCTTTATGTGGCATAGAGATACGAGAGGTATTTTCGTGTTGTACTATAGCTTCATTTTCAAGGAAAACGTTTAAAATCCTGTCAGGATGGCCGAGTGGTCTAAGGCGTAAGATTTAAGCTCTGATCCTCGTATGAGGGCGTGGGTTCGAACCCCACTTCTGACAACGATTTGTTTCATTATAATAACTTGTATCTCATACTCAGGCAAGGCTTCTCTAGTAGGGCAACAAGTGAGTGGCTTTATGAAGCATAGATATACGAGCGGTATTTTGGTGTTGTACTATAGCTTCAATTTCAAGGAAAACATTAAAAAGCGTGTCAGGATGGTCAAGTGGTCTAAGGCGTCAGATTTAAGCTCTGATCCTCGTATGAGGGCGTGGGTTCGAACCCCACTTCTGACAACGATTTGTTTCATTATAATAACTTGTATCTCATACTCAGGCAAGGCTCCTCTAGTAGGGCAACAAGTGAGTGGCTTTATGTGGCATAGAGATACGAGAGGTATTTTGGTGTTGTACTATAACTTCATTTTCAAGGAAAACGTTTAAAAGCGTGTCAGGATGGCCGAGTGGTCTAAGGCGTCAGATTTAAGCTCTGATCCTCGTATGAGGGTGTGGGTTTGAACTCCACTTCTGACAACGATTTGTTTCATTTTAATAACTTGTATCTCAAACTCAGGAAAGGCTTCTCTAGAATGGCAACAAGTGAGTGGCTTTATGTGGCATAGAGATACGAGAGGTGTTTTCGTGTTGTACTATAGCTTCATTTTCAAGGAAAACGTTTAAAATCGTGTCAGGATGGCCGAGTGGTCTAAGGCGTAAGATTTAAGCTCTGATCGTCGTATGAGGGCGTGTGTTCGAACCCCACTTCTGACAACGATTTGTTTCATTTTAATAACTTGTATCTCATACTCAGGAAAGGCTTTTCTAGTATGGCAACAAGTGAGTGGGTTTATGTGGCATAGAGATACGAGAGGTATTTTCGTGTTGTACTATAGCTTCATTTTCAAGGAAAACGTTTAAAATCGTGTCAGGATGGCCGAGTGGTCTAAGGCGTCAGATTTAAGCTCTGATCCTCGTATGAGGGCGTGGGTTCGAACCCCACTTCTGACAACGATTTGTTTCATTTTAATAACTTGTATCTCATACTCAGGATAGGCTTCTCAAGAATGGCAACAAGTGAGTGGCTTTATGTGGCATAGAGATACGAGAGGTATTTTCGTGTTGTACTATAGCTTCATTTTCAAGGAAAACGTTTAAAATCCTGTCAGGATGGCCGAGTGGTCTAAGGCGTAAGATTTAAGCTCTGATCCTCGTATGAGGGCGTGGGTTCGAACCCCACTTCTGACAACGATTTGTTTCATTATAATAACTTGTATCTCATACTCAGGCAAGGCTTCTCTAGTAGGGCAACAAGTGAGTGGCTTTATGAAGCATAGATATACGAGCGGTATTTTGGTGTTGTACTATAGCTTCAATTTCAAGGAAAACATTAAAAAGCGTGTCAGGATGGTCAAGTGGTCTAAGGCGTCAGATTTAAGCTCTGATCCTCGTATGAGGGCGTGGGTTCGAACCCCACTTCTGACAACGATTTGTTTCATTATAATAACTTGTATCTCATACTCAGGCAAGGCTTCTCTAGTAGGGCAACAAGTGAGTGGCTTTATGTGGCATAGAGATACGAGAGGTATTTTGGTGTTGTACTATAACTTCATTTTCAAGGAAAACGTTTAAAAGCGTGTCAGGATGGCCGAGTGGTCTAAGGCGTCAGATTTAAGCTCTGATCCTCGTATGAGGGTGTGGGTTTGAACTCCACTTCTGACAACGATTTGTTTCATTTTAATAACTTGTATCTCAAACTCAGGAAAGGCTTCTCTAGAATGGCAACAAGTGAGTGGCTTTATGTGGCATAGAGATACGAGAGGTGTTTTCGTGTTGTACTATAGCTTCATTTTCAAGGAAAACGTTTAAAATCGTGTCAGGATGGCCGAGTGGTCTAAGGCGTAAGATTTAAGCTCTGATCGTCGTATGAGGGCGTGTGTTCGAACCCCACTTCTGACAACGATTTGTTTCATTTTAATAACTTGTATCTCATACTCAGGAAAGGCTTTTCTAGTATGGCAACAAGTGAGTGGGTTTATGTGGCTTAGAGATACGAGAGATATTTTGGTGTTGTACTATAGCTTCATTTTCAAGGAAAACGTTTAAAAGCGTGTCAGGATGGCCGAGTGGTCTAAGGCGTCAGATTTAAGCTCTGATCCTCGTATGAGGGCGTGGGTTCGAACCCCACTTCTGACAACGATTTGTTTCATTCTAATAACTTGTATCTCATACTCAGAAAAGGCTTCTCTAGAATGGCAACAAGTGAGTGGCTTTATGTGGCATAGAGATACGAGAGGTATTTTCGTGTTGTACTATAGCTTCATTTTCAAGGAAAACGTTTAAAATCGTGTCAGGATGGCCGAGTGGTCTAAGGCGTCAGATTTAAGCTCTGATCCTCGTATGAGGGCGTGGGTTCGAACCCCACTTCTGACAACGATTTGTTTCATTCTAATAACTTGTATCTCATACTCAGGAAAGGCTTCTCTAGTATGGCAACAAACGAGTGGCTTTATGTGGCATAGAGATACGAGAGGTATTTTGGTGTTGTACTATAGCTTCATTTTCAAGGAGATCGTTTATAAGCGTGTCAGGATGGCCGAGTGGTCTAAGGCGTCAGATTTAAGCTCTGATCCTCGTATGAGGGCGTGGTTTCGAACCCCACTTCTGACAACGATTTGTTTCATTTTAATAACTTGTATCTCATACTCAGGAAAGGCTTCTCTAGAATGGCAACAAGTGAGTGGCTTTATGTGGCATAGAGATACGAGAGGTATTTTCGTGTTGTACTATAGCTTCATTTTCAAGGAAAACGTTTAAAATCGTGTCAGGATGGCCGAGTGGTCTAAGGCGTCAAATTTAAGCTCTGATCCTCGTATGAGGGCGTGGGTTCGAACCCCACTTCTGACAACGATTTGTTTCATTTTAATAACTTGTATCTCATACTCAGGCAAGGCTTCTCTAGTAGGGCAACAAGTGAGTGGCTTTATGAAGCATAGAGATACGAGAGGTATTTTGGTGTTGTACTATAGGTTCATTTTCAAGGAGATCGTTTATAAGCGTGTCAGGATGGCCGAGTGGTCTAAGGCGTCAGATTTAAGCTCTGATCCTCGTATGAGGGCGTGGTTTCGAACCCCACTTCTGACAACGATTTGTTTCATTTTAATAACTTGTATCTCATACTCAGGAAAGGCTTCTCTAGAATGGCAACAAGTGAGTGGCTTTATGTGGCATAGAGATACGAGAGGTATTTTCGTGTTGTACTATAGCTTCATTTTCAAGGAAAACGTTTAAAATCGTGTCAGGATGGCCGAGTGGTCTAAGGCGTCAAATTTAAGCTCTGATCCTCGTATGAGGGCGTGGGTTCGAACCCCACTTCTGACAACGATTTGTTTCATTTTAATAACTTGTATCTCATACTCAGGCAAGGCTTCTCTAGTAGGGCAACAAGTGAGTGGCTTTATGAAGCATAGATATACGAGCGGTATTTTGGTGTTGTACTATAGCTTCATTTTCAAGGAAAACATTAAAAAGCGTGTCAGGATGGTCAAGTGGTCTAAGGCGTCAGATTTAAGCTCTGATCCTCGTATGAGGGCGTGGGTTCGAACCCCACTTCTGACACCGTTTTGTTTCATATTAATAATTTGTATCTCATACTCAGGAAAGGCTTTTCTAGTATGGCAACAAGTGAGTGGCTTTATGTGGCATAGAGATACGAGAGGTATTTTGGTGTTGTACTATAGCTTCATTTTCAAGGAAAACGTTTAAAAGCGTGTAAGGATGGCCGAGTGGTCTAAGGCGTCAGATTTAAGCTCTGATCCTCGTATGAGGGCGTGGGTTCGAACCCCACTTCTGACAACGATTTGTTTCATTTTAATAACTTGTATCTCATACTCAGGAAAGGCTTTTCTAGTATGGCAACAAGTGAGTGGGTTTATGTGGCATAGAGATACGAGAGGTATTTTGGTGTTGTACTATAGCTTCATTTTCAAGGAAAACGTTTAAAATCGTGTCAGGATGGCCGAGTGGTCTAAGGCGTCAGATTTAAGCTCTGATCCTCGTATGAGGGCGTGGGTTCGAACCCCACTTCTGACAACGATTTGTTTCATTCTAATAACTTGTATCTCATACTCAGGAAAGGCTTCTCTAGTATGGCAACAAACGAGTGGCTTTATGTGGCATAGAGATACGAGAGGTATTTTGGTGTTGTACTATAGCTTCATTTTCAAGGAGATCGTTTATAAGCGTGTCAGGATGGCCGAGTGGTCTAAGGCGTCAGATTTAAGCTCTGATCCTCGTATGAGGGCGTGGTTTCGAACCCCACTTCTGACAACGATTTGTTTCATTTTAATAACTTGTATCTCATACTCAGGAAAGGCTTCTCTAGAATGGCAACAAGTGAGTGGCTTTATGTGGCATAGAGATACGAGAGGTATTTTCGTGTTGTACTATAGCTTCATTTTCAAGGAAAACGTTTAAAATCGTGTCAGGATGGCCGAGTGGTCTAAGGCGTCAGATTTAAGCTCTGATCCTCGTATGAGGGCGTGGGTTCGAACCCCACTTCTGACAACGATTTGTTTCATTCTAATAACTTGTATCTCATACTCAGGAAAGGCTTCTCTAGTATGGCAACAAACGAGTGGCTTTATGTGGCATAGAGATACGAGAGGTATTTTGGTGTTGTACTATAGCTTCATTTTCAAGGAGATCCTTTATAAGCGTGTCAGGATGGCCGAGTGGTCTAAGGCGTCAGATTTAAGCTCTGATCCTCGTATGAGGGCGTGGTTTCGAACCCCACTTCTGACAACGATTTGTTTCATTTTAATAACTTGTATCTCATACTCAGGAAAGGCTTCTCTAGAATGGCAACAAGTGAGTGGCTTTATGTGGCATAGAGATACGAGAGGTATTTTCGTGTTGTACTATAGCTTCATTTTCAAGGAAAACGTTTAAAATCGTGTCAGGATGGCCGAGTGGTCTAAGGCGTAAGATTTAAGCTCTGATCCTCGTATGAGGGCGTGGGTTCGAACCCCACTTCTGACAACGATTTGTTTCATTTTAATAACTTGTATCTCATACTCAGGAAAGGCTTTTCTAGTATGGCAACAAGTGAGTGGGTTTATGTGGCTTAGAGATACGAGAGGTATTTTGGTGTTGTTCTATAGCTTCATTTTCAAGGAAAACGTTTAAAAGCGTGTCAGGATGGCCGAGTGGTCTAAGGCGTCAGATTTAAGCTCTGATCCTCGTATGAGGGCGTGGGTTCGAACCCCACTTCTGACAACGATTTGTTTCATTCTAATAACTTGTATCTCATACTCAGGAAAGGCTTCTCTAGTATGGCAACAAACGAGTGGCTTTATGTGGCACAGAGATACGAGAGGTATTTTGGTGTTGTACTATAGCTTCATTTTCAAGGAGATCGTTTATAAGCGTGTCAGGATGGCCGAGTGGTCTAAGCCGTCACATTTAAGCTCTGATCCTCGTATGAGGGCGTGGTTTCGAACCCCACTTCTGACAACGATTTGTTTCATTTTAATAACTTGTATCTCATACTCAGGAAAGGCTTCTCTAGAATGGCAACAAGTGAGTGGCTTTATGTGGCTTAGAGATACGAGAGGTATTTTCGTGTTGTACTATAGCTTCATTTTCAAGGAAAACGTTTAAAATCGTGTCAGGATGGCCGAGTGGTCTAAGGCGTAAGATTTAAGCTCTGATCCTCGTATGAGGGCGTGTGTTCGAACCCCACTTCTGACAACGATTTGTTTCATTCTAATAACTTGTATCTCATACTCAGGAAAGGCTTCTCTAGTATGGCAACAAACGAGTGGCTTTATGTGGCACAGAGATACGAGAGGTATTTTGGTGTTGTACTATAGCTTCATTTTCAAGGAGATCGTTTATAAGCGTGTCAGGATGGCCGAGTGGTCTAAGCCGTCACATTTAAGGTCTGATCCTCGTATGAGGGCGTGGGTGCGAACCCCACTTCTGACAACGATTTGTTTCATTTTAATAACTTGTATCTCATACTCAGGAAAGGCTTTACTATTATGGCAACAAGTGAGTGGGTTTATGTGGCATAGAGATACGAGAGGTATTTTCGTGTTGTACTATAGCTTCATTTTCAAGGAAAACGTTTAAAATCGTGTCAGGATGGCCGAGTGGTCTAAGGCGTAAGATTTAAGCTCTGACCCTCGTATGAGGGTGTGGGTTTGAACCCCACTTCTGACAACGATTTGTTTCATTTTAATAACTTGTTTCTCATACTCAGGAAAGACTTTTCTAGTATGGCAACAAGTGAGTGGGTTTATGTGGCTTAGAGATACGAGAGGTATTTTGGTGTTGTACTATAGCTTCATTTTCAAGGAAAACGTTTAAAAGCGTGTCAGGATGGCCGAGTGGTCTAAGGCGTCAGATTTAAGCTCTGATCCTCGTATGAGGGCGTGGGTTCGAACCCCACTTCTGACACCGTTTTGTTTCATATTAATAATTTGTATCTCATACTCAGGAAAGGCTTCTCTAGTATGGCAACAAACGAGTGGCTTTATGTGGCATAGAGATACGAGAGGTATTTTGGTGTTGTACTATAGCTTCATTTTCAAGGAGATCGTTTATAAGCGTGTCAGGATGGCCGAGTGGTCTAATGCGTCAGATTTAAGCTCTGATCCTCGTATGAGGGCGTGGTTTCGAACCCCACTTCTGACAACGATTTGTTTCATTTTAATAACTTGTATCTCATACTCAGGAAAGGCTTCTCTAGAATGGCAACAAGTGAGTGGCTTTATGTGGCATAGAGATACGAGAGGTATTTTCGTGTTGTACTATAGCTTCATTTTCAAGGAAAACGTTTAAAATCGTGTCAGGATGGCCGAGTGGTCTAAGGCGTAAGATTTAAGCTCTGATCCTCGTATGAGGGCGTGGGTTCGAACCCCACTTCTGACAACGATTTGTTTCATTCTAATAACTTGTATCTCATACTCAGGAAAGGCTTTTCTAGTATGGCAACAAGTGAGTGGCTTTATGTGGCACAGAGATACGAGAGGTATTTTGGTGTTGTACTATAGCTTCATTTTCAAGGAAAACGTTTATAAGCGTGTCAGGATGGCCGAGTGGTCTAAGGCGTCAGATTTAAGCTCTGATCCTCGTATGAGGGCGTGTGTTCGAACCCCACTTCTGACAACGATTTGTTTCATTTTAATAACTTGTATCTCATACTCAGGAAAGACTTTTCTAGTATGGCAACAAGTGAGTGGGTTTATGTGGCTTAGAGATACGAGAGGTATTTTGGTGTTGTACTATAGCTTCATTTTCAAGGAAAACGTTTAAAAGCGTGTCAGGATGGCCGAGTGGTCTAAGGCGTCAGATTTAAGCTCTGATCCTCGTATGAGGGCGTGGGTTCGAACCCCACTTCTGACAACGATTTGTTTCATTCTAATAACTTGTATCTCATACTCAGGAAAGGCTTCTCTAGAATGGCAACAAGTGAGTGGCTTTATGTGGCATAGAGATACGAGAGGTATTTTCGTGTTGTACTATAGCTTCATTTTCAAGGAAAACGTTTAAAATCGTGTCAGGATGGCCGAGTGGTCTAAGGCGTCAGATTTAAGCTCTGATCCTCGTATGAGGGCGTGGGTTCGAACCCCACTTCTGACAACGATTTGTTTCATTCTAATAACTTGTATCTCATACTCAGGAAAGGCTTCTCTAGTATGGCAACAAACGAGTGGCTTTATGTGGCATAGAGATACGAGAGGTATTTTGGTGTTGTACTATAGCTTCATTTTCAAGGAGATCGTTTATAAGCGTGTCAGGATGGCCGAGTGGTCTAAGGCGTCAGATTTAAGCTCTGATCCTCGTATGAGGGCATGGTTTCGAACCCCACTTCTGACAACGATTTGTTTCATTTTAATAACTTGTATCTCATACTCAGGAAAGGCTTCTCTAGAATGGCAACAAGTGAGTGGCTTTATGTGGCATAGAGATACGAGAGGTATTTTCGTGTTGTACTATAGCTTCATTTTCAAGGAAAACGTTTAAAATCGTGTCAGGATGGCCGAGTGGTCTAAGGCGTCAGATTTAAGGTCTGATCCTCGTATGAGGGCGTGGGTTCGAACCCCACTTCTGACAACGATTTGTTTCATTTTAATAACTTGTATCTCATACTCAGGCAAGGCTTCTCTAGTAGGGCAACAAGTGAGTGGCTTTATGAAGCATAGATATACGAGCGGTATTTTGGTGTTGTACTATAGCTTCATTTTCAAGGAAAACATTAAAAAGCGTGTCAGGATGGTCAAGTGGTCTACGGCGTCAGATTTAAGCTCTGATCCTCGTATGAGGGCGTGGGTTCGAACCCCACTTCTGACACCGTTTTGTTTCATATTAATAATTTGTATCTCATACTCAGGAAAGGCTTTTCTAGTATGGCAACAAGTGAGTGGCTTTATGTGGCATAGAGATACGAGAGGTATTTTGGTGTTGTACTATAGCTTCATTTTCAAGGAAAACGTTTAAAAGCGTGTAAGGATGGCCGAGTGGTCTAAGGCGTCAGATTTAAGCTCTGATCCTCGTATGAGGGCGTGGGTTCGAACCCCACTTCTGACAACGATTTGTTTCATTTTAATAACTTGTATCTCATACTCAGGAAAGGCTTTTCTAGTATGGCAACAAGTGAGTGGGTTTATGTGGCATAGAGATACGAGAGGTATTTTGGTGTTGTACTATAGCTTCATTTTCAAGGAAAACGTTTAAAATCGTGTCAGGATGGCCGAGTGGTCTAAGGCGTCAGATTTAAGCTCTGATCCTCGTATGAGGGCGTGGGTTCGAACCCCACTTCTGACAACGATTTGTTTCATTCTAATAACTTGTATCTCATACTCAGGAAAGGCTTCTCTAGTATGGCAACAAACGAGTGGCTTTATGTGGCATAGAGATACGAGAGGTATTTTGGTGTTGTACTATAGCTTCATTTTCAAGGAGATCGTTTATAAGCGTGTCAGGATGGCCGAGTGGTCTAAGGCGTCAGATTTAAGCTCTGATCCTCGTATGAGGGCGTGGTTTCGAACCCCACTTCTGACAACGATTTGTTTCATTTTAATAACTTGTATCTCATACTCAGGAAAGGCTTCTCTAGAATGGCAACAAGTGAGTGGCTTTATGTGGCATAGAGATACGAGAGGTATTTTCGTGTTGTACTATAGCTTCATTTTCAAGGAAAACGTTTAAAATCGTGTCAGGATGGCCGAGTGGTCTAAGGCGTCAGATTTAAGCTCTGATCCTCGTATGAGGGCGTGGGTTCGAACCCCACTTCTGACAACGATTTGTTTCATTCTAATAACTTGTATCTCATACTCAGGAAAGGCTTCTCTAGTATGGCAGATTTAAGCTCTGATCCTCGTATGAGGGCGTGGTTTCAAACCCCACTTCTGACAACGATTTGTTTCATTTTAATAACTTGTATCTCATACTCAGGAAAGGCTTCTCTAGAATGGCAACAAGTGAGTGGCTTTATGTGGCATAGAGATACGAGAGGTATTTTCGTGTTGTACTATAGCTTCATTTTCAAGGAAAACGTTTAAAAGCGTGTCAGGATGGCCGAGTGGTCTAAGGCGTAAGATTTAAGCTCTGATCCTCGTATGAGGGCGTGTGTTCGAACCCCACTTCTGACAACGATTTGTTTCATTTTAATAACTTGTATCTCATACTCAGGAAAGACTTTTCTAGTATGGTAACAAGTGAGTGGCTTTATGTGGCACAGAGATACGAGAGGTATTTTGGTGTTGTACTATAGCTTCATTTTCAAGGAAAACGTTTATAAGCGTGTCAGGATGGCCGAGTGGTCTAAGGCGTCAGATTTAAGCTCTGATCCTCGTATGAGGGCGTGTGTTCGAACCCCACTTCTGACAACGATTTGTTTCATTTTAATAACTTGTATCTCATACTCAGGAAAGACTTTTCTAGTATGGCAACAAGTGAGTGGGTTTATGTGGCTTAGAGATACGAGAGGTATTTTGGTGTTGTACTATAGCTTCATTTTCAAGGAAAACGTTTAAAAGCGTGTCAGGATGGCCGAGTGGTCTAAGGCGTCAGATTTAAGCTCTGATCCTCGTATGAGGGCGTGGGTTCGAACCCCACTTCTGACAACGATTTGTTTCATTCTAATAACTTGTATCTCATACTCAGGAAAGGCTTCTCTAGAATGGCAACAAGTGAGTGGCTTTATGTGGCATAGAGATACGAGAGGTATTTTCGTGTTGTACTATAGCTTCATTTTCAAGGAAAACGTTTAAAATCGTGTCAGGATGGCCGAGTGGTCTAAGGCGTCAGATTTAAGCTCTGATCCTCGTATGAGGGCGTGGGTTCGAACCCCACTTCTGACAACGATTTGTTTCATTCTAATAACTTGTATCTCATACTCAGGAAAGGCTTCTCTAGTATGGCAACAAACGAGTGGCTTTATGTGGCATAGAGATACGAGAGGTATTTTGGTGTTGTACTATAGCTTCATTTTCAAGGAGATCGTTTATAAGCGTGTCAGGATGGCCGAGTGGTCTAAGGCGTCAGATTTAAGCTCTGATCCTCGTATGAGGGCATGGTTTCGAACCCCACTTCTGACAACGATTTGTTTCATTTTAATAACTTGTATCTCATACTCAGGAAAGGCTTCTCTAGAATGGCAACAAGTGAGTGGCTTTATGTGGCATAGAGATACGAGAGGTATTTTCGTGTTGTACTATAGCTTCATTTTCAAGGAAAACGTTTAAAATCGTGTCAGGATGGCCGAGTGGTCTAAGGCGTCAGATTTAAGGTCTGATCCTCGTATGAGGGCGTGGGTTCGAACCCCACTTCTGACAACGATTTGTTTCATTTTAATAACTTGTATCTCATACTCAGGCAAGGCTTCTCTAGTAGGGCAACAAGTGAGTGGCTTTATGAAGCATAGATATACGAGCGGTATTTTGGTGTTGTACTATAGCTTCATTTTCAAGGAAAACATTAAAAAGCGTGTCAGGATGGTCAAGTGGTCTACGGCGTCAGATTTAAGCTCTGATCCTCGTATGAGGGCGTGGGTTCGAACCCCACTTCTGACACCGTTTTGTTTCATATTAATAATTTGTATCTCATACTCAGGAAAGGCTTTTCTAGTATGGCAACAAGTGAGTGGCTTTATGTGGCATAGAGATACGAGAGGTATTTTGGTGTTGTACTATAGCTTCATTTTCAAGGAAAACGTTTAAATGCGTGTAAGGATGGCCGAGTGGTCTAAGGCGTCAGATTTAAGCTCTGATCCTCGTATGAGGGCGTGGGTTCGAACCCCACTTCTGACAACGATTTGTTTCATTTTAATAACTTGTATCTCATACTCAGGAAAGGCTTTTCTAGTATGGCAACAAGTGAGTGGGTTTATGTGGCATAGAGATACGAGAGGTATTTTGGTGTTGTACTATAGCTTCATTTTCAAGGAAAACGTATAAAATCGTGTCAGGATGGCCGAGTGGTCTAAGGCGTCAGATTTAAGCTCTGATCCTCGTATGAGGGCGTGGGTTCGAACCCCACTTCTGACAACGATTTGTTTCATTCTAATAACTTGTATCTCATACTCAGGAAAGGCTTCTCTAGTATGGCAACAAACGAGTGGCTTTATGTGGCATAGAGATACGAGAGGTATTTTGGTGTTGTACTATAGCTTCATTTTCAAGGAGATCGTTTATAAGCGTGTCAGGATGGCCGAGTGGTCTAAGGCGTCAGATTTAAGCTCTGATCCTCGTATGAGGGCGTGGTTTCGAACCCCACTTCTGACAACGATTTGTTTCATTTTAATAACTTGTATCTCATACTCAGGAAAGGCTTCTCTAGAATGGCAACAAGTGAGTGGCTTTATGTGGCATAGAGATACGAGAGGTATTTTCGTGTTGTACTATAGCTTCATTTTCAAGGAAAACGTTTAAAATCGTGTCAGGATGGCCGAGTGGTCTAAGGCGTCAGATTTAAGCTCTGATCCTCGTATGAGGGCGTGGGTTCGAACCCCACTTCTGACAACGATTTGTTTCATTCTAATAACTTGTATCTCATACTCAGGAAAGGCTTCTCTAGTATGGCAGATTTAAGCTCTGATCCTCGTATGAGGGCGTGGTTTCAAACCCCACTTCTGACAACGATTTGTTTCATTTTAATAACTTGTATCTCATACTCAGGAAAGGCTTCTCTAGAATGGCAACAAGTGAGTGGCTTTATGTGGCATAGAGATACGAGAGGTATTTTCGTGTTGTACTATAGCTTCATTTTCAAGGAAAACGTTTAAAAGCGTGTCAGGATGGCCGAGTGGTCTAAGGCGTAAGATTTAAGCTCAGATCCTCGTATGAGGGCGTGTGTTCGAACCCCACTTCTGACAACGATTTGTTTCATTTTAATAACTTGTATCTCATACTCAGGAAAGACTTTTCTAGTATGGTAACAAGTGAGTGGCTTTATGTGGCATAGAGATACGAGAGGTATTTTGGTGTTGTACTATAGCTTCATTTTCAAGGAAAACGTTTAAAAGCGTGTCAGGATGGCCGAGTGGTCTAAGGCGTCAGATTTAAGCTCTGATCCTCGTATGAGGGCGTGGTTTCGAACCCCACTTCTGACAACGATTTGTTTCATTTTAATAACTTGTATCTCATACTCAGGAAAGGCTTCTCTAGAATGGCAACAAGTGAGTGGCTTTATGTGGCATAGAGATACGAGAGGTATTTTCGTGTTGTACTATAGCTTCATTTTCAAGGAAAACGTTTAAAATCGTGTCAGGATGGCCGAGTGGTCTAAGGCGTAAGATTTAAGCTCTGATCCTCGTATGAGGGCGTGGGTTCGAACCCCACTTCTGACAACGATTTGTTTCATTCTAATAACTTGTATCTCATACTCAGGAAAGGCTTCTCTAGTATGGCAACAAGTGAGTGGCTTTATGTGGCACAGAGATACGAGAGGTATTTTGGTGTTGTACTATAGCTTCATTTTCAAGGAAAACGTTTATAAGCGTGTCAGGATGGCCGAGTGGTCTAAGGCGTCAGATTTAAGCTCTGATCCTCGTATGAGGGCGTGTGTTCGAACCCCACTTCTGACAACGATTTGTTTCATTTTAATAACTTGTATCTCATACTCAGGAAAGACTTTTCTAGTATGGCAACAAGTGAGTGGGTTTATGTGGCTTAGAGATACGAGAGGTATTTTGGTGTTGTACTATAGCTTCATTTTCAAGGAAAACGTTTAAAAGCGTGTCAGGATGGCCGAGTGGTCTAAGGCGTCAGATTTAAGCTCTGATCCTCGTATGAGGGCGTGGGTTCGAACCCCACTTCTGACAACGATTTGTTTCATTCTAATAACTTGTATCTCATACTCAGGAAAGGCTTCTCTAGAATGGCAACAAGTGAGTGGCTTTATGTGGCATAGAGATACGAGAGGTATTTTCGTGTTGTACTATAGCTTCATTTTCAAGGAAAACGTTTAAAATCGTGTCAGGATGGCCGAGTGGTCTAAGGCGTCAGATTTAAGCTCTGATCCTCGTATGAGGGCGTGGGTTCGAACCCCACTTCTGACAACGATTTGTTTCATTCTAATAACTTGTATCTCATACTCAGGAAAGGCTTCTCTAGTATGGCAACAAACGAGTGGCTTTATGTGGCATAGAGATACGAGAGGTATTTTGGTGTTGTACTATAGCTTCATTTTCAAGGAAAACGTTTAAAATCGTGTCAGGATGGCCGAGTGGTCTAAGGCGTCAGATTTAAGCTCTGATCCTCGTATGAGGGCGTGGTTTCGAACCCCACTTCTGACAACGATTTGTTTCATTTTAATAACTTGTATCTCATACTCAGGAAAGGCTTCTCTAGAATGGCAACAAGTGAGTGGCTTTATGTGGCATAGAGATACGAGAGGTATTTTCGTGTTGTACTATAGCTTCATTTTCAAGGAAAACGTTTAAAATCGTGTCAGGATGGCCGAGTGGTCTAAGGCGTCAGATTTAAGCTCTGATCCTCGTATGAGGGCGTGGGTTCGAACCCCACTTCTGACAACGATTTGTTTCATTCTAATAACTTGTATCTCATACTCAGGAAAGGCTTCTCTAGTATGGCAGATTTAAGCTCTGATCCTCGTATGAGGGCGTGGTTTCAAACCCCACTTCTGACAACGATTTGTTTCATTTTAATAACTTGTATCTCATACTCAGGAAAGGCTTCTCTAGAATGGCAACAAGTGAGTGGCTTTATGTGGCATAGAGATACGAGAGGTATTTTCGTGTTGTACTATAGCTTCATTTTCAAGGAAAACGTTTAAAAGCGTGTCAGGATGGCCGAGTGGTCTAAGGCGTAAGATTTAAGCTCTGATCCTCGTATGAGGGCGTGTGTTCGAACCCCACTTCTGACAACGATTTGTTTCATTTTAATAACTTGTATCTCATACTCAGGAAAGACTTTTCTAGTATGGTAACAAGTGAGTGGCTTTATGTGGCATAGAGATACGAGAGGTATTTTCGTGTTGTACTATAGCTTCATTTTCAAGGAAAACGTTTAAAATCGTGTCAGGATGGCCGAGTGGTCTAAGGCGTAAGATTTATGCTCTGATCCTCGTATGAGGGCGTGGGTTCGAACCCCACTTCTGACAACGATTTGTTTCATTCTAATAACTTGTATCTCATACTCAGGAAAGGCTTCTCTAGTATGGCAACAAGTGAGTGGCTTTATGTGGCACAGAGATACGAGAGGTATTTTGGTGTTGTACTATAGCTTCATTTTCAAGGAAAACGTTTATAAGCGTGTCAGGATGGCCGAGTGGTCTAAGGCGTCAGATTTAAGCTCTGATCCTCGTATGAGGGCGTGTGTTCGAACCCCACTTCTGACAACGATTTGTTTCATTTTAATAACTTGTATCTCATACTCAGGAAAGACTTTTCTAGTATGGCAACAAGTGAGTGGGTTTATGTGGCTTAGAGATACGAGAGGTATTTTGGTGTTGTACTATAGCTTCATTTTCAAGGAAAACGTTTAAAAGCGTGTCAGGATGGCCGAGTGGTCTAAGGCGTCAGATTTAAGCTCTGATCCTCGTATGAGGGCGTGGGTTCGAACCCCACTTCTGACAACGATTTGTTTCATTCTAATAACTTGTATCTCATACTCAGGAAAGGCTTCTCTAGAATGGCAACAAGTGAGTGGCTTTATGTGGCATAGAGATACGAGAGGTATTTTCGTGTTGTACTATAGCTTCATTTTCAAGGAAAACGTTTAAAATCGTGTCAGGATGGCCGAGTGGTCTAAGGCGTCAGATTTAAGCTCTGATCCTCGTATGAGGGCGTGGGTTCGAACCCCACTTCTGACAACGATTTGTTTCATTCTAATAACTTGTATCTCATACTCAGGAAAGGCTTCTCTAGTATGGCAACAAACGAGTGGCTTTATGTGGCATAGAGATACGAGAGGTATTTTGGTGTTGTACTATAGCTTCATTTTCAAGGAGATCGTTTATAAGCGTGTCAGGATGGCCGAGTGGTCTAAGGCGTCAGATTTAAGCTCTGATCCTCGTATGAGGGCGTGGTTTCGAACCCCACTTCTGACAACGATTTGTTTCATTTTAATAACTTGTATCTCATACTCAGGAAAGGCTTCTCTAGAATGGCAACAAGTGAGTGGCTTTATGTGGCATAGAGATACGAGAGGTATTTTCGTGTTGTACTATAGCTTCATTTTCAAGGAAAACGTTTAAAATCGTGTCAGGATGGCCGAGTGGTCTAAGGCGTCAGATTTAAGCTCTGATCCTCGTATGAGGGCGTGGGTTCGAACCCCACTTCTGACAACGATTTGTTTCATTTTAATAACTTGTATCTCATACTCAGGCAAGGCTTCTCTAGTAGGGCAACAAGTGAGTGGCTTTATGAAGCATAGATATACGAGCGGTATTTTGGTGTTGTACTATAGCTTCATTTTCAAGGAAAACATTAAAAAGCGTGTCAGGATGGTCAAGTGGTCTAAGGCGTCAGATTTAAGCTCTGATCCTCGTATGAGGGCGTGGGTTCGAACCCCACTTCTGACACCGTTTTGTTTCATATTAATAATTTGTATCTCATACTCAGGAAAGGCTTTTCTAGTATGGCAACAAGTGAGTGGCTTTATGTGGCATAGAGATACGAGAGGTATTTTGGTGTTGTACTATAGCTTCATTTTCAAGGAAAACGTTTAAAAGCGTGTAAGGATGGCCGAGTGGTCTAAGGCGTCAGATTTAAGCTCTGATCCTCGTATGAGGGCGTGGGTTCGAACCCCACTTCTGACAACGATTTGTTTCATTTTAATAACTTGTATCTCATACTCAGGAAAGGCTTTTCTAGTATGGCAACAAGTGAGTGGGTTTATGTGGCATAGAGATACGAGAGGTATTTTGGTGTTGTACTATAGCTTCATTTTCAAGGAAAACGTTTAAAATCGTGTCAGGATGGCCGAGTGGTCTAAGGCGTCAGATTTAAGCTCTGATCCTCGTATGAGGGCGTGGGTTCGAACCCCACTTCTGACAACGATTTGTTTCATTCTAATAACTTGTATCTCATAGTCAGGAAAGGCTTCTCTAGTATGGCAACAAACGAGTGGCTTTATGTGGCATAGAGATACGAGAGGTATTTTGGTGTTGTACTATAGCTTCATTTTCAAGGAGATCGTTTATAAGCGTGTCAGGATGGCCGAGTGGTCTAAGGCGTCAGATTTAAGCTCTGATCCTCGTATGAGGGCGTGGTTTCGAACCCCACTTCTGACAACGATTTGTTTCATTTTAATAACTTGTATCTCATACTCAGGAAAGGCTTCTCTAGAATGGCAACAAGTGAGTGGCTTTATGTGGCATAGAGATACGAGAGGTATTTTCGTGTTGTACTATAGCTTCATTTTCAAGGAAAACGTTTAAAATCGTGTCAGGATGGCCGAGTGGTCTAAGGCGTCAGATTTAAGCTCTGATCCTCGTATGAGGGCGTGGGTTCGAACCCCACTTCTGACAACGATTTGTTTCATTCTAATAACTTGTATCTCATACTCAGGAAAGGCTTCTCTAGTATGGCAACAAACGAGTGGCTTTATGTGGCATAGAGATACGAGAGGTATTTTGGTGTTGTACTATAGCTTCATTTTCAAGGAGATCGTTTATAAGCGTGTCAGGATGGCCGAGTGGTCTAAGGCGTCAGATTTAAGCTCTGATCCTCGTATGAGGGCGTGGTTTCGAACCCCACTTCTGACAACGATTTGTTTCATTTTAATAACTTGTATCTCATACTCAGGAAAGGCTTCTCTAGAATGGCAACAAGTGAGTGGCTTTATGTGGCATAGAGATACGAGAGGTATTTTCGTGTTGTACTATAGCTTCATTTTCAAGGAAAACGTTTAAAATCGTGTCAGGATGGCCGAGTGGTCTAAGGCGTAAGATTTAAGCTCTGATCCTCGTATGAGGGCGTGGGTTCGAACCCCACTTCTGACAACGATTTGTTTCATTTTAATAACTTGTATCTCATACTCAGGAAAGGCTTTTCTAGTATGGCAACAAGTGAGTGGGTTTATGTGGCTTAGAGATACGAGAGGTATTTTGGTGTTGTTCTATAGCTTCATTTTCAAGGAAAACGTTTAAAAGCGTGTCAGGATGGCCGAGTGGTCTAAGGCGTCAGATTTAAGCTCTGATCCTCGTATGAGGGCGTGGGTTCGAACCCCACTTCTGACAACGATTTGTTTCATTCTAATAACTTGTATCTCATACTCAGGAAAGGCTTCTCTAGTATGGCAACAAACGAGTGGCTTTATGTGGCACAGAGATACGAGAGGTATTTTGGTGTTGTACTATAGCTTCATTTTCAAGGAGATCGTTTATAAGCGTGTCAGGATGGCCGAGTGGTCTAAGCCGTCACATTTAAGCTCTGATCCTCGTATGAGGGCGTGGTTTCGAACCCCACTTCTGACAACGATTTGTTTCATTTTAATAACTTGTATCTCATACTCAGGCAAGGCTTCTCTAGTAGGGCAACAAGTGAGTGGCTTTATGAAGCATAGATATACGAGCGGTATTTTGGTGTTGTACTATAGCTTCATTTTCAAGGAAAACATTAAAAAGCGTGTCAGGATGGTCAAGTGGTCTAAGGCGTCAGATTTAAGCTCTGATCCTCGTATGAGGGCGTGGGTTCGAACCCCACTTCTGACACCGTTTTGTTTCATATTAATAATTTGTATCTCATACTCAGGAAAGGCTTTTCTAGTATGGCAACAAGTGAGTGGCTTTATGTGGCATAGAGATACGAGAGGTATTTTGGTGTTGTACTATAGCTTCATTTTCAAGGAAAACGTTTAAAAGCGTGTAAGGATGGCCGAGTGGTCTAAGGCGTCAGATTTAAGCTCTGATCCTCGTATGAGGGCGTGGGTTCGAACCCCACTTCTGACAACGATTTGTTTCATTTTAATAACTTGTATCTCATACTCAGGAAAGGCTTTTCTAGTATGGCAACAAGTGAGTGGGTTTATGTGGCATAGAGATACGAGAGGTATTTTGGTGTTGTACTATAGCTTCATTTTCAAGGAAAACGTTTAAAATCGTGTCAGGATGGCCGAGTGGTCTAAGGCGTCAGATTTAAGCTCTGATCCTCGTATGAGGGCGTGGGTTCGAACCCCACTTCTGACAACGATTTGTTTCATTCTAATAACTTGTATCTCATACTCAGGAAAGGCTTCTCTAGTATGGCAACAAACGAGTGGCTTTATGTGGCATAGAGATACGAGAGGTATTTTGGTGTTGTACTATAGCTTCATTTTCAAGGAGATCGTTTATAAGCGTGTCAGGATGGCCGAGTGGTCTAAGGCGTCAGATTTAAGCTCTGATCCTCGTATGAGGGCGTGGTTTCGAACCCCACTTCTGACAACGATTTGTTTCATTTTAATAACTTGTATCTCATACTCAGGAAAGGCTTCTCTAGAATGGCAACAAGTGAGTGGCTTTATGTGGCATAGAGATACGAGAGGTATTTTCGTGTTGTACTATAGCTTCATTTTCAAGGAAAACGTTTAAAATCGTGTCAGGATGGCCGAGTGGTCTAAGGCGTCAGATTTAAGCTCTGATCCTCGTATGAGGGCGTGGGTTCGAACCCCACTTCTGACAACGATTTGTTTCATTCTAATAACTTGTATCTCATACTCAGGAAAGGCTTCTCTAGTATGGCAACAAACGAGTGGCTTTATGTGGCATAGAGATACGAGAGGTATTTTGGTGTTGTACTATAGCTTCATTTTCAAGGAGATCGTTTATAAGCGTGTCAGGATGGCCGAGTGGTCTAAGGCGTCAGATTTAAGCTCTGATCCTCGTATGAGGGCGTGGTTTCGAACCCCACTTCTGACAACGATTTGTTTCATTTTAATAACTTGTATCTCATACTCAGGAAAGGCTTCTCTAGAATGGCAACAAGTGAGTGGCTTTATGTGGCATAGAGATACGAGAGGTATTTTCGTGTTGTACTATAGCTTCATTTTCAAGGAAAACGTTTAAAATCGTGTCAGGATGGCCGAGTGGTCTAAGGCGTAAGATTTAAGCTCTGATCCTCGTATGAGGGCGTGGGTTCGAACCCCACTTCTGACAACGATTTGTTTCATTTTAATAACTTGTATCTCATACTCAGGAAAGGCTTTTCTAGTATGGCAACAAGTGAGTGGGTTTATGTGGCTTAGAGATACGAGAGGTATTTTGGTGTTGTTCTATAGCTTCATTTTCAAGGAAAACGTTTAAAAGCGTGTCAGGATGGCCGAGTGGTCTAAGGCGTCAGATTTAAGCTCTGATCCTCGTATGAGGGCGTGGGTTCGAACCCCACTTCTGACAACGATTTGTTTCATTCTAATAACTTGTATCTCATACTCAGGAAAGGCTTCTCTAGTATGGCAACAAACGAGTGGCTTTATGTGGCACAGAGATACGAGAGGTATTTTGGTGTTGTACTATAGCTTCATTTTCAAGGAGATCGTTTATAAGCGTGTCAGGATGGCCGAGTGGTCTAAGCCGTCACATTTAAGCTCTGATCCTCGTATGAGGGCGTGGTTTCGAACCCCACTTCTGACAACGATTTGTTTCATTTTAATAACTTGTATCTCATACTCAGGAAAGGCTTCTCTAGAATGGCAACAAGTGAGTGGCTTTATGTGGCATAGAGATACGAGAGGTATTTTCGTGTTGTACTATAGCTTCATTTTCAAGGAAAACGTTTAAAATCGTGTCAGGATGGCCGAGTGGTCTAAGGCGTAAGATTTAAGCTCTGATCCTCGTATGAGGGCGTGTGTTCGAACCCCACTTCTGACAACGATTTGTTTCATTCTAATAACTTGTATCTCATACTCAGGAAAGGCTTCTCTAGTATGGCAACAAACGAGTGGCTTTATGTGGCACAGAGATACGAGAGGTATTTTGGTGTTGTACTATAGCTTCATTTTCAAGGAGATCGTTTATAAGCGTGTCAGGATGGCCGAGTGGTCTAAGCCGTCACATTTAAGCTCTGATCCTCGTATGAGGGCGTGGTTTCGAACCCCACTTCTGACAACGATTTGTTTCATTTTAATAACTTGTATCTCATACTCAGGAAAGGCTTCTCTAGAATGGCAACAAGTGAGTGGCTTTATGTGGCATAGAGATACGAGAGGTATTTTCGTGTTGTACTATAGCTTCATTTTCAAGGAAAACGTTTAAAATCGTGTCAGGATGGCCGAGTGGTCTAAGGCGTAAGATTTAAGCTCTGATCCTCGTATGAGGGCGTGTGTTCTAACCCCACTTCTGACAACGATTTGTTTCATTTTAATAACTTGTTTCTCATACTCAGGAAAGACTTTTCTAGTATGGCAACAAGTGAGTGGGTTTATGTGGCTTAGAGATACGAGAGGTATTTTGGTGTTGTACTATAGCTTCATTTTCAAGGAAAACGTTTAAAAGCGTGTCAGGATGGCCGAGTGGTCTAAGGCGTCAGATTTAAGCTCTGATCCTCGTATGAGGGCGTGGGTTCGAACCCCACTTCTGACAACGATTTGTTTCATTCTAATAACTTGTATCTCATACTCAGGAAAGGCTTCTCTAGTATGGCAACAAACGAGTGGCTTTATGTGGCATAGAGATACGAGAGGTATTTTGGTGTTGTACTATAGCTTCATTTTCAAGGAGATCGTTTATAAGCGTGTCAGGATGGCCGAGTGGTCTAATGCGTCAGATTTAAGCTCTGATCCTCGTATGAGGGCGTGGTTTCGAACCCCACTTCTGACAACGATTTGTTTCATTTTAATAACTTGTATCTCATACTCAGGAAAGGCTTCTCTAGAATGGCAACAAGTGAGTGGCTTTATGTGGCATAGAGATACGAGAGGTATTTTCGTGTTGTACTATAGCTTCATTTTCAAGGAAAACGTTTAAAATCGTGTCAGGATGGCCGAGTGGTCTAAGGCGTAAGATTTAAGCTCTGATCCTCGTATGAGGGCGTGGGTTCGAACCCCACTTCTGACAACGATTTGTTTCATTCTAATAACTTGTATCTCATACTCAGGAAAGGCTTTTCTAGTATGGCAACAAGTGAGTGGCTTTATGTGGCACAGAGATACGAGAGGTATTTTGGTGTTGTACTATAGCTTCATTTTCAAGGAAAACGTTTATAAGCGTGTCAGGATGGCCGAGTGGTCTAAGGCGTCAGATTTAAGCTCTGATCCTCGTATGAGGGCGTGGTTTCGAACCCCACTTCTGACAACGATTTGTTTCATTCTAATAACTTGTATCTCATACTCAGGAAAGGCTTCTCTAGTATGGCAACAAACGAGTGGCTTTATGTGGCATAGAGATACGAGAGGTATTTTGGTGTTGTACTATAGCTTCATTTTCAAGGAGATCGTTTATAAGCGTGTCAGGATGGCCGAGTGGTCTAATGCGTCAGATTTAAGCTCTGATCCTCGTATGAGGGCGTGGTTTCGAACCCCACTTCTGACAACGATTTGTTTCATTTTAATAACTTGTATCTCATACTCAGGAAAGGCTTCTCTAGAATGGCAACAAGTGAGTGGCTTTATGTGGCATAGAGATACGAGAGGTATTTTCGTGTTGTACTATAGCTTCATTTTCAAGGAAAACGTTTAAAATCGTGTCAGGATGGCCGAGTGGTCTAAGGCGTCAGATTTAAGCTCTGATCCTCGTATGAGGGCGTGGGTTCGAACCCCACTTCTGACAACGATTTGTTTCATTTTAATAACTTGTATCTCATACTCAGGCAAGGCTTCTCTAGTAGGGCAACAAGTGAGTGGCTTTATGAAGCATAGATATACGAGCGGTATTTTGGTGTTGTACTATAGCTTCATTTTCAAGGAAAACATTAAAAAGCGTGTCAGGATGGTCAAGTGGTCTAAGGCGTCAGATTGAAGCTCTGATCCTCGTATGAGGGCGTGGGTTCGAACCCCACTTCTGACACCGTTTTGTTTCATATTAATAATTTGTATCTCATACTCAGGAAAGGCTTTTCTAGTATGGCAACAAGTGAGTGGCTTTATGTGGCATAGAGATACGAGAGGTATTTTGGTGTTGTACTATAGCTTCATTTTCAAGGAAAACGTTTAAAAGCGTGTAAGGATGGCCGAGTGGTCTAAGGCGTCAGATTTAAGCTCTGATCCTCGTATGAGGGCGTGGGTTCGAACCCCACTTCTGACAACGATTTGTTTCATTTTAATAACTTGTATCTCATACTCAGGAAAGGCTTTTCTAGTATGGCAACAAGTGAGTGGGTTTATGTGGCATAGAGATACGAGAGGTATTTTGGTGTTGTACTATAGCTTCATTTTCAAGGAAAACGTTTAAAATCGTGTCAGGATGGCCGAGTGGTCTAAGGCGTCAGATTTAAGCTCTGATCCTCGTATGAGGGCGTGGGTTCGAACCCCACTTCTGACAACGATTTGTTTCATTCTAATAACTTGTATCTCATACTCAGGAAAGGCTTCTCTAGTATGGCAACAAACGAGTGGCTTTATGTGGCATAGAGATACGAGAGGTATTTTGGTGTTGTACTATAGCTTCATTTTCAAGGAGATCGTTTATAAGCGTGTCAGGATGGCCGAGTGGTCTAAGGCGTCAGATTTAAGCTCTGATCCTCGTATGAGGGCGTGGTTTCGAACCCCACTTCTGACAACGATTTGTTTCATTTTAATAACTTGTATCTCATACTCAGGAAAGGCTTCTCTAGAATGGCAACAAGTGAGTGGCTTTATGTGGCATAGAGATACGAGAGGTATTTTCGTGTTGTACTATAGCTTCATTTTCAAGGAAAACGTTTAAAATCGTGTCAGGATGGCCGAGTGGTCTAAGGCGTAAGATTTAAGCTCTGATCCTCGTATGAGGGCGTGGGTTCGAACCCCACTTCTGACAACGATTTGTTTCATTTTAATAACTTGTATCTCATACTCAGGAAAGGCTTTTCTAGTATGGCAACAAGTGAGTGGGTTTATGTGGCTTAGAGATACGAGAGGTATTTTGGTGTTGTTCTATAGCTTCATTTTCAAGGAAAACGTTTAAAAGCGTGTCAGGATGGCCGAGTGGTCTAAGGCGTCAGATTTAAGCTCTGATCCTCGTATGAGGGCGTGGGTTCGAACCCCACTTCTGACAACGATTTGTTTCATTCTAATAACTTGTATCTCATACTCAGGAAAGGCTTCTCTAGTATGGCAACAAACGAGTGGCTTTATGTGGCACAGAGATACGAGAGGTATTTTGGTGTTGTACTATAGCTTCATTTTCAAGGAGATCGTTTATAAGCGTGTCAGGATGGCCGAGTGGTCTAAGCCGTCACATTTAAGCTCTGATCCTCGTATGAGGGCGTGGTTTCGAACCCCACTTCTGACAACGATTTGTTTCATTTTAATAACTTGTATCTCATACTCAGGAAAGGCTTCTCTAGAATGGCAACAAGTGAGTGGCTTTATGTGGCATAGAGATACGAGAGGTATTTTCGTGTTGTACTATAGCTTCATTTTCAAGGAAAACGTTTAAAATCGTGTCAGGATGGCCGAGTGGTCTAAGGCGTAAGATTTAAGCTCTGATCCTCGTATGAGGGCGTGTATTCTAACCCCACTTCTGACAACGATTTGTTTCATTTTAATAACTTGTTTCTCATACTCAGGAAAGACTTTTCTAGTATGGCAACAAGTGAGTGGGTTTATGTGGCTTAGAGATACGAGAGGTATTTGGGTGTTGTACTATAGCTTCATTTTCAAGGAAAACGTTTAAAAGCATGTCAGGATGGCCGAGTGGTCTAATGCGTCAGATTTAAGCTCTGATCCTCGTATGAGGGCGTGGTTTCGAACCCCACTTCTGACAACGATTTGTTTCATTTTAATAACTTGTATCTCATACTCAGGAAAGGCTTCTCTAGAATGGCAACAAGTGAGTGGCTTTATGTGGCATAGAGATACGAGAGGTATTTTCGTGTTGTACTATAGCTTCATTTTCAAGGAAAACGTTTAAAATCGTGTCAGGATGGCCGAGTGGTCTAAGGCGTAAGATTTAAGCTCTGATCCTCGTATGAGGGCGTGGGTTCGAACCCCACTTCTGACAACGATTTGTTTCATTCTAATAACTTGTATCTCATACTCAGGAAAGGCTTTTCTAGTATGGCAACAAGTGAGTGGCTTTATGTGGCACAGAGATACGAGAGGTATTTTGGTGTTGTACTATAGCTTCATTTTCAAGGAAAACGTTTATAAGCGTGTCAGGATGGCCGAGTGGTCTAAGGCGTCAGATTTAAGCTCTGATCCTCGTATGAGGGCGTGGTTTCGAACCCCACTTCTGACAACGATTTGTTTCATTCTAATAACTTGTATCTCATACTCAGGAAAGGCTTCTCTAGTATGGCAACAAACGAGTGGCTTTATGTGGCATAGAGATACGAGAGGTATTTTGGTGTTGTACTATAGCTTCATTTTCAAGGAGATCGTTTATAAGCGTGTCAGGATGGCCGAGTGGTCTAATGCGTCAGATTTAAGCTCTGATCCTCGTATGAGGGCGTGGTTTCGAACCCCACTTCTGACAACGATTTGTTTCATTTTAATAACTTGTATCTCATACTCAGGAAAGGCTTCTCTAGAATGGCAACAAGTGAGTGGCTTTATGTGGCATAGAGATACGAGAGGTATTTTCGTGTTGTACTATAGCTTCATTTTCAAGGAAAACGTTTAAAATCGTGTCAGGATGGCCGAGTGGTCTAAGGCGTCAGATTTAAGCTCTGATCCTCGTATGAGGGCGTGGGTTCGAACCCCACTTCTGACAACGATTTGTTTCATTTTAATAACTTGTATCTCATACTCAGGCAAGGCTTCTCTAGTAGGGCAACAAGTGAGTGGCTTTATGAAGCATAGATATACGAGCGGTATTTTGGTGTTGTACTATAGCTTCATTTTCAAGGAAAACATTAAAAAGCGTGTCAGGATGGTCAAGTGGTCTAAGGCGTCAGATTTAAGCTCTGATCCTCGTATGAGGGCGTGGGTTCGAACCCCACTTCTGACACCGTTTTGTTTCATATTAATAATTTGTATCTCATACTCAGGAAAGGCTTTTCTAGTATGGCAACAAGTGAGTGGCTTTATGTGGCATAGAGATACGAGAGGTATTTTGGTGTTGTACTATAGCTTCATTTTCAAGGAAAACGTTTAAAAGCGTGTAAGGATGGCCGAGTGGTCTAAGGCGTCAGATTTAAGCTCTGATCCTCGTATGAGGGCGTGGGTTCGAACCCCACTTCTGACAACGATTTGTTTCATTTTAATAACTTGTATCTCATACTCAGGAAAGGCTTTTCTAGTATGGCAACAAGTGAGTGGGTTTATGTGGCATAGAGATACGAGAGGTATTTTGGTGTTGTACTATAGCTTCATTTTCAAGGAAAACGTTTAAAAGCATGTCAGGATGGCCGAGTGGTCTAAGGCGTCAGATTTAAGCTCTGATCCTCGTATGAGGGCGTGGGTTCGAACCCCACTTCTGACAACGATTTGTTTCATTCTAATAACTTGTATCTCATACTCAGGAAAGGCTTCTCTAGTATGGCAACAAACGAGTGGCTTTATGTGGCATAGAGATACGAGAGGTATTTTGGTGTTGTACTATAGCTTCATTTTCAAGGAGATCGTTTATAAGCGTGTCAGGATGGCCGAGTGGTCTAATGCGTCAGATTTAAGCTCTGATCCTCGTATGAGGGCGTGGTTTCGAACCCCACTTCTGACAACGATTTGTTTCATTTTAATAACTTGTATCTCATACTCAGGAAAGGCTTCTCTAGAATGGCAACAAGTGAGTGGCTTTATGTGGCATAGAGATACGAGAGGTATTTTCGTGTTGTACTATAGCTTCATTTTCAAGGAAAACGTTTAAAATCGTGTCAGGATGGCCGAGTGGTCTAAGGCGTAAGATTTAAGCTCTGATCCTCGTATGAGGGCGTGGGTTCGAACCCCACTTCTGACAACGATTTGTTTCATTCTAATAACTTGTATCTCATACTCAGGAAAGGCTTTTCTAGTATGGCAACAAGTGAGTGGCTTTATGTGGCACAGAGATACGAGAGGTATTTTGGTGTTGTACTATAGCTTCATTTTCAAGGAAAACGTTTATAAGCGTGTCAGGATGGCCGAGTGGTCTAAGGCGTCAGATTTAAGCTCTGATCCTCGTATGAGGGCGTGGTTTCGAACCCCACTTCTGACAACGATTTGTTTCATTCTAATAACTTGTATCTCATACTCAGGAAAGGCTTCTCTAGTATGGCAACAAACGAGTGGCTTTATGTGGCATAGAGATACGAGAGGTATTTTGGTGTTGTACTATAGCTTCATTTTCAAGGAGATCGTTTATAAGCGTGTCAGGATGGCCGAGTGGTCTAATGCGTCAGATTTAAGCTCTGATCCTCGTATGAGGGCGTGGTTTCGAACCCCACTTCTGACAACGATTTGTTTCATTTTAATAACTTGTATCTCATACTCAGGAAAGGCTTCTCTAGAATGGCAACAAGTGAGTGGCTTTATGTGGCATAGAGATACGAGAGGTATTTTCGTGTTGTACTATAGCTTCATTTTCAAGGAAAACGTTTAAAATCGTGTCAGGATGGCCGAGTGGTCTAAGGCGTCAGATTTAAGCTCTGATCCTCGTATGAGGGCGTGGGTTCGAACCCCACTTCTGACAACGATTTGTTTCATTTTAATAACTTGTATCTCATACTCAGGCAAGGCTTCTCTAGTAGGGCAACAAGTGAGTGGCTTTATGAAGCATAGATATACGAGCGGTATTTTGGTGTTGTACTATAGCTTCATTTTCAAGGAAAACATTAAAAAGCGTGTCAGGATGGTCAAGTGGTCTAAGGCGTCAGATTTAAGCTCTGATCCTCGTATGAGGGCGTGGGTTCGAACCCCACTTCTGACACCGTTTTGTTTCATATTAATAATTTGTATCTCATACTCAGGAAAGGCTTTTCTAGTATGGCAACAAGTGAGTGGCTTTATGTGGCATAGAGATACGAGAGGTATTTTGGTGTTGTACTATAGCTTCATTTTCAAGGAAAACGTTTAAAAGCGTGTAAGGATGGCCGAGTGGTCTAAGGCGTCAGATTTAAGCTCTGATCCTCGTATGAGGGCGTGGGTTCGAACCCCACTTCTGACAACGATTTGTTTCATTTTAATAACTTGTATCTCATACTCAGGAAAGGCTTTTCTAGTATGGCAACAAGTGAGTGGGTTTATGTGGCATAGAGATAGGAGAGGTATTTTGGTGTTGTACTATAGCTTCATTTTCAAGGAAAACGTTTAAAATCGTGTCAGGATGGCCGAGTGGTCTAAGGCGTCAGATTTAAGCTCTGATCCTCGTATGAGGGCGTGGGTTCGAACCCCACTTCTGACAACGATTTGTTTCATTCTAATAACTTGTATCTCATACTCAGGAAAGGCTTCTCTAGTATGGCAACAAACGAGTGGCTTTATGTGGCATAGAGATACGAGAGGTATTTTGGTGTTGTACTATAGCTTCATTTTCAAGGAGATCGTTTATAAGCGTGTCAGGATGGCCGAGTGGTCTAAGGCGTCAGATTTAAGCTCTGATCCTCGTATGAGGGCGTGGTTTCGAACCCCACTTCTGACAACGATTTGTTTCATTTTAATAACTTGTATCTCATACTCAGGAAAGGCTTCTCTAGAATGGCAACAAGTGAGTGGCTTTATGTGGCATAGAGATACGAGAGGTATTTTCGTGTTGTACTATAGCTTCATTTTCAAGGAAAACGTTTAAAATCGTGTCAGGATGGCCGAGTGGTCTAAGGCGTAAGATTTAAGCTCTGATCCTCGTATGAGGGCGTGGGTTCGAACCCCACTTCTGACAACGATTTGTTTCATTTTAATAACTTGTATCTCATACTCAGGAAAGGCTTTTCTAGTATGGCAACAAGTGAGTGGGTTTATGTGGCTTAGAGATACGAGAGGTATTTTGGTGTTGTTCTATAGCTTCATTTTCAAGGAAAACGTTTAAAAGCGTGTCAGGATGGCCGAGTGGTCTAAGGCGTCAGATTTAAGCTCTGATCCTCGTATGAGGGCGTGGGTTCGAACCCCACTTCTGACAACGATTTGTTTCATTCTAATAACTTGTATCTCATACTCAGGAAAGGCTTCTCTAGTATGGCAACAAACGAGTGGCTTTATGTGGCACAGAGATACGAGAGGTATTTTGGTGTTGTACTTTAGCTTCATTTTCAAGGAGATCGTTTATAAGCGTGTCAGGATGGCCGAGTGGTCTAAGCCGTCACATTTAAGCTCTGATCCTCGTATGAGGGCGTGGTTTCGAACCCCACTTCTGACAACGATTTGTTTCATTTTAATAACTTGTATCTCATACTCAGGAAAGGCTTCTCTAGAATGGCAACAAGTGAGTGGCTTTATGTGGCATAGAGATACGAGAGGTATTTTCGTGTTGTACTATAGCTTCATTTTCAAGGAAAACGTTTAAAATCGTGTCAGGATGGCCGAGTGGTCTAAGGCGTAAGATTTAAGCTCTGATCCTCGTATGAGGGCGTGGGTTCGAACCCCACTTCTGACAACGATTTGTTTCATTTTAATAACTTGTATCTCATACTCAGGAAAGGCTTTTCTAGTATGGCAACAAGTGAGTGGGTTTATGTGGCTTAGAGATACGAGAGGTATTTTGGTGTTGTTCTATAGCTTCATTTTCAAGGAAAACGTTTAAAAGCGTGTCAGGATGGCCGAGTGGTCTAAGGCGTCAGATTTAAGCTCTGATCCTCGTATGAGGGCGTGGGTTCGAACCCCACTTCTGACAACGATTTGTTTCATTCTAATAACTTGTATCTCATACTCAGGAAAGGCTTCTCTAGTATGGCAACAAACGAGTGGCTTTATGTGGCACAGAGATACGAGAGGTATTTTGGTGTTGTACTATAGCTTCATTTTCAAGGAGATCGTTTATAAGCGTGTCAGGATGGCCGAGTGGTCTAAGCCGTCACATTTAAGCTCTGATCCTCGTATGAGGGCGTGGTTTCGAACCCCACTTCTGACAACGATTTGTTTCATTTTAATAACTTGTATCTCATACTCAGGAAAGGCTTCTCTAGAATGGCAACAAGTGAGTGGCTTTATGTGGCATAGAGATACGAGAGGTATTTTCGTGTTGTACTATAGCTTCATTTTCAAGGAAAACGTTTAAAATCGTGTCAGGATGGCCGAGTGGTCTAAGGCGTAAGATTTAAGCTCTGATCCTCGTATGAGGGCGTGTGTTCGAACCCCACTTCTGACAACGATTTGTTTCATTCTAATAACTTGTATCTCATACTCAGGAAAGGCTTCTCTAGTATGGCAACAAACGAGTGGCTTTATGTGGCACAGAGATACGAGAGGTATTTTGGTGTTGTACTATAGCTTCATTTTCAAGGAGATCGTTTATAAGCGTGTCAGGATGGCCGAGTGGTCTAAGCCGTCACATTTAAGCTCTGATCCTCGTATGAGGGCGTGGTTTCGAACCCCACTTCTGACAACGATTTGTTTCATTTTAATAACTTGTATCTCATACTCAGGAAAGGCTTCTCTAGAATGGCAACAAGTGAGTGGCTTTATGTGGCATAGAGATACGAGAGGTATTTTCGTGTTGTACTATAGCTTCATTTTCAAGGAAAACGTTTAAAATCGTGTCAGGATGGCCGAGTGGTCTAAGGCGTAAGATTTAAGCTCTGATCCTCGTATGAGGGCGTGTGTTCTAACCCCACTTCTGACAACGATTTGTTTCATTTTAATAACTTGTTTCTCATACTCAGGAAAGACTTTTCTAGTATGGCAACAAGTGAGTGGGTTTATGTGGCTTAGAGATACGAGAGGTATTTTGGTGTTGTACTATAGCTTCATTTTCAAGGAAAACGTTTAAAAGCGTGTCAGGATGGCCGAGTGGTCTAAGGCGTCAGATTTAAGCTCTGATCCTCGTATGAGGGCGTGGGTTCGAACCCCACTTCTGACAACGATTTGTTTCATTCTAATAACTTGTATCTCATACTCAGGAAAGGCTTCTCTAGTATGGCAACAAACGAGTGGCTTTATGTGGCATAGAGATACGAGAGGTATTTTGGTGTTGTACTATAGCTTCATTTTCAAGGAGATCGTTTATAAGCGTGTCAGGATGGCCGAGTGGTCTAATGCGTCAGATTTAAGCTCTGATCCTCGTATGAGGGCG
This sequence comes from Phalangium opilio, assembly GCF_054372755.1. Classification (NCBI taxonomy): domain Eukaryota; kingdom Metazoa; phylum Arthropoda; class Arachnida; order Opiliones; family Phalangiidae; genus Phalangium; species Phalangium opilio. Next base: position 4,440,960 of record NW_028324195.1, read on the forward strand.
TGGTTTCGAACCCCACTTCTGACAACGATTTGTTTCATTTTAATAACTTGTATCTCATACTCAGGAAAGGCTTCTCTAGAATGGCAACAAGTGAGTGGCTTTATGTGGCATAGAGATACGAGAGGTATTTTCGTGTTGTACTATAGCTTCATTTTCAAGGAAAACGTTTAAAATCGTGTCAGGATGGCCGAGTGGTCTAAGGCGTAAGATTTAAGCTCTGATCCTCGTATGAGGGCGTGGGTTCGAACCCCACTTCTGACAACGATTTGTTTCATTCTAATAACTTGTATCTCATACTCAGGAAAGGCTTCTCTAGTATGGCAACAAACGAGTGGCTTTATGTGGCATAGAGATACGAGAGGTATTTTGGTGTTGTACTATAGCTTCATTTTCAAGGAGATCGTTTATAAGCGTGTCAGGATGGCCGAGTGGTCTAAGGCGTCAGATTTAAGCTCTGATCCTCGTATGAGGGCGTGGTTTCGAACCCCACTTCTGACAACGATTTGTTTCATTTTAATAACTTGTATCTCATACTCAGGAAAGGCTTTTCTAGTATGGCAACAAGTGAGTGGGTTTATGTGGCTTAGAGATACGAGAGGTATTTTGGTGTTGTACTATAGCTTCATTTTCAAGGAAAACGTTTAAAAGCGTGTCAGGATGGCCGAGTGGTCTAAGGCGTCAGATTTAAGCTCTGATCCTCGTATGAGGGCGTGGGTTCGAACCCCACTTCTGACAACGATTTGTTTCATTTTAATAACTTGTATATCATACTCAGGAAAGGCTTTTCTAGTATGGCAACAAGTGAGTGGCTTTATGTGGCATAGAGATACGAGAGGTATTTTCGCGTTGTACTATAGCTTCATTTTCAAGGAAAACGTTTAAAATCGTGTCAGGATGGCCGAGTGGTCTAAGGCGTAAGATTTAAGCTCTGATCCTCGTATGAGGGCGTGTGTTCGAACCCCACTTCTGACAACGATTTGTTTCATTTTAATAACTTGTATCTCATACTCAGGAAAGACTTTTCTAGTATGGCAACAAGTGAGTGGGTTTATGTGGCTTAGAGATACGAGAGGTATTTTGGTGTTGTACTATAGCTTCATTTTCAAGGAAAACGTTTAAAAGCGTTCAGGATGGCCGAGTGGTCTAAGGCGTCAGATTTAAGCTCTGATCCTCGTATGAGGGCGTGGGTTCGAACCCCACTTCTGACAACGATTTGTTTCATTCTAATAACTTGTATCTCATACTCAGGAAAGGCTTCTCTAGTATGGCAACAAACGAGTGGCTTTATGTGGCATAGAGATACGAGAGGTATTTTGGTGTTGTACTATAGCTTCATTTTCAAGGAGATCGTTTATAAGCGTGTCAGGATGGCCGAGTGGTCTAATGCGTCAGATTTAAGCTCTGATCCTCGTATGAGGGCGTGGTTTCGAACCCCACTTCTGACAACGATTTGTTTCATTTTAATAACTTGTATCTCATACTCAGGAAAGGCTTCTCTAGAATGGCAACAAGTGAGTGGCTTTATGTGGCATAGAGATACGAGAGGTATTTTCGTGTTGTACTATAGCTTCATTTTCAAGGAAAACGTTTAAAATCGTGTCAGGATGGCCGAGTGGTCTAAGGCGTAAGATTTAAGCTCTGATCCTCGTATGAGGGCGTGGGTTCGAACCCCACTTCTGACAACGATTTGTTTCATTCTAATAACTTGTATCTCATACTCAGGAAAGGCTTCTCTAGTATGGCAACAAACGAGTGGCTTTATGTGGCATAGAGATACGAGAGGTATTTTGGTGTTGTACTATAGCTTCATTTTCAAGGAGATCGTTTATAAGCGTGTCAGGATGGCCGAGTGGTCTAAGGCGTCAGATTTAAGCTCTGATCCTCGTATGAGGGCGTGGTTTCGAACCCCACTTCTGACAACGATTTGTTTCATTTTAATAACTTGTATCTCATACTCAGGAAAGGCTTTTCTAGTATGGCAACAAGTGAGTGGGTTTATGTGGCTTAGAGATACGAGAGGTATTTTGGTGTTGTACTATAGCTTCATTTTCAAGGAAAACGTTTAAAAGCGTGTCAGGATGGCCGAGTGGTCTAAGGCGTCAGATTTAAGCTCTGATCCTCGTATGAGGGCGTGGGTTCGAACCCCACTTCTGACAACGATTTGTTTCATTTTAATAACTTGTATATCATACTCAGGAAAGGCTTTTCTAGTATGGCAACAAGTGAGTGGCTTTGTGTGGCATAGAGATACGGGAGGTATTTTGGTGTTGTACTATAGCTTCATTTTCAAGGAAAACGTTTAAGATAGTGTCAGGATGGCCGAGTGGTCTAAGGCGTAAGATTTAAGCTCTGATCCTCGTATGAGGGCGTGGGTTCGAACCCCACTTCTGACAACGATTTGTTTCATTTTAATAACTTGTATCTCATACTCAGGAAAGGCTTTTCTAGTATGGCAACAAGTGAGTGGGTTTATGTGGCTTAGAGATACGAGAGGTATTTTGGTGTTGTACTATAGCTTCATTTTCAAGGAAAACGTTTAAAAGCGTGTCAGGATGGCCGAGTGGTCTAAGGCGTCAGATTTAAGCTCTGATCCTCGTATGAGGGCGTGGGTTCGAACCCCACTTCTGACAACGATTTGTTTCATTCTAATAACTTGTATCTCATACTCAGGAAAGGCTTCTCTAGTATGGCAACAAACGAGTGGCTTTATGTGGCACAGAGATACGAGAGGTATTTTGGTGTTGTACTATAGCTTCATTTTCAAGGAGATCGTTTATAAGCGTGTCAGGATGGCCGAGTGGTCTAAGGCGTCAGATTTAAGCTCTGATCCTCGTATGAGGGCGTGGTTTCGAACCCCACTTCTGACAACGATTTGTTTCATTTTAATAACTTGTATCTCATACTCAGGAAAGGCTTCTCTAGAATGGCAACAAGTGAGTGGCTTTATGTGGCATAGAGATACGAGAGGTATTTTCGCGTTGTACTATAGCTTCATTTTCAAGGAAAACGTTTAAAATCGTGTCAGGATGGCCGAGTGGTCTAAGGCGTAAGATTTAAGCTCTGATCCTCGTATGAGGGCGTGTGTTCGAACCCCACTTCTGACAACGATTTGTTTCATTTTAATAACTTGTATCTCATACTCAGGAAAGACTTTTCTAGTATGGCAACAAGTGAGTGGGTTTATGTGGCTTAGAGATACGAGAGGTATTTTGGTGTTGTACTATAGCTTCATTTTCAAGGAAAACGTTTAAAAGCGTGTCAGGATGGCCGAGTGGTCTAAGGCGTCAGATTTAAGCTCTGATCCTCGTATGAGGGCGTGGGTTCGAACCCCACTTCTGACAACGATTTGTTTCATTCTAATAACTTGTATCTCATACTCAGGAAAGGCTTCTCTAGTATGGCAACAAACGAGTGGCTTTATGTGGCATAGAGATACGAGAGGTATTTTGGTGTTGTTCTATAGCTTGATTTTCAAGGAGATCGTTTATAAGCGTGTCAGGATGGCCGAGTGGTCTAATGCGTCAGATTTAAGCTCTGATCCTCGTATGAGGGCGTGGTTTCGAACCCCACTTCTGACAACGATTTGTTTCATTTTAATAACTTGTATCTCATACTCAGGAAAGGCTTCTCTAGAATGGCAACAAGTGAGTGGCTTTATGTGGCATAGAGATACGAGAGGTATTTTCGTGTTGTACTATAGCTTCATTTTCAAGGAAAACGTTTAAAATCGTGTCAGGATGGCCGAGTGGTCTAAGGCGTAAGATTTAAGCTCTGATCCTCGTATGAGGGCGTGGGTTCGAACCCCACTTCTGACAACGATTTGTTTCATTCTAATAACTTGTATCTCATACTCAGGAAAGGCTTCTCTAGTATGGCAACAAACGAGTGGCTTTATGTGGCATAGAGATACGAGAGGTATTTTGGTGTTGTACTATAGCTTCATTTTCAAGGAGATCGTTTATAAGCGTGTCAGGATGGCCGAGTGGTCTAAGGCGTCAGATTTAAGCTCTGATCCTCGTATGAGGGCGTGGTTTCGAACCCCACTTCTGACAACGATTTGTTTCATTTTAATAACATGTATCTCATACTCAGGAAAGGCTTCTCTAGAATGGCAACAAGTGAGTGGCTTTATGTGGCATAGAGATACGAGAGGTATTTTCGTGTTGTACTATAGCTTCATTTTCAAGGAAAACGTTTAAAATCGTGTCAGGATGGCCGAGTGGTCTAAGGCGTAAGATTTAAGCTCTGATCCTCGTATGAGGGCGTGGGTTCGAACCCCATTTCTGACAACGATTTGTTTCATTTTAATAACTTGTATCTCATACTCAGGAAAGGCTTTTCTAGTATGGCAACAAGTGAGTGGGTTTATGTGGCTTAGAGATACGAGAGGTATTTTGGTGTTGTACTATAGCTTCATTTTCAAGGAAAACGTTTAAAAGCGTGTCAGGATGGCCGAGTGGTCTAAGGCGTCAGATTTAAGCTCTGATCCTCGTATGAGGGCGTGGGTTCGAACCCCACTTCTGACAACGATTTGTTTCATTCTAATAACTTGTATCTCATACTCAGGAAAGGCTTCTCTAGTATGGCAACAAACGAGTGGCTTTATGTGGCATAGAGATACGAGAGGTATTTTGGTGTTGTACTATAGCTTCATTTTCAAGGAGATCGTTTATAAGCGTGTCAGGATGGCCGAGTGGTCTAAGGCGTCAGATTTAAGCTCTGATCCTCGTGTGAGGGCGTGGTTTCGAACCCCACTTCTGACAACGATTTGTTTCATTTTAATAACTTGTATCTCATACTCAGGAAAGGCTTCTCTAGAATGGCAACAAGTGAGTGGCTTTATGTGGCATAGAGATACGAGAGGTATTTTCGTGTTGTACTATAGCTTCATTTTCAAGGAAAACGTTTAAAATCGTGTCAGGATGGGCGAGTGGTCTAAGGCGTAAGATTTAAGCTCTGATCCTCGTATGAGGGCGTGGGTTCGAACCCCACTTCTGACAACGATTTGTTTCATTTTAATAACTTGTATCTCATACTCAGGAAAGGCTTTTCTAGTATGGCAACAAGTGAGTGGGTTTATGTGGCTTAGAGATACGAGAGGTATTTTGGTGTTGTACTATAGCTTCATTTTCAAGGAAAACGTTTAAAAGCGTGTCAGGATGGCCGAGTGGTCTAAGGCGTCAGATTTAAGCTCTGATCCTCGTATGAGGGCGTGGGTTCGAACCCCACTTCTGACAACGATTTGTTTCATTTTAATAACTTGTATATCATACTCAGGAAAGGCTTTTCTAGTATGGCAACAAGTGAGTGGCTTTGTGTGGCATAGAGATACGGGAGGTATTTTGGTGTTGTACTATAGCTTCATTTTCAAGGAAAACGTTTAAGATAGTGTCAGGATGGCCGAGTGGTCTAAGGCGTAAGATTTAAGCTCTGATCCTCGTATGAGGGCGTGGGTTCGAACCCCACTTCTGACAACGATTTGTTTCATTTTATTAACTTGTATCTCATACTCAGGAAAGGCTTTTCTAGTATGGCAACAAGTGAGTGGGTTTATGTGGCTTAGAGATACGAGAGGTATTTTGGTGTTGTACTATAGCTTCATTTTCAAGGAAAACGTTTAAAAGCGTGTCAGGATGGCCGAGTGGTCTAAGGCGTCAGATTTAAGCTCTGATCCTCGTATGAGGGCGTGGGTTCGAACCCCACTTCTGACAACGATTTGTTTCATTCTAATAACTTGTATCTCATACTCAGGAAAGGCTTCTCTAGTATGGCAACAAACGAGTGGCTTTATGTGGCACAGAGATACGAGAGGTATTTTGGTGTTGTACTATAGCTTCATTTTCAAGGAGATCGTTTATAAGCGTGTCAGGATGGCCGAGTGGTCTAAGGCGTCAGATTTAAGCTCTGATCCTCGTATGAGGGCGTGGTTTCGAACCCCACTTCTGACAACGATTTGTTTCATTTTAATAACTTGTATCTGGGTGCACGGCAGTGCACCCGCCAAGTTGTCGTGCACTACCAGCAATCCTTTACCCGAAACATTTCAGCCTCATTTTGACCCCCTCTTAACTCGGTACTGGGGAATAGTACACCACTCATATTTTCACCTCAAGGGCACAGTGTTAATCCTAGGAAGTCCTCCAACTTCCAGCTTTCTAACTCATTTGGTTTCTGTGATAATCCTATGTGAAAATGACACATTATGAGACTGACTGACTGACTGACTGACACATCATCAAAACCTCTAGGGCATTTCCGGTGGTGCTAGAATGATGAAATTTGGCATACATGTACCACTAAGCATACAAGCAAAGGGAAAAGTCCCAAAAGCGGGAGTTTCCCCCTTTTAGCCCCTGAAATGGGGGTTTAAAATTAGAGTCATCATCTAAACCTCTAGGGCATTTCCGGTGGTGCTAGAATGATGAAATTTGGCATACTTGTACCACTAAGCATACAAAGAAAGGGAAAAGTCCCAAAAGCGGGAGTTTTCCCCTTTTAGCCCCTGAAATGGGGGTTTAGAGTTAGAGTCATCATCTAAACCTCTAGGGCACTTCCGGTGTTGCGGGAATGATAAAATTTGGCATACAAGTAGGACTTAGCATACAAAGAAAGGAAAAAGTCCCAAAAGCGGGAATTTTCCCCTGTTAGCCCCTGAAATGGGGGTTTTATAATTTATATCCCCTCGTAATAGGACATTATAATTTGATTTTTTCGTCTTTTAATATTAATATTTTTTACTAATATGATTCTTTCGTATTTTTGCAAAATTTATGTTTTTTACACAATGTTTTAGTAATTAAATTTTTTACTCATTTCCATTTCATTTCGTCTGAAATGGTTCTAAGCGTGTTTTGATTCGTTTAGTTTTTCTTAAATCTATTCTGTTGATTAAAAGTGTTACTTGCCACAATATTGTGTTTTTCGAATAGAAATACGGTTAACAATTATCACAGCCTGAGAAAAAAAAGAAAGTTGAATGCAAAAAAGTTGAAAAAGGCAAAGCCAAGTAAAACTCTTGGAAAGAAGAAATAAAAATCTAAAAGTACAAATGTTTATTTCACTTCATAATCCTACTTCTATAAATCTACAAGAACATGCACGTACAAAAAGGAGTGAAATCTCACCAAAAACATCTCTGTAAAAATATGCCAAGTTGTTTGGCCGTAAAAAGAAGTGAGATCTAAAATACGGCCAAGTTATTATCTCCAGGTGAACCAACATTTTATTCGACTTAAAACTTCTCAAGAATGTTTTTCTGACTTGGCCATTAGCATTCCAAACTTGCATCCTTCTTCTTTGCACCCGTGAAGGTTAATAACGGAAATTACAAGTTTAACCACAAAGGCTTATCAAGAATATTTAATCAATTTGATTTAATATTTTAATTTCGATCCATATCTGGAATTAAACGAATCCTTGATATGCAAATGGCCAAGTCAGAAAAACATTCTTGAGAAGTTTTAAGTCGAATAAAATGTTGGTTCACCTGGAGATAATAACTTGGCCGTATTTTAGATCTCACTTCTTTTTACGGCCAAACAACTTGGCATATTTTTACAGAGATGTTTTTGGTGAGATCTCATACTCAGGAAAGGCTTCTCTAGAATGGCAACAAGTGAGTGGCTTTATGTGGCATAGAGATACGAGAGGTATTTTCGTGTTGTACTATAGCTTCATTTTCAAGGAAAACGTTTAAAATCGTGTCAGGATGGCCGAGTGGTCTAAGGCGTAAGATTTAAGCTCTGATCCTCGTATGAGGGCGTGTGTTCGAACCCCACTTCTGACAACGATTTGTTTCATTTTAATAACTTGTATCTCATACTCAGGAAAGACTTTTCTAGTATGGCAACAAGTGAGTGGGTTTATGTGGCTTAGAGATACGAGAGGTATTTTGGTGTTGTACTATAGCTTCATTTTCAAGGAAAACGTTTAAAAGCGTGTCAGGATGGCCGAGTGGTCTAAGGCGTCAGATTTAAGCTCTGATCCTCGTATGAGGGCGTGGGTTCGAACCCCACTTCTGACAACGATTTGTTTCATTCTAATAACTTGTATCTCATACTCAGGAAAGGCTTCTCTAGTATGGCAACAAACGAGTGGCTTTATGTGGCATAGAGATACGAGAGGTATTTTGGTGTTGTACAATAGCTTCATTTTCAAGGAGATCGTTTATAAGCGTGTCAGGATGGCCGAGTGGTCTAATGCGTCAGATTTAAGCTCTGATCCTCGTATGAGGGCGTGGTTTCGAACCCCACTTCTGACAACGATTTGTTTCATTTTAATAACTTGTATCTCATACTCAGGAAAGGCTTCTCTAGAATGGCAACAAGTGAGTGGCTTTATGTGGCATAGAGATACGAGAGGTATTTTCGTGTTGTACTATAGCTTCATTTTCAAGGAAAACGTTTAAAATCGTGTCAGGATGGCCGAGTGGTCTAAGGCGTAAGATTTAAGCTCTGATCCTCGTATGAGGGCGTGGGTTCGAACCCCACTTCTGACAACGATTTGTTTCATTCTAATAACTTGTATCTCATACTCAGGAAAGGCTTCTCTAGTATGGCAACAAACGAGTGGCTTTATGTGGCATAGAGATACGAGAGGTATTTTGGTGTTGTACTATAGCTTCATTTTCAAGGAGATCGTTTATAAGCGTGTCAGGATGGCCGAGTGGTCTAAGGCGTCAGATTTAAGCTCTGATCCTCGTATGAGGGCGTGGTTTCGAACCCCACTTCTGACAACGATTTGTTTCATTTTAATAACATGTATCTCATACTCAGGAAAGGCTTCTCTAGAATGGCAACAAGTGAGTGGCTTTATGTGGCATAGAGATACGAGAGGTATTTTCGTGTTGTACTATAGCTTCATTTTCAAGGAAAACGTTTAAAATCGTGTCAGGATGGCCGAGTGGTCTAAGGCGTAAGATTTAAGCTCTGATCCTCGTATGAGGGCGTGGGTTCGAACCCCACTTCTGACAACGATTTGTTTCATTTTAATAACTTGTATCTCATACTCAGGAAAGGCTTTTCTAGTATGGCAACAAGTGAGTGGGTTTATGTGGCTTAGAGATACGAGAGATATTTTGGTGTTGTACTATAGCTTCATTTTCAAGGAAAACGTTTAAAAGCGTGTCAGGATGGCCGAGTGGTCTAAGGCGTCAGATTTAAGCTCTGATCCTCGTATGAGGGCGTGGGTTCGAACCCCACTTCTGACAACGATTTGTTTCATTCTAATAACTTGTATCTCATACTCAGGAAAGGCTTCTCTAGTATGGCAACAAACGAGTGGCTTTATGTGGCATAGAGATACGAGAGGTATTTTGGTGTTGTACTATAGCTTCATTTTCAAGGAGATCGTTTATAAGCGTGTCAGGATGGCCGAGTGGTCTAAGGCGTCAGATTTAAGCTCTGATCCTCGTATGAGGGCGTGGTTTCGAACCCCACTTCTGACAACGATTTGTTTCATTCTAATAATTTGTATCTCATACTCAGGAAAGGCTTCTCTAGTATGGCAACAAACGAGTGGCTTTATGTGGCATAGAGATACGAGAGGTATTTTGGTGTTGTACTATAGCTTCATTTTCAAGGAGATCGTTTATAAGCGTGTCAGGATGCCCGAGTGGTCTAAGGCGTCAGATTTAAGCTCTGATCCTCGTATGAGGGCGTGGTTTCGAACCCCACTTCTGACAACGATTTGTTTCATTTTAATAACTTGTATCTCATACTCAGGAAAGGCTTCTCTAGAATGGCAACAAGTGAGTGGTTTTATGTGGCATAGAGATACGAGAGGTATTTTCGTGTTGTACTATAGCTTCATTTTCAAGGAAAACGTTTAAAATCGTGTCAGGATGGCCGAGTGGTCTAAGGCGTAAGATTTAAGCTCTGATCCTCGTATGAGGGCGTGGGTTCGAAACCCACTTCTGACAACGATTTGTTTCATTTTAATAACTTGTATCTCATACTCAGGAAAGGCTTTTCTAGTATGGCAACAAGTGAGTGGGTTTATGTGGCTTAGAGATACGAGAGGTATTTTGGTGTTGTACTATAGCTTCATTTTCAAGGAAAACGTTTAAGAGCGTTTCAGGATGGCCGAGTGGTCTAAGACGTCAGATTTAAGCTCTGATCCTCGTATGAGGGCGTGGGTTCGAACCCCACTTCTGACAACGATTTGTTTCATTCTAATAACTTGTATCTCATACTCAGGAAAGGCTTCTCTAGTATGGCAACAAATGAGTGGCTTTATGTGGCATAGAGATACGAGAGGTATTTTGGTGTTGTACTATAGCTTCATTTTCAAGGAGATCGTTTATAAGCGTGTCAGGATGGCCGAGTGGTCTAAGGCGTCAGATTTAAGCTCTGATCCTCGTATGAGGGCGTGGTTTCGAACCCCACTTCTGACAACGATTTGTTTCATTTTAATAACTTGTATCTCATACTCAGGAAAGGCTTCTCTAGAATGGCAACAAGTGAGTGGCTATATGTGGCATAGAGATACGAGAGGTATTTTCGTGTTGTACTATAGCTTCATTTTCAAGGAAAACGTTTAAAATCGTGTCAGGATGGCCGAGTGGTCTAAGGCGTAAGATTTAAGCTCTGATCCTCGTATGAGGGCGTGTGTTCGAACCCCACTTCTGACAACGATTTGTTTCATTTTAATAACTTGTATCTCATACTCAGGATAGACTTTTCTAGTATGGCAACAAGTGAGTGGGTTTATGTGGCTTAGAGATACGAGAGGTATTTTGGTGTTGTACTATAGCTTCATTTTCAAGGAGATCGTTTATAAGCGTGTCAGGATGGCCGAGTGGTCTAATGCGTCAGATTTAAGCTCTGATCCTCGTATGAGGGCGTGGTTTCGAACCCCACTTCTGACAACGATTTGTTTCATTTTAATAACTTGTATCTCATACTCAGGAAAGGCTTCTCTAGAATGGCAACAAGTGAGTGGCTTTATGTGGCATAGAGATACGAGAGGTATTTTCGTGTTGTACTATAGCTTCATTTTCAAGGAAAACGTTTAAAATCGTGTCAGGATGGCCGAGTGGTCTAAGGCGTAAGATTTAAGCTCTGATCCTCGTATGAGGGCGTGGGTTCGAACCCCACTTCTGACAACGATTTGTTTCATTTTAATAACTTGTATCTCATATTCAGGAAAGGCTTCTCTAGTATGGCAACAAATGAGTGGCTTTATGTGGCATAGAGATGCGAGAGGTATTTTGGTGTTGTACTATAGCTTCATTTTCAAGGAGATCGTTTATAAGCGTGTCAGGATGGCCGAGTGGTCTAAGGCGTCAGATTTAAGCTCTGATTCTCGTATGAGGGCGTGGTTTCGAACCCCACTTCTGACAACGATTTGTTTCATTTTAATAACTTTTATCTCATACTCATGAAAGGCTTCTCTAGAATGGCAACAAGTGAGTGGCTTTATGTGGCATAGATATACGAGAGGTACTTTCGTGTTGTACTATAGCTTCATTTTCAAGGAAATCGTTTAAAAGCGTGTCAGGATGGCCGAGTGGTCTAAGGCGTCAGATTTAAGCTCTGATCCTCGTATGAGGGCGTGGTTTCGAACCCCACTTCTGACAACGATTTGTTTCATTTTAATAACTTGTATCTCATACTCAGGAAAGGCTTCTCTAGAATGGCAACAAGTGAGTGGCTTTATGTGGCATAGAGATACGAGAGGTATTTTCGTGTTGTACTAAAGCTTCATTTTCAAAGAAAACGTTTAAAATAGTGTCAGGATGGCCGAGTGGTCTAAGGCGTAAGATTTAAGCTCTGATCCTCGTATGAGGGCGTGGGTTCGAACCCCACTTCTGAGAACGATTTGTTTCATTTTAATAACTTGTATCTCATACTCAGGAAAGGCTTTTCTAGTATGGCGACAAGTGAGTGGGTTTATGTGGCTTAGAGATACGAGAGGTATTTTGGTGTTGTACTATAGCTTCATTTTCAAGGAAAACGTTTAACAGCGTGTCAGGATGGCCGAGTGGTCTAAGGCGTCAGATTTAAGCTCTGATCCTCGTATGAGGGCGTGGGTTCGAACCCCACTTCTGACAACGATTTGTTTCATTCTAATAACTTGTATCTCATACTCAGGAAAGGCTTCTCTAGAATGGCAACAAGTGAGTGGCTTTATGTGGCATAGAGATACGAGAGGTATTTTGGTGTTGTACTATAGCTTCATTTTCAAAGAGATCGTTTATAAGCGTGTCAGGATGACCGAGTGGTCTAAGGCGTCAGATTTAAGCTCTGATCCTCGTATGAGGGCGTGGTTTCGAACCCCACTTCTGACAACGATTTGTTTCATTTTAATAACTTTTATCTCATACTCATGAAAGGCTTCTCTAGAATGGCAACAAGTGAGTGGCTTTATGTGGCATAGATATACGAGAGGTACTTTCGTGTTGTACTATAGCTTCATTTTCAAGGAAATCGTTTAAAAGCGTGTCAGGATGGCCGAGTGGTCTAAGGCGTCAGATTTAAGCTCTGATCCTCGTATGAGGGCGTGGTTTCGAACCCCACTTCTGACAACGATTTGTTTCATTTTAATAACTTGTATCTCATACTCAGGAAAGGCTTCTCTAGAATGGCAACAAGTGAGTGGCTTTATGTGGCATAGAGATACGAGAGGTATTTTCGTGTTGTACTAAAGCTTCATTTTCAAAGAAAACGTTTAAAATAGTGTCAGGATGGCCGAGTGGTCTAAGGCGTAAGATTTAAGCTCTGATCCTCGTATGAGGGCGTGGGTTCGAACCCCACTTCTGAGAACGATTTGTTTCATTTTAATAACTTGTATCTCATACTCAGGAAAGGCTTTTCTAGTATGGCGACAAGTGAGTGGGTTTATGTGGCTTAGAGATACGAGAGGTATTTTGGTGTTGTACTATAGCTTCATTTTCAAGGAAAACGTTTAAAAGCGTGTCAGGATGGCCGAGTGGTCTAAGGCGTCAGATTTAAGCTCTGATCCTCGTATGAGGGCGTGGGTTCGAACCCCACTTCTGACAACGATTTGTTTCATTCTAATAACTTGTATCTCATACTCAGGAAAGGCTTCTCTAGAATGGCAACAAGTGAGTGGCTTTATGTGGCATAGAGATACGAGAGGTATTTTGGTGTTGTACTATAGCTTCATTTTCAAAGAGATCGTTTATAAGCGTGTCAGGATGACCGAGTGGTCTAAGGCGTCAGATTTAAGCTCTGATCCTCGTATGAGGGCGTGGTTTCGAACCCCACTTCTGACAACGATTTGTTTCATTTTAATAACTTTTATCTCATACTCATGAAAGGCTTCTCTAGAATGGCAACAAGTGAGTGGCTTTATGTGGCATAGAGATACGAGAGGTATTTTCGTGTTGTACTATAGCTTCATTTTCAAGGAAATCGTTTAAAAGCGTGTCAGGATGGCCGAGTGGTCTAAGGCGTCAGATTTAAGCTCTGATCCTCGTATGAGGGCGTGGTTTCGAACCCCACTTCTGACAACGATTTGTTTCATTTTAATAACTTGTATCTCATACTCAGGAAAGGCTTCTCTAGAATGGCAACAAGTGAGTGGCTTTATGTGGCATAGAGATACGAGAGGTATTTTCGTGTTGTACTATAGCTTCATTTTCAAGGAAAACGTTTAAAATCGTGTCAGGATGGCCGAGTGGTCTAAGGCGTAAGATTTAAGCTCTGATCCTCGTATGAGGGCGTGGGTTCGAACCCCACTTCTGACAACGATTTGTTTCATATTAATAATTTGTATCTCATACTCAGGAAAGGCTTTTCTAGTATGGCAACAAGTGAGTGGCTTTATGTGGCATAGAGATACGAGAGGTATTTTCGTGTTGTACTCAAGCTTCATTTTCAAAGAAAACGTTTAAAATAGTGTCAGGATGGCCGAGTGGTCTAAGGCGTAAGATTTAAGCTCTGATCCTCGTATGAGGGCGTGGGTTCGAACCCCACTTCTGAGAACGATTTGTTTCATTTTAATAACTTGTATCTCATACTCAGGAAAGGCTTTTCTAGTATGGCGACAAGTGAGTGGGTTTATGTGGCTTAGAGATACGAGAGGTATTTTGGTGTTGTACTATAGCTTCATTTTCAAGGAAAACGTTTAAAAGCGTGTCAGGATGGCCGAGTGGTCTAAGGCGTCAGATTTAAGCTCTGATCCTCGTATGAGGGCGTGGGTTCGAACCCCACTTCTGACAACGATTTGTTTCATTCTAATAACTTGTATCTCATACTCAGGAAAGGCTTCTCTAGAATGGCAACAAGTGAGTGGCTTTATGTGGCATAGAGATACGAGAGGTATTTTGGTGTTGTACTATAGCTTCATTTTCAAAGAGATCGTTTATAAGCGTGTCAGGATGACCGAGTGGTCTAAGGCGTCAGATTTAAGCTCTGATCCTCGTATGAGGGCGTGGTTTCGAACCCCACTTCTGACAACGATTTGTTTCATTTTAATAACTTTTATCTCATACTCATGAAAGGCTTCTCTAGAATGGCAACAAGTGAGTGGCTTTATGTGGCATAGAGATACGAGAGGTATTTTCGTGTTGTACTATAGCTTCATTTTCAAGGAAATCGTTTAAAAGCGTGTCAGGATGGCCGAGTGGTCTAAGGCGTCAGATTTAAGCTCTGATCCTCGTATGAGGGCGTGGTTTCGAACCCCACTTCTGACAACGATTTGTTTCATTTTAATAACTTGTATCTCATACTCAGGAAAGGCTTCTCTAGAATGGCAACAAGTGAGTGGCTTTATGTGGCATAGAGATACGAGAGGTATTTTGGTGTTGTACTATAGCTTCATTTTCAAGGAAAACGTTTAAAAGCGTGTCAGGATGGCCGAGTGGTCTAAGGCGTCAGATTTAAGCTCTGATCCTCGTATGAGGGCGTGGGTTCGAACCCCACTTCTGACAACGATTTGTTTCATTTTAATAACTTGTATCTCATACTCAGGAAAGGCTTCTCTAGAATGGCAACAAATGAGTGGCTTTATGTGGCATAGAGAGGCGAGAGGTATTTTGGTGTTGTACTATAGCTTCATTTTCAAGTAGATCGTTTATAAGCGTGTCAGGATGGCCGAGTGGTCTAAGGCGTCAGATTTAAGATCTGATCCTCGTATGAGGGCGTGGTTTCGAACCCCACTTCTGACAACGGTTTGTTTCATTTTAATAACTTGTATCTCATACTCAGGAAAGGCTTCTCTAGAATGGCAACAAGTGAGTGGCTTTATGTGGCATAGAGATGCGACAGGTATTTTTGTGTTGTACTATAGCTTCATTTTCAAGGAAAACGTTTAAAAGCGTGTCAGGATGGCCGAGTGGTCTAAGGCGTCAGATTTAAGCTCTGATCCTCGTATGAGGGCGTGGTTTCGAACCCCACTATTGACAACGATTTGTTTCATTTTAATAACTTGTATCTCATACTCAGGAAAGGCTTCTCTAGAACGGCAACAAGTGAGTGGCTTTATGAAGCATAGATATACGAGCGATATTTTGGTGTTGTACTATAGCTTCATTTTCAAGGAAAACATTAAAAAGCGTGTCAGGATGGTCGAGTGGTCTAAGGCGTCAGATTTAAGCTCTGATCCTCGTATGAGGGCGTGGGTTCGAACCCCACTTCTGACACCGTTTTGTTTCATATTAATAATTTGTATCTCATACTCAGGAAAGGCTTTTCTAGTATGGCAACAAGTGAGTGGCTTTATGTGGCATAGAGATACGAGAGGTATTTTGGTGTTGTACTATAGCTTCATTTTCAAGGAAAACGTTTAAAAGCGTGTCAGGATAGCCGAGTGGTCTAAGGCGTCAGATTTAAGCTCTGATCCTCGTATGAGGGCGTGGGTTCGAACCCCACTTCTGACAGCGATTTGTTTCATTTTAATAACTTCTATCTCATACTCAGGAAAGGCTTCTCTAGAATGGCAACAAGTGAGTGGCTTTCTGTGGCATAGAGATACGAGAGGTATTTTCGTGTTGTACTATAGCTTCATTTTCAAGGAAAACGTTTAAAAGCGTGTCAGGATGGCCGAGTGGTCTAAGGCGTCAGATTTAAGCTCTGATCCTCGTATGAGGGCGTGGTTTCGAACCCCACTTCTGACAACAATTTGTTTCATTTTAATAACTTGTATCTCATACTCAGGAAAGGCTTCTCTAGAACGGCAACAAGTGAGTGGCTTTATGAAGCATAGATATACGAGCGATATTTTGGTGTTGTACTATAGCTTCATTTTCAAGGAAAACATTAAAAAGCGTGTCAGGATGGTCGAGTGGTCTAAGGCGTCAGATTTAAGCTCTGATCCTCGTATGAGGGCGTGGGTTCGAACCCCACTTCTGACACCGTTTTGTTTCATATTAATAATTTGTATCTCATACTCAGGAAAGGCTTTTCTAGTATGGCAACAAGTGAGTGGCTTTATGTGGCATAGAGATACGAGAGGTATTTTGGTGTTGTACTATAGCTTCATTTTCAAGGAAAACGTTTAATAGCGTGTCAGGATGGCCGAGTGGTCTAAGGCGTCAGATTTAAGCTCTGATCCTCGTATGAGGGCGTGGGTTCGAACCCCACTTCTGACAACGATTTGTTTCATTTTAATAACTTGTATCTCATACTCAGGAAAGGCTTTTCTAGTATGGCAACAAGTGAGTGGGTTTATGTGGCATAGAGATACGAGAGGTATTTTGGTGTTGTACTATAGCTTCATTTTCAAGGAAAACGTTTAAAAGCGTGTCAGGATGGCCGAGTGGTCTAAGGCGTCAGATTTAAGCTCTGATCCTCATATGAGGGTGTGGGTTTGAACCCCACTTCTGACAACGATTTGTTTCATTTTAATAACTTGTATCTCAAACTCAGGAAAGGCTTTTCTAGTTGGGCAACAAGTGAGTGGCTTTATGTGGCATAGAGATACGGGGGGTATTTTGGTGTTGTACTATAGCTTCATTTTCAAGGAGATCGGTTATAAGCGTGTCAGGATGGCCGAGTGGTCTAAGGCGTCAGATTTAAGCTCTGATCCTCGTATGAGGGCGTGGTTTCGAACCCCACTTCTGACAACGATTTGTTTCATTTTAATAACTTGTATCTCATACTCAGGAAAGGCTTCTCTAGAATGGCAACAAGTGAGTGGCTTTATGTGGCATAGAGATACGAGAGGTATTTTCGTGTTGTACTATAGCTTCATTTTCAAGGAAAACGTTTAAAATCGTGTCAGGATGGCCGAGTGGTCTAAGGCGTAAGATTTAAGCTCTGATCCTCGTATGAGGGCGTGGGTTCGAACCCCACTTCTGACAACGATTTGTTTCATTTTAATAACTTGTATCTCATACTCAGGAAAGGCTTTTCTAGTATGGCAACAAGTGACAGGGTTTATGTGGCTTAGAGATACGAGAGGTATTTTGGTGTTGTACTATAGCTTCATTTTCAAGGAAAACGTTTAAAAGCGTGTCAGGATGGCCGAGTGGTCTAAGGCGTCAGATTTAAGCTCTGATCCTCGTATGAGGGCGTGGGTTCAAACCCCACTTCTGACAACGATTTGTTTCGTTTTAATAACTTGTATCTCATACTCAGGAAAGGCTTTTCTAGTATGGCAACAAGTGAGTGGCTTTATGTGGCATAGAGATACGGGAGGTATTTTGGTGTTGTTGTATAGCTTCATTTTCAAGGAAAACGTTTAAAAGCGTGTCAGGATGGCCGAGTGGTCTAAGGCGTCAGATTTAAGCTCTGATCCTCGTATGAGGGCGTGGGTTCGAACCCCACTTCTGACAACGATTTGTTTCGTTTTAATAACTTGTATCTCATACTCAGGAAAGGCTTTTCTAGTATGGCAACAAGTGAGTGGCTTTATGTGGCATAGAGATACGGGAGGTATTTTGGTGTTGTACTATAGCTTCATTTTCAAGGAAAACGTTTAAAAGCGTGTCAGGATGGCCGAGTGGTCTAAGGCGTCAGATTTAAGCTCTGATCCTCGTATGAGGGCGTGGGTTCGAACCCCACTTCTGACAACGATTTGTTTCGTTTTAATAACTTGTATCTCATACTCAGGAAAGGCTTTTCTAGTATGGCAACAAGTGAGTGGCTTTATGTGGCATAGAGATACGGGAGGTATTTTGGTGTTGTACTATAGCTTCATTTTCAAGGAAATCATTTAAAAGCGTGTCAGGATGGCCGAGTGGTCTAAGGCGTCAGATTTAAGCTCTGATCCTCGTATGAGGGCGTGGGTTCGAATCCCACTTCTGACAACGATTTGTTTCATTTTAATAACTTGTATCTCATACTCAGGAAAGGCTTTTCTAGTATGGCAACAAGTGAGTGGCTTTATGTGGCATAGAGATACTGGAGGTATTTTGGTGTTGTACTATAGCTTCATTTTCAAGGAAATCGTTTAAAAGCGTGTCAGGATGGCCGAGTGGTCTTAGGCGTCAGATTTAAGCTCTGATCCTCGTATGAGGGCGTGGGTTCGAACCCCACTTCTGACAACGATTTGTTTCATTTTAATAACTTGTATCTCATACTCAGGAAAGGCTTTTCTAGTATGGCAACAAGTGAGTGGGTTTATGTGGCATAGAGATACGAGAGGTATTTTGGTGTTGTACTATAGCTTCATTTTCAAGGAAAACGTTTAAAAGCGTGTCAGGATGGCCGAGTGGTCTAAGGCGTCAGATTTAAGCTCTGATCCTCGTATGAGGGCGTGGGTTCGAACCCCACTTCTGACAACGATTTGTTTCATTTTAATAACTTGTATCTCATACTCAGGAAAGGCTTTTCTAGTATGGCAACAAGTGAGTGGCTTTATGTTGCATAGAGATACGGGAGGTATTTTGGTGTTGTACTATAGCTTCATTTTCAAGGAAATCATTTAAAAGCGTGTCAGGATGGCCGAGTGGTCTAAGGCGTCAGATTTAAGCTCTGATCCTCGTATGAGGGCGTGGGTTCGAACCCCACTTCTGACAACGATTTGTTTCATTTTAATAACTTGTATCTCATACTCAGGAAAGGCTTTTCTAGTATGGCAACAAGTGAGTGGCTTTATGTGGCATAGAGATACTGGAGGTATTTTGGTGTTGTACTATAGCTTCATTTTCAAGGAAATCGTTTAAAAGCGTGTCAGGATGGCCGAGTGGTCTTAGGCGTCAGATTTAAGCTCTGATCCTCGTATGAGGGCGTGGGTTCGAACCCCACTTCTGACAACGATTTGTTTCGCTTTAATAACTTGTATCTCATACTCAGGAAAGGCTTTTCTAGTATGGCAACAAGTGAGTGGCTTTACATAGAGATAGGGAGGTATTTCGGTGTTGTACTATAGCTTCATTTTCAAGGAAATCATTTAAAAGCGTGTCAGGATGGCCGAGTGGTCTAAGGCGTCAGGTTTAAGCTCTGATCCTCGTATGAGGGCGTGGGTTCGAACCCCACTTCTGACAACGATTTGTTTCATTTTAACAACTTGTATCTCATACTCAGGAAAGGCTTTTCTAGTATGGCAACAAGTGAGTGGCTTTATGTGGCATAGAGATACTGGAGGTATTTTGGTGTTGTACTATAGCTTCATTTTCAAGGAAATCGTTTAAAGGCGTGTCAGGATGGCCGAGTGGTCTTAAGCGTCAGATTTAAGCTCTGATCCTCGTATGAGGGCGTGGGTTCGAACCCCACTTCTGACAACGATTTGTTTCATTTTAATAACTTGTATCTCATACTCAGGAAAGGCTTTTCTAGTATGGCAACAAGTGAGTGGCTTTATGTGGCATAGAGATACGGGAGGTATTTTGGTGTTGTACTATAGCTTCATTTTCAAGGAAATCATTTAAAAGCGTGTCAGGATGGCCGAGTGGTCTAAGGCGTCAGATTTAAGCTCTGATCCTCGTATGAGGGCGTGGGTTCGAACCCCACTTCTGACAACGATTTGTTTCATTTTAATAACTTGTATCTCATACTCAGGAAAGGCTTTTCTAGTATGGCAACAAGTGAGTGGCTTTATGTGGCATAGAGATACTGGAGGTATTTTGGTGTTGTACTATAGCTTCATTTTCAAGGAAATCGTTTAAAAGCGTGTCAGGATGGCCGAGTGGTCTTAGGCGTCAGATTTAAGCTCTGATCCTCGTATGAGGGCGTGGGTTCGAACCCCACTTCTGACAACGATTTGTTTCGCTTTAATAACTTGTATCTCATACTCAGGAAAGGCTTTTCTAGTATGGCAACAAGTGAGTGGCTTTACATAGAGATAGGGAGGTATTTCGGTGTTGTACTATAGCTTCATTTTCAAGGAAATCATTTAAAAGCGTGTCAGGATGGCCGAGTGGTCTAAGGCGTCAGGTTTAAGCTCTGATCCTCGTATGAGGGCGTGGGTTCGAACCCCACTTCTGACAACGATTTGTTTCATTTTAATAACTTGTATCTCACACTCAGGAAAGGCTTTTCTAGTATGGCAACAAGTGAGTGGCTTTATGTGGCATAGAGATACTGGAGGTATTTTGGTGTTGTACTATAGCTTCATTTTCAAGGAAATCGTTTAAAGGCGTGTCAGGATGGCCGAGTGGTCTTAAGCGTCAGATTTAAGCTCTGATCCTCGTATGAGGGCGTGGGTTCGAACCCCACTTCTGACAACGATTTGTTTCATTTTAATAACTTGTATCTCATACTCAGGAAAGGCTTTTCTAGTATGGCAACAAGTGAGTGGCTTTATGTGGCATAGAGATACGGGAGGTATTTTGGTGTTGTACTATAGCTTCATTTTCAAGGAAATCATTTAAAAGCGTGTCAGGATGGCCGAGTGGTCTAAGGCGTCAGATTTAAGCTCTGATCCTCGTATGAGGGCGTGGGTTCGAACCCCACTTCTGACAACGATTTGTTTCATTTTAATAACTTGTATCTCATACTCAGGAAAGGCTTTTCTAGTATGGCAACAAGTGAGTGGCTTTATGTGGCATAGAGATACTGGAGGTATTTTGGTGTTGTACTATAGCTTCATTTTCAAGGAAATCGTTTAAAAGCGTGTCAGGATGGCCGAGTGGTCTTAGGCGTCAGATTTAAGCTCTGATCCTCGTATGAGGGCGTGGGTTCGAACCCCACTTCTGACAACGATTTGTTTCGTTTTAATAACTTGTATCTCATACTCAGGAAAGGCTTTTCTAGTATGGCAACAAGTGAGTGACTTTATGTGGCATGATGATACGGGAGGTATTTCGGTGTTGTACTATAGCTTCATTTTCAAGGAAATCATTTAAAAGCGTGTCAGGATGGCCGAGTGGTCTAAGGCGTCAGATTTAAGCTCTGATCCTCGTATGAGGGCGTGGGTTCGAACCCCACTTCTGACAACGATTTGTTTCATTTTAATAACTTGTATCTCATACTCAGGAAAGGCTTTTCTAGTATGGCAACAAGTGAGTGGCTTTATGTGGCATAGAGATACTGGAGGTATTTTGGTGTTGTACTATAGCTTCATTTTCAAGGAAATCGTTTAAAAGCGTGTCAGGATGGCCGAGTGGTCTTAGGCGTCAGATTTAAGCTCTGATCCTCGTATGAGGGCGTGGGTTCGAACCCCATTTCTGACAACGATTTGTTTCGTTTTAATAACTTGTATCTCATACTCAGGAAAGGCTTTTCTAGTATGGCAACAAGTGAGTGACTTTATGTGGCATGATGATACGGGAGGTATTTCGGTGTTGTACTATAGCTTCATTTTCAAGGAAATCATTTAAAAGCGTGTCAAGATGGCCGAGTGGTCTAAGGCGTCAGGTTTAAGCTCTGATCCTCGTATGAGGGCGTGGGTTCGAACCCCACTTCTGACAACGATTTGTTTCATTTTAATAACTTGTATCTCATACTCAGGAAAGGCTTTTCTAGTATGGCAACAAGTGAGTGGCTTTATGTGGCATAGAGATACTGGAGGTATTTTGGTGTTGTACTATAGCTTCATTTTCAAGGAAATCGTTTAAAAGCGTGTCAGGATGGCCGAGTGGTCTAAGGCGTCAGATTTAAGCTCTGATCCTCGTATGAGGGCGTGGGTTCGAACCCCACTTCTGACAACGATTTGTTTCATTTTAATAACTTGTATCTCATACTCAGGAAAGGCTTTTCTAGTATGGCAACAAGTGAGTGGGTTTATGTGGCATAGAGATACGAGAGGTATTTTGGTGTTGTACTATAGCTTCATTTTCAAGGAAAACGTTTAAAAGCGTGTCAGGATGGCCGAGTGGTCTAAGGCGTCAGATTTAAGCTCTGATCCTCGTATGAGGGCGTGGGTTCGAACCCCACTTCTGAGAACGATTTGTTTCGTTTTAATAACTTGTATCTCATACTCAGGAAAGGCTTTTCTAGTATGGCAACAAGTGAGTGGCTTTATGTGGCATAGAGATACTGGAGGTATTTTGGTGTTGTACTATAGCTTCATTTTCAAGGAAATCGTTTAAAGGCGTGTCAGGATGGCCGAGTGGTCTTAAGCGTCAGATTTAAGCTCTGATCCTCGTATGAGGGCGTGGGTTCGAACCCCACTTCTGACAACGATTTGTTTCATTTTAATAACTTGTATCTCATACTCAGGAAAGGCTTTTCTAGTATGGCAACAAGTGAGTGGCTTTATGTGGCATAGAGATACGGGAGGTATTTTGGTGTTGTACTATAGCTTCATTTTCAAGGAAATCATTTAAAAGCGTGTCAGGATGGCCGAGTGGTCTAAGGCGTCAGATTTAAGCTCTGATCCTCGTATGAGGGCGTGGGTTCGAACCCCACTTCTGACAACGATTTGTTTCATTTTAATAACTTGTATCTCATACTCAGGAAAGGCTTTTCTAGTATGGCAACAAGTGAGTGGCTTTATGTGGCATAGAGATACTGGAGGTATTTTGGTGTTGTACTATAGCTTCATTTTCAAGGAAATCGTTTAAAAGCGTGTCAGGATGGCCGAGTGGTCTTAGGCGTCAGATTTAAGCTCTGATCCTCGTATGAGGGCGTGGGTTCGAACCCCACTTCTGACAACGATTTGTTTCGTTTTAATAACTTGTATCTCATACTCAGGAAAGGCTTTTCTAGTATGGCAACAAGTGAGTGACTTTATGTGGCATGATGATACGGGAGGTATTTCGGTGTTGTACTATAGCTTCATTTTCAAGGAAATCATTTAAAAGCGTGTCAGGATGGCCGAGTGGTCTAAGGCGTCAGGTTTAAGCTCTGATCCTCGTATGAGGGCGTGGGTTCGAACCCCACTTCTGACAACGATTTGTTTCATTTTAATAACTTGTATCTCATACACAGGAAAGGCTTTTCTAGTATGGCAACAAGTGAGTGGCTTTATGTGGCATAGAGATACTGGAGGTATTTTGGTGTTGTACTATAGCTTCATTTTCAAGGAAATCGTTTAAAAGCGTGTCAGGATGGCCGAGTGGTCTAAGGCGTCAGATTTAAGCTCTGATCCTCGTATGAGGGCGTGGGTTCGAACCCCACTTCTGACAACGATTTGTTTCATTTTAATAACTTGTATCTCATACTCAGGAAAGGCTTTTCTAGTATGGCAACAAGTGAGTGGCTTTATGTGGCATAGAGATACGGGAGGTATTTTGGTGTTGTACTATAGCTTCATTTTCAAGGAAATCGTTTAAAAGCGTGTCAGGATGGCCGAGTGGTCTAAGGCGTCAGATTTAAGCTCTGATCCTCGTATGAGGGCGTGGGTTCGAACCCCACTTCTGACAACGATTTGTTTCATTTTAATAACTTGTATCTCATACTCAGGAAAGGCTTTTCTAGTATGGCAACAAGTGAGTGGGTTTATGTGGCATAGAGATACGAGAGGTATTTTGGTGTTGTACTATAGCTTCATTTTCAAGGAAAACGTTTAAAAGCGTGTCAGGATGGCCGAGTGGTCTAAGGCGTCAGATTTAAGCTCTGATCCTCGTATGAGGGCGTGGGTTCGAACCCCACTTCTGAGAACGATTTGTTTCGTTTTAATAACTTGTATCTCATACTCAGGAAAGGCATTTCTAGTATGGCAACAAGTGAGTGGCTTTATGTGGCATAGAGATACGGGAGGTATTTTGGTGTTGTACTATAGCTTCATTTTCAAGGAAATCATTTAAAAGCGTGTCAGGATGGCCGAGTGGTCTAAGGCGTCAGATTTAAGCTCTGATCCTCGTATGAGGGCGTGGGTTCGAACCCCACTTCTGACAACGATTTGTTTCATTTTAATAACTTGTATCTCATACTCAGGAAAGGCATTTCTAGTATGGCAACAAGTGAGTGGCTTTATGTGGCATAGAGATACTGGAGGTATTTTGGTGTTGTACTATAGCTTCATTTTCAAGGAAATCGTTTAAAAGCGGGTCAGGATGGCCGAGTGGTCTTAGGCGTCAGATTTAAGCTCTGATCCTCGTATGAGGGCGTGGGTTCGAACCCCACTTCTGACAACGATTTGTTTCGTTTTAATAACTTGTATCTCATACTCAGGAAAGGCTTTTCTAGTATGGCAACAAGTGAGTGGCTTTATGTGGCATGATGATACGGGAGGTATTTCGGTGTTGTACTATAGCTTCATTTTCAAGGAAATCATTTAAAAGCGTGTCAGGATGGCCGAGTGGTCTAAGGCGTCAGGTTTAAGCTCTGATCCTCGTATGAGGGCGTGGGTTCGAACCCCACTTCTGACAACGATTTGTTTCATTTTAATAACTTGTATCTCATACTCAGGAAAGGCTTTTCTAGTATGGCAACAAGTGAGTGGCTTTATGTGGCATAGAGATACTGGAGGTATTTTGGTGTTGTACTATAGCTTCATTTTCAAGGAAATCGTTTAAAAGCGTGTCAGGATGGCCGAGTGGTCTAAGGCGTCAGATTTAAGCTCTGATCCTCGTATGAGGGCGTGGGTTCGAACCCCACCTCTGACAACGATTTGTTTCATTTTAATAACTTGTATCTCATACTCAGGAAAGGCTTTTCTAGTATGGCAACAAGTGAGTGGCTTTATGTGGCATAGAGATACGGGAGGTATTTTGGTGTTGTACTATAGCTTCATTTTCAAGGAAATCGTTTAAAAGCGTGTCAGGATGGCCGAGTGGTCTAACGCGTCAGATTTAAGCTCTGATCCTCGTATGAGGGCGTGGGTTCGAACCCCACTTCTGACAACGATTTGTTTCATTTTAATAACTTGTATCTCATACTCAGGAAAGGCTTTTCTAGTATGGCAACAAGTGAGTGGGTTTATGTGGCATAGAGATACGAGAGGTATTTTTGTGTTGTACTATAGCTTCATTTTCAAGGAAAAAGTTTAAAAGCGTGTCAGGATGGCCGAGTGGTCTAAGGCGTCAGATTTAAGCTCTGATCCTCGTATGAGGGCGTGGGTTCGAACCCCACTTCTGAGAACGATTTGTTTCGTTTTAATAACTTGTATCTCATACTCAGGAAAGGCATTTCTAGTATGGCAACAAGTGAGTGGCTTTACATAGAGATACGGGAGGTATTTCGGTGTTGTACTATAGCTTCATTTTCAAGGAAATCATTTAAAAGCGTGTCAGGATGGCCGAGTGGTCTAAGGCGTCAGGTTTAAGCTCTGATCCTCGTATGAGGGCGTGGGTTCGAACCCCACTTCTGACAACGATTTGTTTCATTTTAATAACTTGTATCTCATACTCAGGAAAGGCTTTTCTAGTATGGCAACAAGTGAGTGGCTTTATGTGGCATAGAGATACTGGAGGTATTTTGGTGTTGTACTATAGCTTCATTTTCAAGGAAATCGTTTAAAAGCGTGTCAGGATGGCCGAGTGGTCTTAGGCGTCAGATTTAAGCTCTGATCCTCGTATGAGGGCGTGGGTTCGAACCCCACTTCTGACAACGATTTGTTTCATTTTAATAACTTGTATCTCATACTCAGGAAAGGCTTTTCTAGTATGGCAACAAGTGAGTGGGTTTATGTGGCATAGAGATACGAGAGGTATTTTGGTGTTGTACTATAGCTTCCTTTTCAAGGAAAACGTTTAAAAGCGTGTCAGGATGGCCGAGTGGTCTAAGGCGTCAGGTTTAAGCTCTGATCCTCGTATGAGGGCGTGGGCTCGAACCCCACTTCTGACAACGATTTGTTTCATTTTAATAACTTGTATCTCATACTCAGGAAAGGCTTTTCTAGTATGGCAACAAGTGAGTGGCTTTATGTGGCATAGAGATACTGGAGGTATTTTGGTGTTGTACTATAGCTTCATTTTCAAGGAAATCGTTTAAAAGCGTGTCAGGATGGCCGAGTGGTCTAAGGCGTCAGATTTAAGCTCTGATCCTCGTATGAGGGCGTGGGTTCGAACCCCACCTCTGACAACGATTTGTTTCATTTTAATAACTTGTATCTCATTCTCAGGAAAGGCTTTTCTAGTATGGCAACAAGTGAGTGGCTTTATGTGGCATAGAGATACGGGAGGTATTTTGGTGTTGTACTATAGCTTCATTTTCAAGGAAATCGTTTAAAAGCGTGTCAGGATGGCCGAGTGGTCTAAGGCGTCAGATTTAAGCTCTGATCCTCGTATGAGGGCGTGGGTTCGAACCCCACTTCTGACAACGATTTGTTTCATTTTAATAACTTGTATCTCATACTCAGGAAAGGCTTTTCTAGTATGGCAACAAGTGAGTGGCTTTATGTGGCATAGAGATACGGGAGGTATTTTGGTGTTGTACTATAGCTTCATTTTCAAGGAAATCATTTAAAAGCGTGTCAGGATGGCCGAGTGGTCTAAGGCGTCAGATTTAAGCTCTGATCCTCGTATGAGGGCGTGGGTTCGAACCCCACTTCTGACAACGATTTGTTTCATTTTAATAACTTGTATCTCATACTCAGGAAAGGCTTTTCTAGTATGGCAACAAGTGAGTGGCTTTATGTGGCATAGAGATACTGGAGGTATTTTGGTGTTGTACTATAGCTTCATTTTCAAGGAAATCGTTTAAAAGCGTGTCAGGATGGCCGAGTGGTCTTAGGCGTCAGATTTAAGCTCTGATCCTCGTATGAGGGCGTGGGTTCGAACCCCACTTCTGACAACGATTTGTTTCGTTTTAATAACTTGTATCTCATACTCAGGAAAGGCTTTTCTAGTATGGCAACAAGTGAGTGGGTTTATGTGGCATAGAGATACGAGAGGTATTTTGGTGTTGTACTATAGCTTCATTTTCAAGGAAAACGTTTAAAAGCGTGTCAGGATGGCCGAGTGGTCTAAGGCGTCAGATTTAAGCTCTGATCCTCGTATGAGGGCGTGGGTTCGAACCCCACTTCTGAGAACGATTTGTTTCGTTTTAATAACTTGTATCTCATACTCAGGAAAGGCATTTCTAGTATGTCAACAAGTGAGTGGCTTTACATAGAGATACGGGAGGTATTTCGGTGTTGTACTATAGCTTCATTTTCAAGGAAATCATTTAAAAGCGTGTCAGGATGGCCGAGTGGTCTAAGGCGTCAGGTTTAAGCTCTGATCCTCGTATGAGGGCGTGGGTTCGAACCCCACTTCTGACAACGATTTGTTTCATTTTAATAACTTGTATCTCATACTCAGGAAAGGCTTTTCTAGTATGGCAACAAGTGAGTGGCTTTATGTGGCATAGAGATACGGGAGGTATTTTGGTGTTGTACTATAGCTTCATTTTCAAGGAAATCGTTTAAAAGCGTGTCAGGATGGCCGAGTGGTCTAAGGCGTCAGATTTAAGCTCTGATCCTCGTATGAGGGCGTGGGTTCGAACCCCACTTCTGACAACGATTTGTTTCATTTTAATAACTTGTATCTCATACTCAGGAAAGGCATTTCTAGTATGGCAACAAGTGAGTGGCTTTATGTGGCATAGAGATACTGGAGGTATTTTGGTGTTGTACTATAGCTTCATTTTCAAGGAAATCGTTTAAAAGCGGGTCAGGATGGCCGAGTGGTCTTAGGCGTCAGATTTAAGCTCTGATCCTCGTATGAGGGCGTGGGTTCGAACCCCACTTCTGACAACGATTTGTTTCGTTTTAATAACTTGTATCTCATACTCAGGAAAGGCTTTTCTAGTATGGCAACAAGTGAGTGGGTTTATGTGGCATAGAGATACGAGAGGTATTTTGGTGTTGTACTATAGCTTCATTTTCAAGGAAAACGTTTAAAAGCGTGTCAGGATGGCCGAGTGGTCTAAGGCGTCAGATTTAAGCTCTGATCCTCGTATGAGGGCGTGGGTTCGAACCCCACTTCTGAGAACGATTTGTTTCGTTTTAATAACTTGTATCTCATACTCAGGAAAGGCATTTCTAGTATGGCAACAAGTGAGTGGCTTTACATAGAGATACGGGAGGTATTTCGGTGTTGTACTATAGCTTCATTTTCAAGGAAATCATTTAAAAGCGTGTCAGGATGGCCGAGTGGTCTAAGGCGTCAGGTTTAAGCTCTGATCCTCGTATGAGGGCGTGGGTTCGAACCCCACTTCTGACAACGATTTGTTTCATTTTAATAACTTGTATCTCATACTCAGGAAAGGCTTTTCTAGTATGGCAACAAGTGAGTGGCTTTATGTGGCATAGAGATACTGGAGGTATTTTGGTGTTGTACTATAGCTTCATTTTCAAGGAAATCGTTTAAAAGCGTGTCAGGATGGCCGAGTGGTCTTAGGCGTCAGATTTAAGCTCTGATCCTCGTATGAGGGCGTGGGTTCGAACCCCACTTCTGACAACGGTTTGTTTCATTTTAATAACTTGTATCTCATACTCAGGAAAGGCTTTTCTAGTATGGCAACAAGTGAGTGGGTTTATGTGGCATAGAGATACGAGAGGTATTTTGGTGTTGTACTATAGCTTCCTTTTCAAGGAAAACGTTTAAAAGCGTGTCAGGATGGCCGAGTGGTCTAAGGCGTCAGGTTTAAGCTCTGATCCTCGTATGAGGGCGTGGGTTCGAACCCCACTTCTGACAACGATTTGTTTCATTTTAATAACTTGTATCTCATACTCAGGAAAGGCTTTTCTAGTATGGCAACAAGTGAGTGGCTTTATGTGGCATAGAGATACTGGAGGTATTTTGGTGTTGTACTATAGCTTCATTTTCAAGGAAATCGTTTAAAAGCGTGTCAGGATGGCCGAGTGGTCTAAGGCGTCAGATTTAAGCTCTGATCATCGTATGAGGGCGTGGGTTCGAACCCCACCTCTGACAACGATTTGTTTCATTTTAATAACTTGTATCTCATACTCAGGAAAGGCTTTTCTAGTATGGCAACAAGTGAGTGGCTTTATGTGGCATAGAGATACGGGAGGTATTTTGTGTTGTACTATAGCTTCATTTTCAAGGAAATCGTTTAAAAGCGTGTCAGGATGGCCGAGTGGTCTAAGGCGTCAGATTTAAGCTCTGATCCTCGTATGAGGGCGTGGGTTCGAACCCCACTTCTGACAACGATTTGTTTCATTTTAATAACTTGTATCTCATACTCAGGAAAGGCTTTTCTAGTATGGCAACAAGTGAGTGGGTTTATGTGGCATAGAGATACGAGAGGTATTTTGGTGTTGTACTATAGCTTCATTTTCAAGGAAAACGTTTAAAAGCGTGTCAGGATGGCCGAGTGGTCTAAGGCGTCAGATTTAAGCTCTGATCCTCGTATGAGGGCGTGGGTTCGAACCCCACTTCTGAGAACGATTTGTTTCGTTTTAATAACTTGTATCTCATACTCAGGAAAGGCATTTCTAGTATGGCAACAAGTGAGTGGCTTTACATAGAGATACGGGAGGTATTTCGGTGTTGTACTATAGCTTCATTTTCAAGGAAATCATTTAAAAGCGTGTCAGGATGGCCGAGTGGTCTAAGGCGTCAGGTTTAAGCTCTGATCCTCGTATGAGGGCGTGGGTTCGAACCCCACTTCTGACAACGATTTGTTTCATTTTAATAACTTGTATCTCATACTCAGGAAAGGCTTTTCTAGTATGGCAACAAGTGAGTGGCTTTATGTGGCATAGAGATACTGGAGGTATTTTGGTGTTGTACTATAGCTTCATTTTCAAGGAAATCGTTTAAAAGCGTGTCAGGATGGCCGAGTGGTCTTAGGCGTCAGATTTAAGCTCTGATCCTCGTATGAGGGCGTGGGTTCGAACCCCACTTCTGACAACGATTTGTTTCATTTTAATAACTTGTATCTCATACTCAGGAAAGGCTTTTCTAGTATGGCAACAAGTGAGTGGGTTTATGTGGCATAGAGATACGAGAGGTATTTTGGTGTTGTACTATAGCTTCCTTTTCAAGGAAAACGTTTAAAAGCGTGTCAGGATGGCCGAGTGGTCTAAGGCGTCAGGTTTAAGCTCTGATCCTCGTATGAGGGCGTGGGTTCGAACCCCACTTCTGACAACGATTTGTTTCATTTTAATAACTTGTATCTCATACTCAGGAAAGGCTTTTCTAGTATGGCAACAAGTGAGTGGCTTTATGTGGCATAGAGATACTGGAGGTATTTTGGTGTTGTACTATAGCTTCATTTTCAAGGAAATCGTTTAAAAGCGTGTCAGGATGGCCGAGTGGTCTAAGGCGTCAGATTTAAGCTCTGATCCTCGTATGAGGGCGTGGGTTCGAACCCCACCTCTGACAACGATTTGTTTCATTTTAATAACTTGTATCTCATACTCAGGAAAGGCTTTTCTAGTATGGCAACAAGTGAGTGGCTTTATGTGGCATAGAGATACGGGAGGTATTTTGGTATTGTACTTGAGCTTCATTTTCAAGGAAATCGTTTAAAAGCGTGTCAGGATGGCCGAGTGGTCTAAGGCGTCAGGTTTAAGCTCTGATCCTCGTATGAGGGCGTGGGTTCGAACCCCACTTCTGACAACGGTTTGTTTCATTTTAATAACTTGTATCTCATACTCAGGAAAGGCTTTTCTAGTATGGCAACAAGTGAGTGGGTTTATGTGGCATAGAGATACGAGAGGTATTTTGGTGTTGTACTATAGCTTCCTTTTCAAGGAAAACGTTTAAAAGCGTGTCAGGATGGCCGAGTGGTCTAAGGCGTCAGGTTTAAGCTCTGATCCTCGTATGAGGGCGTGGGTTCGAACCCCACTTCTGACAACGATTTGTTTCATTTTAATAACTTGTATCTCATACTCAGGAAAGGCATTTCTAGTATGGCAACAAGTGAGTGGCTTTACATAGAGATACGGGAGGTATTTCGGTGTTGTACTATAGCTTCATTTTCAAGGAAATCATTTAAAAGCGTGTCAGGATGGCCGAGTGGTCTAAGGCGTCAGGTTTAAGCTCTGATCCTCGTATGAGGGCGTGGGTTCGAACCCCACTTCTGACAACGATTTGTTTCATTTTAATAACTTGTATCTCATACTCAGGAAAGGCTTTTCTAGTATGGCAACAAGTGAGTGGCTTTATGTGGCATAGAGATACTGGAGGTATTTTGGTGTTGTACTATAGCTTCATTTTCAAGGAAATCGTTTAAAAGCGTGTCAGGATGGCCGAGTGGTCTAAGGCGTCAGATTTAAGCTCTGATCCTCGTATGAGGGCGTGGGTTCGAACCCCACTTCTGACAACGATTTGTTTCATTTTAATAACTTGTATCTCATACTCAGGAAAGGCTTTTCTAGTATGGCAACAAGTGAGTGGCTTTATGTGGCATAGAGATACTGGAGGTATTTTGGTGTTGTACTATAGCTTCATTTTCAAGGAAATCGTTTAAAAGCGTGTCAGGATGGCCGAGTGGTCTAAGGCGTCAGATTTAAGCTCTGATCCTCGTATGAGGGCGTGGGTTCGAACCCCACTTCTGACAACGATTTGTTTCATTTTAATAACTTGTATCTCATACTCAGGAAAGGCTTTTCTAGTATGGCAACAAGTGAGTGGGTTTATGTGGCATAGAGATACGAGAGGTATTTTGGTGTTGTACTATAGCTTCATTTTCAAGGAAAACGTTTAAAAGCGTGTCAGGATGGCCGAGTGGTCTAAGGCGTCAGATTTAAGCTCTGATCATCGTATGAGGGCGTGGGTTCGAACCCCACTTCTGAGAACGATTTGTTTCGTTTTAATAACTTGTATCTCATACTCAGGAAAGGCATTTCTAGTATGGCAACAAGTGAGTGGCTTTACATAGAGATACGGGAGGTATTTCGGTGTTGTACTATAGCTTCATTTTCAAGGAAATCATTTAAAAGCGTGTCAGGATGGCCGAGTGGTCTAAGGCGTCAGGTTTAAGCTCTGATCCTCGTATGAGGGCGTGGGTTCGAACCCCACTTCTGACAACGATTTGTTTCATTTTAATAACTTGTATCTCATACTCAGGAAAGGCTTTTCTAGTATGGCAACAAGTGAGTGGCTTTATGTGGCATAGAGATACTGGAGGTATTTTGGTGTTGTACTATAGCTTCATTTTCAAGGAAATCGTTTAAAAGCGTGTCAGGATGGCCGAGTGGTCTAAGGCGTCAGATTTAAGCTCTGATCCTCGTATGAGGGCGTGGGTTCGAACCCCACTTCTGACAACGATTTGTTTCATTTTAATAACTTGTATCTCATACTCAGGAAAGGCTTTTCTAGTATGGCAACAAGTGAGTGGCTTTATGTGGCATAGAGATACTGGAGGTATTTTGGTGTTGTACTATAGCTTCATTTTCAAGGAAATCGTTTAAAAGCGTGTCAGGATGGCCGAGTGGTCTAAGGCGTCAGATTTAAGCTCTGATCCTCGTATGAGGGCGTGGGTTCGAACCCCACTTCTGACAACGATTTGTTTCATTTTAATAACTTGTATCTCATACTCAGGAAAGGCTTTTCTAGTATGGCAACAAGTGAGTGGGTTTATGTGGCATAGAGATACGAGAGGTATTTTGGTGTTGTACTATAGCTTCATTTTCAAGGAAAACGTTTAAAAGCGTGTCAGGATGGCCGAGTGGTCTAAGGCGTCAGATTTAAGCTCTGATCATCGTATGAGGGCGTGGGTTCGAACCCCACTTCTGAGAACGATTTGTTTCGTTTTAATAACTTGTATCTCATACTCAGGAAAGGCATTTCTAGTATGGCAACAAGTGAGTGGCTTTACATAGAGATACGGGAGGTATTTCGGTGTTGTACTATAGCTTCATTTTCAAGGAAATCATTTAAAAGCGTGTCAGGATGGCCGAGTGGTCTAAGGCGTCAGGTTTAAGCTCTGATCCTCGTATGAGGGCGTGGGTTCGAACCCCACTTCTGACAACGATTTGTTTCATTTTAATAACTTGTATCTCATACTCAGGAAAGGCTTTTCTAGTATGGCAACAAGTGAGTGGCTTTATGTGGCATAGAGATACTGGAGGTATTTTGGTGTTGTACTATAGCTTCATTTTCAAGGAAATCGTTTAAAAGCGTGTCAGGATGGCCGAGTGGTCTTAGGCGTCAGATTTAAGCTCTGATTCTCGTATGAGGGCGTGGGTTCGAACCCCACTTCTGACAACGATTTGTTTCATTTTAATAACTTGTATCTCATACTCAGGAAAGGCTTTTCTAGTATGGCAACAAGTGAGTGGGTTTATGTGGCATAGAGATACGAGAGGTATTTTGGTGTTGTACTATAGCTTCATTTTCAAGGAAAACGTTTAAAAGCGTGTCAGGATGGCCGAGTGGTCTAAGGCGTCAGATTTAAGCTCTGATCCTCGTATGAGGGCGTGGGTTCGAACCCCACTTCTGACAACGATTTGTTTCGTTTTAATAACTTGTATCTCATACTCAGGAAAGGCATTTCTAGTATGGCAACAAGTGAGTGGCTTTATGTGGCATAGAGATACGGGAGGTATTTCGGTGTTGTACTATGGCTTCATTTTCAAGGAAATCATTTAAAAGCGTGTCAGGATGGCCGAGTGGTCTAAGGCGTCAGGTTTAAGCTCTGATCCTCGTATGAGGGCGTGGGTTCGAACCCCACTTCTGACAACGATTTGTTTCATTTTAATAACTTGTATCTCATACTCAGGAAAGGCTTTTCTAGTATGGCAACAAGTGAGTGGCTTTATGTGGCATAGAGATACTGGAGGTATTTTGGTGTTGTACTATAGCTTCATTTTCAAGGAAATCGTTTAAAAGCGTGTCAGGATGGCCGAGTGGTCTTAGGCGTCAGATTTAAGCTCTGATCCTCGTATGAGGGCGTGGGTTCGAACCCCACTTCTGACAACGATTTGTTTCATTTTAATAACTTGTATCTGATACTCAGGAAAGGCTTTTCTAGTATGGCAACAAGTGAGTGGGTTTATGTGGCATAGAGATACGAGAAGTATTTTGGTGTTGTACTATAGCTTCATTTTCAAGGAAAACGTTTAAAAGCGTGTCAGGATGGCCGAGTGGTCTAAGGCGTCAGATTTAAGCTCTGATCCTCGTATGAGGGCGTGGGTTCGAACCCCACTTCTGACAACGATTTGTTTCATTTTAATAACTTGTATCTCATACTCAGGAAAGGCTTTTCTAGTATGGCAACAAGTGAGTGGCTTTATGTGGCATAGAGATACTGGAGGTATTTTGGTGTTGTACTATAGCTTCATTTTCAAGGAAATCGTTTAAAAGCGTGTCAGGATGGCCGAGTGGTCTTAGGCGTCAGGTTTAAGCTCTGATCCTCGTATGAGGGCGTGGGTTCGAACCCCACTTCTGACAACGATTTGTTTCGTTTTAATAACTTGTATCTCATACTCAGGAAAGGCTTTTCTAGTATGGCAACAAGTGAGTGGGTTTATGTGGCATAGAGATACGACAAGTATTTTGGTGTTGTACTATAGCTTCATTTTCAAGGAAAACGTTTAAAAGCGTGTCAGGATGGCCGAGTGGTCTAAGGCGTCAGATTTAAGCTCTGATCCTCGTATGAGGGCGTGGGTTCGAACCCCACTTCTGACAACGATTTGTTTCATTTTAATAACTTGTATCTCATACTCAGGAAAGGCTTTTCTAGTATGGCAACAAGTGAGTGGCTTTATGTGGCATAGAGATACGGGAGGTATTTTGGTGTTGTACTATAGCTTCATTTTCAAGGAAATCATTTAAAAGCGTGTCAGGATGGCCGAGTGGTCTAAGGCGTCAGATTTAAGCTCTGATCCTCGTATGAGGGCGTGGGTTCGAACCCCACTTCTGACAACGATTTGTTTCATTTTAATAACTTGTATCTCATACTCAGGAAAGGCTTTTCTAGTATGGCAACAAGTGAGTGGCTTTATGTGGCATAGAGATACTGGAGGTATTTTGGTGTTGTACTATAGCTTCATTTTCAAGGAAATCGTTTAAAAGCGTGTCAGGATGGCCGAGTGGTCTTAGGCGTCAGGTTTAAGCTCTGATCCTCGTATGAGGGCGTGGGTTCGAACCCCACTTCTGACAACGATTTGTTTCGTTTTAATAACTTGTATCTCATACTCAGGAAAGGCTTTTCTAGTATGGCAACAAGTGAGTGGCTTTATGTGGCATGATGATACGGGAGGTATTTCGGTGTTGTACTATAGCTTCATTTTCAAGGAAATCATTTAAAAGCGTGTCAGGATGGCCGAGTGGTCTAAGGCGTTAGGTTTAAGCTCTGATCCTCGTATGAGAGCGTGGGTTCGAACCCCACTTCTGACAACGATTTGTTTCATTTTAATAACTTGTATCTCATACTCAGGAAAGGCTTTTCTAGTATGGCAACAAGTGAGTGGCTTTATGTGGCATAGAGATACTGGAGGTATTTTGGTGTTGTACTATAGCTTCATTTTCAAGGAAATCGTTTAAAAGCGTGTCAGGATGGCCGAGTGGTCTAAGGCGTCAGATTTAAGCTCTGATCCTCGTATGAGGGCGTGGGTTCGAACCCCACTTCTGACAACGATTTGTTTCATTTTAATAACTTGTATCTCATACTCAGGAAAGGCTTTTCTAGTATGGCAACAAATGAGTGGCTTTATGTGGCATAGAGATACGGGAGGTATTTTGGTGTTGTACTATAGCTTCATTTTCAAGGAAATCGTTTAAAAGCGTGTCAGGATGGCCGAGTGGTCTAAGGCGTCAGATTTAAGCTCTGATCCTCGTATGAGGGCGTGGGTTCGAACCCCACTTCTGACAACGATTTGTTTCATTTTAATAACTTGTATATCATACTCAGGAAAGGCTTTTCTAGTATGGCAACAAGTGAGTGGCTTTATGTGGCATAGAGATACGGGAAGTATTTTGGTGTTGTGCTATAGCTTCATTTTCAAGGAAATCATTTAAAAGCGTGTCAGGATGGCCGAGTGGTCTAAGGCGTCAGATTTAAGCTCTGATCCTCGTATGAGGGCGTGGGTTCGAACCCCACTTCTGTAAACGATTTGTTTCATTTTTATAACTTGTATCTCATACTCAGGAAAGGCTTTTCTAGTATGGCAACAAGTGAGTGGCTTTATGTGGCATGATGATACGGGAGGTATTTCGGTGTTGTACTATAGCTTCATTTTCAAGGAAATCATTTAAAAGCGTGTCAGGATGGCCGAGTGGTCTAAGGCGTCAGGTTTAAGCTCTGATCCTCGTATGAGGGCGTGGGTTCGAACCCCACTTCTGACAACGATTTGTTTCATTTTAATAACTTGTATCTCATACTCAGGAAAGGCTTTTCTAGTATGGCAACAAGTGAGTGGCTTTATGTGGCATAGAGGTACTGGAGGTATTTTGGTGTTGTACTATAGCTTCATTTTCAAGGAAATCGTTTAAAAGCGTGTCAGGATGGCCGAGTGGTCTTAGGCGTCAGATTTAAGCTCTGATCCTCGTATGAGGGCGTGGGTTCGAACCCCACTTCTGACAACGATTTGTTTCATTTTAATAACTTGTATCTCATACTCAGGAAAGGCTTTTCTAGTATGGCAACAAGTGAGTGGGTTTATGTGGCATAGAGATACGAGAGGTATTTTGGTGTTGTACTATAGCTTCATTTTCAAGGAAAACGTTTAAGAGCGTGTCAGGATGGCCGAGTGGTCTAAGGCGTCAGATTTAAGCTCTGATCCTCGTATGAGGGCGTGGGTTCGAACCCGACTTCTGACAACGATTTGTTTTATTTTAATAACTTGTATCTCATACTCAGGAAAGGCTTTTCTAGTATGGCAACAAGTGAGTGGCTTTATGTGGCATAGAGATACGGGAGGTATTTTGGTGTTGTACTATAGCTTCATTTTCAAGGAAATCATTTAAAAGCGTGTCAGGATGGCCGAGTGGTCTAAGGCGTCAGATTTAAGCTCTGATCCTCGTATGAGGGCGTGGGTTCGAACCCCACTTCTGACAACGATTTGTTTCATTTTAATAACTTGTATCTCATACTCAGGAAAGGCTTTTCTAGTATGGCAACAAGTGAGTGGGTTTATGTGGCATAGAGATACGAGAGGTATTTTGGTGTTGTACTATAGCTTCATTTTCAAGGAAAACGTTTAAAAGCGTGTCAGGATGGCCGAGTGGTCTAAGGCGTCAGATTTAAGCTCTGATCCTCGTATGAGGGCGTGGGTTCGAACCCCACTTCTGAGAACGATTTGTTTCGTTTTAATAACTTGTATCTCATACTCAGGAAAGGCATTTCTAGTATGGCAACAAGTGAGTGGCTTTATGTGGCATAGAGATACGGGAGGTATTTCGGTGTTGTACTATAGCTTCATTTTCAAGGAAATCGTTTAAAAGCGTGTCAGGATGGCCGAGTGGTCTTAGGCGTCAGATTTAAGCTCTGATCCTCGTATGAGGGCGTGGGTTCGAACCCCACTTCTGACAACGATTTGTTTCATTTTAATAACTTGTATCTCATACTCAGGAAAGGCTTTTCTATTATGGCAACAAGTGAGTGGCTTTATGTGGCATAGAGATACTGGAGGTATTTTGGTGTTGTACTATAGCTTCATTTTCAAGGAAATCGTTTAAAAGCGTGTCAGGATGGCCGAGTGGTCTAAGGCGTCAGATTTAAGCTCTGATCCTCGTATGAGGGCGTGGGTTCGAACCCCACTTCTGACAACGATTTGTTTCATTTTAATAACTTGTATATCATACTCAGGAAAGGCTTTTCTAGTATGGCAACAAGTGAGTGGCTTTATGTGGCATAGAGATACGGGAAGTATTTTGGTGTTGTACTATAGCTTCATTTTCAAGGAAATCATTTAAAAGCGTGTCAGGATGGCCGAGTGGTCTAAGGCGTCAGATTTAAGCTCTGATCCTCGTATGAGGGCGTGGGTTCGAACCCCACTTCTGACATCGATTTGTTTCATTTTTATAACTTGTATCTCATACTCAGGAAAGGCTTTTCTAGTATGGCAACAAGTGAGTGGCTTTATGTGGCATGATGATACGGGAGGTATTTCGGTGTTGTACTATAGCTTCATTTTCAAGGAAATCATTTAAAAGCGTGTCAGGATGGCCGAGTGGTCTAAGGCGTCAGGTTTAAGCTCTGATCCTCGTATGAGGGCGTGGGTTCGAACCCCACTTCTGACAACGATTTGTTTCATTTTAATAACTTGTATCTCATACTCAGGAAAGGCTTTTCTAGTATGGCAACAAGTGAGTGGCTTTATGTGGCATAGAGATACTGGAGGTATTTTGGTGTTGTACTATAGCTTCATTTTCAAGGAAATCGTTTAAAAGCGTGTCAGGATGGCCGAGTGGTCTAAGGCGTCAGATTTAAGCTCTGATCCTCGTATGAGGGCGTGGGTTCGAACCCCACTTCTGACAACGATTTGTTTCATTTTAATAACTTGTATATCATACTCAGGAAAGGCTTTTCTAGTATGGCAACAAGTGAGTGGCTTTATGTGGCATAGACATACGGGAAGTATTTTGGTGTTGTACTATAGCTTCATTTTCAAGGAAATCATTTAAAAGCGTGTCAGGATGGCCGAGTGGTCTAAGGCGTCAGATTTAAGCTCTGATCCTCGTATGAGGGCGTGGGTTCGAACCCCACTTCTGACATCGATTTGTTTCATTTTTATAACTTGTATCTCATACTCAGGAAAGGCTTTTCTAGTATGGCAACAAGTGAGTGGCTTTATGTGGCATGATGATACGGGAGGTATTTCGGTGTTGTACTATAGCTTCATTTTCAAGGAAATCATTTAAAAGCGTGTCAGGATGGCCGAGTGGTCTAAGGCGTCAGGTTTAAGCTCTGATCCTCGTATGAGGGCGTGGGTTCGAACCCCACTTCTGACAACGATTTGTTTCATTTTAATAACTTGTATCTCATACTCAGGAAAGGCTTTTCTAGTATGGCAACAAGTGAGTGGCTTTATGTGGCATAGAGATACTGGAGGTATTTTGGTGTTGTACTATAGCTTCATTTTCAAGGAAATCGTTAGAAAGCGTGTCAGGATGGCCGAGTGGTCTTAGGCGTCAGATTTAAGCTCTGATCCTCGTATGAGGGCGTGGGTTCGAACCCCACTTCTGACAACGATTTGTTTCATTTTAATAACTTGTATCTCATACTCAGGAAAGGCTTTTCTAGTATGGCAACAAGTGAGTGGGTTTATGTGGCATAGAGATACGAGAGGTATTTTGGTGTTGTACTATAGCTTCATTTTCAAGGAAAACGTTTAAGGGCGTGTCAGGATGGCCGAGTGGTCTAAGGCGTCAGATTTAAGCTCTGATCCTCGTATGAGGGCGTGGGTTCGAACCCGACTTCTGACAACGATTTGTTTCATTTTAATAACTTGTATCTCATACTCAGGAAAGGCTTTTCTAGTATGGCAACAAGTGAGTGGCTTTATGTGGCATAGAGATACTGGAGGTATTTTGGTGTTGTACTATAGCTTCATTTTCAAGGAAATCGTTTAAAAGCGTGTCAGGATGGCCGAGTGGTCTTAGGCGTCAGATTTAAGCTCTGATCCTCGTATGAGGGCGTGGGTTCGAACCCCACTTCTGACAACGATTTGTTTCATTTTAATAACTTGTATCTCATACTCAGGAAAGGCTTTTCTAGTATGGCAACAAGTGAGTGGGTTTATGTGGCATAGAGATACGAGAGGTATTTTGGTGTTGTACTATAGCTTCATTTTCAAGGAAATCGTTTAAAAGCGTGTCAGGATGGCCGAGTGGTCTTAGGCGTCAGATTTAAGCTCTGATCCTCGTATGAGGGCGTGGGTTCGAACCCCACTTCTGACAACGATTTGTTTCATTTTAATAACTTGTATCTCATACTCAGGAAAGGCTTTTCTAGTATGGCAACAAGTGAGTGGCTTTATGTGGCATAGAGATACGGGAGGTATTTTGGTGTTGTACTATAGCTTCAATTTCAAGGAAATCATTTAAAAGCGTGTCAGGATGGCCGAGTGGTCTAAGGCGTCAGATTTAAGCTCTGATCCTCGTATGAGGGCGTGGGTTCGAACCCCACTTCTGACAACGATTTGTTTCATTTTAATAACTTGTATCTCATACTCAGGAAAGGCTTTTCTAGTATGGCAACAAGTGAGTGGCTTTATGTGGCATGATGATACGGGAGTTATTTCGGTGTTGTACTATAGCTTCATTTTCAAGGAAATCATTTAAAAGCGTGTCAGGATGGCCGAGTGGTCTAAGGCGTCAGGTTTAAGCTCTGATCCTCGTATGAGGGCGTGGGTTCGAACCCCATTTCTGACAACGATTTGTTTCATTTTAATAACTTGTATCTCATACTCAGGAAAGGCTTTTCTAGTATGGCAACAAGTGAGTGGCTTTATGTGGCATAGAGATACTGGAGGTATTTTGGTGTTGTACTATAGCTTCATTTTCAAGGAAATCGTTTAAAAGCGTGTAAGGATGGCCGAGTGGTCTTAGGCGTCAGATTTAAGCTCTGATCCTCGTATGAGGGCGTGGGTTCGAACCCCACTTCTGACAACGATTTGTTTCATTTTAATAACTTGTATCTCATACTCAGGAAAGGCTTTTCTAGTATGGCAACAAGTGAGTGGCTTTATGTGGCATAGAGATACGGGAGGTATTTTGGTGTTGTACTATAGCTTCAATTTCAAGGAAATCATTTAAAAGCGTGTCAGGATGGCCGAGTGGTCTAAGGCGTCAGATTTAAGCTCTGATCCTCGTATGAGGGCGTGGGTTCGAACCCCACTTCTGACAACGATTTGTTTCATTTTAATAACTTGTATCTCATACTCAGGAAAGGCTTTTCTAGTATGGCAACAAGTGAGTGGCTTTATGTGGCATGATGATACGGGAGGTATTTCGGTGTTGTACTATAGCTTCATTTTCAAGGAAATCATTTAAAAGCGTGTCAGGATGGCCGAGTGGTCTAAGGCGTCAGGTTTAAGCTCTGATCCTCGTATGAGGGCGTGGGTTCGAACCCCATTTCTGACAACGATTTGTTTCATTTTAATAACTTGTATCTCATACTCAGGAAAGGCTTTTCTAGTATGGCAACAAGTGAGTGGCTTTATGTGGCATAGAGATACTGGAGGTATTTTGGTGTTGTACTATAGCTTCATTTTCAAGGAAATCGTTTAAAAGCGTGTAAGGATGGCCGAGTGGTCTTAGGCGTCAGATTTAAGCTCTGATCCTCGTATGAGGGCGTGGGTTCGAACCCCACTTCTGACAACGATTTGTTTCATTTTAATAACTTGTATCTCATACTCAGGAAAGGCTTTTCTAGTATGGCAACAAGTGAGTGGCTTTATGTGGCATGATGATACGGGAGGTATTTCGGTGTTGTACTATAGCTTCATTTTCAAGGAAAACGTTTAAAAGCGTGTCAGGATGGCCGAGTGGTCTAAGGCGTCAGATTTAAGCTCTGATCCTCGTATGAGGGCGTGGGTTCGAACCCCACTTTTGACAACGATTTGTTTCATTTTAATAACTTGTATCTCATACTCAGGAAAGGCTTTTCTAGTATGGCAACAAGTGAGTGGCTTTATGTGGCATAGAGATACTGGAGGTATTTTGGTGTTGTACTATAGCTTCATTTTCAAGGAAATCGTTTAAAAGCGTGTCAGGATGGCCGAGTGGTCTTAGGCGTCAGATTTAAGCTCTGATCCTCGTATGAGGGCGTGGGTTCGAACCCCACT
This sequence comes from Phalangium opilio, assembly GCF_054372755.1. Classification (NCBI taxonomy): domain Eukaryota; kingdom Metazoa; phylum Arthropoda; class Arachnida; order Opiliones; family Phalangiidae; genus Phalangium; species Phalangium opilio. Next base: position 4,482,819 of record NW_028324195.1, read on the forward strand.
TCTGACAACGATTTGTTTCATTTTAATAACTTGTATCTCATACTCAGGAAAGGCTTTTCTAGTATGGCAACAAGTGAGTGGCTTTATGTGGCATAGAGATACTGGAGGTATTTTGGTGTTGTACTATAGCTTCATTTTCAAGGAAATCGTTTAAAAGCGTGTTAGCATGGCCGAGTGGTCTTAGGCGTCAGATTTAAGCTCTGATCCTCGTATGAGGGCGTGGGTTCGAACCTCACTTCTGACAACGATTTGTTTCATTTTAATAACTTGTATCTCATACTCAGGAAAGGCTTTTCTAGTATGGCAACAAGTGAGTGGGTTTATGTGGCATAGAGATACGAGAGGTATTTTGGTGTTGTACTATAGCTTCATTTTCAAGGAAAACGTTTAAAAGCGTGTCAGGATGGCCGAGTGGTCTAAGGCGTCAGATTTAAGCTCTGATCCTCGTATGAGGGCGTGGGTTCGAACCCCACTTCTGACAACGATTTGTTTCATTTTAATAACTTGTATCTCATACTCAGGAAAGGCTTTTCTAATATGGCAACAAGTGAGTGGCTTTATGTGGCATAGAGATACGGGAGGTATTTTGGTGTTGTACTATAGCTTCATTTTCAAGGAAATCGTTTAAAAGCGTGTCAGGATGGCCGAGTGGTCTAAGGCGTCAGATTTAAGCTCTGATCCTCGTATGAGGGCGTGGGTTCGAACCCCACTTCTGACAACGATTTGTTTCATTTTAATAACTTGTATCTCATACTCAGGAAAGGCTTTTCTAGTATGGCAACAAGTGAGTGGCTTTATGTGGCATAGAGATACTGGTGGTATTTTGGTGTTGTACTATAGCTTCATTTTCAAGGAAATCGTTTAAAAGCGTGTCAGGATGGCCGAGTGGTCTTAGGCGTCAGATTTAAGCTCTGATCCTCGTATGAGGGCGTGGGTTCGAACCCCACTTCTGACAACGATTTGTTTCATTTTAATAACTTGTATCTCATACTCAGGAAAGGCTTTTCTAGTATGGCAACAAGTGAGTAGCTTTATGTGGCATAGAGATACGGGAGGTATTTTGGTGTTGTACTATAGCTTCATTTTCAAGGAAATCATTTGAAAGCGTGTCAGGATGGCCGAGTGGTCTAAGGCGTCAGATTTAAGCTCTGATCCTCGTATGAGGGCGTGGGTTCGAACCCCACTTCTGACAACGATTTGTTTCATTTTAATAACTTGTATCTCATACTCAGGAAAGGCTTTTCTAGTATGGCAACAAGTGAGTGGCTTTATGTGGCATGATGATACGGGAGGTATTTCGGTGTTGTACTATAGCTTCATTTTCAAGGAAATCATTTAAAAGCGTGTCAGGATGGCCGAGTGGTCTAAGGCGTCAGGTTTAAGCTCTGATCCTCGTATGAGGGCGTGGGTTCGAACCCCACTTCTGACAACGATTTGTTTCATTTTAATAACTTGTATCTCATACTCAGGAAAGGCTTTTCTAGTATGGCAACAAGTGAGTGGCTTTATGTGGCATAGAGATACTGGTGGTATTTTGGTGTTGTACTATAGCTTCATTTTCAAGGAAATCGTTTAAAAGCGTGTCAGGATGGCCGAGTGGTCTTAGGCGTCAGATTTAAGCTCTGATCCTCGTATGAGGGCGTGGGTTCGAACCTCACTTCTGACAACGATTTGTTTCATTTTAATAACTTGTATCTCATACTCAGGAAAGGCTTTTCTAGTATGGCAACAAGTGAGTGGGTTTATGTGGCATAGAGATACGAGAGGTATTTTGGTGTTGTACTATAGCTTCATTTTCAAGGAAAACGTTTAAAAGCGTGTCAGGATGGCCGAGTGGTCTAAGGCGTCAGATTTAAGCTCTGATCCTCGTATGAGGGCGTGGGTTCGAACCCCACTTCTGACAACGATTTGTTTCATTTTAATAACTTGTATCTCATACTCAGGAAAGGCTTTTCTAATATGGCAACAAGTGAGTGGCTTTATGTGGCATAGAGATACGGGAGGTATTTTGGTGTTGTACTATAGCTTCATTTTCAAGGAAATCATTTAAAAGCGTGTCAGGATGGCCGAGTGGTCTAAGGCGTCAGATTTAAGCTCTGATCCTCGTATGAGGGCGTGGGTTCGAACCCCACTTCTGACAACGATTTGTTTCATTTTAATAACTTGTATCTCATACTCAGGAAAGGCTTTTCTAGTATGGCAACAAGTGAGTGGCTTTATGTGGCATAGAGATACTGGTGGTATTTTGGTGTTGTACTATAGCTTCATTTTCAAGGAAATCGTTTAAAAGCGTGTCAGGATGGCCGAGTGGTCTTAGGCGTCAGATTTAAGCTCTGATCCTCGTATGAGGGCGTGGGTTCGAACCCCACTTCTGACAACGATTTGTTTCATTTTAATAACTTGTATCTCATACTCAGGAAAGGCTTTTCTAGTATGGCAACAAGTGAGTAGCTTTATGTGGCATAGAGATACGGGAGGTATTTTGGTGTTGTACTATAGCTTCATTTTCAAGGAAATCATTTGAAAGCGTGTCAGGATGGCCGAGTGGTCTAAGGCGTCAGATTTAAGCTCTGATCCTCGTATGAGGGCGTGGGTTCGAACCCCACTTCTGACAACGATTTGTTTCATTTTAATAACTTGTATCTCATACTCAGGAAAGGCTTTTCTAGTATGGCAACAAGTGAGTGGCTTTATGTGGCATGATGATACGGGAGGTATTTCGGTGTTGTACTATAGCTTCATTTTCAAGGAAATCATTTAAAAGCGTGTCAGGATGGCCGAGTGGTCTAAGGCGTCAGGTTTAAGCTCTGATCCTCGTATGAGGGCGTGGGTTCGAACCCCACTTCTGACAACGATTTGTTTCATTTTAATAACTTGTATCTCATACTCAGGAAAGGCTTTTCTAGTATGGCAACAAGTGAGTGGCTTTATGTGGCATAGAGATACTGGTGGTATTTTGGTGTTGTACTATAGCTTCATTTTCAAGGAAATCGTTTAAAAGCGTGTCAGGATGGCCGAGTGGTCTTAGGCGTCAGATTTAAGCTCTGATCCTCGTATGAGGGCGTGGGTTCGAACCCCACTTCTGACAACGATTTGTTTCATTTTAATAACTTGTATCTCATACTCAGGAAAGGCTTTTCTAGTATGGCAACAAGTGAGTAGCTTTATGTGGCATAGAGATACGGGAGGTATTTTGGTGTTGTACTATAGCTTCATTTTCAAGGAAATCATTTGAAAGCGTGTCAGGATGGCCGAGTGGTCTAAGGCGTCAGATTTAAGCTCTGATCCTCGTATGAGGGCGTGGGTTCGAACCCCACTTCTGACAACGATTTGTTTCATTTTAATAACTTGTATCTCATACTCAGGAAAGGCTTTTCTAGTATGGCAACAAGTGAGTGGCTTTATGTGGCATGATGATACGGGAGGTATTTCGGTGTTGTACTATAGCTTCATTTTCAAGGAAATCATTTAAAAGCGTGTCAGGATGGCCGAGTGGTCTAAGGCGTCAGGTTTAAGCTCTGATCCTCGTATGAGGGCGTGGGTTCGAACCCCACTTCTGACAACGATTTGTTTCATTTTAATAACTTGTATCTCATACTCAGGAAAGGCTTTTCTAGTATGGCAACAAGTGAGTGGCTTTATGTGGCATAGAGATACTGGTGGTATTTTGGTGTTGTACTATAGCTTCATTTTCAAGGAAATCGTTTAAAAGCGTGTCAGGATGGCCGAGTGGTCTTAGGCGTCAGATTTAAGCTCTGATCCTCGTATGAGGGCGTGGGTTCGAACCCCACTTCTGACAACGATTTGTTTCATTTTAATAACTTGTATCTCATACTCAGGAAAGGCTTTTCTAGTATGGCAACAAGTGAGTAGCTTTATGTGGCATAGAGATACGGGAGGTATTTTGGTGTTGTACTATAGCTTCATTTTCAAGGAAATCATTTGAAAGCGTGTCAGGATGGCCGAGTGGTCTAAGGCGTCAGATTTAAGCTCTGATCCTCGTATGAGGGCGTGGGTTCGAACCCCACTTCTGACAACGATTTGTTTCATTTTAATAACTTGTATCTCATACTCAGGAAAGGCTTTTCTAGTATGGCAACAAGTGAGTGGCTTTATGTGGCATGATGATACGGGAGGTATTTCGGTGTTGTACTATAGCTTCATTTTCAAGGAAATCATTTAAAAGCGTGTCAGGATGGCCGAGTGGTCTAAGGCGTCAGGTTTAAGCTCTGATCCTCGTATGAGGGCGTGGGTTCGAACCCCACTTCTGACAACGATTTGTTTCATTTTAATAACTTGTATCTCATACTCAGGAAAGGCTTTTCTAGTATGGCAACAAGTGAGTGGCTTTATGTGGCATAGAGATACTGGAGGTATTTTTGTGTTGTACTATAGCTTCATTTTCAAGGAAATCGTTTAAAAGCGTGTCAGGATGGCCGAGTGGTCTTAGGCGTCAGATTTAAGCTCTGATCCTCGTATGAGGGCGTGGGTTCGAACCCCACTTCTGACAACGATTTGTTTCATTTTAATAACTTGTATCTCATACTCAGGAAAGGCTTTTCTAGTATGGCAACAAGTGAGTAGCTTTATGTGGCATAGAGATACGGGAGGTATTTTGGTGTTGTACTATAGCTTCATTTTCAAGGAAATCATTTAAAAGCGTGTCAGGATGGCCGAGTGGTCTAAGGCGTCAGATTTAAGCTCTGATCCTCGTATGAGGGCGTGGGTTCGAACCCCACTTCTGACAACGATTTGTTTCATTTTAATAACTTGTATCTCATACTCAGGAAAGGCTTTTTACCTCTCCGAGTGACGTATGTCACGTGAGAGGTATTACACCGGCCGTGTCTGTCTGTGTGTGTGTGTGTGTGTCTGTCTGTCAGACCCCACGTGACCGCGTTCGCAGTTTACAAATCGGAGCAAACAAATACCCGATTTCCGGAACGCGTTCGCGGTTCACGGAAATTTGGTCATTCATCTACCAACACCAGTCTTTACTAACTGGCTTCTAAGGACCACAATCTGCTAGTCTTTGTCCATCCCACATGGACACTAGTCTGTACGTGCTTGCTTCCAAGCACCACCAACTTCTGTTCTTCGTCAATTCCACATTGCCACCAGCTTCTATGCACCACCATCTTCTGTTCTTCGTCAATTCCACATTGACACCAGCTTCAATGCACCACCATCTTCAGGTCTTTTGTCCATTCCACATGGACGCCAGTCAGTACATTCTGGCTTCTTTTCCTCCGTCATCGTTTGGTTTCAAGATATACGCGGCGATCGGCTAGGGTTACGAGAAACGTCTAGCCTCCCAATGGCAGGGCTTCCACCAAAGGTTCACGCGAATGCGTTTTTATCTATTATTATAATGGAAACGAAACGTATATATACCCCAAAATTTGAAAAAAGCGGGCAAGAGGGGTACCCTTCACTTTAAACGTCAATATTAGCAAAGTTTCGAAAGATAATAGGAACAACTTTATTTTAAACGATTTAACTATTTTTAAAGTTATTTACTGGCGATTAAAATAATTAAAAAATAATTATATTTATTTAAATATTAAAGATAAACCCAAGTACCGAAGTCGTTAAATCATTGCCTCCTATATCTATCAAGGCCCGTGCATTGCGTTATATTTCGTACATTGTCTCTTATATCTTTTTAGGCCCGTGCATTGCGTTATATTTCCTACATTGCCTCCTGTATCTATCTAGGCCCGTGCATTGCGATTTATTTTTGAGAACAACAACCAAAATGGGAAGCTCCTCTCAGAACCATAATAATTTGTTTTCTCTGTTATATGAAATGAAAATATGGATAATATTTTCGGCAATTCGATTTGAATGGCTCTTTCTGATGTATCTTTCTCTCAGCACTGTTCATAATGGACAGGAACGTAGAGATTCGAGACACTTGGAATTACGATAGTGTTTCAAATCCTCTGTAATGAGGGCTTAACGACTTGGAGTGACTGGAAAGATAGATACACATCCTATTTTTTAGTTGTACCATGCGTACCACAATGTTGCCAGGCGTTTATTGAAGGATGCTTGGGTACTTGGTACAGACTGTTACGTCTATCAAGTTTCCTAGCATCCAAGAATAAATAGGATTCATAGAAGCCAGTGTTATGGGCATGTCATGGGTCAAGTCGTTAAATATATCGACGCAGTTAAATAGCTGATGGCATTATTTTATCCACTTTCTCATTGCGTTTCGAGTGGAAGTTCAACTTTGGCACGGACGACAGATGGCGCTCTTAACCTTCTACCCCCAAAAATCGCTGTTGTCTGCTCGTTTTCCCCTTCCGCGTTTTTTCGTTATAAACTTATGATTTAACTAACTGTTAAGATAAAATTTCATATTTCCTTAGACAGATAAGCTTCTACTCCTTTCATCTTACTCCCAGTTAGATTTAACCTTGTTAAAACATAATCAGATGAATTTGAGTTATAATGTTTAGGAGTGATAGAGACATTTTTACCGATGTCTAGAGATGTTAAGCTTAAGCGAAATTGTTTTACGTTTGAATAAAAATACCGCTTCCAGTAGTGGGTTTATAGTACTCCTTGTTTGTGTAAGATTAGTGTAGCTGTAGAGCGTTGTTGCTGTTTAGTTTATACGCCCCCTAGGCCTATTTGTGAAAGACCTTTTTTACGCACTTTTATCATTCTTTATTTGAAAAAAGTGTTGGCAATGTATATTTTTTAAATATGACGGAATTGCTGTTGGTATGATAGCGCCCTATTCGCGAAAAAAACCTATTTTTAAACAGTTGATTCATTCTTTGATAGAATTTCGTAGGAAGAAGTTAAGTGTTAAATTTGCTCGATTAATTTTGTTCGGCAAATAATATAATTAAGCCTTACGTATTACTGAAGGAGATTGATTTTGCCAACCTGTGTGAGTATTTAAGGAGATTGATTTTGCCAACCTTTGTGAGTATTTAACTGATTAATAAGTAAATGGAGGAAGATAATAATTTAAGTAAAGAGGAAATCAGAAAACGAAAGGCAAGGGAAAGAATGAGGGCAAAAAGGTCAGATCCTGAATTTAGGAAACGAGAAAATGAAAGGAGAAGGCTGTTTCTGGAACAGGTTCTAGCACGCAAAATGTTGGTCCTACCACGAGGCCAGTTGGCCATGATCGTACGAAAGATAATGCATTAAATAAATGTTCTATTGAAAGTACTGTAGGCGTAGGCATATCTATTAATAAGGAACCCAATAATGTACAAAATGTTAATGCTAATATTAGTGAAATCATCGAAAGCGATGAACAAGTACGAGCCTAGCTTATGTGTGATTGGGTTGTGGCTTCCATGTTTTGGGGACATTTGCTTTTTGTGTGGCGATGTATGATTCAGCTTTGATATGGACAAATGTTACAAAATCATACTGGTAGACTAAGAATACGGTTGAGGTATAGCGAGAGAGTAGAGTTTCCACAGCAATTGAGAGATATTGAAAAGGCTTGAACAATTGATTATTTTAAAATTGAATTCCTGCACTTGCAAAGAATTAAAAAAAGCGATAGATGCATATATTTAGGTTGTTTAAGGGGTAGTGATAGTCATCTCCACTCGGAGAGGTAATATTTTGGCTTTCTCAACTTGTCTAGTATGGCAACAAGTGAGTGGCTTTATGTGGCATAGAGATACTGGAGGTATTTTGGTGTTGTACTATAGCTTCATTTTCAAGGAAATCGTTTAAAAGCGTGTCAGGATGGCCGAGTGGTCTTAGGCGTCAGATTTAAGCTCTGATCCTCGTATGAGGGCGTGGGTTCGAACCCCACTTCTGACAACGATTTGTTTCATTTTAATAACTTGTATCTCATACTCAGGAAAGGCTTTTCTAGTATGGCAACAAGTGAGTAGCTTTATGTGGCATAGAGATACGGGAGGTATTTTGGTGTTGTACTATAGCTTCATTTTCAAGGAAATCATTTAAAAGCGTGTCAGGATGGCCGAGTGGTCTAAGGCGTCAGATTTAAGCTCTGATCCTCGTATGAGGGCGTGGGTTCGAACCCCACTTCTGACAACGATTTGTTTCATTTTAATAACTTGTATCTCATACTCAGGAAAGGCTTTTCTAGTATGGCAACAAGTGAGTGGCTTTATGTGGCATGATGATACGGGAGGTATTTCGGTGTTGTACTATAGCTTCATTTTCAAGGAAATCGTTTAAAAGCGTGTCAGGATGGCCGAGTGGTCTAGGGCGTCAGGTTTAAGCTCTGATCCTCGTATGAGGGCGTGGGTTCGAACCCCACTTCTGACAACGATTTGTTTCATTTTAATAACTTGTATCTCATACTCAGGAAAGGCTTTTCTAATATGGCAACAAGTGAGTGGCTTTATGTGGCATAGAGATACGGGAGGTATTTTGGTGTTGTACTATAGCTTCATTTTCAAGGAAATCATTTAAAAGCGTGTCAGGATGGCCGAGTGGTCTAAGGCGTCAGATTTAAGCTCTGATCCTCGTATGAGGGCGTGGGTTCGAACCCCACTTCTGACAACGATTTGTTTCATTTTAATAACTTGTATCTCATACTCAGGAAAGGCTTTTCTAGTATGGCAACAAGTGAGTGGCTTTATGTGGCATGATGATACGGGAGGTATTTCGGTGTTGTACTATAGCTTCGTTTTCAAGGAAATCGTTTAAAAGCGTGTCAGGATGGCCGAGTGGTCTAGGGCGTCAGGTTTAAGCTCTGATCCTCGTATGAGGGCGTGGGTTCGAACCCCACTTCTGACAACGATTTGTTTCATTTTAATAACTTGTATCTCATACTCAGGAAAGGCTTTTCTAGTATGGCAACAAGTGAGTGGCTTTATGTGGCATAGAGATACTGGAGGTATTTTGGTGTTGTACTATAGCTTCATTTTCAAGGAAATCGTTTAAAAGCGTTTCAGGATGGCCGAGAGGTCTTAGGCGTCAGATTTAAGCTCTGATCCTCGTATGAGGGCGTGGGTTCGAACCTCACTTCTGACAACGATTTGTTTCATTTTAATAACTTGTATCTCATACTCAGGAAAGGCTTTTCTAGTATGGCAACAAGTGAGTGGGTTTATGTGGCATAGAGATACGGGAGGTATTTTGGTGTTGTACTATAGCTTCATTTTCAAGGAAATCATTTAAAAGCGTGTCAGGATGGCCGAGTGAACTAAGGCGTCAGATTTAAGCTCTGATCCTCGTATGAGGGCGTGGGTTCGAACCCCACTTCTGACAACGATTTGTTTCATTTTAATAACTTGTATCTCATACTCAGGAAAGGCTTTTCTAGTATGGCAACAAGTGAGTGGCTTTATGTGGCATAGAGATACTGGAGGTATTTTGGTGTTGTACTATAGCTTCATTTTCAAGGAAATCGTTTAAAAGCGTGTCAGGATGGCCGAGTGGTCTTAGGCGTCAGATTTAAGCTCTGATCCTCGTATGAGGGCGTGGGTTCGAACCCCACTTCTGACAACGATTTGTTTCATTTTAATAACTTGTATCTCATACTCAGGAAAGGCTTTTCTAGTATGGCAACAAGTGAGTGGCTTTATGTGGCATGATGATACGGGAGGTATTTCGGTGTTGTACTATAGCTTCATTTTCAAGGAAATCGTTTAAAAGCGTGTCAGGATGGCCGAGTGGTCTAGGGCGTCAGGTTTAAGCTCTGATCCTCGTATGAGGGCGTGGGTTCGAACCCCACTTCTGACAACGATTTGTTTCATTTTAATAACTTGTATCTCATACTCAGGAAAGGCTTTTCTAATATGGCAACAAGTGAGTGGCTTTATGTGGCATAGAGATACGGGAGGTATTTTGGTGTTGTACTATAGCTTCATTTTCAAGGAAATCATTTAAAAGCGTGTCAGGATGGCCGAGTGGTCTAAGGCGTCAGATTTAAGCTCTGATCCTCGTATGAGGGCGTGGGTTCGAACCCCACTTCTGACAACGATTTGTTTCATTTTAATAACTTGTATCTCATACTCAGGAAAGGCTTTTCTAGTATGGCAACAAGTGAGTGGCTTTATGTGGCATGATGATACGGGAGGTATTTCGGTGTTGTACTATAGCTTCATTTTCAAGGAAATCGTTTAAAAGCGTGTCAGGATGGCCGAGTGGTCTAGGGCGTCAGGTTTAAGCTCTGATCCTCGTATGAGGGCGTGGGTTCGAACCCCACTTCTGACAACGATTTGTTTCATTTTAATAACTTGTATCTCATACTCAGGAAAGGCTTTTCTAATATGGCAACAAGTGAGTGGCTTTATGTGGCATAGAGATACGGGAGGTATTTTGGTGTTGTACTATAGCTTCATTTTCAAGGAAATCATTTAAAAGCGTGTCAGGATGGCCGAGTGGTCTAAGGCGTCAGATTTAAGCTCTGATCCTCGTATGAGGGCGTGGGTTCGAACCCCACTTCTGACAACGATTTGTTTCATTTTAATAACTTGTATCTCATACTCAGGAAAGGCTTTTCTAGTATGGCAACAAGTGAGTGGCTTTATGTGGCATGATGATACGGGAGGTATTTCGGTGTTGTACTATAGCTTCGTTTTCAAGGAAATCGTTTAAAAGCGTGTCAGGATGGCCGAGTGGTCTAGGGCGTCAGGTTTAAGCTCTGATCCTCGTATGAGGGCGTGGGTTCGAACCCCACTTCTGACAACGATTTGTTTCATTTTAATAACTTGTATCTCATACTCAGGAAAGGCTTTTCTAGTATGGCAACAAGTGAGTGGCTTTATGTGGCATAGAGATACTGGAGGTATTTTGGTGTTGTACTATAGCTTCATTTTCAAGGAAATCGTTTAAAAGCGTTTCAGGATGGCCGAGAGGTCTTAGGCGTCAGATTTAAGCTCTGATCCTCGTATGAGGGCGTGGGTTCGAACCTCACTTCTGACAACGATTTGTTTCATTTTAATAACTTGTATCTCATACTCAGGAAAGGCTTTTCTAGTATGGCAACAAGTGAGTGGGTTTATGTGGCATAGAGATACGGGAGGTATTTTGGTGTTGTACTATAGCTTCATTTTCAAGGAAATCATTTAAAAGCGTGTCAGGATGGCCGAGTGAACTAAGGCGTCAGATTTAAGCTCTGATCCTCGTATGAGGGCGTGGGTTCGAACCCCATTTCTGACAACGATTTGTTTCATTTTAATAACTTGTATCTCATACTCAGGAAAGGCTTTTCTAGTATGGCAACAAGTGAGTGGCTTTATGTGGCATAGAGATACTGGAGGTATTTTGGTGTTGTACTATAGCTTCATTTTCAAGGAAATCGTTTAAAAGCGTGTCAGGATGGCCGAGTGGTCTTAGGCGTCAGATTTAAGCTCTGATCCTCGTATGAGGGCGTGGGTTCGAACCCCACTTCTGACAACGATTTGTTTCATTTTAATAACTTGTATCTCATACTCAGGAAAGGCTTTTCTAGTATGGCAACAAGTGAGTGGCTTTATGTGGCATGATGATACGGGAGGTATTTCGGTGTTGTACTATAGCTTCATTTTCAAGGAAATCGTTTAAAAGCGTGTCAGGATGGCCGAGTGGTCTAGGGCGTCAGGTTTAAGCTCTGATCCTCGTATGAGGGCGTGGGTTCGAACCCCACTTCTGACAACGATTTGTTTCATTTTAATAACTTGTATCTCATACTCAGGAAAGGCTTTTCTAATATGGCAACAAGTGAGTGGCTTTATGTGGCATAGAGATACGGGAGGTATTTTGGTGTTGTACTATAGCTTCATTTTCAAGGAAATCATTTAAAAGCGTGTCAGGATGGCCGAGTGGTCTAAGGCGTCAGATTTAAGCTCTGATCCTCGTATGAGGGCGTGGGTTCGAACCCCACTTCTGACAACGATTTGTTTCATTTTAATAACTTGTATCTCATACTCAGGAAAGGCTTTTCTAGTATGGCAACAAGTGAGTGGCTTTATGTGGTATGATGATACGGGAGGTATTTCGGTGTTGTACTATAGCTTCGTTTTCAAGGAAATCGTTTAAAAGCGTGTCAGGATGGCCGAGTGGTCTAGGGCGTCAGGTTTAAGCTCTGATCCTCGTATGAGGGCGTGGGTTCGAACCCCACTTCTGACAACGATTTGTTTCATTTTAATAACTTGTATCTCATACTCAGGAAAGGCTTTTCTAGTATGGCAACAAGTGAGTGGCTTTATGTGGCATAGAGATACTGGAGGTATTTTGGTGTTGTACTATAGCTTCATTTTCAAGGAAATCGTTTAAAAGCGTTTCAGGATGGCCGAGAGGTCTTAGGCGTCAGATTTAAGCTCTGATCCTCGTATGAGGGCGTGGGTTCGAACCTCACTTCTGACAACGATTTGTTTCATTTTAATAACTTGTATCTCATACTCAGGAAAGGCTTTTCTAGTATGGCAACAAGTGAGTGGGTTTATGTGGCATAGAGATACGGGAGGTATTTTGGTGTTGTACTATAGCTTCATTTTCAAGGAAATCATTTAAAAGCGTGTCAGGATGGCCGAGTGAACTAAGGCGTCAGATTTAAGCTCTGATCCTCGTATGAGGGCGTGGGTTCGAACCCCACTTCTGACAACGATTTGTTTCATTTTAATAACTTGTATCTCATACTCAGGAAAGGCTTTTCTAGTATGGCAACAAGTGAGTGGCTTTATGTGGCATAGAGATACTGGAGGTATTTTGGTGTTGTACTATAGCTTCATTTTCAAGGAAATCGTTTAAAAGCGTGTCAGGATGGCCGAGTGGTCTTAGGCGTCAGATTTAAGCTCTGATCCTCGTATGAGGGCGTGGGTTCGAACCCCACTTCTGACAACGATTTGTTTCATTTTAATAACTTGAATCTCATACTCAGGAAAAGCTTTTTTAGTATGGCAACAAGTGAGTGGCTTTATGTGGCATAGAGATACGGGAGGTATTTTGGTGTTGTACTATAGCTTCATTTTCATGGAAATCGTTTAAAAGCGTGTCAGGATGGCCGAGTGGTCTAAGGCGTCAGATTTAAGCTCTGATCCTCGTATGAGGGCGTGGGTTCGAACCCCACTTCTGACAACGATTTGTTTCATATTAATAACTTGTATCTCATACTCAGGAAAGGCTTTTCTAGTATGGCAACAAGTGAGTGGCTTTATGTGGCATAGAGATACGGGAGGTATTTTGGTGTTGTACTATAGCTTCATTTTCAAGGAAAACGTTTAGAAGCGTGTCAGGATGGCCGAGTGGTCTAAGGCGTCAGATTTAAGCTCTGATCCTCGTATGAGGGCGTGGGTTCGAACCCCACTTCTGACAACGATTTGTTTCGTTTTAATAACTTGTATCTCATACTCAGGAAAGGCTTTTCTAGTATGGCAACAAGTGAGTGGCTTTATGTGGCATAGAGATACGGGAGGTATTTTGGTGTTGTACTATAGCTTCATTTTCAAGGAAATCGTTTAAAAGCGTGTCAGGATGGCCGAGTGGTCTAAGGCGTCAGATTTAAGCTCTGATCCTCGTATGAGGGCGTGGGTTCGAACCCCACTTCTGACAACGATTGGTTTCATTTTAATAACTTGTATCTCATACTCAGGAAAGGCTTTTCTAGTATGGCAACAAGTGAGTGGCTTTATGTGGCATAGAGATACTAGAGGTATTTTCGTGTTGTACTATAGCTTCATTTTCAAGGAAATCGTTTAAAAGCGTGTCAGGATGGCCGAGTGGTCTTAGGCGTCAGATTTAAGCTCTGATCCTCGTATGAGGGCGTGGGTTCGAACCCCACTTCTGACAACGATTTGTTTCATTTTAATAACTTGAATCTCATACTCAGGAAAAGCTTTTTTAGTATGGCAACAAGTGAGTGGCTTTATGTGGCATAGAGATACGGGAGGTATTTTGGTGTTGTACTATAGCTTCATTTTCATGGAAATCGTTTAAAAGCGTGTCAGGATGGCCGAGTGGTCTAAGGCGTCAGATTTAAGCTCTGATCCTCGTATGAGGGCGTGGGTTCGAACCCCACTTCTGACAACGATTTGTTTCATATTAATAACTTGTATCTCATACTCAGGAAAGGCTTTTCTAGTATGGCAACAAGTGAGTGGCTTTATGTGGCATAGAGATACGGGAGGTATTTTGGTGTTGTACTATAGCTTCATTTTCAAGGAAAACGTTTAGAAGCGTGTCAGGATGGCCGAGTGGTCTAAGGCGTCAGATTTAAGCTCTGATCCTCGTATGAGGGCGTGGGTTCGAACCCCACTTCTGACAACGATTTGTTTCGTTTTAATAACTTGTATCTCATACTCAGGAAAGGCTTTTCTAGTATGGCAACAAGTGAGTGGCTTTATGTGGCATAGAGATACGGGAGGTATTTTGGTGTTGTACTATAGCTTCATTTTCAAGGAAATCGTTTAAAAGCGTGTCAGGATGGCCGAGTGGTCTAAGGCGTCAGATTTAAGCTCTGATCCTCGTATGAGGGCGTGGGTTCGAACCCCACTTCTGACAACGATTGGTTTCATTTTAATAACTTGTATCTCATACTCAGGAAAGGCTTTTCTAGTATGGCAACAAGTGAGTGGCTTTATGTGGCATAGAGATACGGGAGGTATTTTGGTGTTGTACTATAGCTTCATTTTCAAGGAAAACGTTTAGAAGCGTGTCAGGATGGCCGAGTGGTCTAAGGCGTCAGATTTAAGCTCTGATCCTCGTATGAGGGCGTGGGTTCGAACCCCACTTCTGACAACGATTTGTTTCGTTTTAATAACTTGTATCTCATACTCAGGAAAGGCTTTTCTAGTATGGCAACAAGTGAGTGGCTTTATGTGGCATAGAGATACGGGAGGTATTTTGGTGTTGTACTATAGCTTCATTTTCAAGGAAATCGTTTAAAAGCGTGTCAGGATGGCCGAGTGGTCTAAGGCGTCAGATTTAAGCTCTGATCCTCGTATGAGGGCGTGGGTTCGAACCCCACTTCTGACAACGATTGGTTTCATTTTAATAACTTGTATCTCATACTCAGGAAAGGCTTTTCTAGTATGGCAACAAGTGAGTGGCTTTATGTGGCATAGAGATACTAGAGGTATTTTCGTGTTGTACTATAGCTTCATTTTCAAGGAAATCGTTTAAAAGCGTGTCAGGATGGCCGAGTGGTCTTAGGCGTCAGATTTAAGCTCTGATCCTCGTATGAGGGCGTGGGTTCGAACCCCACTTCTGACAACGATTTGTTTCATTTTAATAACTTGAATCTCATACTCAGGAAAAGCTTTTTTAGTATGGCAACAAGTGAGTGGCTTTATGTGGCATAGAGATACGGGAGGTATTTTGGTGTTGTACTATAGCTTCATTTTCATGGAAATCGTTTAAAAGCGTGTCAGGATGGCCGAGTGGTCTAAGGCGTCAGATTTAAGCTCTGATCCTCGTATGAGGGCGTGGGTTCGAACCCCACTTCTGACAACGATTTGTTTCATATTAATAACTTGTATCTCATACTCAGGAAAGGCTTTTCTAGTATGGCAACAAGTGAGTGGCTTTATGTGGCATAGAGATACGGGAGGTATTTTGGTGTTGTACTATAGCTTCATTTTCAAGGAAAACGTTTAGAAGCGTGTCAGGATGGCCGAGTGGTCTAAGGCGTCAGATTTAAGCTCTGATCCTCGTATGAGGGCGTGGGTTCGAACCCCACTTCTGACAACGATTTGTTTCGTTTTAATAACTTGTATCTCATACTCAGGAAAGGCTTTTCTAGTATGGCAACAAGTGAGTGGCTTTATGTGGCATAGAGATACGGGAGGTATTTTGGTGTTGTACTATAGCTTCATTTTCAAGGAAATCGTTTAAAAGCGTGTCAGGATGGCCGAGTGGTCTAAGGCGTCAGATTTAAGCTCTGATCCTCGTATGAGGGCGTGGGTTCGAACCCCACTTCTGACAACGATTGGTTTCATTTTAATAACTTGTATCTCATACTCAGGAAAGGCTTTTCTAGTATGGCAACAAGTGAGTGGCTTTATGTGGCATAGAGATACTAGAGGTATTTTCGTGTTGTACTATAGCTTCATTTTCAAGGAAAACGTTTAAAATCGTGTCAGGGTGGCCGAGTGGTCTAAGGCGTAAGATTTAAGCTCTGATCATCGTATGAAAGCGTGGGTTCGAACCCCACTTCTGACAACGATTTGTTTCATATTAATAACTTGTATCTCATACTCAGGAAAGGCTTTTCTAGTATGGCAACAAGTGAGTGGCTTTATGTGGCATAGAGATACGGGAGGTATTTTGGTGTTGTACTATAGCTTCATTTTCAAGGAAATCGTTTAAAAGCGTGTCAGGATGGCCGAGTGGTCTAAGGCGTCAGATTTAAGCTCTGATCCTCGTATGAGGGCGTGGGTTCGAACCCCACTTCTGACAACGATTGGTTTCATTTTAATAACTTGTATCTCATACTCAGGAAAGGCTTTTCTAGTATGGCAACAAGTGAGTGGCTTTATGTGGCATAGAGATACTAGAGGTATTTTCGTGTTGTACTATAGCTTCATTTTCAAGGAAATCGTTTAAAAGCGTGTCAGGATGGCCGAGTGGTCTTAGGCGTCAGATTTAAGCTCTGATCCTCGTATGAGGGCGTGGGTTCGAACCCCACTTCTGACAACGATTTGTTTCATTTTAATAACTTGAATCTCATACTCAGGAAAAGCTTTTTTAGTATGGCAACAAGTGAGTGGCTTTATGTGGCATAGAGATACGGGAGGTATTTTGGTGTTGTACTATAGCTTCATTTTCATGGAAATCGTTTAAAAGCGTGTCAGGATGGCCGAGTGGTCTAAGGCGTCAGATTTAAGCTCTGATCCTCGTATGAGGGCGTGGGTTCGAACCCCACTTCTGACAACGATTTGTTTCATATTAATAACTTGTATCTCATACTCAGGAAAGGCTTTTCTAGTATGGCAACAAGTGAGTGGCTTTATGTGGCATAGAGATACGGGAGGTATTTTGGTGTTGTACTATAGCTTCATTTTCAAGGAAAACGTTTAGAAGCGTGTCAGGATGGCCGAGTGGTCTAAGGCGTCAGATTTAAGCTCTGATCCTCGTATGAGGGCGTGGGTTCGAACCCCACTTCTGACAACGATTTGTTTCGTTTTAATAACTTGTATCTCATACTCAGGAAAGGCTTTTCTAGTATGGCAACAAGTGAGTGGCTTTATGTGGCATAGAGATACGGGAGGTATTTTGGTGTTGTACTATAGCTTCATTTTCAAGGAAATCGTTTAAAAGCGTGTCAGGATGGCCGAGTGGTCTAAGGCGTCAGATTTAAGCTCTGATCCTCGTATGAGGGCGTGGGTTCGAACCCCACTTCTGACAACGATTGGTTTCATTTTAATAACTTGTATCTCATACTCAGGAAAGGCTTTTCTAGTATGGCAACAAGTGAGTGGCTTTATGTGGCATAGAGATACTAGAGGTATTTTCGTGTTGTACTATAGCTTCATTTTCAAGGAAAACGTTTAAAATCGTGTCAGGGTGGCCGAGTGGTCTAAGGCGTAAGATTTAAGCTCTGATCATCGTATGAAAGCGTAGGTTCGAACCCCACTCCTGACAACGATTTGTTTCATTTTAATAACTTGTATCCCATACTCAGGAAAGGCTTTTCTAGTATGGCAACAAGTGAGTGGCTTTATGTGGCATAGAGATACGGGAGGTATTTTGGTGTTATACTATAGCTTCATTTTCAAGGAAAACGTTTAAAAGCGTGTCAGGATGGCCGAGTGGTCTAAGGCGTCAGATTTAAGCTCTGATCCTCGTATGAGGGCGTGGGTTCGAACCCCACTTCTGACAACGATTTGTTTCATTTTAATAACTTGTATCTCATACTCAGGAAAGGCTTTTCTAGTATGGCAACAAGTGAGTGGCTTTATGTGGCATAGAGATACTAGAGGTATTTTCGTGTTGTACTATAGCTTCATTTTCAAGGAAAACGTTTAAAAGCGTGTCAGGATGGCCGAGTGGTCTAAGGCGTCAGATTTAAGCTCTGATCCTCGTATGAGGGCGTGGGTTCGAACCCCACTTCTGACAACGATTTGTTTCATTTTAATAACTTGTATCTCATACTCAGGAAAGGCTTTTTTAGTATGGCAACAAGTGAGTGACTTTATGTGGCATAGAGATACGGGAGGTATTTTGGTGTTGTACTATAGCTTTATTTTCAAGGAAAACGTTTAAAAGCGTGTCAGGATGGCCGAGTGGTCTAAGGCGTCAGATTTAAGCTCTGATCCTCGTATGAGGGTGTGGGTTTGAACCCCACTTCTGACAACGATTTGTTTCATTTTAATAACTTGTATCTCAAACTCAGGAAAGGCTTTTCTAGTATGGCAACAAGTGAGTGGCTTTATGTGGCATAGAGATACGGGAGGTATTTTGGTGTTGTACTATAGCTTCATTTTCATGGAAATCGTTTAAAAGCGTGTCATGATGGCCGAGTGGTCTAAGGCGTCAGATTTAAGCTCTGATCCTCGTATGAGGGCGTGGGTTCGAACCCCACTTCTGACAACGATTTGTTTCATTTTAATAACTTGTATCTCATACTCAGGAAAGGCTTTTCTAGTATGGCAACAAGTGAGTGGCTTTATGTGGCATAGAGATACGGGAGGTATTTTGGTGTTGTACTATAGCTTCATTTTCAAGGAAAACGTTTAAAAGCGTGTCAGGATGGCCGAGTGGTCTAAGGCGTCAGATTTAAGCTCTGATCCTCGTATGAGGGCGTGGGTTCGAACCCCACTTCTGACAACAATTTGTTTCATTTTAATAACTTGTATCTCATACTCAGGAAAGGCTTTTCTAGTATGGCAACAAGTGAGTGGCTATATGTGGCATAGAGATACGGGAGGTATTTTGGTGTTGTACTATAGCTTCATTTTCAAGGAAATCATTTAAAAGCGTGTCAGGATGGCCGAGTGGTCTAAGGCGTAAGATTTAAGCTCTGATCCTCGTATGAAAGCGTGGGTTCGAACCCCACTTCTGACAACGATTTGTTTCATTTTAATAACTTGTATCTCATACTCAGGAAAGGCTTTTCTAGTATGGCAACAAGTGAGTGGCTTTATGTGGCTTTATGTGGCATAGAGATACGGGAGGTATTTTGGTGTTGTACTATAGCTTCATTTTCAAGGAAAACGTTTACAAGCGTGTCAGGATGGCCGAGTGGTCTAAGGCGTCAGATTTAAGCTCTGATCCTCGTATGAGGGCGTGGGTTCGAACCCCACTTCTGACAACGATTTGTTTCATTTTAATAATTTGTATCTCATACTCATGAAAGGCTTTTCTAGTATGGCAACAAGTGAGTGGCTTTATGTGGCATAGAGATACGGGAGGTATTTTGGTGTTGTACTATAGCTTTATTTTCAAGGAAAACGTTTAAAAGCGTGTCAGGATGGCCGAGTGGTCTAAGGCGTCAGACTTAAGCTCTGATCCTCGTATGAGGGTGTGGGTTTGAACCCCACTTCTGACAACGATTTGTTTCATTTTAATAACTTGTATCTCAAACTCAGGAAAGGCTTTTCTAGTATGGCAACAAGTGAGTGGCTTTATGTGGCATAGAGATACGGGAGGTATTTTGTTGTTGTACTATAGCTTCATTTTCATGGAAATCGTTTAAAAGCGTGTCATGATGGCCGAGTGGTCTAAGGCGTCAGATTTAAGCTCTGATCTTCGTATGAGGGCGTGGGTTCGAACCCCACTTCTGACAACGATTTGTTTCATTTTAATAACTTGTATCTCATACTCAGGAAAGGCTTTTCTAGTATGGCAACAAGTGAGTGGCTTTATGTGGCATAGAGATACGGGAGGTATTTTGGTGTTGTACTATAGCTTCATTTTCAAGGAAAACGTTTAAAAGCGTGTCAGGATGGCCGAGTGGTCTAAGGCGTCAGATTTAAGCTCTGATCCTCGTATGAGGGCGTGGGTTCGAACCCCACTTCTGACAACGATTGGTTTCATTTTAATAACTTGTATCTCATACTCAGGAAAGGCTTTTCTAGTATGGCAACAAGTGAGTGGCTTTATGTGGCATAGAGATACTAGAGGTATTTTCGTGTTGTACTATAGCTTCATTTTCAAGGAAAACGTTTAAAATCGTGTCAGGGTGGCCGAGTGGTCTAAGGCGTAAGATTTAAGCTCTGATCATCGTATGAAAGCGTAGGTTCGAACCCCACTCCTGACAACGATTTGTTTCATTTTAATAACTTGTATCCCATACTCAGGAAAGGCTTTTCTAGTATGGCAACAAGTGAGTGGCTTTATGTGGCATAGAGATACGGGAGGTATTTTGGTGTTATACTATAGCTTCATTTTCAAGGAAAACGTTTAAAAGCGTGTCAGGATGGCCGAGTGGTCTAAGGCGTCAGATTTAAGCTCTGATCCTCGTATGAGGGCGTGGGTTCGAACCCCACTTCTGACAACGATTTGTTTCATTTTAATAACTTGTATCTCATACTCAGGAAAGGCTTTTCTAGTATGGCAACAAGTGAGTGGCTTTATGTGGCATAGAGATACTAGAGGTATTTTCGTGTTGTACTATAGCTTCATTTTCAAGGAAAACGTTTAAAAGCGTGTCAGGATGGCCGAGTGGTCTAAGGCGTCAGATTTAAGCTCTGATCCTCGTATGAGGGCGTGGGTTCGAACCCCACTTCTGACAACGATTTGTTTCATTTTAATAACTTGTATCTCATACTCAGGAAAGGCTTTTTTAGTATGGCAACAAGTGAGTGACTTTATGTGGCATAGAGATACGGGAGGTATTTTGGTGTTGTACTATAGCTTTATTTTCAAGGAAAACGTTTAAAAGCGTGTCAGGATGGCCGAGTGGTCTAAGGCGTCAGATTTAAGCTCTGATCCTCGTATGAGGGTGTGGGTTTGAACCCCACTTCTGACAACGATTTGTTTCATTTTAATAACTTGTATCTCAAACTCAGGAAAGGCTTTTCTAGTATGGCAACAAGTGAGTGGCTTTATGTGGCATAGAGATACGGGAGGTATTTTGGTGTTGTACTATAGCTTCATTTTCATGGAAATCGTTTAAAAGCGTGTCATGATGGCCGAGTGGTCTAAGGCGTCAGATTTAAGCTCTGATCCTCGTATGAGGGCGTGGGTTCGAACCCCACTTCTGACAACGATTTGTTTCATTTTAATAACTTGTATCTCATACTCAGGAAAGGCTTTTCTAGTATGGCAACAAGTGAGTGGCTTTATGTGGCATAGAGATACGGGAGGTATTTTGGTGTTGTACTATAGCTTCATTTTCAAGGAAAACGTTTAAAAGCGTGTCAGGATGGCCGAGTGGTCTAAGGCGTCAGATTTAAGCTCTGATCCTCGTATGAGGGCGTGGGTTCGAACCCCACTTCTGACAACAATTTGTTTCATTTTAATAACTTGTATCTCATACTCAGGAAAGGCTTTTCTAGTATGGCAACAAGTGAGTGGCTATATGTGGCATAGAGATACGGGAGGTATTTTGGTGTTGTACTATAGCTTCATTTTCAAGGAAATCATTTAAAAGCGTGTCAGGATGGCCGAGTGGTCTAAGGCGTAAGATTTAAGCTCTGATCCTCGTATGAAAGCGTGGGTTCGAACCCCACTTCTGACAACGATTTGTTTCATTTTAATAACTTGTATCTCATACTCAGGAAAGGCTTTTCTAGTATGGCAACAAGTGAGTGGCTTTATGTGGCTTTATGTGGCATAGAGATACGGGAGGTATTTTGGTGTTGTACTATAGCTTCATTTTCAAGGAAAACGTTTACAAGCGTGTCAGGATGGCCGAGTGGTCTAAGGCGTCAGATTTAAGCTCTGATCCTCGTATGAGGGCGTGGGTTCGAACCCCACTTCTGACAACGATTTGTTTCATTTTAATAATTTGTATCTCATACTCATGAAAGGCTTTTCTAGTATGGCAACAAGTGAGTGGCTTTATGTGGCATAGAGATACGGGAGGTATTTTGGTGTTGTACTATAGCTTTATTTTCAAGGAAAACGTTTAAAAGCGTGTCAGGATGGCCGAGTGGTCTAAGGCGTCAGACTTAAGCTCTGATCCTCGTATGAGGGTGTGGGTTTGAACCCCACTTCTGACAACGATTTGTTTCATTTTAATAACTTGTATCTCAAACTCAGGAAAGGCTTTTCTAGTATGGCAACAAGTGAGTGGCTTTATGTGGCATAGAGATACGGGAGGTATTTTGTTGTTGTACTATAGCTTCATTTTCATGGAAATCGTTTAAAAGCGTGTCATGATGGCCGAGTGGTCTAAGGCGTCAGATTTAAGCTCTGATCTTCGTATGAGGGCGTGGGTTCGAACCCCACTTCTGACAACGATTTGTTTCATTTTAATAACTTGTATCTCATACTCAGGAAAGGCTTTTCTAGTATGGCAACAAGTGAGTGGCTTTATGTGGCATAGAGATACGGGAGGTATTTTGGTGTTGTACTATAGCTTCATTTTCAAGGAAAACGTTTAAAAGCGTGTCAGGATGGCCGAGTGGTCTAAGGCGTCAGATTTAAGCTCTGATCCTCGTATGAGGGCGTGGGTTCGAACCCCACTTCTGACAACGATTTGTTTCGTTTTAATAACTTGTATCTCATACTCAGGAAAGGCTTTTCTAGTATGGCAACAAGTGAGTGGCTTTATGTCGCATAGAGATACGGGAGGTATTTTGGTGTTGTACTATAGCTTCATTTTCAAGGAAATCGTTCAAAAGCGTGTCAGGATGGCCGAGTGGTCTAAGGCGTCAGATTTAAGCTCTGATCCTCGTATGAGGGCGTGGGTTCGAACCCCACTTCTGACAACAATTTGTTTCATTTTAATAACTTGTATCTCATACTCAGGAAAGGCTTTTCTAGTATGGCAACAAGTGAGTGGCTATATGTGGCATAGAGATACGGGAGGTATTTTGGTGTTGTACTATAGCTTCATTTTCAAGGAAATCATTTAAAAGCGTGTCAGGATGGCCGAGTGGTCTAAGGCGTAAGATTTAAGCTCTGATCCTCGTATGAAAGCGTGGGTTCGAACCCCACTTCTGACAACGATTTGTTTCATTTTAATAACTTGTATCTCATACTCAGGAAAGGCTTTTCTAGTATGGCAACAAGTGAGTGGCTTTATGTGGCTTTATGTGGCATAGAGATACGGGAGGTATTTTGGTGTTGTACTATAGCTTCATTTTCAAGGAAAACGTTTACAAGCGTGTCAGGATGGCCGAGTGGTCTAAGGCGTCAGATTTAAGCTCTGATCCTCGTATGAGGGCGTGGGTTCGAACCCCACTTCTGACAACGATTTGTTTCATTTTAATAATTTGTATCTCATACTCATGAAAGGCTTTTCTAGTATGGCAACAAGTGAGTGGCTTTATGTGGCATAGAGATACGGGAGGTATTTTGGTGTTGTACTATAGCTTCATTTTCATGGAAATCGTTTAAAAGCGTGTCATGATGGCCGAGTGGTCTAAGGCGTCAGATTTAAGCTCTGATCTTCGTATGAGGGCGTGGGTTCGAACCCCACTTCTGACAACGATTTGTTTCATTTTAATAACTTGTATCTCATACTCAGGAAAGGCTTTTCTAGTATGGCAACAAGTGAGTGGCTTTATGTGGCATAGAGATACGGGAGGTATTTTGGTGTTGTACTATAGCTTCATTTTCAAGGAAAACGTTTAAAAGCGTGTCAGGATGGCCGAGTGGTCTAAGGCGTCAGATTTAAGCTCTGATCCTCGTATGAGGGCGTGGGTTCGAACCCCACTTCTGACAACGATTTGTTTCGTTTTAATAACTTGTATCTCATACTCAGGAAAGGCTTTTCTAGTATGGCAACAAGTGAGTGGCTTTATGTCGCATAGAGATACGGGAGGTATTTTGGTGTTGTACTATAGCTTCATTTTCAAGGAAATCGTTCAAAAGCGTGTCAGGATGGCCGAGTGGTCTAAGGCGTCAGATTTAAGCTCTGATCCTCGTATGAGGGCGTGGGTTCGAACCCCACTTCTGACAACAATTTGTTTCATTTTAATAACTTGTATCTCATACTCAGGAAAGGCTTTTCTAGTATGGCAACAAGTGAGTGGCTTTATGTGGCATAGAGATACGGGAGGTATTTTGGTGTTGTACTATAGCTTCATTTTCAAGGAAATCATTTAAAAGCGTGTCAGGATGGCCGAGTGGTCTAAGGCGTAAGATTTAAGCTCTGATCCTCGTATGAAAGCGTGGGTTCGAACCCCACTTCTGACAACGATTGGTTTCATTTTAATAACTTGTATCTCATACTCAGGAAAGGCTTTTCTAGTATGGCAACAAGTGAGTGGCTTTATGTGGCATAGAGATACGGGAGGTATTTTGGTGTTGTACTATAGCTTCATTTTCAAGGAAAACGTTTACAAGCGTGTCAGGATGGCCGAGTGGTCTAAGGCGTCAGATTTAAGCTCTGATCCTCGTATGAGGGCGTGGGTTCGAACCCCACTTCTGACAACGATTTGTCTCATTTTAATAATTTGTATCTCATACTCAGGAAAGGCTTTTCTAATATGGCAACAAGTGAGTGGCTTTATGTGGCATAGAGATACGGGAGGTATTTTGGTGTTGTACTATAGCTTTATTTTCAAGGAAAACGTTTAAAAGCGTGTCAGGATGGCCGAGTGGTCTAAGGCTTCAGACTTAAGCTCTAATCCTCGTATGAGGGTGTGGGTTTGAACCCCACTTCTGACAACGATTTGTTTCATTTTAATAACTTGTATCTCATACTCAGGAAAGGCTTTTCTAGTATGGCAACAAGTGAGTGGCTTTATGTGGCATAGAGATACGGGAGGTATTTTGGTGTTGTACTATAGCTTCATTTTCAAGGAAATCGTTCAAAAGCGTGTCAGGATGGCCGAGTGGTCTAAGGCGTCAGATTTAAGCTCTGATCCTCGTATGAGGGCGTGGGTTCGAACCCCACTTCTGACAACAATTTGTTTCATTTTAATAACTTGTATCTCATACTCAGGAAAGGCTTTTCTAGTATGGCAACAAGTGAGTGGCTATATGTGGCATAGAGATACGGGAGGTATTTTGGTGTTGTACTATAGCTTCATTTTCAAGGAAATCATTTAAAAGCGTGTCAGGATGGCCGAGTGGTCTAAGGCGTAAGATTTAAGCTCTGATCCTCGTATGAAAGCGTGGGTTCGAACCCCACTTCTGACAACGATTTGTTTCATTTTAATAACTTGTATCTCATACTCAGGAAAGGCTTTTCTAGTATGGCAACAAGTGAGTGGCTTTATGTGGCTTTATGTGGCATAGAGATACGGGAGGTATTTTGGTGTTGTACTATAGCTTCATTTTCAAGGAAAACGTTTACAAGCGTGTCAGGATGGCCGAGTGGTCTAAGGCGTCAGATTTAAGCTCTGATCCTCGTATGAGGGCGTGGGTTCGAACCCCACTTCTGACAACGATTTGTTTCATTTTAATAATTTGTATCTCATACTCATGAAAGGCTTTTCTAGTATGGCAACAAGTGAGTGGCTTTATGTGGCATAGAGATACGGGAGGTATTTTGGTGTTGTACTATAGCTTTATTTTCAAGGAAAACGTTTAAAAGCGTGTCAGGATGGCCGAGTGGTCTAAGGCGTCAGACTTAAGCTCTGATCCTCGTATGAGGGTGTGGGTTTGAACCCCACTTCTGACAACGATTTGTTTCATTTTAATAACTTGTATCTCAAACTCAGGAAAGGCTTTTCTAGTATGGCAACAAGTGAGTGGCTTTATGTGGCATAGAGATACGGGAGGTATTTTGTTGTTGTACTATAGCTTCATTTTCATGGAAATCGTTTAAAAGCGTGTCATGATGGCCGAGTGGTCTAAGGCGTCAGATTTAAGCTCTGATCCTCGTATGAGGGCGTGGGTTCGAACCCCACTTCTGACAACGATTTGTTTCATTTTAATAACTTGTATTTCATACTCAGGAAAGGCTTTTCTAGTATGGCAACAAGTGAGTGGCTTTATGTGGCATAGAGATACGGGAGGTATTTTGGTGTTGTACTATAGCTTCATTTTCAAGGAAAACGTTTAAAAGCGTGTCAGGATGGCCGAGTGGTCTAAGGCGTCAGATTTAAGCTCTGATCCTCGTATGAGGGCGTGGGTTCGAACCCCACTTCTGACAACGATTTGTTTCGTTTTAATAACTTGTATCTCATACTCAGGAAAGGCTTTTCTAGTATGGCAACAAGTGAGTGGCTTTATGTCGCATAGAGATACGGGAGGTATTTTGGTGTTGTACTATAGCTTCATTTTCAAGGAAATCGTTCAAAAGCGTGTCAGGATGGCCGAGTGGTCTAAGGCGTCAGATTTAAGCTCTGATCCTCGTATGAGGGCGTGGGTTCGAACCCCACTTCTGACAACAATTTGTTTCATTTTAATAACTTGTATCTCATACTCAGGAAAGGCTTTTCTAGTATGGCAACAAGTGAGTGGCTTTATGTGGCATAGAGATACGGGAGGTATTTTGGTGTTGTACTATAGCTTCATTTTCAAGGAAATCATTTAAAAGCGTGTCAGGATGGCCGAGTGGTCTAAGGCGTAAGATTTAAGCTCTGATCCTCGTATGAAAGCGTGGGTTCGAACCCCACTTCTGACAACGATTGGTTTCATTTTAATAACTTGTATCTCATACTCAGGAAAGGCTTTTCTAGTATGGCAACAAGTGAGTGGCTTTATGTGGCATAGAGATACGGGAGGTATTTTGGTGTTGTACTATAGCTTCATTTTCAAGGAAAACGTTTACAAGCGTGTCAGGATGGCCGAGTGGTCTAAGGCGTCAGATTTAAGCTCTGATCCTCGTATGAGGGCGTGGGTTCGAACCCCACTTCTGACAACGATTTGTCTCATTTTAATAATTTGTATCTCATACTCAGGAAAGGCTTTTCTAATATGGCAACAAGTGAGTGGCTTTATGTGGCATAGAGATACGGGAGGTATTTTGGTGTTGTACTATAGCTTTATTTTCAAGGAAAACGTTTAAAAGCGTGTCAGGATGGCCGAGTGGTCTAAGGCTTCAGACTTAAGCTCTGATCCTCGTATGAGGGTGTGGGTTTGAACCCCACTTCTGACAACGATTTGTTTCATTTTAATAACTTGTATATCATACTCAGGAAAGGCTTTTCTAGTATGGCAACAAGTGAGTGGCTTTATGTGGCATAGAGATACGGGAGGTATTTTGGTGTTGTACTATAGCTTCATTTTCAAGGAAATCGTTTAAAAGCGTGTCAGGATGGCCGAGTGGTCTAAGGCGTCAGATTTAAGCTCTGATCCTCGTATGAGGGCGTGGGTTCGAACCCCACTTCTGACAACGATTTGTTTCATTTTAATAACTTGTATCTCATACTCAGGAAAGGCTTTTCTAGTATGGCAACAAGTGAGTGGCTTTATGTGGCATAGAGATACTAGAGGTATTTTCGTGTTGTACTATAGCTTCATTTTCAAGGAAAACGTTTAAAATCGTGTCAGGGTGGCCGAGTGGTCTAAGGCGTAAGATTTAAGCTCTGATCCTCGTATGAAAGCGTGGGTTCGAACCCCACTTCTGACAACGATTTGTTTCATTTTAATAACTTGTATCTCATACTCAGGAAAGGCTTTTCTAGTATGGCAACAAGTGAGTGGCTTTATGTGGCATAGAGATACGGGAGGTATTTTGGTGTTGTACTATAGCTTCATTTTCAAGGAAAACGTTTAAAAGCGTGTCAGGATGGCCGAGTGGTCTAAGGCGTCAGATTTAAGCTCTGATCCTCGTATGAGGGCGTGGGTTCGAACCCCACTTCTGACAACGATTTGTTTCATTTTAATAACTTGTATCTCATACTCAGGAAAGGATTTCTAGTATGGCAACAAGTGAGTGGCTTTATGTGGCATAGAGATACGGGAGGTATTTTGGTGTTGTACTATAGCTTTATTTTCAAGGAAAACGTTTAAAAGCGTGTCAGGATGGCCGAGTGGTCTAAGGCGTCAGACTTAAGCTCTGATCCTCGTATGAGGGCGTGGGTTCGAACCCCACTTCTGACAACGATTTGTTTCATTTTAATAACTTGTATCTCATACTCAGGAAAGGATTTCTAGTATGGCAACAAGTGAGTGGCTTTATGTGGCATAGAGATACGGGAGGTATTTTGGTGTTGTACTATAGCTTCATTTTCAAGGAAAACGTTTAAAAGCGTGTCAGGATGGCCGAGTGGTCTAAGGCGTCAGATTTAAGCTCTGATCCTCGTATGAGGGCGTGGGTTCGAACCCCACTTCTGACAACGATTTGTTTCATTTTAATAACTTGTATCTCATACTCAGGAAAGGATTTCTAGTATGGCAACAAGTGAGTGGCTTTATGTGGCATAGAGATACGGGAGGTATTTTGGTGTTGTACTATAGCTTTATTTTCAAGGAAAACGTTTAAAAGCGTGTCAGGATGGCCGAGTGGTCTAAGGCGTCAGACTTAAGCTCTGATCCTCGTATGAGGGTGTGGGTTTGAAGCCCACTTCTGACAACGATTTGTTTCATTTTAATAACTTGTATATAATACTCAGGAAAGGCTTTTCTAGTATGGCAACAAGTGAGTGGCTTTGTGTGGCATAGAGATACGGGAGGTATTTTGGTGTTGTACTATAGCTTCATTTTCAAGGAAAACGTTTAAAAGCGTGTCAGGATGGCCGAGTGGTCTAAGGCGTCAGATTTAAGCTCTCATCCTCGTATGAGGGCGTGGGTTCGAACCCCACTTCTGACAACGATTTGTTTCATTTTAATAACTTGTATCTCATACTCAGGAAAGGCTTTTCTAGTATGGCAACAAGTGAGTGGCTTTATGTGGCATAGAGATACGGGAGGTATTTTCGTGTTGTACTATAGCTTCATTTTCAAGGAAAACGTTTAAAATCGTGTCAGGGTGGCCGAGTGGTCTAAGGCGTAAGATTTAAGCTCAGATCCTCGTATGAAAGCGTGGGTTCGAACCCCACTTCTGACAACGATTTGTTTCATTTTAATAACTTGTATCTCATACTCAGGAAAGGCTTTTCTAGTATGGCAACAAGTGAGTGGCTTTATGTGGCATAGAGATACGGGAGGTATTTTGGTGTTGTACTATAGCTTTATTTTCAAGGAAAACGTTTAAAAGCGTGTCAGGATGGCCGAGTGGTCTAAGGCGTCAGACTTAAGCTCTGATCCTCGTATGAGGGCGTGGGTTCGAACCCCACTTCTGACAACGATTTGTTTCATTTTAATAACTTGTATCTCATACTCAGGAAAGGATTTCTAGTATGGCAACAAGTGAGTGGCTTTATGTGGCATAGAGATACGGGAGGTATTTTGGTGTTGTACTATAGCTTCATTTTCAAGGAAAACGTTTAAAAGCGTGTCAGGATGGCCGAGTGGTCTAAGGCGTCAGATTTAAGCTCTGATCCTCGTATGAGGGCGTGGGTTCGAACCCCACTTCTGACAACGATTTGTTTCATTTTAATAACTTGTATCTCATACTCAGGAAAGGATTTCTAGTATGGCAACAAGTGAGTGGCTTTATGTGGCATAGAGATACGGGAGGTATTTTGGTGTTGTACTATAGCTTTATTTTCAAGGAAAACGTTTAAAAGCGTGTCAGGATGGCCGAGTGGTCTAAGGCGTCAGACTTAAGCTCTGATCCTCGTATGAGGGTGTGGGTTTGAAGCCCACTTCTGACAACGATTTGTTTCATTTTAATAACTTGTATATAATACTCAGGAAAGGCTTTTCTAGTATGGCAACAAGTGAGTGGCTTTGTGTGGCATAGAGATACGGGAGGTATTTTGGTGTTGTACTATAGCTTCATTTTCAAGGAAAACGTTTAAAAGCGTGTCAGGATGGCCGAGTGGTCTAAGGCGTCAGATTTAAGCTCTCATCCTCGTATGAGGGCGTGGGTTCGAACCCCACTTCTGACAACGATTTGTTTCATTTTAATAACTTGTATCTCATACTCAGGAAAGGCTTTTCTAGTATGGCAACAAGTGAGTGGCTTTATGTGGCATAGAGATACGGGAGGTATTTTCGTGTTGTACTATAGCTTCATTTTCAAGGAAAACGTTTAAAATCGTGTCAGGGTGGCCGAGTGGTCTAAGGCGTAAGATTTAAGCTCAGATCCTCGTATGAAAGCGTGGGTTCGAACCCCACTTCTGACAACGATTTGTTTCATTTTAATAACTTGTATCTCATACTCAGGAAAGGCTTTTCTAGTATGGCAACAAGTGAGTGGCTTTATGTGGCATAGAGATACTAGAGGTATTTTCGTGTTGTACTATAGCTTCATTTTCAAGGAAAACGTTTAAAATCGTGTCAGGGTGGCCGAGTGGTCTAAGGCGTAAGATTTAAGCTCTGATCCTCGTATGAAAGCGTGGGTTCGAACCCCACTTCTGACAACGATTTGTTTCATTTTAATAACTTGTATCTCATACTCAGGAAAGGCTTTTCTAGTATGGCAACAAGTGAGTGGCTTTATGTGGCTTTATGTGGCATAGAGATACGGGAGGTATTTTGGTGTTGTACTATAGCTTCATTTTCAAGGAAAACGTTTACAAGCGTGTCAGGATGGCCGAGTGGTCTAAGGCGTCAGATTTAAGCTCTGATCCTCGTATGAGGGCGTGGGTTCGAACCCCACTTCTGACAACGATTTGTTTCATTTTAATAATTTGTATCTCATACTCAGGAAAGGCTTTTCTAGTATGGCAACAAGTGAGTGGCTTTATGTGGCATAGAGATACGGGAGGTATTTTGGTGTTGTACTATAGCTTTATTTTCAAGGAAAACGTTTAAAAGCGTGTCAGGATGGCCGAGTGGTCTAAGGCGTCAGACTTAAGCTCTGATCCTCGTATGAGGGTGTGGGTTTGAACCCCACTTCTGACAACGATTTGTTTCATTTTAATAACTTGTATCTCAAACTCAGGAAAGGCTTTTCTAGTATGGCAACAAGTGAGTGGCTTTATGTGGCATAGAGATACGGGAGGTATTTTGTTGTTGTACTATAGCTTCATTTTCATGGAAATCGTTTAAAAGCGTGTCATGATGGCCGAGTGGTCTAAGGCGTCAGATTTAAGCTCTGATCCTCGTATGAGGGCGTGGGTTCGAACCCCACTTCTGACAACGATGTGTTTCATTTTAATAACTTGTATCTCATACTCAGGAAAGGCTTTTCTAGTATGGCAACAAGTGAGTGGCTTTATGTGGCATAGAGATACGGGAGGTATTTTGGTGTTGTACTATAGCTTCATTTTCAAGGAAAACGTTTAAAAGCGTGTCAGGATGGCCGAGTGGTCTAAGGCGTCAGATTTAAGCTCTGATCCTCGTATGAGGGCGTGGGTTCGAACCCCACTTCTGACAACGATTTGTTTCATTTTAATAACTTGTATCTCAAACTCAGGAAAGGCTTTTCTAGTATGGCAACAAGTGAGTGGCTTTATGTGGCATAGAGATACGGGAGGTATTTTGTTGTTGTACTATAGCTTCATTTTCATGGAAATCGTTTAAAAGCGTGTCATGATGGCCGAGTGGTCTAAGGCGTCAGATTTAAGCTCTGATCCTCGTATGAGGGCGTGGGTTCGAACCCCACTTCTGACAACGATTTGTTTCATTTTAATAACTTGTATCTCATACTCAGGAAAGGCTTTTCTAGTATGGCAACAAGTGAGTGGCTTTATGTGGCATAGAGATACGGGAGGTATTTTGGTGTTGTACTATAGCTTCATTTTCAAGGAAAACGTTTAAAAGCGTGTCAGGATGGCCGAGTGGTCTAAGGCGTCAGATTTAAGCTCTGATCCTCGTATGAGGGCGTGGGTTCGAACCCCACTTCTGACAACGATTTGTTTCATTTTAATAACTTGTATCTCATACTCAGGAAAGGCTTTTCTAGTATGGCAACAAGTGAGTGGCTTTATGTGGCATAGAGATACGGGAGGTATTTTGGTGTTGTACTATAGCTTCATTTTCAAGGAAAACGTTTAAAAGCGTGTCAGGATGGCCGAGTGGTCTAAGGCGTCAGATTTAAGCTCTGATCCTCGTATGAGGGCGTGGGTTCGAACCCCACTTCTGACAACGATTTGTTTCATTTTAATAACTTGTATCTCATACTCAGGAAAGGCTTTTCTAGTATGGCAACAAGTGAGTGGCTTTATGTGGCATAAGTAGTATAGGGCTACAGTTCGTACCACGGTAGAGGTATAAAGTAGGTGCGTGGGAACTGGGTCACTGGGTCATGGGAACTGGGTCATGGTAACTGGGTCATGGGAACTGGGTCATGGGAACTGGAGCGTGGGAACTGGAGCACGCCGCCGCCGCCGCCGCGGTGAATCTTCGCGAGTTCCCCGCGAGTTCCTTCCCCCCTCACCCCCGCGGGGTTTACCGCGCGCGCCGCGAGTTCCTTCCCCCATTTTAACTTCGCGCGTGGCGCTAGTTTCGTACTATTCAATTCCAGGAAAAATTCTATTGTTAAATTCTTACTATCTACGTAGTGATTAATGCTTTTGGCATATATTCTATAGACCCATACTTATAGAGAGTATCATAGACTTATGGTGATAACTTATAGCGTATGAATACAGTTGTATTGTTATAGTGAAATCAATTCTAAATAAAGGAATAGGGTAATAGAATTTAAGCTTAGCAATAACAATGGAATCAAAATTAAGCCGAGTATATTACGATTCTGAAAACCCTCTTAGTTACGGAAGCGCAAATAAATTGAAACAAGGAGTAAAAAGTATTTCAAAGAAAAAAATTGAGACTTGGCTTCAGTCTCAACCCACATACACTATTCATAAACCAAGGAGAATAAACTTCCCTCGAAATCAAACTTATGCTACAACAGCTGATGAAGTATTTCAATGCGATCTAATTGATCTACGACGTATCAAAAAGCATAACAAAGGTTTTCAATACATTTTGACTATAATAGACGTATTCTCAAAATATGCCTGGAGTTTTCCTTTAAAGAATAAAACTAGTAGAGAAGTTTTAAGCGCATTTCAGAAAGCGATCAAAGAGAGAAAGCCTTTGCGTATTAATGTTGACCAAGGCAGTGAATTTCTATCAAAATTGTTTAAAGAATATTTGAAGAAAGAGGGTATTCAACTCTATACAAGTGTTGGAAGGATAAAGTGCGGTGTTATTGAAAGATTTAACAGAACGTTAAAGGATAAAATATTCAAACTATTTACAAGAACGAAAAAATATAATTATATTGGTAGTTTGCCAAAAATCATGAAGGCCTATAACTCTAGTACGCATTCAAGTATTGGTTTCGCTCCAAAAGATGTTAATATCGAAAATGAACATTTAGTATGGCAGCGTTTGTATGGCAATCAAAAACCTGCTAAACCCCCAAAGTTAAAGATTGGTGATTTTGTCAGACTGTCAAAGAGTAAACCTCTTTTCGAAAAGGGTTATAAAGGTTATTGGACGAGGGAAATATTTACCGTATCAAAAGTTCTTTACAGAAATCCAGTTTGTTACGTAGTTAAAGATTACAACGACGAAGAAATAAGAGGTGCCTTTTACGAATGCGAACTTCAAAAAGTAGTCTACTGATATATGTCTATTGGCAAATAAATAAATGTTCATTTTAATCTAGTTAACCATGTCGAACGATTCATTTTATGTTACACTCGTAAGTTCGGCTTCTATGAATGTCTTTCCGGATAACACGCAATCTCATTTTAAAGTTCAGTTACCAGCTCCTTTAAACTTAGTTGGTAATTGGCATGTGGGGCTTGCCGAAGCATTTTTACCCCAGGCCTGGGATAATGTATCCGGCGAGTATTTATATTTCAATGCTGGAGTACATGACTATACTGAAAACAGCTGGGACCAGTATAAGATACAACTTGTCGCGGGAAACTTGCGTGGAGACGAATACGATGTTTATAAGAGTTTAATTAAATCTATTAATAATACCATACCCCTCGAAATACGACGGTCGGTTTATATGTTTATCACCTACAGTGATGACAATGAGAAGGCTTTTTGCGCTCTGAGAGCTAAAAATGGATATGAAGTTCAAATACCGGAAGAAATGGGTAAAATCTTGGGCTTACCCTTCATGGATTGGATCAAAGAGAGATACACTTTTCCCGAAGAACTGATTAAAAGAAAGAAAGACGATCCTTTAGAACTAAATAGTTCCAATAATTTTTTACATATAAGAAAAAGAAAAGGCCCAACGAATCCAAGGGAAATTACTCTGCAAATTCAACCCGGCCAGTATAACCACATTGAAAATGTTATTGAAGCAATGCGCCATGCAATTCCTCGAGAACACAGTAGTAATTTTGTAATTAAGCTTAATCCCGACGGAAAAGTAAACGTAAAATGTGAAAATAACTATTATTTGTGTTTTAACAAAAATCAGTCTGGTCTAGGTAGACTATTAGGGTTTCACATGGACCAAATGGATAGACCCCTTATGGATGAAACTGGAAAAAGTGTTGCCGATATAGACAAGGGTACGGCTAGTTTGTATATTTATACAAATTTAATTCTACCACAAGTGGTTGGTGACGTTTATGCCCCTCTTCTGAGGGTTATACCAATAATAAATGATAAATCTTCTAGCTTAGCTGTACATAGGTTTCAAAACATTGATTATTACCCTTTAAGATGTCCATCATTTGAAATGATCGAAATTGATATGAGGACAGATTTCGGAGAAAATATTATGTTTAAATTAAACAAGTCCGTCATAAAACTTCATTTCATTCTCAAGCATGTCACGAAGTAACATATATCTAAACTACTACTTAAGCCAAACCGGAAATGGTCTTAATCACTTCCGGGGGCCTGTATTTCAAAGAGGAAACGGTCTCGGAAGTATCTTCAAAAGTTTAATTAGATATATTACACCGATATTTCGACCAGCAGGTAAAGTGTTAGGTAGGGAAGCTCTCAGAACGGGGTCGAGAATAGCAGGGGATCTCGTAGCAGGAAGAAACCTAAGAGAATCATTGAAATCAAATTTGAGCGAAGCAGGATCAAATTTACTACAAAAGGCTAGCCAACACTTGGCTCAACAACAAACGGGCCAAGGACTTCGCAGAAAGCTGAAGCCTAAAAAGCGATCAAAAAAGAGAAAAAGAACGAAAACCGATTTTCTCGATTAAAAATAACAATGGTTGAAGGAATGATGTCTGAACTGGATTTGTTCGCGGAGCCACCAACAAATTACAACATAGAAAATAGTGATTATGCTATGTATAAAGCTTTGGCTTCGCTTTCTGATGATGGACCAATTGAATTTTTTATCCCTGGATCTAATGACGTCTTTATGGATTTGTCTAAAACCTTATTGCAAGTTCGAGTCAAACTAGTTAAGGAGGATGGATCTTCTTTAACTTCCCAAGACAAGGACGTTGGTCCTACAAATTTATTACACGCATCTTTATTTAGTCAAGTTGACGTATTTTTTGGAGATACGCAAGTTAATACACCAACGAATGCCTACCCATATTTGGCATTTTTTGAAACACATTTAAACTATGGTACAAGTGCCAAAAAGTCTTATCTTTCTTCAAAAATGTATTACAAAGATGACCCTGTGGACGCTAGTAAAATGTTTTTACCGGCGTCAAACAACGACAAGAATGGAATGCTGAAACGAAGAGATCGGGCTGCCCTATCGAAACGCATTGATATGTTGGGTGATTTACATTTGGATGTATGTCGAATGAGTCGATTTCTCATTAATAATATTGATGTACGGTTTCGCTTCATAAAGTCAGTTAATGAATTTGCAATTATATCTACAGCAGCACTTAATCCTAAATTTAAAATTAAAATTGACGATGTTACATTATTTATAAAAAAGATTAAAATAAATAATGAGATTATGTTAGCTCAGGCGATGGTACACGAAAAGCACAATGTAATTTATCCAATTAACAGAACAGTGTTAAAATACTTTTCCATCAGTAGCGGTTCCACTGACATTATACGAGAAAATGTCTTTATGGAAAGACAACCATCACGCGTAGTTATCGGCTTAGTTAGAACAACGGCCTTTAATGGAGCCCTAGATTTGAATAGCTTTGAATTCAATCATTTTAATTTAAGCTACTTGGCACTAACAATTGGAAATCAAACATATCCCAATCCTCCGTTTACACCCCACTATGCCGTTAACGAGTATTCCAGAGAGTACCTCTCAAACTATACGGCCTTGGATTTGTTCAAAAGTAATAAAGGAAACTGTATTACCTTCGAAGAATTTAAAGAGGGTAACGCTCTGTACGCGTTCGATCTTACACCGGAAGAACAAGCGGGCGCTGAACATTTGTCAAGAAACAAACAGGGAAGCCTAAGAATATCTATGAAGTTCAAATCTCCGCTAGTCCATAACGTAACTGTAATAGTGTACGCCGAGTTTGAATCTGAAATTATTATTTCTAAAGATCGTACCGTGATTTATAACCCATCGGGATAATGAATACGGTGGAAATAATCGAAATTTTAACGTGTGAACCTGTAACAAGACCTTTTTTCCTCGGTGTATTTGCTTTCGATCAAAAACCATTACCGCCAAAGCAAGCTAAATATTGCTTTTGTCTAAATACGGAACCTTCATCGAGTCCAGGACTTCATTGGTTAGCTATATATGTAAATAATAACGTAGGGAACTTTTTTGATTCTTATGGGAATGATCCCTCTTATTATAATCTTAGCGATCTTTATGTCTACGCTAAAGAATGGTTTATAAACCCTGTACCTGTTCAATATCCATTATCTTTAACATGCGGTTTACATTGTATTTTTTATCTAGTTAATGCCTGTTACGGTTATAATCTAAATGTTATTATTCAAGATTTATATAAACCAAATGATTTAATGTATAATGAAGCTTTGGTTCTATTGTTTTTATGTAATCATTTGTTGAAACATCAAAATAAATATTGCAATCAATAAAAAAAAACGTTTATTTAAATTTTTCTTTCCATAGTGTAGTGGGTACAACAGTTTTTTTATCTTTTCTGGTTTTACGTTTAGAATGAAGAGGCGAATATAGTTCTTGAAATTTTTTAA
This sequence comes from Phalangium opilio, assembly GCF_054372755.1. NCBI lineage: Eukaryota > Metazoa > Arthropoda > Arachnida > Opiliones > Phalangiidae > Phalangium > Phalangium opilio. Next base: position 4,519,818 of record NW_028324195.1, read on the forward strand.
ATTCATCTAATGATTGAGCCACGCTGTTTTTACGTAGAGTTTTTTTTCTTTTGGGTGGTGGAGACTTAGCCGCTATAGCCGTAGCCGTAAATGGCTGCCATGTCAAGGTGGACCCACTAGGTGGTGCTTGAAAAATGGTGGAACCCTGTGCAGAAGCGGTAGGCATAATGGGGGTAGTTGCGTGTATTCCTGTTAGGCTCGGAGTAATGGGTAAAGTAGCGGTAGAAGTAGAAACCACCGGGGTAGAAGGTAGCGCTGGATAAGTTGTAGGAGGTGCCGATACAGTTTTTACGGTAATGGGTTGTACTAGTTTCTTCATATTTAAATATTTTTGCAGGGTTTCCAAGTATTCTCTAAGTTTAGTTTCTGTAGACCCGGACTTTCGAAGAATGTTATGCATTTCTTGATCTAGCTCAGATAATTCTTTATCCACCGGGTCCAAAATGGTATTGGCAGGCACCAAAACCATTTTCTTCATGTTAAACTTTTTATAGCTGAGATAGCACTAGGGATAATACTAGCCAGTAACATTGGCCAAAAGGCTCCGCCTGATTGATTAATCATCAACTGACGCTTCTTACTTAATGGCAAAGACTTTTGAGCCAATAGCCTTATAACTCTCCTGTGACGTTTTAAATGATTTTTTAGTTTGGAGGTCAAAGGTATCCCGCCGTGTGTAATGTTAAAACAAATATTACAAAGCGTCTTTAATTGATCTTTGGTACTGTTTTTTAGAATGTGTTTTCTTTGAATTTTATTGCTTCGTTTAAGCAAAGTTAGGTAGGGGTATTTCTTACGAAGTGAGACCGGCAGAATCATTGTATTAAATAGATTAAAAATGCGCCGTCACTCTTTCTTATTCGTCGATAAATACGTACATATTTCCATCTGGAGGGAGGACATTTGTTCTAACTCGTAGACATTCATCCGTGGCTTGATGACAGTCAATCAAAATGTACGAGTGCGGCTTTTCTGTAGCAATGGCGTAGGCCTTCACTAGAAACTGACTTTTTCTAGGAAAAACTTGCCTACTTAAAAATTGTATTGGCGATGAATCCCTGGGACATTTGAATATTAAAATATAAACGCAATTTAGGCTAATCAATCTGAACTCTTTATTTTTACTAAATAAGCTCTGTGTAATTAAAATTATGCTGGTATTATAGTGGTGACTCCCCTTAATAAACATATCAGCTATTTCTTTACTATTACCACATTCTGAAGCTAAATCATCCAACACCAGGAGGTTATTTTGATTTCTATTCCAAAATTCTTCGTTATTCGGAGGTAACCCTTCCAAAAATTCTATTTCAGGGATTTCCCTTTTCAGATCATCAAATTTATTTTGGTAAATTGAATAGCAATAAACTATCCGATCTGGTTTTGGACTAATCATGCATGTTCTATATCTTAATAAATTAAAAACCCACGATGATTTACCACACATGCTAGAGCCTGCACATAACATCTGAAAGGGCGCCACAAATTTTATTCGACACGCCATGGTTAATAAATGTAATTAAAATGACACAAAAAATTCAACACTCGAATATTTTATTGCTCAGTTCGAATTGTATATATTTTGAGTAACATTTTTTCCACCTTTCGAATACGATCTTTAAACCTTAGCGCATCGTAAAGGGCGTAATTACGTCTATCTTCGATAGGTATTTCAAACACAGTTACATTTGGTGAAAAATGTACATTCTTTTTAGATCTACTCATCCTGAGTTGTCTCTGTTAAGTAACCATATGCAAATGTATTAAAACCCTTAACTACGCGCTTCTTAAATGTATATCCAAATGTCTTTTCCATTTTTTTATTTATTATTGTTGCCGTATATTTATCTCTACGTACATTAAAAGGAACGGCTACTTTAATTCTTTTCGATTGATTATGAATACTTTCAAATATGGAGTCAAAATTTACAATATTTTCATTTATTCGATTTTGAAGACTTAAGCCCTTTACTTTCACGATAGTTTTGTTGTCTGTAGTTTTCAGGGCGTAACTTTTTGGAGCATTGCAAACAAATTCTAAAATTGATTCCTCTCCCAGTTCGTTTACCCAACACCCCAAGTTAATACCGGTGGGGGGTATGTAGTCCCCCTCTTTTGCAACAAAGATTACGCTATCAGTATCCATATAAAGTACACGCTCATTCAACTTTGCAAGTGTTTCATAAAGAGTTAATCTACCATAACATGAAACAAAGCTGGCAACATATGGGTTCCCCTTATAATATGTGGGTTGAAACTCATCCTTAAAACTATACGTTAACAAACATAGCTCTTCGTTTAGGGGCCTTAAATCTATAAGTTCTTTTGTGTCGTCTACTAAAATGCCAATTAGATCTTTATAATCATCTATTATGATAGACTTTGGTTTGTTAGTATTTAATCCAAATTTTCCCCATAGTGAGTTCAAACAAATTTTTGAGATTGCTCTCATAGCAGGGTTTTTAGTTACCTCATCCATTTCGATTTTGATTCCTTCAGTCTCATAAATTGAATCTAAATATTCCCTCTTTTCTTCGAAGGTTTTAACTGAGGAGGGGAACCCCGAGTTGGCCTGCTTAATCTTTAAAAATTTATTTACGTAACCACCGAAAAGTCCGTCGCTTACACCTTTTTCATATTTGAAAGTTTCTTTATAATGATGCACTTCTGATATTTTTAAAAGTTTGTAACCCATTTCCATAGCTTTATAAATTTCTGGGGTACACCACACGCCCGAAATTGACCTTTCACCATCGCTATGACTACAAAGTTCAGTATTTTCTTCGATTACACAAGATTTACATAAAGGAAAATACAATCGCCCATTATGTCTGTAGGGTAATACAGGAATGTACAGACCATATGGGGGTAACAATGTCGCCGACATGATTCCAAAATAAGCGTCTTTCCGATAATCAAAATTGAATTGAATCACCTCAGGGAAATGCTTCGGGTAAATACCATATTTATTTTGACTAGGGTATAAAGACATAATGTCAAAATATAAAATACGTTCATTTTTACTTGGATCTGCTTTATAGTATAACTTTAGGGGTTCGCATCTTCCTCCATAAAGCGCTGATCTTGATAAGATAGGGTCACACACTTCGACTGAATTACAAAATTCCCTAAAATCTGAATTTTCAGCCATCAGTTTATCGTAATCACATTCCCACATAGTAATGATCTCAGCCCTAGGATGAAGCTCTTTAATGTATTGTATTCTATCAAGTCCTTTTTCGTAAATAACTTTATTGGTTTCCTTAACTACGCTATTCCACTCACTTCCTTTGTAACACTTTTTACACGCGTGATATAAACAGCCCATGAATTCTAAAATTATTTCCGGGTCACTACAATAACCATCAACTGCATATGGTCCAATTTTCTTTTCTCCTGATGCTGACATTACAGTTTGAATCTCGACGTTTCTTTCCTTACTTACCCATGCCATCCATTTTATGGCTTTCTTGCTCTGGTTACCTGAACCACGGAATCCAGGGTTTGGAACGACACCAAGGGTATTCTTCTGTAAGTATGTGTGAAGATACACCGAAGTACAAGCTCCAGCTATGGTTATCGCACCGCAATTCATTGGGTCTAAACCCGTTACTGTTTTGAAATGGTTACGAAAACAGTCTACACCCTTCTGAAGGACTTGGACATCAGCCACGCAATATTTTTGTAACTCTAACATGGCATTATAAACGGGTTGTTTTGACTTTTCACTATACCACTTTTCAAAAGCTATGTTATCATCTTTTTTCATAAACTCTGGCTGAAAATAAGATTTATCGGGAATTTTTCCACAATAATCTAAATTGTTTTTGTTTAAAAAGATATATGGGAAAAACTGCTTGCAGGTTGAACCCAACTGAAATGTCTCCGAAAAAGCCCTTAATGGTATAGCCAGAAAGGAAAAACTACATATAAATTTTAAATTTTGGTTTTTAACAAACATTGCTAGCAGTTTTGCTCCATCGAATATAATTTCTATTTTTCCATAATTATGGATTAACCATTGTAAAATGAAAAACCCGTCATAGGCTCTCATGTTATGAGCAACAATAGTAACATTTTCAAACCTAGGTTTGGTTACTCTACGTCTTTTGTTGTCTCTTGTAAAAACAATTTTTTCATCTACTTGGGTTAGGTATTGCATAAATTTGTCTACGCAATCTAGTCCTCTAAAAATGTTATAATCGTAAACATTTTCCTCTATTTGCATAGCAGAAACTAGAAGTATTGGGGTATGAAGGGAATTATCTACTATACATTCGGTATCGAAATAACAATAAGTTGTTTCCTTATACTTTTTAGTAAGGGGTTGGACATAACAAAGCCTAGGCGGGTGTTCAATTTTACATTTTGGGCATACTTTACTACATTTGTGGTTTTTTTCAATTTCCTCGCAGCAAATTTTGCATCGTTTTACTTTTTCACAAATTTTATTAGTTCTATGTATTTGGAAGCATTCGGGACCTTTAAAATACCTATTACAATCTGGACATTTCACGACGTCCAAGGATGGGCTCTCGTGAAATGTCTCAGAGTAACATCGCCAACATTTTGTGGGTTCATTATAACATTTATGATTTGAGGCCCTAAATACATTACTAAATGTTACTAAGCATTTGTTACAATAAGAAACACATCCGAACATGGCTGCTAAACTTTTAATAACATGCATATGTGTATCTACAAGCAGAAGGAAAATTTTTTTTTCAGCGTAAATTTCACCTTCATAAATTTTCTTAAAATTATTTTCAGCGCTAAACACTATAATTTGGTATTCGGGTTCTAAGATTTTTTGAAAAGCCGAAATCTGTTCTATACTAACGGGTCCTACCGGTAAGTTAGCTTCATGGTGAAGTTTTAGGGCCTCTTCCCTCTGTAGCGGTCTGTTAGGTGCCTGTATTCTACGGTATCGATTATAGTCGAAACCAGATCTATCTTGTTTTTGTTGTTTTAAATAGGTTAAGTCCGCAACCATTTTTCCGCACACTATGCTTCGAGCTACGCAAAGATCGTCATCGTTTAAAATTGGTAAAAAAGTCCTCCCGTTTTTCATGTAATGTTCTAGTGATAACATCGATCTATTTCTGACTGATTTTCTACCCGATATTGGAATATCAGTTTTTAGAAAAATTGCATCAATTCTAATATCACCGTCTAAAATGAAATTACGATTTGATTGACTAACTTGACTTATAGCACCAAAAAGCCTATCAACTGTCAGTTCGTTCAACGCCATAAATCTTAAATTTATGGCATTTTCCAGCTGGTCACTTCTAACACAAAACCTGACTCTGTTGTAGTCTCTACCCGCGTTGATAATAGTCTCAATGATTGATTGAAATATGAGTTTCAATTTTTCATATAGTTCCGTCACACATATTTTATCAAGGTTTTTAAAGATAATTTTGTATTCGTAGGATGAACAGTTAAATTTCCTAGATCTGGCTACATTTACTTTATCTAATTCATAAAAGTTTTCTGCTCTAAAAATAGAAAGGTCTAGTGGTTCATCATCAGACATTTTACTACTTCAACGTAACCTTCTTCAAGATGCTCGATATTAGTTCTACTACTTCCGGTATATCGACGGCCTTCAAATCCAGTTGCTTCTCGCGCTCTTGGCCCCTATATTTCGTTATTAGACAACCCTTTTCTTTTATTTTCTCGATTTCCAACATCCCAGGCAAACAGGAACTTTGCGGTAACTTATTCAGAGATGCTAATTTCAAAACCTTAACTAAGTCGTCTACTATTTCAATGGGTATGCATACCCCCGATTTAAGGGGTATTCTGAGTAGAGCGTACTTTCTTATGTCTACGTATAATTTATTATTAAACTTGCATAGTTTAACTCCTATTTGTTCGGATTGACTAAACTGTAGTTGAAGAGTCTCCCAAGGGTTGCTGCTTTGAGCCTAGATAACATAAAACTATGGGGTAGTAAGAAAAAGTACCAAAAATATATATTTATATATATTACTTACCATTTTGAAGAATTTATTAATTTTAGCGGGGAGATTAAGCGAAAGCAATGAGGATATTTTGTAGTTCGCGGGGCGGTGGGTGCGGTATTTATATTGTTCAGACTTCTTAAAGGGAGTGTAAAAGGTAATTTTTGTAGTTTATCATGCCTACCGCTTTTGTACGTGAAAGCAGGGGAAAATTGGCGCTACATACTTAAACGAATAGAGAAATAAAACTTAACAACCATACCTTTAAATAAAATTAAAATTTCTTGGAACTCAAGCCTTAGAAACAATGACGTTTTAGTTAATTCGCAGTTCTGGCATAGAAGGATTTTTCTTGGAATTATGACTCAACGCAACAATTAACTTTGAAGTCTAATGAGCCTTATATATGCTTTACTATACTTAAACTACCTTTGCCAAAAAATCTAATATCACCTCCGTCATACATTGTATAAATAGTAGTTATTGGAAAAATAGACTTATAGTTTCACACTCAAAGATCACAGGTAACATTAGGTCGATTGGTAGCGTATTGGCTGCTAAATATGGAATTCGAAAGATCCTGGTTCGATTCCAGTTATCGGTAAGTAACCTTTCAATCGACCTAATGTTACTTTTGGCGAATATTTTTATCTAATTAACAGTAGGTATTTAAGGGGAAATTTAAAACTTAAGGGCACATACAACATTCAGTTATTAACTTTAAAGCATCTCTTCATATATTTAAAATCAATATGGAATCTCGGTCACCCATGTCTTTGAGATCCATGGCCATTAGAGCCATGGTAGTAACAATGGAATTCGTTTTAGCTAATACGGAGCAAACCTTTAATGATATTAAGAAAACAATTCCACGCCAACTTTGGGGAGTATCTGAACAGGTATTTTGGAAAGCAGCTATTGGTGAACGAGGGAACCTGGGCGAAGAGGATCTATACCCCGAAGAAATGCCAAATTGGCTTTGGATCACAGAATCAGAAATTGAATTCGAAGTGGATAATCGCTTGACTTTTGCTCAATTTCAAGCTACGCAAAGGAATAGAGTTACCATCCCTTTCTTTTTATTGGATGGGTACCACCACATAGAATATGACTATTTTTTAAAAACATGGAGAAAAGGTGAAAGGAAATGCCAACGTAGAGTTTGCAGAGACTGTTTTGTCTTTTTTAGCGATATGGACGAACCAAATACGAAATATCTAGCGGTAAAAACTCATACAGTAGTGCATCGAGACGACATGATGGTAGAAGTAATTTGGGACGTTCAGAAAAGTTTCTGTAGTAATTGCATAAAAAAACCTTTATTTAATATGTATAGTGAGGAATTTTGTTCGCATAATACCGGCTGGCATACTATTAGCAATCGTAGATCATTTACATTTAGAGACCAAGAAGAGGTAACTCATACTAAAGTGGCTCGTGTATCTTTTTTACATTAATTTTTTTATTTATTTATTGTAAATTGTAGTATAATAAACTTAAATTCTCAGTCAGATACATTGTTTTCATTTCTAGAGAAAAGGGTTTTACATCTCGCATTCCTAGCGAAAGGATTTTACAGCTACCATTTCCAGTTAACAGGATGGTATGACTTTTGTTTCATAAGAAAAGGGTTGGATTTTCTGCCGTTTAAGACAACTAAATAGATGAAGCTCTATACGCATTGCTAATTTAAATGAAGAGGAGGAGGAGTTCGTTTATTTTTCGTTCATTACCCATTTTTGTCATGTATATTGATTTTATTTTAGTGGCTAACACCCTGGCACGTTTATAACTCATAACGATAGTTCACTTTTAGAATATTTTTCTTGAAATTTATTAAAGTGCACATTTCAAACACTAGGCACCCCAAAACTAATTTAAATATAGCAAAAAATGTTACCTTTCAATGTGAATATATGTATTCCTTATTTAAGTTGATGATCACAAAAACAAACGTGGTTTTTTACTCGAAAATTACACGCTTGAAACCACTATATCCACACAAATTATATTTTGCACTCGTACTTAAAATCATTTTCATCAAAAACTTTAAACCAAGTTGAAAACAAAAAGCCTTTTTTAAAAAATTTTGACCATTTTTCTATTGAAATTTTAGATAACTTGGTAAGACCTCTAAATGACCGTCTTTAGCTGATTTCTAAGAAACATCCGATTCCAAGAAGTGCTTGTAACAGTAAAATCACGTGCTATAAACGTTCTAGTACATAATTTGTAATTGGTTAGTTTTTTAAACCTTCTACCCAGATGGTTAAGTCAGCCAATAAGCTTAGCACTTCTTAATACAAACAAAGGTCTTTCCATTTATATTTTATATAGCTGACTTGTAAATATTCCACAAGAACAGTACGTGACTTTGTAAATATCGCCTTAATTCTATGCCATTAGAAAATGCTTATAAAAAAAAAATCTAACTTAAACAATAGAAGTTTGTAACAAATAGTCCCAATGTAACAATAAAAACGTTTGTATCATTAGAGTAAAACTTAAGGCAAATATGACGTCATTCGTCGAACTGTTATAATAGACGTCATTCGTCGAACAGTTATAATATAGGCGCATTGATTGGTTGAATTAGATATGACGTCATTCGTATTACTCTTTTTTGGAGATCACCTGAACTTTGAGGAAAAACTATATTAGGTAGGAACTCAACGTCGAATTCGTCATTTCTTAACCGCTTTAAAATGAACCAAGTTCACAATATTTCGGAGAAAGTAGAAGTTTGGGTTGGTAATGTCACGACCCCAAAGGTATATTTTAGACGTACCGACACTCGTGTACAAATATCATTAAAGAAACACGTTTGGTCTAATATTTGGGAGTTTTCCAACGAAATCGACGCTTTCTTCAAAGGAAATTCGCCGAGGTTTTCCGTCTGGCTACATCCAACTACTACCAATTTAAAGCTAGAATGCTTCGTAAACCGGAAAGGTCATATATTTGACATTAGAAAATACACGAGAGGATGTCGAGAAAAATACAACATTTTGTACGCTACAAGCGGGGGCATTTCCTTTAACCAATCTAGTTGGGATTATTTGAAGAAAATTAAAGCCCTCATAGACTTAGAGCTACACGAAAAAACAAGAGCCGTTGAAACTATGAGAGAAGCGATTCTGAAAAACGTAACGGAAATCTTATTGGAGATGACCCAATGCTGCGACAATACCTCTTGCCAAAACAAAATAGCCCACGATATTATGTGCGAGTCCGAAGAAACTGACTGGAACGAAAGGGTCGAAAAAAACCTAGTGAAAGCTTTAAAAGTAATTAACTACGATAATGTCATTGAAAAGTTTCGCAAAGATTTTGGTACTAATCTACCTATTGATGAACCATTTCTTTACAACTACATTGTAAACGATGTAAATGATTTAAAAACTAAACTGATATATATTTGAAGGCATTGAATAAAACGTATTATAGCCAGTTCGTGTTGTTGAATAAATAATCCCTATTACTGATTAGTCACACGCAAGGTATGAAAACAGAAAGGTTAAGGTTTGATGTTACCGAGGGAAAACACCTCTTAATTCTTTAAAAGGACAGTCTCAGGATAAAAAACTAAAGGGATAGTCTCAGTATAAAATCTCAGTAAATAGTAAAAATTTAACAATAGAATTTTTCCTGGAATTGAATAGTACGAAACTAGCGCCACGCGCGAAGTTAAAATGGGGGAAGGAACTCGCGGCGCGCGCGGTAAACCCCGCGGGGGTGAGGGGGGAAGGAACTCGCGGGGAACTCGCGAAGATTCACCGCGGCGGCGGCGGCGGCGTGCTCCAGTTCCCACGCTCCAGTTCCCATGACCCAGTTCCCATGACCCAGTTACCATGACCCAGTTCCCATGACCCAGTGACCCAGTTCCCACGCACCTACTTTATACCTCTACCGTGGTACGAACTGTAGCCCTATACTACTGGCATAGAGATACGGGAGGTATTTTGGTGTTGTACTATAGCTTTATTTTCAAGGAAAACGTTTAAAAGCGTGTCAGGATGGCCGAGTGGTCTAAGGCGTCAGACTTAAGCTCTGATCCTCGTATGAGGGTGTGGGTTTGAAGCCCACTTCTGACAACGATTTTTTTCATTTTAATAACTTGTATATCATACTCAGGAAAGGCTTTTCTAGTATGGCAACAAGTGAGTGGCTTTGTGTGGCATAGAGATACGGGAGGTATTTTGGTGTTGTACTATAGCTTCATTTTCAAGGAAAACGTTTAAAAGCGTGTCAGGATGGCCGAGTGGTCTAAGGCGTCAGATTTAAGCTCTCATCCTCGTATGAGGGCGTGGGTTCGAACCCCAATTCTGAAAACGATTTGTTTCATTTTAATAACTTGTATCTCATACTCAGGAAAGGCTTTTCTAGTATGGCAACAAGTGAGTGGCTTTATGTGGCATAGAGATACGGGAGGTATTTTCGTGTTGTACTATAGCTTCATTTTCAAGGAAAACGTTTAAAATCGTGTCAGGGTGGCCGAGTGGTCTAAGGCGTAAGATTTAAGCTCTGATCCTCGTATGAAAGCGTGGGTTCGAACCCCACTTCTGACAACGATTTGTTTCATTTTAATAACTTGTATCTCATACTCAGGAAAGGCTTTTCTAGTATGGCAACAAGTGAGTGGCTTTATGTGGCATAGAGATACTAGAGGTATTTTCGTGTTGTACTATAGCTTCATTTTCAAGGAAAACGTTTAAAATCGTGTCAGGGTGGCCGAGTGGTCTAAGGCGTAAGATTTAAGCTCTGATCCTCGTATGAAAGCGTGGGTTCGAACCCAACTTCTGACAACGATTTGTTTCATTTTAATAACTTGTATCTCATACTCAGGAAAGGCTTTTCTAGTATGGCAACAAGTGAGTGGCTTTATGTGGCATAGAGATACTAGAGGTATTTTCGTGTTGTACTATAGCTTCATTTTCAAGGAAAACGTTTAAAATCGTGTCAGGGTGGCCGAGTGGTCTAAGGCGTAAGATTTAAGCTCTGATCCTCGTATGAAAGCGTGGGTTCGAACCCAACTTCTGACAACGATTTGTTTCATTTTAATAACTTGTATCTCATACTCAGGAAAGGCTTTTCTAGTATGGCAACAAGTGAGTGGCTTTATGTGGCATAGAGATACGGGAGGTATTTTGGTGTTGTACTATAGCTTTATTTTCAAGGAAAACGTTTAAAATCGTGTCAGGATGGCCGAGTGGTCTAAGGCGTCAGACTTAAGCTCTGATCCTCGTATGAGGGTGTGGGTTTGAACCCCACTTCTGACAACGATTTGTTTCATTTTAATAACTTGTATATCATACTCAGGAAAGGCTTTTCTAGTATGGCAACAAGTGAGTGGCTTTATGTGGCATAGAGATACGGGAGGTATTTTGGTGTTGTACTATAGCTTCATTTTCAAGGAAATCATTTAAAAGCGTGTCAGGATGGCCGAGTGGTCTAAGGCGTAGGATTTAAGCTCTGATCCTCGTATGAAAGCGTGGGTTCGAACCCCACTTCTGACAACGATTTGTTTCATTTTAATAACTTGTATCTCATACTCAGGAAAGGCTTTTCTAGTATGGCAACAAGTGAGTGGCTTTATGTGGCTTTATGTGGCATAGAGATACGGGAGGTATTTTGGTGTTGTACTATAGCTTCATTTTCAAGGAAAACGTTTACAAGCGTGTCAGGATGGCCGAGTGGTCTAAGGCGTCAGATTTAAGCTCTGATCCTCGTATGAGGGCGTGGGTTCGAACCCCACTTCTGACAACGATTTGTTTCATTTTAATAATTTGTATCTCATACTCAGGAAAGGCTTTTCTAGTATGGCAACAAGTGAGTGGCTTTATGTGGCATAGAGATACGGGAGGTATTTTGGTGTTGTACTATAGCTTTATTTTCAAGGAAAACGTTTAAAAGCGTGTCAGGATGGCCGAGTGGTCTAAGGCGTCAGACTTAAGCTCTGATCCTCGTATGAGGGTGTGGGTTTGAACCCCACTTCTGACAACGATTTGTTTCATTTTAATAACTTGTATCTCAAACTCAGGAAAGGCTTTTCTAGTATGGCAACAAGTGAGTGGCTTTATGTGGCATAGAGATACGGGAGGTATTTTGTTGTTGTACTATAGCTTCATTTTCATGGAAATCGTTTAAAAGCGTGTCATGATGGCCGAGTGGTCTAAGGCGTCAGATTTAAGCTCTGATCCTCGTATGAGGGCGTGGGTTCGAACCCCACTTCTGACAACGATTTGTTTCATTTTAATAACTTGTATCTCATACTCAGGAAAGGCTTTTCTAGTATGGCAACAAGTGAGTGGCTTTATGTGGCATAGAGATACGGGAGGTATTTTGGTGTTGTACTATAGCTTCATTTTCAAGGAAAACGTTTAAAAGCGTGTCAGGATGGCCGAGTGGTCTAAGGCGTCAGATTTAAGCTCTGATCCTCGTATGAGGGCGTGGGTTCGAACCCCACTTCTGACAACGATTTGTTTCGTTTTAATAACTTGTATCTCATACTCAGGAAAGGCTTTTCTAGTATGGCAACAAGTGAGTGGCTTTATGTGGCATAGAGATACGGGAGGTATTTTGGTGTTGTACTATAGCTTCATTTTCAAGGAAATCATTTAAAAGCGTGTCAGGATGGCCGAGTGGTCTAAGGCGTAAGATTTAAGCTCTGATCCTCGTATGAAAGCGTGGGTTCGAACCCCACTTCTGACAACGATTGGTTTCATTTTAATAACTTGTATCTCATACTCAGGAAAGGCTTTTCTAGTATGGCAACAAGTGAGTGGCTTTATGTGGCATAGAGATACGGGAGGTATTTTGGTGTTGTACTATAGCTTCATTTTCAAGGAAAACGTTTACAAGCGTGTCAGGATGGCCGAGTGGTCTAAGGCGTCAGATTTAAGCTCTGATCCTCGTATGAGGGCGTGGGTTCGAACCCCACTTCTGACAACGATTTGTTTCATTTTAATAACTTGTATCTCATACTCAGGAAAGGCTTTTCTAGTATGGCAACAAGTGAGTGGCTTTATGTGGCATAGAGATACTAGAGGTATTTTCGTGTTGTACTATAGCTTCATTTTCAAGGAAAACGTTTAAAAGCGTGTCAGGATGGCCGAGTGGTCTAAGGCGTCAGATTTAAGCTCTCATCCTCGTATGAGGGCGTGGGTTCGAACCCCACTTCTGACAACGATTTGTTTCATTTTAATAACTTGTATCTCATACTCAGGAAAGGCTTTTCTAGTATGGCAACAAGTGAGTGGCTTTATGTGGCATAGAGATACGGGAGGTATTTTCGTGTTGTACTATAGCTTCATTTTCAAGGAAAACGTTTAAAATCGTGTCAGGGTGGCCGAGTGGTCTAAGGCGTAAGATTTAAGCTCTGATCCTCGTATGAAAGCGTGGGTTCGAACCCCACTTCTGACAACGATTTGTTTCATTTTAATAACTTGTATCTCATACTCAGGAAAGGCTTTTCTAGTATGGCAACAAGTGAGTGGCTTTATGTGGCATAGAGATACTAGAGGTATTTTCGTGTTGTACTATAGCTTCATTTTCAAGGAAAACGTTTAAAATCGTGTCAGGGTGGCCGAGTGGTCTAAGGCGTAAGATTTAAGCTCTGATCCTCGTATGAAAGCGTGGGTTCGAACCCCACTTCTGACAACGATTTGTTTCATTTTAATAACTTGTATCTCATACTCAGGAAAGGCTTTTTACCTCTCCGAGTGACGTATGTCACGGAGAGGTTCTGTAACGATCGTGTGTGTCTGTGTGTCTGTGTGTCTGTGTGTCTGTCTGTGTGTGTGTCTGTTGTTACACCCACGTGACCGCGTTCGCAGTTTCCAAATCGGAGCAAACGTGTTCGCCATTTCCGAACTGCTTTCACAGTCACGGAAATGGCTACTCTATTTGAGTTCTCACACCACCATCTTCTGGTCTTTGTCCATCCCACATGGACACCAGTCTGTACACACTGGCTTCTAACACCACCATCTTCTGGTCATTGTCCATCCCACATGGACACCAGTCTGTACACACTGGCTTCTAACACCACCATCTTCTGGTCTTTGTTTTTGTCCATCCCTCATGGACATCAGTCTGTACATACTGGCTTCTAACACCACCATCTTCTGGTCATTGTCCATCCCACATGGACACCAGTCTGTACACACTGGCTTCTAACACCACCATCTTCTGGTCTTTGTTTTTGTCCATACCACATGGGCACCAGTCTGTACATCTGGCTTCTACACCACCATCTTCTGGTCTTTGTTTTTGTCCATCCCACATGGACACCAGTTTGCACACCTGGCTTCTACTCCATCGTCATCGTTTGGTTTAAGACATTCGCGGCGATCAGCTAGGGTTACGAGAAACGTCTAGCCTCCCTAGGGTGGGTTGTCCACGATAGGTTTTCGCAATTGCGGTTGTTCTTGCTTTTAACCGTAGTTCGACACCCTTATATACTACCTATTTGAATAAGGCGAAGCAACCGGCGTATGCTTTATTTCAAACGCCAATATTAGTCAAGTCTCTCAAGAATGTTTAATTGTTCTTTTTTAAAACGATGTAACGTTCAATAAGGCGAATAACTAACGAAGAAAATATTAAATATTAATTATTATCATTTTAATATTTAAGATAATCTTGTTTCTCAATTCAAAATTAATACAGAAAGAGTTAAAAAGCAGTTTATGTTATTGTCTGTGTGTGTCCGTCCGTTATTACACTAGTGCCGCAGTGCGCTGCGTTAGAAGTTCGTTTTGTTTTGATGTGTAAAGAAATCCTACAGAACCATAATATTCCCTTTATCCTTAATATAAAGTGAATATGTGGAAATATTTTTCGTAATTATGATGCATTTAGTACTTTTGTAGCTTTAAAGCTCTATTTCATTTTGATAATCCAAAGATTTTGTTTAATATTATTATTTAAAATGGATGTTTATATATTACCTAAGCTATACTACATCTGTTTATAGCATAATCCTTTCTAAAGTGAATACAAGCACAACGCTACTATGTTGGTCAAATGAACTTTAATTTGTCAATAGGCCTAGTGAACCAAAAAGTAAACGCTTGGGTTTGGATTTCGTTTCTGTAATGCAGAGACATTAACGGTTCAGAGTGAGCCGAAAGTTAAGTACACTTTAGGCTTAGATATTATAATCATGGTGGAAATCTGCACCGCGTTCAGCAGAGCCCAGCGATGTTAGCAGTATCCTACATAACGGGTTTTTGAATTTTGACGTCACGGTGCTTAGCGCTTAGCTAGCGCGGTCTTCAAAGAAAATAGTCGGCTTTTGGATAACGTGGAGGAATTAATACAAATAGCGCTATGGGACTATAGCTAATTAATTGGCGTGAAACCAGTTGATCACGCGAGAATGTTAAGAGAAATGTTAGTTTCTAATTTTAATTATAAAAGTTGTTATCTATCTCTATAAATATTTTATCATACAATTTTTGTTAAGCCTTGGTACCTTGCACGCTTTATTGCGCTAGCGTCATTTATAAAACGCCGATGACCGGAGAAAAGCTATGACGACAGAGCTCACCGGTAAACATTTCCCTAATCCGCTGTCTTTTTACCTCTCCGAGTGACGTATGTCACGGAGAGGTTCTAATTTCGACGTGTGTGTGTGTGTGTGTGTCTGTCTGTGTGTCTGTGTGTCTGTTGTTACACCCACGTGACCGCGTTCGCAGTTTCCAAATCGGAGCAAACGTGTTCGCCATTTCCGAACTGCTTTCACAGTCACGGAAATGGCTCCTCTACTTGAGTTCTCACACCACCATCTTCTGGTTTTTGTCCATCCCACACGGAGACCAATCTGTACTTACTGGCTTCTAATCACCACCATCTTTTGGTCTTCGTCCATCCCGCATGGAGACCAATCTGTACTTACTGGCTTCTAATCACCACCATCTTTTGGTCTTCGTCCATCCCACATGGACACCAGTCTGTACATACTGGCTTCTAATCACCACCATCTTTTGGTCTTCGTCCATCCCACACGGACACCAGTCTGTGCATACTGGCTTCTAATCACCACCATCTTCTGGTCTTCGTCCATTCCACTTGGACACCAGTCTGTACACCTGGCTTCTACTCCATCGTCATCGTTGGGTTTAAGACATTCGCGGCGATCAGCTAGGGTTACGAGAAACGTCTAGCCTCCCTAAGGTGGGATCGCCACCAAAGGTTTTCGCAATTGCGGTTGTTCTTGCTATTAGCTGTAGTTC
This sequence comes from Phalangium opilio, assembly GCF_054372755.1. NCBI lineage: Eukaryota > Metazoa > Arthropoda > Arachnida > Opiliones > Phalangiidae > Phalangium > Phalangium opilio. The sequence goes on from NW_028324195.1 coordinate 4,536,025, forward strand.
GACACCCTTATATACTACCTATTTGAGTAAGGTAATGCAACCGGCGTATGCTTCATTTCAAACGCCAATATTAGTCAAGTCTCTCAAGAATGTTTAATTGTTCTTTTTTAAAACGATGTAACGTTCAATAAGGCGAATAACTAACGAAGAAAATATTAAATATTAATTATATTCATTTTAATATTTAAGATAATCTTGTTTCTCAATTCAAAATTAATACAGAAAGAGTTAAAAAGCAGTTTATGTTATTGTCTGTGTGTGTCCGTCCGTTATTACACTAGTGCCGCAGTGCGCTGCGTTAGAAGTTCGTTTTGTTTTGATGTGTAAAGAAATCCTACAGAACCATAATATTCCCTTTATCCTTAATATAAAGTGAATATGTGGAAATATTTTTCGTAATTATGATGCATTTAGTACTTTTGTAGCTTTAAAGCTCTATTTCATTTTGATAATCCAAAGATTTGGTTTAATATTATTATTTAAAATGGATGTTTATATATTACCTAAGCTATACTACATCTGTTTATAGCATAATCCTTTCTAAAGTGAATACAAGCACAACGCTACTATGTTGGTCAAATGAACTTTAATTTGTCAATAGGCCTAGTGAACCAAAAAGTAAACGCTTGGGTTTGGATTTCGTTTCTGTAATGCAGAGACATTAACGGTTCAGAGTGAGCCGAAAGTTAAGTACACTTTAGGCTTAGATATTATAATCATGGTGGAAATCTGCACCGCGTTCAGCAGAGCCCAGCGATGTTAGCAGTATCCTACATAACGGGTTTTTGAATTTTGACGTCACGGTGCTTAGCGCTTAGCTAGCGCGGTCTTCAAAGAAAATAGTCGGCTTTTGGATAACGTGGAGGAATTAATACAAATAGCGCTATGGGACTATAGCTAATTAATTGGCGTGAAACCAGTTGATCACGCGAGAATGTTAAGAGAAATGTTAGTTTCTAATTTTAATTATAAAAGTTGTTATCTATCTCTATAAATATTTTATCATACAATTTTTGTTAAGCCTTGGTACCTTGCACGCTTTATTGCGCTAGCGTCATTTATAAAACGCCGATGACCGGAGAAAAGCTATGACGACAGAGCTCACCGGTAAACATTTCCCTAATCCGCTGTCTTTTTACCTCTCCGAGTGACGTATGTCACGGAGAGGTTCTAATTTCGACGTGTGTGTGTGTGTGTGTGTCTGTCTGTGTGTCTGTGTGTCTGTGTGTCTGTTGTTACACCCACGTGACCGCGTTCGCAGTTTCCAAATCGGAGCAAACGTGTTCGCCATTTCCGAACTGCTTTCACAGTCACGGAAATGGCTCCTCTACTTGAGTTCTCACACCACCATCTTCTGGTTTTTGTCCATCCCACACGGAGACCAATCTGTACTTACTGGCTTCTAATCACCACCATCTTTTGGTCTTCGTCCATCCCGCATGGAGACCAATCTGTACTTACTGGCTTCTAATCACCACCATCTTTTGGTCTTCGTCCATCCCACATGGACACCAGTCTGTACATACTGGCTTCTAATCACCACCATCTTTTGGTCTTCGTCCATCCCACACGGACACCAGTCTGTACATACTGGCTTCTAATCACCACCATCTTCTGGTCTTCGTCCATTCCACTTGGACACCAGTCTGTACACCTGGCTTCTACTCCATCGTCATCGTTGGGTTTAAGACATTCGCGGCGATCAGCTAGGGTTACGAGAAACGTCTAGCCTCCCTAAGGTGGGATCGCCACCAAAGGTTTTCGCAATTGCGGTTGTTCTTGCTATTAGCTGTAGTTCGACACCCTTATATACTACCTATTTGAGTAAGGTAATGCAACCGGCGTATGCTTCATTTCAAACGCCAATATTAGTCAAGTCTCTCAAGAATGTTTAATTGTTCTTTTTTAAAACGATGTAACGTTCAATAAGGCGAATAACTAACGAAGAAAATATTAAATATTAATTATATTCATTTTAATATTTAAGATAATCTTGTTTCTCAATTCAAAATTAATACAGAAAGAGTTAAAAAGCAGTTTATGTTATTGTCTGTGTGTGTCCGTCCGTTATTACACTAGTGCCGCAGTGCGCTGCGTTAGAAGTTCGTTTTGTTTTGATGTGTAAAGAAATCCTACAGAACCATAATATTCCCTTTATCCTTAATATAAAGTGAATATGTGGAAATATTTTTCGTAATTATGATGCATTTAGTACTTTTGTAGCTTTAAAGCTCTATTTCATTTTGATAATCCAAAGATTTTGTTTAATATTATTATTTAAAATGGATGTTTATATATTACCTAAGCTATACTACATCTGTTTATAGCATAATCCTTTCTAAAGTGAATACAAGCACAACGCTACTATGTTGGTCAAATGAACTTTAATTTGTCAATAGGCCTAGTGAACCAAAAAGTAAACGCTTGGGTTTGGATTTCGTTTCTGTAATGCAGAGACATTAACGGTTCAGAGTGAGCCGAAAGTTAAGTACACTTTAGGCTTAGATATTATAATCATGGTGGAAATCTGCACCGCGTTCATTAGAGCCCAGCGATGTTAGCAGTATCCTACATAACGGGTTTTTGAATTTTGACGTCACGGTGCTTAGCGCTTAGCTAGCGCGGTCTTCAAAGAAAATAGTCGGCTTTTGGATAACGTGGAGGAATTAATACAAATAGCGCTATGGGACTATAGCTAATTAATTGGCGTGAAACCAGTTGATCACGCGAGAATGTTAAGAGAAATGTTAGTTTCTAATTTTAATTATAAAAGTTGTTATCTATCTCTATAAATATTTTATCATACAATTTTTGTTAAGCCTTGGTACCTTGCACGCTTTATTGCGCTAGCGTCATTTATAAAACGCCGATGACCGGAGAAAAGCTATGACGACAGAGCTCACCGGTAAACATTTCCCTAATCCGCTGTCTTTTTACCTCTCCGAGTGACGTATGTCACGGAGAGGTTCTAATTTCGACGTGTGTGTGTGTGTGTGTGTCTGTCTGTGTGTCTGTGTGTCTGTGTGTCTGTTGTTACACCCACGTGACCGCGTTCGCAGTTTCCAAATCGGAGCAAACGTGTTCGCCATTTCCGAACTGCTTTCACAGTCACGGAAAAATCTCCTCTACTTGAGTTCTCACACCACCATCTTCTGGTTTTTGTCCATCCCACACGGAGACCAATCTGTACTTACTGGCTTCTAATCACCACCATCTTTTGGTCTTCGTCCATCCCGCATGGAGACCAATCTGTACTTACTGGCTTCTAATCACCACCATCTTTTGGTCTTCGTCCATCCCACATGGACACCAGTCTGTACATACTGGCTTCTAATCACCACCATCTTTTGGTCTTCGTCCATCCCACACGGACACCAGTCTGTACATACTGGCTTCTAATCACCACCATCTTCTGGTCTTCGTCCATTCCACTTGGACACCAGTCTGTACACCTGGCTTCTACTCCATCGTCATCGTTGGGTTTAAGACATTCGCGGCGATCAGCTAGGGTTACGAGAAACGTCTAGCCTCCCTAAGGTGGGATCGCCACCAAAGGTTTTCGCAATTGCGGTTGTTCTTGCTATTAGCTGTAGTTCGACACCCTTATATACTACCTATTTGAGTAAGGTAATGCAACCGGCGTATGCTTCATTTCAAACGCCAATATTAGTCAAGTCTCTCAAGAATGTTTAATTGTTCTTTTTTAAAACGATGTAACGTTCAATAAGGCGAATAACTAACGAAGAAAATATTAAATATTAATTATATTTATTTTAATATTTAAGATAATCTTATTTCTCAATTCAAAATTAATACGGAAAGAGTTAAAAAGCAGTCTATGTTTTTGTCTGTGTGTGTCCGTCCGTTGTTACAGTAGTGCGCTGCGTTAGAAGTTCGTTTTGTTTTGATGTGTAAAGGAATCCTACAGAACCACAATATTCCCTTTATCCTTAATATAAAGTGAATATGTGGAAATATTTTTCGTAATTATGATGCATTTAGTACTTTTGTAGCTTTAAAGCTCTATTTCATTTTGATATTCCAAAGATTTTTTTAATATTATTATTTAAAATGGATGTTTTTGTATTACTTAAGCTATACTACATCTGTTTATAGCATAATCCTTTCTAAAGTGAAAACAAGCACAACGCTACTATGTTGGTCAAATGAACTTTTATTTGTCAATAGGCAAACCAAAAAGTAAACGCTTGGGTTTGGATTTCGTTTCTGTAATGCAGAGACATTAACGGTTCAGAGTGAGCCGAAAGTTAAATACACTTTAGGCTTAGATATTATAATCATGGTGGAAATCTGGGCCGCGTTCAGCAGAGCCCAGCGCTGTTAGCAGTGTCCTACATAACGGGATTTTGTTTTTGAATTTTGACGTCACGGTGCTTAGCGCTTAGCTAGCGCGGTCCTCAAAGAAAATAGTCGGCTCTTTGGATATCGTGACGTAAAACGCGTATTTCTCAGCTTGGCGAAACAACCATGGAGGAATTAATACAAATAGCTCTATGGGACTACAGCTATTTAATTGGCGTGAAACCAGTTGATCACGCGAGAATTTTAAGAGATATGTTAGTTTCTAATTTTAATTAAAAAAGTTGTTATCTTTCTCTATAAATATGTTATCATACAATTTTTGTTAAGCCTTGGTACATTGCACGCTTTATTGCGCTAGCGTCATTTATAAAACGACAGAGCTCACCGGTAAAATTTCCATATTCCGCTGTCTTTTTCCATAATATAAAGTGAATATGTGGAAATATTTTTCTTAATTATGATGCATTTAGTACTTTTGTAGCTTTAAAGCTCTGTTTCATTTTGATATTCCAAAGATTTGTTTTAATATTGTTATTTGAAATGGCTGTTTATATATTACTTAAGCTATACTACAACTGTATATGGAATAATCCTTGGTTTAGTGATTTCATGAAGAAAACTAAGACGTAGACTCCGGCGGGTATGTCAAGTATTATCCGCAATAGGCTTAGTGAAACAAAGAGTAAATAATTGAGGCCTGAGGTGAAGCAAACTTTGGGCTTTGATGAATGAAGAGAGTCTCATCAACGGTTCAGAGTGAGCCGAAAGTTAAATACACTCTTAAATAATCAGGTTAAGATTTTATAATAGAAGAAAAGATCGTGGTGGCAATTAGAATAATAAAAGGGCTAATGGTAAACGGGTAGTAGCTACAGACTTTTTATTCTCTTTATGGTGCGCATTGACTATTAGTGCGTCTAGCTACAATTTAGCTTTGGTGTTATTTAACGTTAACATTCATGTTGGCAAACCAAGAATATTGTTGAGGTGAGGCGAGACGACAGTGTTTACACTGTAAACCAGTTGTGAATGTAGCTATCAGAATATAAGCGTAGACTTCATTTCCTGTTCTTTTCCCCATTAACTGATTTCCATGTGTCCGATATTTATCCTTATTGGATGTAAAATGTCGTCTGCTTTACTGCATATTCGCTATGCTTGGAATACTGCTTCAATAATTCGTAAATTTTTACTTCAAAAAAGAGAAATAATTCCATATCTAGGTAAATAAGTTTGTAGTATTAGACCTCTTGACTCGGAGAGGTAATATTTTGGTTTTCCCAACTTGTCTAGTATGGCAACAAGTGAGTGGCTTTATGTGGCATAGAGATACGGGAGGTATTTTGGTGTTGTACTATAGCTTCATTTTCAAGGAAAACGTTTAAAAGCGTGTCAGGATGGCCGAGTGGTCTAAGGCGTCAGATTTAAGCTCTGATCCTCGTATGAGGGCGTGGGTTCGAACCCCACTTCTGACAACCATTTGTTTCATTTTAATAACTTGTATCTCATACTCAGGAAAGGCTTTTCTAGTATGGCAACAAGTGAGTGGCTTTATGTGGCATAGAGATACGGGAGGTATTTTGGTGTTGTACTATAGCTTTATTTTCAAGGAAAACGTTTAAAAGCGTGTCAGGATGGCCGAGTGGTCTAAGGCGTCAGACTTAAGCTCTGATCCTCGTATGAGGGTGTGGGTTTGAAGCCCACTTCTGACAACGATTTGTTTCATTTTAATAACTTGTATATCATACTCAGGAAAGGCTTTTCTAGTATGGCAACAAGTGAGTGGCTATATGTGGCATAGAGATACGGGAGGTATTTTGGTGTTGTACTATAGCTTCATTTTCAAGGAAATCATTTAAAAGCGTGTCAGGATGGCCGAGTGGTCTAAGGCGTCAGATTTAAGCTCTGATCCTCGTATGAGGGCGTGGGTTCGAACCCCACTTCTGACAACGATTTGTTTCATTTTAATAACTTGTATCTCATACTCAGGAAAGGCTTTTCTAGTATGGCAACAAGTGAGTGGCTTTGTGTGGCATAGAGATACGGGAGGTATTTTGGTGTTGTACTATAGCTTCATTTTCAAGGAAAACGTTTAAAAGCGTGTCAGGATGGCCGAGTGGTCTAAGGCGTCAGATTTAAGCTCTCATCCTCGTATGAGGGCGTGGGTTCGAACCCCACTTCTGACAACGATTTGTTTCATTTTAATAACTTGTATCTCATACTCAGGAAAGGCTTTTCTAGTATGGCAACAAGTGAGTGGCTTTTTTGTGGCATAGAGATACTAGAGGTATTTTCGTGTTGTACTATAGCTTCATTTTCAAGGAAAACGTTTAAAATCGTGTCAGGGTGGCCGAGTGGTCTAAGGCGTAAGATTTAAGCTCTGATCCTCGTATGAAAGCGTGGGTTCGAACCCCACTTCTGACAACGATTTGTTTCATTTTAATAACTTGTATCTCATACTCAGGAAAGGCTTTTCTAGTATGGCAACAAGTGAGTGGCTTTATGTGGCATAGAGATACGGGAGGTATTTTGGTGTTGTACTATAGCTTCATTTTCAAGGAAAACGTTTAAAAGCGTGTCAGGATGGCCGAGTGGTCTAAGGCGTCAGATTTAAGCTCTGATCCTCGTATGAGGGCGTGGGTTCGAACCCCACTTCTGACAACGATTTGTTTCATTTTAATAACTTTTATCTCATACTCAGGAAAGGCTTTTCTAGTATGGCAACAAGTGAGTGGCTTTATGTGGCATAGAGATACGGGAGGTATTTTGGTGTTGTACTATAGCTTCATTTTCAAGGAAATCGTTTAAAAGCGTGTCAGGATGGCCGAGTGGTCTTAGGCGTCAGATTTAAGCTCTGATCCTCGTATGAGGGCGTGGGTTCGAACCCCACTTCTGACAACGATTTGTTTCATTTTAATAACTTGTATCTCATACTCAGGAAAGGCTTTTCTAGTATGGCAACAAGTGAGTGGCTTTATGTGGCATAGAGATACGAGAGGTATTTTGGTGTTGTACTATAGCTTCATTTTCAAGGAAAACGTTTAAAAGCGTGTCAGGATGGCCGAGTGGTCTAAGGCGTCAGATTTAAGCTCTGATCCTCGTATGAGGGCGTGGGTTCGAACCCCACTTCTGACAACGATTTGTTTCATTTTAATAACTTGTATCTCATACTCAGGAAAGGCTTTTCTAGTATGGCAACAAGTGAGTGGCTTTATGTGGCATAGAGATACGGGAGGTATTTTGGTGTTGTACTATAGCTTCATTTTCAAGGAAAACGTTTAAAAGCGTGTCAGGATGGCCGAGTGGTCTAAGGCGTCAGATTTAAGCTCTGATCCTCGAATGAGGGCGTGGGTTCGAACCCCACTTCTGACAACGATTTGTTTCATTTTAATAACTTGTATCTCATACTCAGGAAAGGCTTTTCTAGTATGGCAACAAGTGAGTGGCTTTATGTGGCATAGAGATACGGGAGGTATTTTGGTGTTGTACTATAGCTTCATTTTCAAGGAAATCGTTTAAAAGCGTGTCAGGATGGCCGAGTGGTCTTAGGCGTCAGATTTAAGCTCTGATCCTCGTATGAGGGCGTGGGTTCGAACCCCACTTCTGACAACGATTTGTTTCATTTTAATAACTTGTATCTCATACTCAGGAAAGGCTTTTCTAGTATGGCAACAAGTGAGTGGCTTTATGTGGCATAGAGATACGAGAGGTATTTTGGTGTTGTACTATAGCTTCATTTTCAAGGAAATCGTTTAAAAGCGTGTCAGGATGGCCGAGTGGTCTAAGGCGTAAGATTTAAGCTCTGATCCTCGTATGAAAGCGTGGTTTCGAACCCCACTTCTGACAACGATTTGTTTCATTTTAATAACTTGTATCTCATACTCAGGAAAAGCTTTTTACCTCTCCGAGTGACGTATGTCACGGAGAGGTTCTAATTTCGACGTGTCTGTGTGTCTGTGTGTCTGTGTGTCTGTCCGTTGTTACACCCACGTGACCGCGTTCGCAGTTTGCAAATCGGAGCAAACGTGTATTCAATTTCCAGACCGCATTTACAGTCCCGGAAATTGTATTCCACTTACACGCTATTACTCCATTGCCTGTCTAACAACTCTGTTCATTTGTCCTCCCCACATGGACTTACTAGCTTCGAAACACCACCATCTTCAAGTCTTTCGCCCATTCCACATGGACACCAGTCTGTACTTACTGGCTTCTAAACATCACCACCTTCTCGTCTTTGTCCATTCCACATGGACACCAGTCTGTACACCTGGCTTCTGACACCACCATCTTCTGGTCTTTGTTTTTGTCCATCCCACATGGACACATGTCTGTACACCTGGCTTCTAACACCACCATCTTTTGGTCTTTGTTTTTGTCCATCCCACATGGACACCAGTCTGTACACCTGGCTTCTAACACCACCATCTTCTGGTCTTTGTTTTTGTCCATCCCACATGGAGACCAGTCTGTACACCTGGCTTCTAACACCACCATCTCCTGGTCTTTGATTTTGTCCATCCCACATGAACACCAGTCTGTACACCTGGCTTCTAACACCACCATCATCCTTAATGTTAAGACATACGCGGCGATCGGCTAGGGTTACGAGAAACGTCTAGCCTTCCAATGGAGGGGTCTTCCTCCAAGGTTCACGCAATTGCGATGTTCTTATCTACAGCTGCGATTCGAATCCTTTATATACTACCTATTTGAGTAAGTCGAAACAACAGTCATATCCTTCAATTCAAACGTCAATATTAGTCAAGTCTCTCAAGGTTGCTTAATTATTCTTTTTTAAAACGATGTAACGCTCAATAAGGCGAACAACTAACGAAGAAAATATTAAATATTAATTATATTTATTTTAATATTTAAGATAATCTCTTTTCTCAATTCAAAATTAATACGGAAAGAGTTAAAAAGCAGTCTATTTTTTTGTCTGTGTGTGTCTGTCCGTTATCACACTAGTGCGCTGAGTTAGCAGTTCGCTTTGTTTTGATGTGTTAAGAAATCCTACAGAACCTTAATATTCACTTTTTCCATAATATAAAGTGAATATGTGGAAATCTTTTTCGTAATTACGATGCATTTAGTACTTTTGTAGCTTTAAAGCTCTGTTTCATTTTGATATTCCAAGGATGTTTTTTAATATTATTATTTGAAATGGCTGTTTATATATTACTTAAGCTATACTACATCTGTATATAGAATAATCCTTGGTTTAGTTATTTCAAGACGAAAGCTATGGCCTGGATTCTGTCGGGTAAATCAAGTTTGATCCGCATTAGGCTTCGTGAACCAAAGAGTAAATAATTGAGACCTGAGGTGGAGTAAACTCTGGGTTTTGTTTATCGTGTCTGTAATGAAGGGACAATAACGGTTCGGAGTGAGCCGAAAGTTAAATACACGTTTAAATAATCAGATTTAGATTTTATAATAGAAGAAAGCATCATGGTAGCAATTAGATCAGTGAAAGGGCTAATCGTTATCGGATCATAGCTTAGAAATTTTCATTCTTGTTTCAAAGTTAATATAGAACGAGTATTGATACCGTTAGTTATTTAAAACAGAATTGTATATTTGATTTGCAATAAATGATAAAATGAAGTTTCAAGTGTGTGACTCTCTGAAATACGGTAGGGGGTAGAGACGAGTGCTTTTTATTGATATCGTTAGTTACCAAATTCAATGTAGTGAAGTTAATTTTGGGATAAATGACAAGCGCATGCTCTCTTTCAAATGACCGTAAACGGTTGGTCTTTCATAATACGGGAAATCAACCACAAAATGTATAATGCAACACAATGCAAAAAGGTCAAAGGTTATATTCTTCCGTCCATACTCCGTGATTGTTTTAAGTTGTGTTTTTTTACCTCTCCGAGTGACGTATGTCACGGAGAGGTTCTGTAACGATCGTGTGTGTCTGTCTGTCTGTCTGTGTGTCTGTCTGTGTGTGTGTCTGTTGTTACACCCACGTGACCGCGTTCGCAGTTTCCAAATCGGAGCAAACGTGTTCGCCATTTCCGAACTGATTTCACAGTCACGGAAATGGCTCCTCTACTTGAGTTCTCACACCACCATCTTCTGGTCTTTGTCCATCCCACACGGACACCAGTACTTGCTGGCTTCTAATCACCACCATCTCTTGGTCTTCGTCCATCCCACATGGACACCAGTCTGTACACACTGGCTTCTAATCACCACCATCTTCTGGTCTTCGTCCATTCCACTTGGACACCAGTCTGTACATACTGGCTTCTAAACACCACCATCTACTGGTCTTCCGTCTATTCCACATAGACACCAATCTGTCTCATTGGCTTCTAACTCCATCGTCATCGTTCGGTTTAAGACATTCGCGGCGATCAGCTAGGGTTACGAGAAACGTCTAGCCTCCCTAGGGTGGGTTGTCCACCAAAGGTTTTCGCAATTGCGGTTGTTCTTGCTTTAAAGTGTAGTTCGACACCCTTATATACTACCTATTTGAGTAAGGAAAAGCAACCGGCGTATGCTTCATTTCAAACGCCAATATTAGTCAAGTCTCTCAAGTATGTTTAATTGTTCTTTATCAAAACGATGTAACGCTCAATAAGGCAAACAACTGACGAAGAAAATATTTAATATTAATTATATTTATTTTAATATTTAAGATGATCTTGTTTCTCAACTCAAAATTAATACGGAAAGAGTTAAAAAGCAGCTTATTACCTCTCCGAGTGACGTATGTCACGGAGAGGTTCTAAAATCGACAGGCATGTCTGTGTGTGTGTGTGTGTGTGTGTGTGTGTCAGGCTGTTGTTATTGACTTACACCCCAGGGGACCGCGTTCGCAGTTTCCGAATCGAAGCAAATGTGTTCGCCATTTCCGGACCGCATTCACAGTTCCCGGAAAATTCAAAACTTGAGGCTATCCACAATTCAACTGGCCACTACTATTTCATCTGACTAGTCAATTGTCCATTTCACATGAACACCAATCTGTATTCACTGGCTTCTAACACCACCACCTTCTGGGCGTTGCTTTTGTCCATCCCACAAAGACACCAGTCTGTACTTACTGGCTTCTAACACCACCATCTTCTGGTCTTTGTTTTTGTCCATCCAACATGGACATCAGTCTGTACACCTGGCTTCTACACCACCATCTTCTCGTCTTTGTTTTTGTCCATCCCACATGGACACCAGTCTGTACACCTGGCTTCTACACCACCATCTTCTGGTCATTGTTTTTGTCCATCCCACATGGACACCAGTCTGTACACCTGGCTTCTACACCACCATCTTCTGGTCATTGTTTTTGTCCATCCCTCATGGACACCAGTCTGTACACCTGGCTTCTACACCACCATCTTCTGGTCATAGTCTTTGTCCATCCCACATGGACACCAGTCTGCACACCTGGCTTCTACTCCATCATCATCCTTAAGGTTAAGACATACGCGGCGATCGGCCAGGGTTACGAGAAACGTCCGGCCTCCCAATGGCGGGGCTTCCACCAAAGGTTCACGCAATTGCGCTGTTCTTATCCATAGCTGCGATTCGAAATCCTTATATACTACCTATTAGAATAAGGTGAAGCAACCGGCGTATGCTTCATTTTAAACGCCAATATTAGTCAAGTCTCTCAAGAATGTTTAATTGTTCTTTATCAAGACGATGTAACGCTCAATAAGGCGAACAACTAACGAAGAAAATATTTAATATTAATTATATTTATTTTAATATTTAAGATAATCTTGTTTCTAAACTCAAAATTAAAACGGAAAGAGTTAAAAAGCAGTCTATTTTTTTGTCTGTGTGTGTCTGTCCGTTGTCACACTAGTGCGCCGAGTTAGCAGTTCGCTTTGTTTTGATGTGTTAAGAAATCCTACAGAACCTTAATATTCACTTTTTCATAATATAAAGTGAATATGTGGAAATCTTTTTCGTAATTACGATGCATTTAGTACTTTTGTAGCTTTAAAGCTCTGTTTCATTTTGATATTCAAAGAATGTTTTTTAATATTGTTATTTGAAATGGATGTTTATATATTACTTAAGCTATACTACATCTGTTTATAGCATAATCCTTTCTATAGTGATTTCAAAACGAACGCAACGATATTGGTCAAAAGTACTTTTATTTGTCAATAGGCCTAGTGAACCAAAAAGTAAACGCTTGGATTTGGTTTTCGTTTCTGTAATGCAGAGACATTAACGGTTCAGAGTGAGCCGAAAGTTAAATACACTGTTAAATAATTAGGCTTAGATTTTATAATCATGGTGGATATCTGGGCCGCGTTCAGCAGAGCTCAGCGCTGTTAGCAGTGTCGTACAGGACGGGATTTTGCTTTTGAATTTGACGTCACGGTGCTCAGCGCTGAGCCAGCGCGGTCTTCAAAGAAAATAGTCGGGTTTTGGGAAAACGTGACGTAAAACGCGTAGTTCTCAGCTTGGCGAAAAAACATGGAGGAGTTAATACAAATAGCTCTTGCTGATTCTGATGGGACTATAGCTATTTAATTGGCGTGAAACCATTTGATGACGCGAGAATTTTAAGAGACATGTTACTTTCTAATTTTAATTATAAAAGACGTTGTTATCTATCTCTTTAAATATGTTATCTTACAATTTTTGTTAAGCCTTGGTACCTTGCACGCTTTATTGCGCCAGCGTCATTTTTAAAACACCGATGACCGGAAAAAAGCTATGACGACAGATCTCACCGGTAACCGTTTTCCAAAATCCGCTGTCATTTTGGGGAGCTCTGCTGGACGCAGCCCAGACCAGTGAAAGGTCTGATCGTAATCGGATTATCGCTTCGTGTTTTCATGCTATTTATGGTGCGCATTTACTTCCAGTGTGTGTAGCCACAAATAAGCTTTGGTGTTATGTAACGTTAACAGTCATGTTGACAAACTAAGAAAATCGTTGAGGTGAAACGAGAGGATAGTGTTTACATGGCAACCCTGTTGTGAATATGGCTTTGAACATAGAGGGTATACAGTTGAGGAGTAGAAAATTCGGCCTTTACAAAAACGTAAAGGTAATATCCCTCCAAAGGTTTAGCTCTTCATTTCCCGTTTTTCCCCCATCGGATGATTTTAATGTGTACAAGTATATCCTTATTGGATGTAAAATGTCGTCTGATTTACAGTATATTTGCTATGCTTTGTATACTGCTTTAATATTTCATAAATTTTAACTTCAGTATTTGTTCTTAAAAAAAGAAACATTTCCATATCTGGGTAAGTAAGTTTGTAAGTAGTCCTCCTCGGAGAGGTAATATTTTGGTTTTCCCAACTTGTCTAGTATGGCAACAAGTGAGTGGCTTTATGTGGCATAGAGATACGAGAGGTATTTTGGTGTTGTACTATAGCTTCATTTTCAAGGAAAACGTTTAAAAGCGTGTCAGGATGGCCGAGTGGTCTAAGGCGTCAGATTTAAGCTCTGATCCTCGTATGAGGGCGTGGGTTCGAACCCCACTTCTGACAACGATTTGTTTCATTTTAATAACTTGTATCTCATACTCAGGAAAGGCTTTTCTAGTATGGCAACAAGTGAGTGGCTTTATGTGGCATAGAGATACGGGAGGTATTTTGGTGTTGTACTATAGCTTCATTTTCAAGGAAAACGTTTAAAAGCGTGTCAGGATGGCCGAGTGGTCTAAGGCGTCAGATTTAAGCTCTGATCCTCGTATGAGGGCGTGGGTTCGAACCCCACTTCTGACAACGATTTGTTTCATTTTAATAACTTTTATCTCATACTCAGGAGAGGCTTCTCTAGAATGACAACAAGTGAGTGGCTTTATGTGGCATAGAGATACTAGAGGTATTTTCGTGTTGTACTATAGCTTCATTTTCAAGGAAAACGTTTAAAATCGTGTCAGGGTGGCCGAGTGGTCTAAGGCGTAAGATTTAAGCTCTGATCCTCGTATGAAAGCGTGGGTTCGAACCCCACTTCTGACAACGATTTGTTTCATTTTAATAACTTGTATCTCATACTCAGGAAAGGCTTTTCTAGTATGGCAACAAGTGAGTGGCTTTATGTGGCAAAGAGATACGGGAGGTATTTTGGTGTTGTACTATAGCTTCATTTTCAAGGAAAACGTTTACAAGCGTGTCAGGATGGCCGAGTGGTCTTAGGCGTCAGATTTAAGCTCTGATCCTCGTATGAGGGCGTGGGTTCGAACCCCACTTCTGACAACGATTTGTTTCATTTTAATAACTTTTATCTCATACTCAGGAGAGGCTTCTCTAGAATGACAACAAGTGAGTGGCTTTATGTGGCATAGAGATACTAGAGGTATTTTCGTGTTGTACTATAGCTTCATTTTCAAGGAAAACGTTTAAAATCGTGTCAGGGTGGCCGAGTGGTCTAAGGCGTAAGATTTAAGCTCTGATCCTCGTATGAGGGCGTGGGTTCGAACCCCACTTCTGACAACGATTTGTTTCATTTTAATAACTTGTATCTCATACTCAGGAAAGGCTTTTCTAGTATGGCAACAAGTGAGTGGCTTTATGTGGCATAGAGATACGGGAGGTATTTTGGTGTTGTACTATAGCTTCATTTTCAAGGAAAACGTTTAAAAGCGTGTCAGGATGGCCGAGTGGTCTAAGGCGTCAGATTTAAGCTCTGATCCTCGTATGAGGGCGTGGGTTCGAACCCCACTTCTGACAACGATTTGTTTCATTTTAATAACTTTTATCTCATACTCAGGAGAGGCTTTTCTAGTATGGCAACAAGTGAGTGGCTTTATGTGGCATAGAGATACTGGAGGTATTTTGGTGTTGTACTATAGCTTCATTTTCAAGGAAATCGTTTAAAAGCGTGTCAGGATGGCCGAGTGGTCTTAGGCGTCAGATTTAAGCTCTGATCCTCGTATGAGGGCGTGGGTTCGAACCCCACTTCTGACAACGATTTGTTTCATTTTAATAACTTGTATCTCATACTCAGGAAAGGCTTTTCTAGTATGGCAACAAGTGAGTGGGTTTATGTGGCATAGAGATACGAGAGGTATTTTGGTGTTGTACTATAGCTTCATTTTCAAGGAAAACGTTTAAAAGCGTGTCAGGATGGCCGAGTGGTCTAAGGCGTCAGATTTAAGCTCTGATCCTCGTATGAGGGCGTGGTTTCGAACCCCACTTCTAACAACGATTTGTTTCATTTTAATAACTTTTATCTCATACTCAGGAGAGGCTTCTCTAGAATGGCAACAAGTGAGTGGCTTTATGTGGCATAGAGATACGGGAGGTATTTTGGTGTTGTACTATAGCTTCATTTTCAAGGAAAACGTTTAAAAGCGTGTCAGGATGGCCGAGTGGTCTAAGGCGTCAGATTTAAGCTCTGATCCTCGTATGAGGGCGTGGGTTCGAACCCCACTTCTGACAACGATTTGTTTCATTTTAATAACTTTTATCTCATACTCAGGAGAGGCTTCTCTAGAATGACAACAAGTGAGTGGCTTTATGTGGCATAGAGATACTAGAGGTATTTTCGTGTTGTACTATAGCTTCATTTTCAAGGAAAACGTTTAAAATCGTGTCAGGGTGGCCGAGTGGTCTAAGGCGTAAGATTTAAGCTCTGATCCTCGTATGAAAGCGTGGGTTCGAACCCCACTTCTGACAACGATTTGTTTCATTTTAATAACTTGTATCTCATACTCAGGAAAGGCTTTTCTAGTATGGCAACAAGTGAGTGGCTTTATGTGGCAAAGAGATACGGGAGGTATTTTGGTGTTGTACTATAGCTTCATTTTCAAGGAAAACGTTTACAAGCGTGTCAGGATGGCCGAGTGGTCTTAGGCGTCAGATTTAAGCTCTGATCCTCGTATGAGGGCGTGGGTTCGAACCCCACTTCTGACAACGATTTGTTTCATTTTAATAACTTTTATCTCATACTCAGGAGAGGCTTCTCTAGAATGACAACAAGTGAGTGGCTTTATGTGGCATAGAGATACTAGAGGTATTTTCGTGTTGTACTATAGCTTCATTTTCAAGGAAAACGTTTAAAATCGTGTCAGGGTGGCCGAGTGGTCTAAGGCGTAAGATTTAAGCTCTGATCCTCGTATGAGGGCGTGGGTTCGAACCCCACTTCTGACAACGATTTGTTTCATTTTAATAACTTGTATCTCATACTCAGGAAAGGCTTTTCTAGTATGGCAACAAGTGAGTGGCTTTATGTGGCATAGAGATACGGGAGGTATTTTGGTGTTGTACTATAGCTTCCTTTTCAAGGAAAACGTTTAAAAGCGTGTCAGGATGGCCGAGTGGTCTAAGGCGTCAGATTTAAGCTCTGATCCTCGTATGAGGGCGTGGGTTCGAACCCCACTTCTGACAACGATTTGTTTCATTTTAATAACTTTTATCTCATACTCAGGAGAGGCTTTTCTAGTATGGCAACAAGTGAGTGGCTTTATGTGGCATAGAGATACTGGAGGTATTTTGGTGTTGTACTATAGCTTCATTTTCAAGGAAATCGTTTAAAAGCGTGTCAGGATGGCCGAGTGGTCTTAGGCGTCAGATTTAAGCTCTGATCCTCGTATGAGGGCGTGGGTTCGAACCCCACTTCTGACAACGATTTGTTTCATTTTAATAACTTGTATCTCATACTCAGGAAAGGCTTTTCTAGTATGGCAACAAGTGAGTGGGTTTATGTGGCATAGAGATACGAGAGGTATTTTGGTGTTGTACTATAGCTTCATTTTCAAGGAAAACGTTTAAAAGCGTGTCAGGATGGCCGAGTGGTCTAAGGCGTCAGATTTAAGCTCTGATCCTCGTATGAGGGCGTGGTTTCGAACCCCACTTCTAACAACGATTTGTTTCATTTTAATAACTTTTATCTCATACTCAGGAGAGGCTTCTCTAGAATGGCAACAAGTGAGTGGCTTTATGTGGCATAGAGATACTAGAGGTATTTTCGTGTTGTACTATAGCTTCATTTTCAAGGAAAACGTTTAAAATCGTGTCAGGGTGGCCGAGTGGTCTAAGGCGTAAGATTTAAGCTCTGATCCTCGTATGAAAGCGTCGGTTCGAACCCCACTTCTGACAACGATTTGTTTCATTTTAATAACTTGTATCTCATACTCAGGAAAGGCTTTTCTAGTATGGCAACAAGTGAGTGGCTTTATGTGGCATAGAGATACGGGAGGTATTTTGGTGTTGTACTATAGCTTCATTTCCAAGGAAAACGTTTAAAAGCGTGTCGGGATGGCCGAGTGGTCTAAGGCGTCAGATTTAAGCTCTGATCCTCGTATGAGGGCGTGGGTTCGAACCCCACTTCTGACAACGATTTGTTTCATTTTAATAACTTGTATCTCATACTCAGGAAAGGCTTTTCTAGTATGGCAACAAGTGAGTGGCTTTATGTGGCATAGAGATACGGGAGGTATTTTGGTGTTGTACTATAGCTTCATTTTCAAGGAAATCGTTTAAAAGCGTGTCAGGATGGCCGAGTGGTCTTAGGCGTCCGATTTAAGCTCTGATCCTCGTATGAGGGCGTGGGTTCGAACCCCACTTCTGACAACGATTTGTTTCATTTTAATAACTTGTATCTCATACTCAGGAAAGGCTTTTCTAGTATGGCAACAAGTGAGTGGCTTTATGTGGCATAGAGATACGAGAGGTATTTTGGTGTTGTACTATAGCTTCATTTTCAAGGAAAACGTTTAAAAGCGTGTCAGGATGGCCGAGTGGTCTAAGGCGTAAGATTTAAGCTCTGATACTCGTATGAAAGCGTGGTTTCGAACCCCACTTCTGACAACGATTTGTTTCATTTTAATAACTTTTATCTCATACTCAGGAGAGGCTTCTCTAGAATGACAACAAGTGAGTGGCTTTATGTGGCATAGAGATACTAGAGGTATTTTCGTGTTGTACTATAGCTTCATTTTCAAGGAAAACGTTTAAAATCGTGTCAGGGTGGCCGAGTGGTCTAAGGCGTAAGATTTAAGCTCTGATCCTCGTATGAGGGCGTGGGTTCGAACCCCACATCTGACAACGATTGGTTTCATTTTAATAACTTGTATCTCATACTCAGGAAAGGCTTTTCTAGTATGGCAACAAGTGAGTGGGTTTATGTGGCATAGAGATACGAGAGGTATTTTGGTGTTGTACTATAGCTTCATTTTCAAGGAAAACGTTTAAAAGCGTGTCAGGATGGCCGAGTGGTCTAAGGCGTCAGATTTAAGCTCTGATCCTCGTATGAGGGCGTGGTTTCGAACCCCACTTCTGACAACGATTTGTTTCATTTTAATAACTTTTATCTCATACTCAGGAGAGGCTTCTCTAGAATGGCAACAAGTGAGTGGCTTTATGTGGCATAGAGATACTAGAGGTATTTTCGTGTTGTACTATAGCTTCATTTTCAAGGAAAACGTTTAAAATCGTGTCAGGGTGGCCGAGTGGTCTAAGGCGTAAGATTTAAGCTCTGATCCTCGTATGAAAGCGTCGGTTCGAACCCCACTTCTGACAACGATTTGTTTCATTTTAATAACTTGTATCTCATACTCAGGAAAGGCTTTTCTAGTATGGCAACAAGTGAGTGGCTTTATGTGGCATAGAGATACGGGAGGTATTTTGGTGTTGTACTATAGCTTCATTTTCAAGGAAAACGTTTAAAAGCGTGTCGGGATGGCCGAGTGGTCTAAGGCGTCAGATTTAAGCTCTGATCCTCGTATGAGGGCGTGGGTTCGAACCCCACTTCTGACAACGATTTGTTTCATTTTAATAACTTGTATCTCATACTCAGGAAAGGCTTTTCTAGTATGGCAACAAGTGAGTGGCTTTATGTGGCATAGAGATACGGGAGGTATTTTGGTGTTGTACTATAGCTTCATTTTCAAGGAAATCGTTTAAAAGCGTGTCAGGATGGCCGAGTGGTCTTAGGCGTCAGATTTAAGCTCTGATCCTCGTATGAGGGCGTGGGTTCGAACCCCACTTCTGACAACGATTTGTTTCATTTTAATAACTTGTATCTCATACTCAGGAAAGGCTTTTCTAGTATGGCAACAAGTGAGTGGCTTTATGTGGCATAGAGATACGAGAGGTATTTTGGTGTTGTACTATAGCTTCATTTTCAAGGAAAACGTTTAAAAGCGTGTCAGGATGGCCGAGTGGTCTAAGGCGTAAGATTTAAGCTCTGATCCTCGTATGAAAGCGTGGTTTCGAACCCCACTTCTGACAACGATTTGTTTCATTTTAATAACTTTTATCTCATACTCAGGAGAGGCTTCTCTAGAATGACAACAAGTGAGTGGCTTTATGTGGCATAGAGATACTAGAGGTATTTTCGTGTTGTACTATAGCTACATTTTCAAGGAAAACGTTTAAAATCGTGTCAGGGTGGCCGAGTGGTCTAAGGCGTAAGATTTAAGCTCTGATCCTCGTATGAAAGCGTGGGTTCGAACCCCACTTCTGACAACGATTTGTTTCATTTTAATAACTTGTATCTCATACTCAGGAAAGGCTTTTCTAGTATGGCAACAAGTGAGTGGCTTTATGTGGCAAAGAGATACGGGAGGTATTTTGGTGTTGTACTATAGCTTCATTTTCAAGGAAAACGTTTACAAGCGTGTCAGGATGGCCGAGTGGTCTAAGGCGTCAGATTTAAGCTCTGATCCTCGTATGAGGGCGTGGGTTCGAACCCCACTTCTGACAACGATTTGTTTCATTTTAATAACTTGTATCTCATACTCAGGAAAGGCTTTTCTAGTATGGCAACAAGTGAGTGGCTTTATGTGGCATAGAGATACGGGAGGTATTTTGGTGTTGTACTATAGCTTCATTTTCAAGGAAAACGTTTACAAGGGTGTCAGGATGGCCGAGTGGTCTAAGGCGTCAGATTTAAGCTCTGATCCTCGTATGAGGGCGTGGGTTCGAACCCCACTTCTGACAACGATTTGTTTCATTTTAATAACTTGTATCTCATACTCAGGAAAGGCTTTTCTAGTATGGCAACAAGTGAGTGGCTTTATGTGGCAAAGAGATACGGGAGGTATTTTGGTGTTGTACTATAGCTTCATTTTCAAGGAAAACGTTTACAAGCGTGTCAGGATGGCCGAGTGGTCTAAGGCGTCAGATTTAAGCTCTGATCCTCGTATGAGGGCGTGGATTCGAACCCCACTTCTGACAACGATTTGTTTCATTTTAATAACTTGTATCTCATACTCAGGAAAGGCTTTTCTAGTATGGCAACAAGTGAGTGGCTTTATGTGGCATAGAGATACTGGAGGTATTTTGGTGTTGTACTATAGCTTCATTTTCAAGGAAATCGTTTAAAAGCGTGTCAGGATGGCCGAGTGGTCTTAGGCGTCAGATTTAAGCTCTGATCCTCGTATGAGGGCGTGGGTTCGAACCACACTTCTGACAACGATTTGTTTCATTTTAATAACTTGTATCTCATACTCAGGAAAGGCTTTTCTAGTATGGCAACAAGTGAGTGGGTTTATGTGGCATAGAGATACGAGAGGTATTTTGGTGTTGTACTATAGCTTCATTTTCAAGGAAAACGTTTAAAAGCGTGTCAGGATGGCCGAGTGGTCTAAGGCGTCAGATTTAAGCTCTGATCCTCGTATGAGGGCGTGGTTTCGAACCCCACTTCTGACAACGATTTGTTTCATTTTAATAACTTTTATCTCATACTCAGGAGAGGCTTCTCTAGAATGGCAACAAGTGAGTGGCTTTATGTGGCATAGAGATACTAGAGGTATTTTCGTGTTGTACTATAGCTTCATTTTCAAGGAAAACGTTTAAAATCGTGTCAGGGTGGCCGAGTTGTCTAAGGCGTAAGATTTAAGCTCTGATCCTCGTATGAAAGCGTGGGTTCGAACCCCACTTCTGACAACGATTTGTTTCATTTTAATAACTTGTATCTCATACTCAGGAAAGGCTTTTCTAGTATGGCAACAAGTGAGTGGCTTTATGTGGCTAAGAGATACGGGAGGTATTTTGGTGTTGTACTATAGCTTCATTTTCAAGGAAAACGTTTACAAGCGTGTCAGGATGGCCGAGTGGTCTTAGGCGTCAGATTTAAGCTCTGATCCTCGTAAGAGGGCGTGGGTTCGAACCCCACTTCTGACAACGATTTGTTTCATTTTAATAACTTGTATCTCATACTCAGGAAAGGCTTTTCTAGTATGGCAACAAGTGAGTGGCTTTATGTTGCATAGAGATACGGGAGGTATTTTGGTGTTGTACTATAGCTTCATTTTCAAGGAAAACGTTTACAAGGATGTCAGGATGGCCGAGTGGTCTAAGGCGTCAGATTTAAGCTCTGATCCTCGTATGAGGGCGTGGGTTCGAACCCCACTTCTGACAACGATTTGTTTCATTTTAATAACTTGTATCTCATACTCAGGAAAGGCTTTTCTAGTATGGCAACAAGTGAGTGGCTTTATGTGGCAAAGAGATACGGGAGGTATTTTGGTGTTGTACTATAGCTTCATTTTCAAGGAAAACGTTTACAAGCGTGTCAGGATGGCCGAGTGGTCTAAGGCGTCAGATTTAAGCTCTGATCCTCGTATGAGGGCGTGGGTTCGAACCCCACTTCTGACAACGATTTGTTTCATTTTAATAACTTGTATCTCATACTCAGGAAAGGCTTTTCTAGTATGGCAACAAGTGAGTGGCTTTATGTGGCATAGAGATACTGGAGGTATTTTGGTGTTGTACTATAGCTTCATTTTCAAGGAAATCGTTTAAAAGCGTGTCAGGATGGCCGAGTGGTCTTAGGCGTCAGATTTAAGCTCTGATCCTCGTATGAGGGCGTGGGTTCGAACCCCACTTCTGACAACGATTTGTTTCATTTTAATAACTTGTATCTCATACTCAGGAAAGGCTTTTCTAGTATGGCAACAAGTGAGTGGGTTTATGTGGCATAGAGATACGAGAGGTATTTTGGTGTTGTACTATAGCTTCATTTTCAAGGAAAACGTTTAAAAGCGTGTCAGGATGGCCGAGTGGTCTAAGGCGTCAGATTTAAGCTCTGATCCTCGTATGAGGGCGTGGTTTCGAACCCCACTTCTGACAACGATTTGTTTCATTTTAATAACTTTTATCTCATACTCAGG
This sequence comes from Phalangium opilio, assembly GCF_054372755.1. Classification (NCBI taxonomy): domain Eukaryota; kingdom Metazoa; phylum Arthropoda; class Arachnida; order Opiliones; family Phalangiidae; genus Phalangium; species Phalangium opilio. The sequence goes on from NW_028324195.1 coordinate 4,558,397, forward strand.
AGAGGCTTCTCTAGAATGGCAACAAGTGAGTGGCTTTATGTGGCATAGAGATACTAGAGGTATTTTCGTGTTGTACTATAGCTTCATTTTCAAGGAAAACGTTTAAAATCGTGTCAGGGTGGCCGAGTGGTCTAAGGCGTAAGATTTAAGCTCTGATCCTCGTATGAAAGCGTCGGTTCGAACCCCACTTCTGACAACGATTTGTTTCATTTTAATAACTTGTATCTCATACTCAGGAAAGGCTTTTCTAGTATGGCAACAAGTGAGTGGCTTTATGTGGCATAGAGATACGGGAGGTATTTTGGTGTTGTACTATAGTTTCATTTTCAAGGAAAACGTTTAAAAGCGTGTCAGGATGGCCGAGTGGTCTAAGGCGTCAGATTTAAGCTCTGATCCTCGTATGAGGGCGTGGGTTCGAACCCCACTTCTGACAACGATTTGTTTCATTTTAATAACTTGTATCTCATACTCAGGAAAGGCTTTTCTAGTATGGCAACAAGTGAGTGGCTTTATGTGGCATAGAGATACGGGAGGTATTTTGGTGTTGTACTATAGCTTCATTTTCAAGGAAATCGTTTTAAAGCGTGTCAGGATGGCCGAGTGGTCTTAGGCGTCAGATTTAAGCTCTGTTCCTCGTATGAGGGCGTGGGTTCGAACCCTACTTCTGACAACGATTTGTTTCATTTTAATAACTTGTATCTCATACTCAGGAAAGGCTTTTCTAGTATGGCAACAAGTGAGTGGCTTTATGTGGCATAGAGATACGGGAGGTATTTTGGTGTTGTACTATAGCTTCATTTTCAAGGAAAACGTTTAAAAGCGTGTCAGGATGGCCGAGTGGTCTAAGGCGTCAGATTTAAGCTCTGATCCTCGTATGAGGGCGTGGGTTCGAACCCCACTTCTGACAACGATTTGTTTCATTTTAATAACTTGTATCTCATACTCAGGAAAGGCTTTTCTAGTATGGCAACAAGTGAGTGGCTTTATGTGGCATAGAGATACGGGAGGTATTTTGGTGTTGTACTATAGCTTCATTTTCAAGGAAATCGTTTAAAAGCGTGTCAGGATGGCCGAGTGGTCTTAGGCGTCAGATTTAAGCTCTGTTCCTCGTATGAGGGCGTGGGTTCGAACCCCACTTCTGACAACGATTTGTTTCATTTTAATAACTTGTATCTCATACTCAGGAAAGGCTTTTCTAGTATGGCAACAAGTGAGTGGCTTTATGTGGCAAAGAGATACGGGAGGTATTTTGGTGTTGTACTATAGCTTCATTTTCAAGGAAAACGTTTACAAACGTGTCAGGATGGCCGAGTGGTCTAAGGCGTCAGATTTAAGCTCTGATCCTCGTATGAGGGCGTGGGTTCGAACCCCACTTCTGACAACGATTTGTTTCATTTTAATAACTTGTATCTCATACTCAGGAAAGGCTTTTCTAGTATGGCAACAAGTGAGTGGGTTTATGTGGCATAGAGATACGAGAGGTATTTTGGTGTTGTACTATAGCTTCATTTTCAAGGAAAACGTTTAAAAGCGTGTCAGGATGGCCGAGTGGTCTAAGGCGTCAGATTTAAGCTCTGATCCTCGTATGAGGGCGTGGTTTCGAACCCCACTTCTGACAACGATTTGTTTCATTTTAATAACTTTTATCTCATACTCAGGAGAGGCTTCTCTAGAATGGCAACAAGTGAGTGGCTTTATGTGGCATAGAGATACTAGAGGTATTTTCGTGTTGTACTATAGCTTCATTTTCAAGGAAAACCTTTAAAATCGTGTCAGGGTGGCCGAGTGGTCTAAGGCGTAAGATTTAAGCTCTGATCCTCGTATGAAAGCGTCGGTTCGAACCCCACTTCTGACAACGATTTGTTGCATTTTAATAACTTGTATCTCATACTCAGGAAAGGCTTTTCTAGTATGGCAACAAGTGAGTGGCTTTATGTGGCATAGAGATACGGGAGGTATTTTGGTGTTGTACTATAGTTTCATTTTCAAGGAAAACGTTTAAAAGCGTGTCAGGATGGCCGAGTGGTCTAAGGCGTCAGATTTAAGCTCTGATCCTCGTATGAGGGCGTGGGTTCGAACCCCACTTCTGACAACGATTTGTTTCATTTTAATAACTTGTATCTCATACTCAGGAAAGGCTTTTCTAGTATGGCAACAAGTGAGTGGCTTTATGTGGCATAGAGATACGGGAGGTATTTTGGTGTTGTACTATAGCTTCATTTTCAAGGAAAACGTTTTAAAGCGTGTCAGGATGGCCGAGTGGTCTTAGGCGTCAGATTTAAGCTCTGTTCCTCGTATGAGGGCGTGGGTTTGAACCCCACTTCTGACAACGATTTGTTTCATTTTAATAACTTGTATCTCATACTCAGGAAAGGCTTTTCTAGTATGGCAACAAGTGAGTGGCTTTATGTGGCATAGAGATACGGGAGGTATTTTGGTGTTGTACTATAGCTTCATTTTCAAGGAAAACGTTTAAAAGCGTGTCAGGATGGCCGAGTGGTCTAAGGCGTCAGATTTAAGCTCTGATCCTCGTATGAGGGCGTGGGTTCGAACCCCACTTCTGACAACGATTTGTTTCATTTTAATAACTTGTATCTCATACTCAGGAAAGGCTTTTTACCTCTCCGAGTGACGTATGTCACGGAGAGGTTCTAAATTCGACGTGTCTGTCTGTCTGTCTGTCTGTCTGTCTGTCTGTCTGTCTGTCTGTCTGTCTGTCTGTCTGTCTGTCCGTTGTTATACCCACGTGACCGCGTTCGCAGTTTGCAGATCGGAGCAAACGTGTATTCAATTTCCAGACCGCATTTACAGTCCCGGAAATTGTATTCCACTTACAGGCTATAACTCCATTGTCTGTCTAACAACTGTTCATTTGTCCACCCCACATGGACACCAGTCTGAACTTTCTAGCTTCTAAACACCACCATCTTCTAGTCTTTCGCCCATTCCACATGGACACCAGTCTGTACACCTGGCTTCTAACACCACTATCTTCTGGTCTTTGTTTTTGTCCATCCCACATGGACACCAGTCTGTACACCTGGTTTCTAACACAACCATCTTCTGGTCTTTGTTTTTGTCCATCCCACATGGACACCAGTCTGTACACCTGGCTTCTAACACCACCAACATCCTTAAGGTTAAGACATACGCGGCGATCGGCTAGGGTTACGAGAAACGTCTAGCCTTCCAATGGAGGGGTCTTCCTCCAAGGTTCACGCAATTGCGATGTTCTTATCTACAGCCGCGATTCGAATCCCTTATATACTACCTATTTGAGTAAGTCGAAGCAACCGGCGTATGCTTCATTTCAAACGCCAATATTAGTCAAGTCTCTCTAGAATGTTTAATTGTTCTATATCAAAACGATGTAACGTTCAATAAGGCAAACAACTGACGAAGAAAATATTTAATATTAATTATATTTATTTTAATATTTAAGATAATCTTGTTTCTCATCTCAAAATTAATACGGAAAGAGTTAAAAAGCAGCTTATTTTTTTGTCTGTGTGTGTCCGTCCGTTGTTACACTAGTGCGTCGCGTTAGCAGTTAGCCTTGTGTTGATGTGTTAAGAAATCATACAGAACCTTAATATTCCCTTTTTACATAATATAAAGTGAATATGTGGAAGTATTTTTCGTAATTATGATGCATTTAGTAGTTTTGTAGCTTTAAAGCTCTGTTTCATTTTGATATTCCAAAGATTTTTTTTAATATTGTTATTTGAAATGGCTGTTTATATATTACTTAAGCTATACGACATCTGTATATAGAATAATCCTTGGTTTAGTGACTTCATGAAGAAACCTAAGACCTAGACTCCGGCGGGTAAAACAAGTATTATCCGCAATAGGCTTAGTGAAACAAAGTGTAAATTATTGAGGCCTGAAGTGAAGTAAACTTTTGGCTTTGATTTTCGTGTCTGAAATGAAGAGACATTAACGGTTCAGAGTGAGCCGAAAGTTAAATACACTCTTAAATAATCAGGTAAAGATTTTATAATAGAAGAAAAGATCATGGTGGCAATTAGATTAGTAAAAGGGCTAGTGGTAAACGAGTAGCTACAGACTTTTTATTCTCTTTACGGTGCGCTATGACTATTAGTGCGTCTGGGTATAATTTAGCTTTGGTGTTATTTAACGTTAACATTCGTGTTGGCAAACTAAGAATATTGTTGAGGTGAGACGAGACGATTGTGTTTACACTGAAAACCAGTTGTGAATGTAGCTACCAGAATATAGGGTAAACAGCTGAAGCGTAGACTTCATTTCCTGTTCTTTTCCCCATTGACTGATTTCCATGTGTCCAAGATTTATCCTTATTGGATGTAAAATGTCGTCTACTTTACTGTTTGCTATGTTTGGAATACTACTTCAATATTTCGTAAATTTTTACTTCAAAAAAGTGAAATAACTCCATATCTGGGTAAATAAGTTTGTAGTAGTAGACCTCTTGACTCGGAGAGGTAATATTTTGGTTTTCCCAACTTGTCTAGTATGGCAACAAGTGAGTGGCTTTATGTGGCATAGAGATACGGGAGGTATTTTGGTGTTGTACTATAGCTTCATTTTCAAGGAAATCGTTTAAAAGCGTGTCAGGATGGCCGAGTGGTCTAAGGCGTCAGACTTAAGCTCTGATCCTCGTATGAGGGTGTGGGTTTGAACCCCACTTCTGACAACGATTTGTTTCATTTTAATAACTTGTATATCATACTCAGGAAAGGCTTTTCTAGTATGGCAACAAGTGAGTGGCTTTATGTGGCAAAGAGATACGGGAGGTAAGATGGTGTTGTACTATAGCTTCATTTTCAAGGAAAACGTTTAAAAGCGTGTCAGGATGGCCGAGTGGTCTAAGGCGTCAGATTTAAGCTCTGATCCTCGTATGAGGGTGTGGGTTCGAACCCCACTTCTGACAACGATTTGTTTCATTTTAATAACTTGTATCTCATACTCAGGAAAGGCTTTTCTAGTATGGCAACAAGTGAGTGGCTTTATGTGGCATAGAGATACTGGAGGTATTTTGGTGTAGTACTATAGCTTCATTTTCAAGGAAATCGTTTAAAAGCGTGTCAGGATGGCCGAGTGGTCTTAGGCGTCAGATTTAAGCTCTGATCCTCGTATGAGGGCGTGGGTTCGAACCACACTTCTGACAACGATTTGTTTCATTTTAATAACTTGTATCTCATACTCAGGAAAGGCTTTTCTAGTATGGCAACAAGTGAGTGGGTTTATGTGGCATAGAGATACGAGAGGTATTTTGGTGTTGTACTATAGCTTCGTTTTCAAGGAAAACGTTTAAAAGCGTGTCAGGATGGCCGAATGGTCTAAGGCGTCAGATTTAAGCTCTGATCCTCGTATGAGGGCGTGGTTTCGAACCCCACTTCTGACAACGATTTGTTTCATTTTAATAACTTTTATCTCATACTCAGGAGAGGCTTCTCTAGAATGGCAACAAGTGAGTGGCTTTATGTGGCATAGAGATACGGGAGGTATTTTGGTGTTGTACTATAGCTTCATTTTCAAGGAAATCGTTTAAAAGCGTGTCAGGGTGGCCGAGTGGGCTTAGGCGTAAGATTTAAGCTCTGATCCTCGTATGAAAGCGTGGGTTCGAACCCCACTTCTGACAACGATTTGTTTCATTTTAATAACTTGTATCTCATACTCAGGAAAGGCTTTTCTAGTATGGCAACAAGTGAGTGGGTTTATTTGGCATAGAGATACGGGAGGTATTTTGGTGTTGTACTATAGCTTCGTTTTCAAGGAAAACGTCTAAAAGCGTGTCAGGATGGCCTAGTGATCTAAGGCGTCAGATTTAAGCTCTGATCCTCGTATGAGGGCGTGGTTTCGAACCCCACTTCTGACAACGATTTGTTTCATTTTAATAACTTTTATCTCATACTCAGGAGAGGCTTCTCTAGAATGGCAACAAGTGAGTGGCTTTATGTGGCATAGAGATACTAGAGGTATTTTCGTGTTGTACTATAGCTTCATTTTCAAGGAAAACGTTTAAAATCGTGTCAGGGTGGCCGAGTGGTCTAAGGCGTAAGATTTAAGCTCTGATCCTCGTATGAAAGCGTGGGTTCGAACCCCACTTCTGACAACGATTTGTTTCATTTTAATAACTTGTATCTCATACTCAGGAAAGGCTTTTCTAGTATGGCAACAAGTGAGTGGCTTTATGTGGCATAGAGATACGGGAGGTATTTTGGTGTTGTACTATAGCTTCATTTTCAAGGAAAACGTTTACAAGGGTGTCAGGATGGCCGAGTGGTCTAAGGCGTCAGATTTAAGCTCTGATCCTCGTATGAGGGCGTGGGTTCGAACCCCACTTCTGACAACGATTTGTTTCATTTTAATAACTTGTATCTCATACTCAGGAAAGGCTTTTCTAGTATGGCAACAAGTGAGTGGCTTTATGTGGCATAGAGATACTGGAGGTATTTTGGTGTTGTACTATAGCTTCATTTTCAAGGAAATCGTTTAAAAGCGAGTCAGGATGGCCGAGTGGTCTTAGGCGTCAGATTTAAGCTCTGATCCTCGTATGAGGGCGTGGGTTCGAACCCCACTTCTGACAACGATTTGTTTCATTTTAACAACTTGTATCTCATACTCAGGAAAGGCTTTTCTAGTATGGCAACAAGTGAGTGGGTTTATGTGGCATAGAGATACGAGAGGTATTTTGGTGTTGTACTATAGCTTCATTTTCAAGGAAAACGTCTAAAAGCGTGTCAGGATGGCCGAGTGGTCTAAGGCGTCAGATTTAAGCTCTGATCCTCGTATGAGGGCGTGGTTTCGAACCCCACTTCTGACAACGATTTGTTTCATTTTAATAACTTTTATCTCATACTCAGGAGAGGCTTCTCTAGAATGGCAACAAGTGAGTGGCTTTATGTGGCATAGAGATACTAGAGGTATTTTCGTGTTGTACTATAGCTTCATTTTCAAGGAAAACGTTTAAAATCGTGTCAGGGTGGCCGAGTGGTCTAAGGCGTAAGATTTAAGCTCTGATCCTCGTATGAAAGCGTGGGTTCGAACCCCACTTCTGACAACGATTTGTTTCATTTTAATAACTTGTATCTCATACTCAGGAAAGGCTTTTCTAGTATGGCAACAAGTGAGTGGCTTTATGTGGCAAAGAGATACGGGAGGTATTTTGGTGTTGTACTATAGCTTCATTTTCAAGGAAAACGTTTACAAGTGTGTCAGGATGGCCGAGTGGTCTAAGGCGTCAGATTTAAGCTCTGATCCTCGTATGAGGGCGTGGATTCGAACCCCACTTCTGACAACGATTTGTTTCATTTTAATAACTTGTATCTCATACTCAGGAAAGGCTTTTCTAGTATGGCAACAAGTGAGTGGCTTTATGTGGCATAGAGATACTGGAGGTATTTTGGTGTTGTACTATAGCTTCATTTTCAAGGAAATCGTTTAAAAGCGTGTCAGGATGGCCGAGTGGTCTTAGGCGTCAGATTTAAGCTCTGATCCTCGTATGAGGGCGTGGGTTCGAACCACACTTCTGAGAACGATTTGTTTCATTTTAATAACTTGTATCTCATACTCAGGAAAGGCTTTTCTAGTATGGCAACAAGTGAGTGGGTTTATGTGGCATAGAGATACGAGAGGTATTTTGGTGTTGTACTATAGCTTCATTTTCAAGGAAAACGTTTAAAAGTGTCAGGATGGCCGAGTGGTCTAAGGCGTCAGATTTAAGCTCTGATCCTCGTATGAGGGCGTGGTTTCGAACCCCACTTCTGACAACGATTTGTTTCATTTTAATAACTTTTATCTCATACTCAGGAGAGGCTTCTCTAGAATGGCAACAAGTGAGTGGCTTTATGTGGCATAGAGATACTAGAGGTATTTTCGTGTTGTACTATAGCTTCATTTTCAAGGAAAACGTTTAAAATCGTGTCAGGGTGGCCGAGTGGTCTAAGGCGTAAGATTTAAGCTCTGATCCTCGTATGAAAGCGTGGGTTCGAACCCCACTTCTGACAACGATTTGTTTCATTTTAATAACTTGTATCTCATACTCAGGAAAGGCTTTTCTAGTATGGCAACAAGTGAGTGGCTTTATGTGGCTAAGAGATACGGGAGGTATTTTGGTGTTGTACTATAGCTTCATTTTCAAGGAAAACGTTTACAAGCGTGTCAGGATGGCCGAGTGGTCTTAGGCGTCAGATTTAAGCTCTGATCCTCGTAAGAGGGCGTGGGTTCGAACCCCACTTCTGACAACGATTTGTTTCATTTTAATAACTTGTATCTCATACTCAGGAAAGGCTTTTCTAGTATGGCAACAAGTGAGTGGCTTTATGTTGCATAGAGATACGGGAGGTATTTTGGTGTTGTACTATAGCTTCATTTTCAAGGAAAACGTTTACAAGGATGTCAGGATGGCCGAGTGGTCTAAGGCGTCAGATTTAAGCTCTGATCCTCGTATGAGGGCGTGGGTTCGAACCCCACTTCTGACAACGATTTGTTTCATTTTAATAACTTGTATCTCATACTCAGGAAAGGCTTTTCTAGTATGGCAACAAGTGAGTGGCTTTATGTGGCAAAGAGATACGGGAGGTATTTTGGTGTTGTACTATAGCTTCATTTTCAAGGAAAACGTTTACAAGCGTGTCAGGATGGCCGAGTGGTCTAAGGCGTCAGATTTAAGCTCTGATCCTCGTATGAGGGCGTGGGTTCGAACCCCACTTCTGACAACGATTTGTTTCATTTTAATAACTTGTATCTCATACTCAGGAAAGGCTTTTCTAGTATGGCAACAAGTGAGTGGCTTTATGTGGCATAGAGATACTGGAGGTATTTTGGTGTTGTACTATAGCTTCATTTTCAAGGAAATCGTTTAAAAGCGTGTCAGGATGGCCGAGTGGTCTGAGGCGTCAGATTTAAGCTCTGATCCTCGTATGAGGGCGTGGGTTCGAACCCCACTTCTGACAACGATTTGTTTCATTTTAATAACTTGTATCTCATACTCAGGAAAGGCTTTTCTAGTATGGCAACAAGTGAGTGGGTTTATGTGGCATAGAGATACGAGAGGTATTTTGGTGTTGTACTATAGCTTCATTTTCAAGGAAAACGTTTAAAAGCGTGTCAGGATGGCCGAGTGGTCTAAGGCGTCAGATTTAAGCTCTGATCCTCGTATGAGGGCGTGGGTTCGAACCCCACTTCTGACAACGATTTGTTTCATTTTAATAACTTGTATCTCATACTCAGGAAAGGCTTTTCTAGTATGGCAACAAGTGAGTGGCTTTATGTGGCAAAGAGATACGGGAGGTATTTTGGTGTTGTACTATAGCTTCATTTTCAAGGAAAACGTTTACAAGTGTGTCAGGATGGCCGAGTGGTCTAAGGCGTCAGATTTAAGCTCTGATCCTCGTATGAGGGCGTGGATTCGAACCCCACTTCTGACAACGATTTGTTTCATTTTAATAACTTGTATCTCATACTCAGGAAAGGCTTTTCTAGTATGGCAACAAGTGAGTGGCTTTATGTGGCATAGAGATACTGGAGGTATTTTGGTGTTGTACTATAGCTTCATTTTCAAGGAAATCGTTTAAAAGCGTGTCAGGATGGCCGAGTGGTCTTAGGCGTCAGATTTAAGCTCTGATCCTCGTATGAGGGCGTGGGTTCGAACCACACTTCTGACAACGATTTGTTTCATTTTAATAACTTGTATCTCATACTCAGGAAAGGCTTTTCTAGTATGGCAACAAGTGAGTGGGTTTATGTGGCATAGAGATACGAGAGGTATTTTGGTGTTGTACTATAGCTTCATTTTCAAGGAAAACGTTTAAAAGCGTGTCAGGATGGCCGAGTGGTCTAAGGCGTCAGATTTAAGCTCTGATCCTCGTATGAGGGCGTGGGTTCGAACCCCACTTCTGACAACGATTTGTTTCATTTTAATAACTTGTATCTCATACTCAGGAAAGGCTTTTCTAGTATGGCAACAAGTGAGTGGCTTTATGTGGCATAGAGATACTGGAGGTATTTTGGTGTTGTACTATAGCTTCATTTTCAAGGAAATCGTTTAAAAGCGTGTCAGGATGGCCGAGTGGTCTGAGGCGTCAGATTTAAGCTCTGATCCTCGTATGAGGGCGTGGGTTCGAACCCCACTTCTGACAACGATTTGTTTCATTTTAATAACTTGTATCTCATACTCAGGAAAGGCTTTTCTAGTATGGCAACAAGTGAGTGGGTTTATGTGGCATAGAGATACGAGAGGTATTTTGGTGTTGTACTATAGCTTCATTTTCAAGGAAAACGTTTAAAAGCGTGTCAGGATGGCCGAGTGGTCTAAGGCGTCAGATTTAAGCTCTGATCCTCGTATGAGGGCGTGGGTTCGAACCCCACTTCTGACAACGATTTGTTTCATTTTAATAACTTGTATCTCATACTCAGGAAAGGCTTTTCTAGTATGGCAACAAGTGAGTGGCTTTATGTGGCAAAGAGATACGGGAGGTATTTTGGTGTTGTACTATAGCTTCATTTTCAAGGAAAACGTTTACAAGTGTGTCAGGATGGCCGAGTGGTCTAAGGCGTCAGATTTAAGCTCTGATCCTCGTATGAGGGCGTGGATTCGAACCCCACTTCTGACAACGATTTGTTTCATTTTAATAACTTGTATCTCATACTCAGGAAAGGCTTTTCTAGTATGGCAACAAGTGAGTGGCTTTATGTGGCATAGAGATACTGGAGGTATTTTGGTGTTGTACTATAGCTTCATTTTCAAGGAAATCGTTTAAAAGCGTGTCAGGATGGCCGAGTGGTCTTAGGCGTCAGATTTAAGCTCTGATCCTCGTATGAGGGCGTGGGTTCGAACCACACTTCTGACAACGATTTGTTTCATTTTAATAACTTGTATCTCATACTCAGGAAAGGCTTTTCTAGTATGGCAACAAGTGAGTGGGTTTATGTGGCATAGAGATACGAGAGGTATTTTGGTGTTGTACTATAGCTTCATTTTCAAGGAAAACGTTTAAAAGCGTGTCAGGATGGCCGAGTGGTCTAAGGCGTCAGATTTAAGCTCTGATCCTCGTATGAGGGCGTGGTTTCGAACCCCACTTCTGACAACGATTTGTTTCATTTTAATAACTTTTATCTCATACTCAGGAGAGGCTTCTCTAGAATGGCAACAAGTGAGTGGCTTTATGTGGCATAGAGATACTAGAGGTATTTTCGTGTTGTACTATAGCTTCATTTTCAAGGAAAACGTTTAAAATCGTGTCAGGGTGGCCGAGTGGTCTAAGGCGTAAGATTTAAGCTCTGATCCTCGTATGAAAGCGTGGGTTCGAACCCCACTTCTGACAACGATTTGTTTCATTTTAATAACTTGTATCTCATACTCAGGAAAGGCTTTTCTAGTATGGCAACAAGTGAGTGGCTTTATGTGGCTAAGAGATACGGGAGGTATTTTGGTGTTGTACTATAGCTTCATTTTCAAGGAAAACGTTTACAAGCGTGTCAGGATGGCCGAGTGGTCTTAGGCGTCAGATTTAAGCTCTGATCCTCGTAAGAGGGCGTGGGTTCGAACCCCACTTCTGACAACGATTTGTTTCATTTTAATAACTTGTATCTCATACTCAGGAAAGGCTTTTCTAGTATGGCAACAAGTGAGTGGCTTTATGTTGCATAGAGATACGGGAGGTATTTTGGTGTTGTACTATAGCTTCATTTTCAAGGAAAACGTTTACAAGGATGTCAGGATGGCCAAGTGGTCTAAGGCGTCAGATTTAAGCTCTGATCCTCGTATGAGGGCGTGGGTTCGAACCCCACTTCTGACAACGATTTGTTTCATTTTAATAACTTGTATCTCATACTCAGGAAAGGCTTTTCTAGTATGGCAACAAGTGAGTGGCTTTATGTGGCAAAGAGATACGGGAGGTATTTTGGTGTTGTACTATAGCTTCATTTTCAAGGAAAACGTTTACAAGCGTGTCAGGATGGCCGAGTGGTCTAAGGCGTCAGATTTAAGCTCTGATCCTCGTATGAGGGCGTGGGTTCGAACCCCACTTCTGACAACGATTTGTTTCATTTTAATAACTTGTATCTCATACTCAGGAAAGGCTTTTCTAGTATGGCAACAAGTGAGTGGCTTTATGTGGCATAGAGATACTGGAGGTATTTTGGTGTTGTACTATAGCTTCATTTTCAAGGAAATCGTTTAAAAGCGTGTCAGGATGGCCGAGTGGTCTAAGGCGTCAGATTTAAGCTCTGATCCTCGTATGAGGGCGTGGGTTCGAACCCCACTTCTGACAACGATTTGTTTCATTTTAATAACTTGTATCTCATACTCAGGATAGGCTTTTCTAGTATGGCAACAAGTGAGTGGGTTTATGTGGCATAGAGATACGAGAGGTATTTTGGTGTTGTACTATAGCTTCATTTTCAAGGAAAACGTTTAAAAGCGTGTCAGGATGGCCGAGTGGTCTAAGGCGTCAGATTTAAGCTCTGATCCTCGTATGAGGGCGTGGGTTCGAACCCCACTTCTGACAACGATTTGTTTCATTTTAATAACTTGTATCTCATACTCAGGAAAGGCTTCTCTAGAATGGCAACAAGTGAGTGGCTTTATGTGGCATAGAGATACTAGAGGTATTTTCGTGTTGTAGAATAGCTTCATTTTCAAGGAAAACGTTTAAAATCGTGTCAGGGTGGCCGAGTGGTCTAAGGCGTAAGATTTAAGCTCTGATCCTCGTATGAAAGCGTCGGTTCGAACCCCACTTCTGACAACGATTTGTTTCATTTTAATAACTTGTATCTCATACTCAGGAAAGGCTTTTCTAGTATTTCAACAAGTGAGTGGCTTTATGTGGCATAGAGATACGGGAGGTATTTTGGTGTTGTACTATAGTTTCATTTTCAAGGAAAACGTTTAAAAGCGTGTCAGGATGGCCGAGTGGTCTAAGGCGTCAGATTTAAGCTCTGATCCTCGTATGAGGGCGTGGGTTCGAACCCCACTTCTGACAACGATTTGTTTCATTTTAATAACTTGTATCTCATACTCAGGAAAGGCTTTTCTAGTATGGCAACAAGTGAGTGGCTTTATGTGGCATATAGATACGGGAGGTATTTTGGTGTTGTACTATAGCTTCATTTTCAAGGAAAACGTTTACAAGGGTGTCAGGATGGCCGAGTGGTCTAAGGCGTCAGATTTAAGCTCTGATCCTCGTATGAGGGCGTGGGTTCGAACCCCACTTCTGACAACGATTTGTTTCATTTTAATAACTTGTATCTCATACTCAGGAAAGGCTTTTCTAGTATGGCAACAAGTGAGTGGCTTTATGTGGCATAGAGATACTGGAGGTATTTTGGTGTTGTACTATAGCTTCATTTTCAAGGAAATCGTTTAAAAGCGAGTCAGGATGGCCGAGTGGTCTTAGGCGTCAGATTTAAGCTCTGATCCTCGTATGAGGGCGTGGGTTCGAACCCCACTTCTGACAACGATTTGTTTCATTTTAACAACTTGTATCTCATACTCAGGAAAGGCTTTTCTAGTATGGCAACAAGTGAGTGGGTTTATGTGGCATAGAGATACGAGAGGTATTTTGGTGTTGTACTATAGCTTCATTTTCAAGGAAAACGTCTAAAAGCGTGTCAGGATGGCCGAGTGGTCTAAGGCGTCAGATTTAAGCTCTGATCCTCGTATGAGGGCGTGGTTTCGAACCCCACTTCTGACAACGATTTGTTTCATTTTAATAACTTTTATCTCATACTCAGGAGAGGCTTCTCTAGAATGGCAACAAGTGAGTGGCTTTATGTGGCATAGAGATACTAGAGGTATTTTCGTGTTGTACTATAGCTTCATTTTCAAGGAAAACGTTTAAAATCGTGTCAGGGTGGCCGAGTGGTCTAAGGCGTAAGATTTAAGCTCTGATCCTCGTATGAAAGCGTGGGTTCGAACCCCACTTCTGACAACGATTTGTTTCATTTTAATAACTTGTATCTCATACTCAGGAAAGGCTTTTCTAGTATGGCAACAAGTGAGTGGCTTTATGTGGCATAGAGATACGGGAGGTATTTTGGTGTTGTACTATAGTTTCATTTTCAAGGAAAACGTTTAAAAGCGTGTCAGGATGGCCGAGTGGTCTAAGGCGTCAGATTTAAGCTCTGATCCTCGTATGAGGGCGTGGGTTCGAACCCCACTTCTGACAACGATTTGTTTCATTTTAATAACTTGTATCTCATACTCAGGAAAGGCTTTTCTAGTATGGCAACAAGTGAGTGGCTTTATGTGGCATATAGATACGGGAGGTATTTTGGTGTTGTACTATAGCTTCATTTTCAAGGAAAACGTTTACAAGGGTGTCAGGATGGCCGAGTGGTCTAAGGCGTCAGATTTAAGCTCTGATCCTCGTATGAGGGCGTGGGTTCGAACCCCACTTCTGACAACGATTTGTTTCATTTTAATAACTTGTATCTCATACTCAGGAAAGGCTTTTCTAGTATGGCAACAAGTGAGTGGCTTTATGTGGCATAGAGATACTGGAGGTATTTTGGTGTTGTACTATAGCTTCATTTTCAAGGAAATCGTTTAAAAGCGAGTCAGGATGGCCGAGTGGTCTTAGGCGTCAGATTTAAGCTCTGATCCTCGTATGAGGGCGTGGGTTCGAACCCCACTTCTGACAACGATTTGTTTCATTTTAACAACTTGTATCTCATACTCAGGAAAGGCTTTTCTAGTATGGCAACAAGTGAGTGGGTTTATGTGGCATAGAGATACGAGAGGTATTTTGGTGTTGTACTATAGCTTCATTTTCAAGGAAAACGTCTAAAAGCGTGTCAGGATGGCCGAGTGGTCTAAGGCGTCAGATTTAAGCTCTGATCCTCGTATGAGGGCGTGGTTTCGAACCCCACTTCTGACAACGATTTGTTTCATTTTAATAACTTTTATCTCATACTCAGGAGAGGCTTCTCTAGAATGGCAACAAGTGAGTGGCTTTATGTGGCATAGAGATACTAGAGGTATTTTCGTGTTGTACTATAGCTTCATTTTCAAGGAAAACGTTTAAAATCGTGTCAGGGTGGCCGAGTGGTCTAAGGCGTAAGATTTAAGCTCTGATCCTCGTATGAAAGCGTGGGTTCGAACCCCACTTCTGACAACGATTTGTTTCATTTTAATAACTTGTATCTCATACTCAGGAAAGGCTTTTCTAGTATGGCAACAAGTGAGTGGCTTTATGTGGCAAAGAGATACGGGAGGTATTTTGGTGTTGTACTATAGCTTCATTTTCAAGGAAAACGTTTACAAGTGTGTCAGGATGGCCGAGTGGTCTAAGGCGTCAGATTTAAGCTCTGATCCTCGTATGAGGGCGTGGATTCGAACCCCACTTCTGACAACGATTTGTTTCATTTTAATAACTTGTATCTCATACTCAGGAAAGGCTTTTCTAGTATGGCAACAAGTGAGTGGCTTTATGTGGCATAGAGATACTGGAGGTATTTTGGTGTTGTACTATAGCTTCATTTTCAAGGAAATCGTTTAAAAGCGTGTCAGGATGGCCGAGTGGTCTTAGGCGTCAGATTTAAGCTCTGATCCTCGTATGAGGGCGTGGGTTCGAACCACACTTCTGACAACGATTTGTTTCATTTTAATAACTTGTATCTCATACTCAGGAAAGGCTTTTCTAGTATGGCAACAAGTGAGTGGGTTTATGTGGCATAGAGATACGAGAGGTATTTTGGTGTTGTACTATAGCTTCATTTTCAAGGAAAACGTTTAAAAGCGTGTCAGGATGGCCGAGTGGTCTAAGGCGTCAGATTTAAGCTCTGATCCTCGTATGAGGGCGTGGTTTCGAACCCCACTTCTGACAACGATTTGTTTCATTTTAATAACTTTTATCTCATACTCAGGAGAGGCTTCTCTAGAATGGCAACAAGTGAGTGGCTTTATGTGGCATAGAGATACTAGAGGTATTTTCGTGTTGTACTATAGCTTCATTTTCAAGGAAAACGTTTAAAATCGTGTCAGGGTGGCCGAGTGGTCTAAGGCGTAAGATTTAAGCTCTGATCCTCGTATGAAAGCGTGGGTTCGAACCCCACTTCTGACAACGATTTGTTTCATTTTAATAACTTGTATCTCATACTCAGGAAAGGCTTTTCTAGTATGGCAACAAGTGAGTGGCTTTATGTGGCTAAGAGATACGGGAGGTATTTTGGTGTTGTACTATAGCTTCATTTTCAAGGAAAACGTTTACAAGCGTGTCAGGATGGCCGAGTGGTCTTAGGCGTCAGATTTAAGCTCTGATCCTCGTAAGAGGGCGTGGGTTCGAACCCCACTTCTGACAACGATTTGTTTCATTTAAATAACTTGTATCTCATACTCAGGAAAGGCTTTTCTAGTATGGCAACAAGTGAGTGGCTTTATGTTGCATAGAGATACGGGAGGTATTTTGGTGTTGTACTATAGCTTCATTTTCAAGGAAAACGTTTACAAGGATGTCAGGATGGCCGAGTGGTCTAAGGCGTCAGATTTAAGCTCTGATCCTCGTATGAGGGCGTGGGTTCGAACCCCACTTCTGACAACGATTTGTTTCATTTTAATAACTTGTATCTCATACTCAGGAAAGGCTTTTCTAGTATGGCAACAAGTGAGTGGCTTTATGTGGCAAAGAGATACGGGAGGTATTTTGGTGTTGTACTATAGCTTCATTTTCAAGGAAAACGTTTACAAGCGTGTCAGGATGGCCGAGTGGTCTAAGGCGTCAGATTTAAGCTCTGATCCTCGTATGAGGGCGTGGGTTCGAACCCCACTTCTGACAACGATTTGTTTCATTTTAATAACTTGTATCTCATACTCAGGAAAGGCTTTTCTAGTATGGCAACAAGTGAGTGGCTTTATGTGGCATAGAGATACTGGAGGTATTTTGGTGTTGTACTATAGCTTCATTTTCAAGGAAATCGTTTAAAAGCGTGTCAGGATGGCCGAGTGGTCTAAGGCGTCAGATTTAAGCTCTGATCCTCGTATGAGGGCGTGGGTTCGAACCCCACTTCTGACAACGATTTGTTTCATTTTAATAACTTGTATCTCATACTCAGGAAAGGCTTTTCTAGTATGGCAACAAGTGAGTGGGTTTATGTGGCATAGAGATACGAGAGGTATTTTGGTGTTGTACTATAGCTTCATTTTCAAGGAAAACGTTTAAAAGCGTGTCAGGATGGCCGAGTGGTCTAAGGCGTCAGATTTAAGCTCTGATCCTCGTATGAGGGCGTGGGTTCGAACCCCACTTCTGACAACGATTTGTTTCATTTTAATAACTTGTATCTCATACTCAGGAAAGGCTTCTCTAGAATGGCAACAAGTGAGTGGCTTTATGTGGCATAGAGATACTAGAGGTATTTTCGTGTTGTAAAATAGCTTCATTTTCAAGGAAAACGTTTAAAATCGTGTCAGGGTGGCCGAGTGGTCTAAGGCGTAAGATTTAAGCTCTGATCCTCGTATGAAAGCGTCGGTTCGAACCCCACTTCTGACAACGATTTGTTTCATTTTAATAACTTGTATCTCATACTCAGGAAAGGCTTTTCTAGTATGGCAACAAGTGAGTGGCTTTATGTGGCATAGAGATACGGAAGGTATTTTGGTGTTGTACTATAGTTTCATTTTCAAGGAAAACGTTTAAAAGCGTGTCAGGATGGCCGAGTGGTCTAAGGCGTCAGATTTAAGCTCTGATCCTCGTATGAGGGCGTGGGTTCGAACCCCACTTCTGACAACGATTTGTTTCATTTTAATAACTTGTATCTCATACTCAGGAAAGGCTTTTCTAGTATGGCAACAAGTGAGTGGCTTTATGTGGCATAGAGATACGGGAGGTATTTTGGTGTTGTACTATAGCTTCATTTTCAAGGAAATCGTTTTAAAGCGTGTCAGGATGGCCGAGTGGTCTTAGGCGTCAGATTTAAGCTCTGTTCCTCGTATGAGGGCGTGGGTTCGAACCCCACTTCTGACAACGATTTGTTTCATTTTAATAACTTGTATCTCATACTCAGGAAAGGCTTTTCTAGTATGGCAACAAGTGAGTGGCTTTATGTGGCATAGAGATACGGGAGGTATTTTGGTGTTGTACTATAGCTTCATTTTCAAGGAAAACGTTTAAAAGCGTGTCAGGATGGCCGAGTGGTCTAAGGCGTCAGATTTAAGCTCTGATCCTCGTATGAGGGCGTGGGTTCGAACCCCACTTCTGACAACGATTTGTTTCATTTTAATAACTTGTATCTCATACTCAGGAAAGGCTTTTCTAGTATGGCAACAAGTGAGTGGCTTTATGTGGCATAGAGATACGGGAGGTATTTTGGTGTTGTACTATAGCTTCATTTTCAAGGAAAACGTTTAAAAGCGTGTCAGGATGGCCGAGTGGTCTAAGGCGTCAGATTTAAGCTCTGATCCTCGTATGAGGGCGTGGGTTCGAACCCCACTTCTGACAACGATTTGTTTCATTTTAATAACTTGTATCTCATACTCAGGAAAGGCTTCTCTAGAATGGCAACAAGTGAGTGGCTTTATGTGGCATAGAGATACTAGAGGTATTTTCGTGTTGTAAAATAGCTTCATTTTCAAGGAAAACGTTTAAAATCGTGTCAGGGTGGCCGAGTGGTCTAAGGCGTAAGATTTAAGCTCTGATCCTCGTATGAAAGCGTCGGTTCGAACCCCACTTCTGACAACGATTTGTTTCATTTTAATAACTTGTATCTCATACTCAGGAAAGGCTTTTCTAGTATGGCAACAAGTGAGTGGCTTTATGTGGCATAGAGATACGGGAGGTATTTTGGTGTTGTACTATAGTTTCATTTTCAAGGAAAACGTTTAAAAGCGTGTCAGGATGGCCGAGTGGTCTAAGGCGTCAGATTTAAGCTCTGATCCTCGTATGAGGGCGTGGGTTCGAACCCCACTTCTGACAACGATTTGTTTCATTTTAATAACTTGTATCTCATACTCAGGAAAGGCTTTTCTAGTATGGCAACAAGTGAGTGGCTTTATGTGGCATAGAGATACGGGAGGTATTTTGGTGTTGTACTATAGCTTCATTTTCAAGGAAATCGTTTTAAAGCGTGTCAGGATGGCCGAGTGGTCTTAGGCGTCAGATTTAAGCTCTGTTCCTCGTATGAGGGCGTGGGTTCGAACCCCACTTCTGACAACGATTTGTTTCATTTTAATAACTTGTATCTCATACTCAGGAAAGGCTTTTCTAGTATGGCAACAAGTGAGTGGCTTTATGTGGCATAGAGATACGGGAGGTATTTTGGTGTTGTACTATAGCTTCATTTTCAAGGAAAACGTTTAAAAGCGTGTCAGGATGGCCGAGTGGTCTAAGGCGTCAGATTTAAGCTCTGATCCTCGTATGAGGGCGTGGGTTCGAACCCCACTTCTGACAACGATTTGTTTCATTTTAATAACTTGTATCTCATACTCAGGAAAGGCTTTTCTAGTATGGCAACAAGTGAGTGGCTTTATGTGGCATAGAGATACGGGAGGTATTTTGGTGTTGTACTATAGCTTCATTTTCAAGGAAAACGTTTAAAATCGTGTCAGGGTGGCCGAGTGGTCTAAGGCGTAAGATTTAAGCTCTGATCCTCGTATGAAAGCGTCGGTTCGAACCCCACTTCTGACAACGATTTGTTTCATTTTAATAACTTGTATCTCATACTCAGGAAAGGCTTTTCTAGTATGGCAACAAGTGAGTGGCTTTATGTGGCATAGAGATACGGGAGGTATTTTGGTGTTGTACTATAGTTTCATTTTCAAGGAAAACGTTTAAAAGCGTGTCAGGATGGCCGAGTGGTCTAAGGCGTCAGATTTAAGCTCTGATCCTCGTATGAGGGCGTGGGTTCGAACCCCACTTCTGACAACGATTTGTTTCATTTTAATAACTTGTATCTCATACTCAGGAAAGGCTTTTCTAGTATGGCAACAAGTGAGTGGCTTTATGTGGCATATAGATACGGGAGGTATTTTGGTGTTGTACTATAGCTTCATTTTCAAGGAAAACGTTTACAAGGGTGTCAGGATGGCCGAGTGGTCTAAGGCGTCAGATTTAAGCTCTGATCCTCGTATGAGGGCGTGGGTTCGAACCCCACTTCTGACAACGATTTGTTTCATTTTAATAACTTGTATCTCATACTCAGGAAAGGCTTTTCTAGTATGGCAACAAGTGAGTGGCTTTATGTGGCATAGAGATACTGGAGGTATTTTGGTGTTGTACTATAGCTTCATTTTCAAGGAAATCGTTTAAAAGCGAGTCAGGATGGCCGAGTGGTCTTAGGCGTCAGATTTAAGCTCTGATCCTCGTATGAGGGCGTGGGTTCGAACCCCACTTCTGACAACGATTTGTTTCATTTTAACAACTTGTATCTCATACTCAGGAAAGGCTTTTCTAGTATGGCAACAAGTGAGTGGGTTTATGTGGCATAGAGATACGAGAGGTATTTTGGTGTTGTACTATAGCTTCATTTTCAAGGAAAACGTCTAAAAGCGTGTCAGGATGGCCGAGTGGTCTAAGGCGTCAGATTTAAGCTCTGATCCTCGTATGAGGGCGTGGTTTCGAACCCCACTTCTGACAACGATTTGTTTCATTTTAATAACTTTTATCTCATACTCAGGAGAGGCTTCTCTAGAATGGCAACAAGTGAGTGGCTTTATGTGGCATAGAGATACTAGAGGTATTTTCGTGTTGTACTATAGCTTCATTTTCAAGGAAAACGTTTAAAATCGTGTCAGGGTGGCCGAGTGGTCTAAGGCGTAAGATTTAAGCTCTGATCCTCGTATGAAAGCGTGGGTTCGAACCCCACTTCTGACAACGATTTGTTTCATTTTAATAACTTGTATCTCATACTCAGGAAAGGCTTTTCTAGTATGGCAACAAGTGAGTGGCTTTATGTGGCAAAGAGATACGGGAGGTATTTTGGTGTTGTACTATAGCTTCATTTTCAAGGAAAACGTTTACAAGTGTGTCAGGATGGCCGAGTGGTCTAAGGCGTCCGATTTAAGCTCTGATCCTCGTATGAGGGCGTGGATTCGAACCCCACTTCTGACAACGATTTGTTTCATTTTAATAACTTGTATCTCATACTCAGGAAAGGCTTTTCTAGTATGGCAACAAGTGAGTGGCTTTATGTGGCATAGAGATACGGGAGGTATTTTGGTGTTGTACTATAGCTTCATTTTCAAGGAAAACGTTTAAAAGCGTGTCAGGATGGCCGAGTGGTCTAAGGCGTCAGATTTAAGCTCTGATCCTCGTATGAGGGCGTGGGTTCGAACCCCACTTCTGACAACGATTTGTTTCATTTTAATAACTTGTATCTCATACTCAGGAAAGGCTTTTCTAGTATGGCAACAAGTGAGTGGCTTTATGTGGCATAGAGATACGGGAGGTATTTTGGTGTTGTACTATAGCTTCATTTTCAAGGAAAACGTTTAAAAGCGTGTCAGGATGGCCGAGTGGTCTAAGGCGTCAGATTTAAGCTCTGATCCTCGTATGAGGGCGTGGGTTCGAACCCCACTTCTGACAACGATTTGTTTCATTTTAATAACTTGTATCTCATACTCAGGAAAGGCTTCTCTAGAATGGCAACAAGTGAGTGGCTTTATGTGGCATAGAGATACTAGAGGTATTTTCGTGTTGTAAAATAGCTTCATTTTCAAGGAAAACGTTTAAAATCGTGTCAGGGTGGCCGAGTGGTCTAAGGCGTAAGATTTAAGCTCTGATCCTCGTATGAAAGCGTCGGTTCGAACCCCACTTCTGACAACGATTTGTTTCATTTTAATAACTTGTATCTCATACTCAGGAAAGGCTTTTCTAGTATGGCAACAAGTGAGTGGCTTTATGTGGCATAGAGATACGGGAGGTATTTTGGTGTTGTACTATAGCTTCATTTTCAAGGAAAACGTTTACAAGCGTGTCAGGATGGCCGAGTGGTCTTAGGCGTCAGATTTAAGCTCTGATCCTCGTAAGAGGGCGTGGGTTCGAACCCCACTTCTGACAACGATTTGTTTCATTTTAATAACTTGTATCTCATACTCAGGAAAGGCTTTTCTAGTATGGCAACAAGTGAGTGGCTTTATGTTGCATAGAGATACGGGAGGTATTTTGGTGTTGTACTATAGCTTCATTTTCAAGGAAAACGTTTACAAGGATGTCAGGATGGCCGAGTGGTCTAAGGCGTCAGATTTAAGCTCTGATCCTCGTATGAGGGCGTGGGTTCGAACCCCACTTCTGACAACGATTTGTTTCATTTTAATAACTTGTATCTCATACTCAGGAAAGGCTTTTCTAGTATGGCAACAAGTGAGTGGCTTTATGTGGCAAAGAGATACGGGAGGTATTTTGGTGTTGTACTATAGCTTCATTTTCAAGGAAAACGTTTACAAGCGTGTCAGGATGGCCGAGTGGTCTAAGGCGTCAGATTTAAGCTCTGATCCTCGTATGAGGGCGTGGGTTCGAACCCCACTTCTGACAACGATTTGTTTCATTTTAATAACTTGTATCTCATACTCAGGAAAGGCTTTTCTAGTATGGCAACAAGTGAGTGGCTTTATGTGGCATAGAGATACTGGAGGTATTTTGGTGTTGTACTATAGCTTCATTTTCAAGGAAATCGTTTAAAAGCGTGTCAGGATGGCCGAGTGGTCTAAGGCGTCAGATTTAAGCTCTGATCCTCGTATGAGGGCGTGGGTTCGAACCCCACTTCTGACAACGATTTGTTTCATTTTAATAACTTGTATCTCATACTCAGGAAAGGCTTTTCTAGTATGGCAACAAGTGAGTGGGTTTATGTGGCATAGAGATACGAGAGGTATTTTGGTGTTGTACTATAGCTTCATTTTCAAGGAAAACGTTTAAAAGCGTGTCAGGATGGCCGAGTGGTCTAAGGCGTCAGATTTAAGCTCTGATCCTCGTATGAGGGCGTGGGTTCGAACCCCACTTCTGACAACGATTTGTTTCATTTTAATAACTTGTATCTCATACTCAGGAAAGGCTTCTCTAGAATGGCAACAAGTGAGTGGCTTTATGTGGCATAGAGATACTAGAGGTATTTTCGTGTTGTAAAATAGCTTCATTTTCAAGGAAAACGTTTAAAATCGTGTCAGGGTGGCCGAGTGGTCTAAGGCGTAAGATTTAAGCTCTGATCCTCGTATGAAAGCGTCGGTTCGAACCCCACTTCTGACAACGATTTGTTTCATTTTAATAACTTGTATCTCATACTCAGGAAAGGCTTTTCTAGTATGGCAACAAGTGAGTGGCTTTATGTGGCATAGAGATACGGAAGGTATTTTGGTGTTGTACTATAGTTTCATTTTCAAGGAAAACGTTTAAAAGCGTGTCAGGATGGCCGAGTGGTCTAAGGCGTCAGATTTAAGCTCTGATCCTCGTATGAGGGCGTGGGTTCGAACCCCACTTCTGACAACGATTTGTTTCATTTTAATAACTTGTATCTCATACTCAGGAAAGGCTTTTCTAGTATGGCAACAAGTGAGTGGCTTTATGTGGCATAGAGATACGGGAGGTATTTTGGTGTTGTACTATAGCTTCATTTTCAAGGAAATCGTTTTAAAGCGTGTCAGGATGGCCGAGTGGTCTTAGGCGTCAGATTTAAGCTCTGTTCCTCGTATGAGGGCGTGGGTTCGAACCCCACTTCTGACAACGATTTGTTTCATTTTAATAACTTGTATCTCATACTCAGGAAAGGCTTTTCTAGTATGGCAACAAGTGAGTGGCTTTATGTGGCATAGAGATACGGGAGGTATTTTGGTGTTGTACTATAGCTTCATTTTCAAGGAAAACGTTTAAAAGCGTGTCAGGATGGCCGAGTGGTCTAAGGCGTCAGATTTAAGCTCTGATCCTCGTATGAGGGCGTGGGTTCGAACCCCACTTCTGACAACGATTTGTTTCATTTTAATAACTTGTATCTCATACTCAGGAAAGGCTTTTCTAGTATGGCAACAAGTGAGTGGCTTTATGTGGCATAGAGATACGGGAGGTATTTTGGTGTTGTACTATAGCTTCATTTTCAAGGAAAACGTTTAAAAGCGTGTCAGGATGGCCGAGTGGTCTAAGGCGTCAGATTTAAGCTCTGATCCTCGTATGAGGGCGTGGGTTCGAACCCCACTTCTGACAACGATTTGTTTCATTTTAATAACTTGTATCTCATACTCAGGAAAGGCTTCTCTAGAATGGCAACAAGTGAGTGGCTTTATGTGGCATAGAGATACTAGAGGTATTTTCGTGTTGTAAAATAGCTTCATTTTCAAGGAAAACGTTTAAAATCGTGTCAGGGTGGCCGAGTGGTCTAAGGCGTAAGATTTAAGCTCTGATCCTCGTATGAAAGCGTCGGTTCGAACCCCACTTCTGACAACGATTTGTTTCATTTTAATAACTTGTATCTCATACTCAGGAAAGGCTTTTCTAGTATGGCAACAAGTGAGTGGCTTTATGTGGCATAGAGATACGGAAGGTATTTTGGTGTTGTACTATAGTTTCATTTTCAAGGAAAACGTTTAAAAGCGTGTCAGGATGGCCGAGTGGTCTAAGGCGTCAGATTTAAGCTCTGATCCTCGTATGAGGGCGTGGGTTCGAACCCCACTTCTGACAACGATTTGTTTCATTTTAATAACTTGTATCTCATACTCAGGAAAGGCTTTTCTAGTATGGCAACAAGTGAGTGGCTTTATGTGGCATAGAGATACGGGAGGTATTTTGGTGTTGTACTATAGCTTCATTTTCAAGGAAATCGTTTTAAAGCGTGTCAGGATGGCCGAGTGGTCTTAGGCGTCAGATTTAAGCTCTGTTCCTCGTATGAGGGCGTGGGTTCGAACCCCACTTCTGACAACGATTTGTTTCATTTTAATAACTTGTATCTCATACTCAGGAAAGGCTTTTCTAGTATGGCAACAAGTGAGTGGCTTTATGTGGCATAGAGATACGGGAGGTATTTTGGTGTTGTACTATAGCTTCATTTTCAAGGAAAACGTTTAAAAGCGTGTCAGGATGGCCGAGTGGTCTAAGGCGTCAGATTTAAGCTCTGATCCTCGTATGAGGGCGTGGGTTCGAACCCCACTTCTGACAACGATTTGTTTCATTTTAATAACTTGTATCTCATACTCAGGAAAGGCTTTTCTAGTATGGCAACAAGTGAGTGGCTTTATGTGGCATAGAGATACGGGAGGTATTTTGGTGTTGTACTATAGCTTCATTTTCAAGGAAAACGTTTAAAAGCGTGTCAGGATGGCCGAGTGGTCTAAGGCGTCAGATTTAAGCTCTGATCCTCGTATGAGGGCGTGGGTTCGAACCCCACTTCTGACAACGATTTGTTTCATTTTAATAACTTGTATCTCATACTCAGGAAAGGCTTCTCTAGAATGGCAACAAGTGAGTGGCTTTATGTGGCATAGAGATACTAGAGGTATTTTCGTGTTGTAAAATAGCTTCATTTTCAAGGAAAACGTTTAAAATCGTGTCAGGGTGGCCGAGTGGTCTAAGGCGTAAGATTTAAGCTCTGATCCTCGTATGAAAGCGTCGGTTCGAACCCCACTTCTGACAACGATTTGTTTCATTTTAATAACTTGTATCTCATACTCAGGAAAGGCTTTTCTAGTATGGCAACAAGTGAGTGGCTTTATGTGGCATAGAGATACGGGAGGTATTTTGGTGTTGTACTATAGTTTCATTTTCAAGGAAAACGTTTAAAAGCGTGTCAGGATGGCCGAGTGGTCTAAGGCGTCAGATTTAAGCTCTGATCCTCGTATGAGGGCGTGGGTTCGAACCCCACTTCTGACAACGATTTGTTTCATTTTAATAACTTGTATCTCATACTCAGGAAAGGCTTTTCTAGTATGGCAACAAGTGAGTGGCTTTATGTGGCATAGAGATACGGGAGGTATTTTGGTGTTGTACTATAGCTTCATTTTCAAGGAAATCGTTTTAAAGCGTGTCAGGATGGCCGAGTGGTCTTAGGCGTCAGATTTAAGCTCTGTTCCTCGTATGAGGGCGTGGGTTCGAACCCCACTTCTGACAACGATTTGTTTCATTTTAATAACTTGTATCTCATACTCAGGAAAGGCTTTTCTAGTATGGCAACAAGTGAGTGGCTTTATGTGGCATAGAGATACGGGAGGTATTTTGGTGTTGTACTATAGCTTCATTTTCAAGGAAAACGTTTAAAAGCGTGTCAGGATGGCCGAGTGGTCTAAGGCGTCAGATTTAAGCTCTGATCCTCGTATGAGGGCGTGGGTTCGAACCCCACTTCTGACAACGATTTGTTTCATTTTAATAACTTGTATCTCATACTCAGGAAAGGCTTTTCTAGTATGGCAACAAGTGAGTGGCTTTATGTGGCATAGAGATACGGGAGGTATTTTGGTGTTGTACTATAGCTTCATTTTCAAGGAAAACGTTTAAAAGCGTGTCAGGATGGCCGAGTGGTCTTAGGCGTCAGATTTAAGCTCTGATCCTCGTATGAGGGCGTGGGTTCGAACCACACTTCTGACAACGATTTTTTTCATTTTAATAACTTGTATCTCATACTCAGGAAAGGCTTTTCTAGTATGGCAACAAGTGAGTGGGTTTATGTGGCATAGAGATACGAGAGGTATTTTGGTGTTGTACTATAGCTTCATTTTCAAGGAAAACGTTTAAAAGCGTGTCAGGATGGCCGAGTGGTCTAAGGCGTCAGATTTAAGCTCTGATCCTCGTATGAGGGCGTGGTTTCGAACCCCACTTCTGACAACGATTTGTTTCATTTTAATAACTTTTATCTCATACTCAGGAGAGGCTTCTCTAGAATGGCAACAAGTGAGTGGCTTTATGTGGCATAGAGATACTAGAGGTATTTTCGTGTTGTACTATAGCTTCATTTTCAAGGAAAACGTTTAAAATCGTGTCAGGGTGGCCGAGTGGTCTAAGGCGTAAGATTTAAGCTCTGATCCTCGTATGAAAGCGTGGGTTCGAACCCCACTTCTGACAACGATTTGTTTCATTTTAATAACTTGTATCTCATACTCAGGAAAGGCTTTTCTAGTATGGCAACAAGTGAGTGGCTTTAGGTGGCTAAGAGATACGGGAGGTATTTTGGTGTTGTACTATAGCTTCATTTTCAAGGAAAACGTTTACAAGCGTGTCAGGATGGCCGAGTGGTCTTAGGCGTCAGATTTAAGCTCTGATCCTCGTAAGAGGGCGTGGGTTCGAACCCCACTTCTGACAACGATTTGTTTCATTTTAATAACTTGTATCTCATACTCAGGAAAGGCTTTTCTAGTATGGCAACAAGTGAGTGGCTTTATGTTGCATAGAGATACGGGAGGTATTTTGGTGTTGTACTATAGCTTCATTTTCAAGGAAAACGTTTACAAGGATGTCAGGATGGCCGAGTGGTCTAAGGCGTCAGATTTAAGCTCTGATCCTCGTATGAGGGCGTGGTTTCGAACCCCACTTCTGACAACGATTTGTTTCATTTTAATAACTTTTATCTCATACTCAGGAGAGGCTTCTCTAGAATGACAACAAGTGAGTGGCTTTATGTGGCATAGAGATACTAGAGGTATTTTCGTGTTGTACTATAGCTTCATTTTCAAGGAAAACGTTTAAAATCGTGTCAGGATGGCCGAGTGGTCTAAGGCGTCAGACTTAAGCTCTGATCCTCGTATGAGGGTGTGGGTTTGAACCCCACTTCTGACAACGATTTGTTTCATTTTGATAACTTGTATCTCATACTCAGGAAAGGCTTTTCTAGTATGGCAACAAGTGAGTGGGTTTATGTGGCATAGAGATACGAGAGGTATTTTGGTGTTGTACTAAAGCTTCATTTTCAAGGAAAACGTTTAAAAGCGTGTCAGGATGGCCGAGTGGTCTAAGGCGTCAGATTTAAGCTCTGATCCTCGTATGAGGGTGTGGGTTTGAACCCCACTTCTGACAACGATTTGTTTCATTTTAATAACTTGTATCTCATACTCAGGAAGGGCTTTTCTAGTATGGCAACAAGTGAGTGGCTTTATGTGGCATAGAGATACTGGAGGTATTTTGGTGTTGTACTATAGCTTCATTTTCAAGGAAAACGTTTAAAAGCGTGTCAGGATGGCCAAGTGGTCTAAGGCGTCAGATTTAAGCTCTGATCCTCGTATGAGGGCGTGGGTTCGAACCCCACTTCTGACAACGATTTGTTTCATTTTAATAACTTGTATCTCATACTCAGGAAAGGCTTTTCTAGTATGGCAACAAGTGAGTGGCTTTATGTGGCATAGAGATACGGGAGGTATTTTGGTGTTGTACTATAGCTTCATTTTCAAGGAAAACGTTTAAAAGCGTGTCAGGATGGCCGAGTGGTCTAAGGCGTCAGATTTAAGCTCTGATCCTCGTATGAGGGTGTGGGTTTGAACCCCACTTCTGACAACGATTTGTTTCATTTTAATAACTTGTATCTCATACTCAGGAAGGGCTTTTCTAGTATGGCAACAAGTGAGTGGCTTTATGTGGCATAGAGATACTGGAGGTATTTTGGTGTTGTACTATAGCTTCATTTTCAAGGAAAACGTTTAAAAGCGTGTCAGGATGGCCAAGTGGTCTAAGGCGTCAGATTTAAGCTCTGATCCTCGTATGAGGGCGTGGTTTCGAACCCCACTTCTGACAACGATTTGTTTCATTTTAATAACTTTTATCTCATACTCAGGAGAGGCTTCTCTAGAATGACAACAAGTGAGTGGCTTTATGTGGCATAGAGATACTAGAGGTATTTTCGTGTTGTACTATAGCTTCATTTTCAAGGAAAACGTTTAAAATCGTGTCAGGATGGCCGAGTGGTCTAAGGCGTCAGACTTAAGCTCTGATCCTCGTATGAGGGTGTGGGTTTGAACCCCACTTCTGACAACGATTTGTTTCATTTTGATAACTTGTATCTCATACTCAGGAAAGGCTTTTCTAGTATGGCAACAAGTGAGTGGGTTTATGTGGCATAGAGATACGAGAGGTATTTTGGTGTTGTACTAAAGCTTCATTTTCAAGGAAAACGTTTAAAAGCGTGTCAGGATGGCCGAGTGGTCTAAGGCGTCAGATTTAAGCTCTGATCCTCGTATGAGGGTGTGGGTTTGAACCCCACTTCTGACAACGATTTGTTTCATTTTAATAACTTGTATCTCATACTCAGGAAGGGCTTTTCTAGTATGGCAACAAGTGAGTGGCTTTATGTGGCATAGAGATACTGGAGGTATTTTGGTGTTGTACTATAGCTTCATTTTCAAGGAAAACGTTTAAAAGCGTGTCAGGATGGCCAAGTGGTCTAAGGCGTCAGATTTAAGCTCTGATCCTCGTATGAGGGCGTGGGTTCGAACCCCACTTCTGACAACGATTTGTTTCATTTTAATAACTTGTATCTCATACTCAGGAAAGGCTTTTCTAGTATGGCAACAAGTGAGTGGCTTTATGTGGCATAGAGATACGGGAGGTATTTTGGTGTTGTACTATAGCTTCATTTTCAAGGAAAACGTTTAAAAGCGTGTCAGGATGGCCGAGTGGTCTTAGGCGTCAGATTTAAGCTCTGATCCTCGTATGAGGGCGTGGGTTCGAACCACACTTCTGACAACGATTTTTTTCATTTTAATAACTTGTATCTCATACTCAGGAAAGGCTTTTCTAGTATGGCAACAAGTGAGTGGGTTTATGTGGCATAGAGATACGAGAGGTATTTTGGTGTTGTACTATAGCTTCATTTTCAAGGAAAACGTTTAAAAGCGTGTCAGGATGGCCGAGTGGTCTAAGGCGTCAGATTTAAGCTCTGATCCTCGTATGAGGGCGTGGTTTCGAACCCCACTTCTGACAACGATTTGTTTCATTTTAATAACTTTTATCTCATACTCAGGAGAGGCTTCTCTAGAATGACAACAAGTGAGTGGCTTTATGTGGCATAGAGATACTAGAGGTATTTTCGTGTTGTACTATAGCTTCATTTTCAAGGAAAACGTTTAAAATCGTGTCAGGGTGGCCGAGTGGTCTAAGGCGTAAGATTTAAGCTCTGATCCTCGTATGAAAGCGTGGGTTCGAACCCCACTTCTGACAACGATTTGTTTCATTTTAATAACTTGTATCTCATACTCAGGAAAGGCTTTTCTAGTATGGCAACAAGTGAGTGGCTTTATGTGGCAAAGAGATACGGGAGGTATTTTGGTGTTGTACTATAGCTTCATTTTCAAGGAAAACGTTTACAAGGATGTCAGGATGGCCGAGTGGTCTAAGGCGTCAGATTTAAGCTCTGATCCTCGTATGAGGGCGTGGGTTCGAACCCCACTTCTGACAACGATTTGTTTCATTTTAATAACTTGTATCTCATACTCAGGAAAGGCTTTTCTAGTATGGCAACAAGTGAGTGGCTTTATGTGGCAAAGAGATACGGGAGGTATTTTGGTGTTGTACTATAGCTTCATTTTCAAGGAAATCGTTTAAAAGCGTGTCAGGATGGCCGAGTGGTCTTAGGCGTCAGATTTAAGCTCTGATCCTCGTATGAGGGCGTGGGTTCGCACCCCACTTCTGACAACGATTTGTTTCATTTTAATAACTTGTATCTCATACTCAGGAAAGGCTTTTCTAGTATGGCAACAAGTGAGTGGGTTTATGTGGCATAGAGATACGAGAGGTATTTTGGTGTTGTACTATAGCTTCATTTTCAAGGAAAACGTTTAAAAGCGTGTCAGGATGGCCGAGTGGTCTAAGGCGTCAGATTTAAGCTCTGATCCTCGTATGAGGGCGTGGTTTCGAACCCCACTTCTGACAACGATTTGTTTCATTTTAATAACTTTTATCTCATACTCAGGAGAGGCTTCTCTAGAATGGCAACAAGTGAGTGGCTTTATGTGGCATAGAGATACTAGAGGTATTTTCGTGTTGTACTATAGCTTCATTTTCAAGGAAAACGTTTAAAATCGTGTCAGGGTGGCCGAGTGGTCTAAGGCGTAAGATTTAAGCTCTGATCCTCGTATGAAAGCGTCGGTTCGAACCCCACTTCTGACAACGATTTGTTTCATTTTAATAACTTGTATCTCATACTCAGGAAAGGCTTTTCTAGTATGGCAACAAGTGAGTGGCTTTATGTGGCATAGAGATACGGGAGGTATTTTGGTGTTGTACTATAGTTTCATTTTCAAGGAAAACGTTTAAAAGCGTGTCAGGATGGCCGAGTGGTCTAAGGCGTCAGATTTAAGCTCTGATCCTCGTATGAGGGCGTGGGTTCGAACCCCACTTCTGACAACGATTTGTTTCATTTTAATAACTTGTATCTCATACTCAGGAAAGGCTTTTCTAGTATGGCAACAAGTGAGTGGCTTTATGTGGCATAGAGATACGGGAGGTATTTTGGTGTTGTACTATAGCTTCATTTTCAAGGAAATCGTTTTAAAGCGTGTCAGGATGGCCGAGTGGTCTTAGGCGTCAGATTTAAGCTCTGTTCCTCGTATGAGGGCGTGGGTTCGAACCCCACTTCTGACAACGATTTGTTTCATTTTAATAACTTGTATCTCATACTCAGGAAAGGCTTTTCTAGTATGGCAACAAGTGAGTGGCTTTATGTGGCATAGAGATACGGGAGGTATTTTGGTGTTGTACTATAGCTTCATTTTCAAGGAAAACGTTTAAAAGCGTGTCAGGATGGCCGAGTGGTCTAAGGCGTCAGATTTAAGCTCTGATCCTCGTATGAGGGCGTGGGTTCGAACCCCACTTCTGACAACGATTTGTTTCATTTTAATAACTTGTATCTCATACTCAGGAAAGGCTTTTCTAGTATGGCAACAAGTGAGTGGCTTTATGTGGCATAGAGATACGGGAGGTATTTTGGTGTTGTACTATAGCTTCATTTTCAAGGAAATCGTTTAAAAGCGTGTCAGGATGGCCGAGTGGTCTTAGGCGTCAGATTTAAGCTCTGTTCCTCGTATGAGGGCGTGGGTTCGAACCCCACTTCTGACAACGATTTGTTTCATTTTAATAACTTGTATCTCATACTCAGGAAAGGCTTTTCTAGTATGGCAACAAGTGAGTGGCTTTATGTGGCAAAGAGATACGGGAGGTATTTTGGTGTTGTACTATAGCTTCATTTTCAAGGAAAACGTTTACAAGCGTGTCAGGATGGCCGAGTGGTCTAAGGCGTCAGATTTAAGCTCTGATCCTCGTAAGAGGGCGTGGGTTCGAACCCCACTTCTGACAACGATTTGTTTCATTTTAATAACTTGTATCTCATACTCAGGAAAGGCTTTTCTAGTATGGCAACAAGTGAGTGGCTTTATGTTGCATAGAGATACGGGAGGTATTTTGGTGTTGTACTATAGCTTCATTTTCAAGGAAAACGTTTACAAGGATGTCAGGATGGCCGAGTGGTCTAAGGCGTCAGATTTAAGCTCTGATCCTCGTATGAGGGCGTGGGTTCGAACCCCACTTCTGACAACGATTTGTTTCATTTTAATAACTTGTATCTCATACTCAGGAAAGGCTTTTCTAGTATGGCAACAAGTGAGTGGCTTTATGTGGCAAAGAGATACGGGAGGTATTTTGGTGTTGTACTATAGCTTCATTTTCAAGGAAAACGTTTACAAGCGTGTCAGGATGGCCGAGTGGTCTAAGGCGTCAGATTTAAGCTCTGATCCTCGTATGAGGGCGTGGGTTCGAACCCCACTTCTGACAACGATTTGTTTCATTTTAATAACTTGTATCTCATACTCAGGAAAGGCTTTTCTAGTATGGCAACAAGTGAGTGGCTTTATGTGGCATAGAGATACTGGAGGTATTTTGGTGTTGTACTATAGCTTCATTTTCAAGGAAATCGTTTAAAAGCGTGTCAGGATGGCCGAGTGGTCTTAGGCGTCAGATTTAAGCTCTGATCCTCGTATGAGGGCGTGGGTTCGAACCCCACTTCTGACAACGATTTGTTTCATTTTAATAACTTGTATCTCATACTCAGGAAAGGCTTTTCTAGTATGGCAACAAGTGAGTGGCTTTATGTGGCAAAGAGATACGGGAGGTATTTTGGTGTTGTTCTATAGCTTCATTTTCAAGGAAAACGTTTACAAGCGTGTCAGGATGGCCGAGTGGTCTAAGGCGTCAGATTTAAGCTCTGATCCTCGTATGAGGGCGTGGGTTCGAACCCCACTTCTGACAACGATTTGTTTCATTTTAATAACTTGTATCTCATACTCAGGAAAGGCTTTTCTAGTATGGCAACAAGTGAGTGGCTTTATGTGGCATAGAGATACTGGAGGTATTTTGGTGTTGTACTATAGCTTCATTTTCAAGGAAATCGTTTAAAAGCGTGTCAGGATGGCCGAGTGGTCTTAGGCGTCAGATTTAAGCTCTGATCCTCGTATGAGGGCGTGGGTTCGAGCCCCACTTCTGACAACGATTTGTTTCATTTTAATAACTTGTATCTCATACTCAGGAAAGGCTTTTCTAGTATGGCAACAAGTGAGTGGGTTTATGTGGCATAGAGATACGAGAGGTATTTTGGTGTTGTACTATAGCTTCATTTTCAAGGAAAACGTTTAAAAGCGTGTCAGGATGGCCGAGTGGTCTAAGGCGTCAGATTTAAGCTCTGATCCTCGTATGAGGGCGTGGTTTCGAACCCCACTTCTGACAACGATTTGTTTCATTTTAATAACTTTTATCTCATAATCAGGAGAGGCTTCTCTAGAATGGCAACAAGTGAGTGACTTTATGTGGCATAGAGATACTAGAGGTATTTTCGTGTTGTACTATAGCTTCATTTTCAAGGAAAACGTTTAAAATCGTGTCAGGGTGGCCGAGTGGTCTAAGGCGTAAGATTTAAGCTCTGATCCTCGTATGAAAGCGTCGGTTCGAACCCCACTTCTGACAACGATTTGTTTCATTTTAATAACTTGTATCTCATACTCAGGAAAGGCTTTTCTAGTATGGCAACAAGTGAGTGGCTTTATGTGGCATAGAGATACGGGAGGTATTTTGGTGTTGTACTATAGTTTCATTTTCAAGGAAAACGTTTAAAAGCGTGTCAGGATGGCCGAGTGGTCTAAGGCGTCAGATTTAAGCTCTGATCCTCGTATGAGGGCGTGGGTTCGAACCCCACTTCTGACAACGATTTGTTTCATTTTAATAACTTGTATCTCATACTCAGGAAAGGCTTTTCTAGTATGGCAACAAGTGAGTGGCTTTATGTGGCATAGAGATACGGGAGGTATTTTGGTGTTGTACTATAGCTTTATTTTCAAGGAAAACGTTTAAAAGCGTGTCAGGATGGCCGAGTGGTCTAAGGCGTCAGACTTAAGCTCTCATCCTCGTATGAGGGTGTGGGTTTGAACCCCACTTCTGACAACGATTTGTTTCATTTTAATAACTTGTATATCATACTCAGGAAAGGCTTTTCTAGTATGGCAACAAGTGAGTGGCTTTGTGTGGCATAGAGATACGGGAGGTATTTTGGTGTTGTACTATAGCTTCATTTTCAAGGAAAACGTTTAAAAGCGTGTCAGGATGGCCGAGTGGTCTAAGGCGTCAGATTTAAGCTCTGATCCTCGTATGAGGGCGTGGGTTCGAACCCCACTTCTGACAACGATTTGTTTCATTTTAATAACTTGTATCTTATACTCAGGAAAGGCTTTTCTAGTATGGCAACAAGTGAGTGGCTTTATGTGGCATAGAGATACGGGAGGTATTTTGGTGTTGTACTATAGCTTTATTTTCAAGGAAAACGTTTAAAAGCTTGTCAGGATGGCCGAGTGGTCTAAGGCGTCAGACTTAAGCTCTGATCCTCGTATGAGGGTGTGGGTTTGAACCCCACTTCTGACAACGATTTGTTTCATTTTAATAACTTGTATATCATACTCAGGAAAGGCTTTTCTAGTATGGCAACAAGTGAGTGGCTTTGTGTGGCATAGAGATACGGGAGGTAAGATGGTGTTGTACTATAGCTTCATTTTCAAGGAAAACGTTTAAAAGCGTGTCAGGATGGCCGAGTGGTCTAAGGCGTCAGATTTGAGCTCTCATCCTCGTATGAGGGCGTGGGTTCGAACCCCACTTCTGACAACGATTTGTTTCATTTTGATAACTTGTATCTCATACTCAGGAAAGGCTTTTCTAGTATGGCAACAAGTGAGTGGGTTTATGTGGCATAGAGATACGAGAGGTATTTTGGTGTTGTACTAAAGCTTCATTTTCAAGGAAAACGTTTAAAAGCGTGTCAGGATGGCCGAGTGGTCTAAGGCGTCAGATTTAAGCTCTGATCCTCGTATGAGGGTGTGGGTTTGAACCCCACTTCTGACAACGATTTGTTTCATTTTAATAACTTGTATCTCATACTCAGGAAGGGCTTTTCTAGTATGGCAACAAGTGAGTGGCTTTATGTGGCATAGAGATACTGGAGGTATTTTGGTGTTGTACTATAGCTTTATTTTCAAGGAAAACGTTTAAAAGCGTGTCAGGATGGCCGAGTGGTCTAAGGCGTCAGATTTAAGCTCTGATCCTCGTATGAGGGCGTGGGTTCGAACCCCACTTCTGACAACGATTTGTTTCATTTTAATAACTTGTATCTCATACTCAGGAAAGGCTTTTCTAGTATGGCAACAAGTGAGTGGCTTTATGTGGCATAGAGATACGGGAGGTATTTTGGTGTTGTACTATAGCTTCATTTTCAAGGAAATCGTTTAAAAGCGTGTCAGGATGGCCGAGTGGGCTTAGGCGTCAGATTTAAGCTCTGATCCTCGTATGAGGGCGTGGGTTCGAACCACACTTCTGACAACGATTTTTTTCATTTTAATAACTTGTATCTCATACTCAGGAAAGGCTTTTCTAGTATGGCAACAAGTGAGTGGGTTTATGTGGCATAGAGATACGAGAGGTATTTTGGTGTTGTACTATAGCTTCATTTTCAAGGAAAACGTTTAAAAGCGTGTCAGGATGGCCGAGTGGTCTAAGGCGTCAGATTTAAGCTCTGATCCTCGTATGAGGGCGTGGTTTCGAACCCCACTTCTGACAACGATTTGTTTCATTTTAATAACTTTTATCTCATACTCAGGAGAGGCTTCTCTAGAATGGCAACAAGTGAGTGGCTTTATGTGGCATAGAGATACTAGAGGTATTTTCGTGTTGTACTATAGCTTCATTTTCAAGGAAAACGTTTAAAATCGTGTCAGGGTGGCCGAGTGGTCTAAGGCGTAAGATTTAAGCTCTGATCCTCGTATGAAAGCGTGGGTTCGAACCCCACTTCTGACAACGATTTGTTTCATTTTAATAACTTGTATCTCATACTCAGGAAAGGCTTTTCTAGTATGGCAACAAGTGAGTGGCTTTAGGTGGCTAAGAGATACGGGAGGTATTTTGGTGTTGTACTATAGCTTCATTTTCAAGGAAAACGTTTACAAGCGTGTCAGGATGGCCGAGTGGTCTTAGGCGTCAGATTTAAGCTCTGATCCTCGTAAGAGGGCGTGGGTTCGAACCCCACTTCTGACAACGATTTGTTTCATTTTAATAACTTGTATCTCATACTCAGGAAAGGCTTTTCTAGTATGGCAACAAGTGAGTGGCTTTATGTTGCATAGAGATACGGGAGGTATTTTGGTGTTGTACTATAGCTTCATTTTCAAGGAAAACGTTTACAAGGATGTCAGGATGGCCGAGTGGTCTAAGGCGTCAGATTTAAGCTCTGATCCTCGTATGAGGGCGTGGTTTCGAACCCCACTTCTGACAACGATTTGTTTCATTTTAATAACTTTTATCTCATACTCAGGAGAGGCTTCTCTAGAATGACAACAAGTGAGTGGCTTTATGTGGCATAGAGATACTAGAGGTATTTTCGTGTTGTACTATAGCTTCATTTTCAAGGAAAACGTTTAAAATCGTGTCAGGGTGGCCGAGTGGTCTAAGGCGTAAGATTTAAGCTCTGATCCTCGTATGAAAGCGTGGGTTCGAACCCCACTTCTGACAACGATTTGTTTCATTTTAATAACTTGTATCTCATACTCAGGAAAGGCTTTTCTAGTATGGCAACAAGTGAGTGGCTTTATGTGGCAAAGAGATACGGGAGGTATTTTGGTGTTGTACTATAGCTTCATTTTCAAGGAAAACGTTTACAAGGATGTCAGGATGGCCGAGTGGTCTAAGGCGTCAGATTTAAGCTCTGATCCTCGTATGAGGGCGTGGGTTCGAACCCCACTTCTGACAACGATTTGTTTCATTTTAATAACTTGTATCTCATACTCAGGAAGGGCTTTTCTAGTATGGCAACAAGTGAGTGGCTTTATGTGGCATAGAGATACTGGAGGTATTTTGGTGTTGTACTATAGCTTTATTTTCAAGGAAAACGTTTAAAAGCGTGTCAGGATGGCCGAGTGGTCTAAGGCGTCAGATTTAAGCTCTGATCCTCGTATGAGGGCGTGGGTTCGAACCCCACTTCTGACAACGATTTGTTTCATTTTAATAACTTGTATCTCATACTCAGGAAAGGCTTTTCTAGTATGGCAACAAGTGAGTGGCTTTATGTGGCATAGAGATACGGGAGGTATTTTGGTGTTGTACTATAGCTTCATTTTCAAGGAAATCGTTTAAAAGCGTGTCAGGATGGCCGAGTGGGCTTAGGCGTCAGATTTAAGCTCTGATCCTCGTATGAGGGCGTGGGTTCGAACCACACTTCTGACAACGATTTTTTTCATTTTAATAACTTGTATCTCATACTCAGGAAAGGCTTTTCTAGTATGGCAACAAGTGAGTGGGTTTATGTGGCATAGAGATACGAGAGGTATTTTGGTGTTGTACTATAGCTTCATTTTCAAGGAAAACGTTTAAAAGCGTGTCAGGATGGCCGAGTGGTCTAAGGCGTCAGATTTAAGCTCTGATCCTCGTATGAGGGCGTGGTTTCGAACCCCACTTCTGACAACGATTTGTTTCATTTTAATAACTTTTATCTCATACTCAGGAGAGGCTTCTCTAGAATGGCAACAAGTGAGTGGCTTTATGTGGCATAGAGATACTAGAGGTATTTTCGTGTTGTACTATAGCTTCATTTTCAAGGAAAACGTTTAAAATCGTGTCAGGGTGGCCGAGTGGTCTAAGGCGTAAGATTTAAGCTCTGATCCTCGTATGAAAGCGTGGGTTCGAACCCCACTTCTGACAACGATTTGTTTCATTTTAATAACTTGTATCTCATACTCAGGAAAGGCTTTTCTAGTATGGCAACAAGTGAGTGGCTTTAGGTGGCTAAGAGATACGGGAGGTATTTTGGTGTTGTACTATAGCTTCATTTTCAAGGAAAACGTTTACAAGCGTGTCAGGATGGCCGAGTGGTCTTAGGCGTCAGATTTAAGCTCTGATCCTCGTAAGAGGGCGTGGGTTCGAACCCCACTTCTGACAACGATTTGTTTCATTTTAATAACTTGTATCTCATACTCAGGAAAGGCTTTTCTAGTATGGCAACAAGTGAGTGGCTTTATGTTGCATAGAGATACGGGAGGTATTTTGGTGTTGTACTATAGCTTCATTTTCAAGGAAAACGTTTACAAGGATGTCAGGATGGCCGAGTGGTCTAAGGCGTCAGATTTAAGCTCTGATCCTCGTATGAGGGCGTGGTTTCGAACCCCACTTCTGACAACGATTTGTTTCATTTTAATAACTTTTATCTCATACTCAGGAGAGGCTTCTCTAGAATGACAACAAGTGAGTGGCTTTATGTGGCATAGAGATACTAGAGGTATTTTCGTGTTGTACTATAGCTTCATTTTCAAGGAAAACGTTTAAAATCGTGTCAGGGTGGCCGAGTGGTCTAAGGCGTAAGATTTAAGCTCTGATCCTCGTATGAAAGCGTGGGTTCGAACCCCACTTCTGACAACGATTTGTTTCATTTTAATAACTTGTATCTCATACTCAGGAAAGGCTTTTCTAGTATGGCAACAAGTGAGTGGCTTTATGTGGCAAAGAGATACGGGAGGTATTTTGGTGTTGTACTATAGCTTCATTTTCAAGGAAAACGTTTACAAGGATGTCAGGATGGCCGAGTGGTCTAAGGCGTCAGATTTAAGCTCTGATCCTCGTATGAGGGCGTGGGTTCGAACCCCACTTCTGACAACGATTTGTTTCATTTTAATAACTTGTATCTCATACTCAGGAAAGGCTTTTCTAGTATGGCAACAAGTGAGTGGCTTTATGTGGCAAAGAGATACGGGAGGTATTTTGGTGTTGTACTATAGCTTCATTTTCAAGGAAATCGTTTAAAAGCGTGTCAGGATGGCCGAGTGGTCTTAGGCGTCAGATTTAAGCTCTGATCCTCGTATGAGGGCGTGGGTTCGAACCCCACTTCTGACAACGATTTGTTTCATTTTAATAACTTGTATCTCATACTCAGGAAAGGCTTTTCTAGTATGGCAACAAGTGAGTGGGTTTATGTGGCATAGAGATACGAGAGGTATTTTGGTGTTGTACTATAGCTTCATTTTCAAGGAAAACGTTTAAAAGCGTGTCAGGATGGCCGAGTGGTCTAAGGCGTCAGATTTAAGCTCTGATCCTCGTATGAGGGCGTGGTTTCGAACCCCACTTCTGACAACGATTTGTTTCATTTTAATAACTTTTATCTCATACTCAGGAGAGGCTTCTCTAGAATGGCAACAAGTGAGTGGCTTTATGTGGCATAGAGATACTAGAGGTATTTTCGTGTTGTACTATAGCTTCATTTTCAAGGAAAACGTTTAAAATCGTGTCAGGGTGGCCGAGTGGTCTAAGGCGTAAGATTTAAGCTCTGATCCTCGTATGAAAGCGTCGGTTCGAACCCCACTTCTGACAACGATTTGTTTCATTTTAATAACTTGTATCTCATACTCAGGAAAGGCTTTTCTAGTATGGCAACAAGTGAGTGGCTTTATGTGGCATAGAGATACGGGAGGTATTTTGGTGTTGTACTATAGTTTCATTTTCAAGGAAAACGTTTAAAAGCGTGTCAGGATGGCCGAGTGGTCTAAGGCGTCAGATTTAAGCTCTGATCCTCGTATGAGGGCGTGGGTTCGAACCCCACTTCTGACAACGATTTGTTTCATTTTAATAACTTGTATCTCATACTCAGGAAAGGCTTTTCTAGTATGGCAACAAGTGAGTGGCTTTATGTGGCATAGAGATACGGGAGGTATTTTGGTGTTGTACTATAGCTTCATTTTCAAGGAAATCGTTTTAAAGCGTGTCAGGATGGCCGAGTGGTCTTAGGCGTCAGATTTAAGCTCTGTTCCTCGTATGAGGGCGTGGGTTCGAACCCCACTTCTGACAACGATTTGTTTCATTTTAATAACTTGTATCTCATACTCAGGAAAGGCTTTTCTAGTATGGCAACAAGTGAGTGGCTTTATGTGGCATAGAGATACGGGAGGTATTTTGGTGTTGTACTATAGCTTCATTTTCAAGGAAAACGTTTAAAAGCGTGTCAGGATGGCCGAGTGGTCTAAGGCGTCAGATTTAAGCTCTGATCCTCGTATGAGGGCGTGGGTTCGAACCCCACTTCTGACAACGATTTGTTTCATTTTAATAACTTGTATCTCATACTCAGGAAAGGCTTTTCTAGTATGGCAACAAGTGAGTGGCTTTATGTGGCATAGAGATACGGGAGGTATTTTGGTGTTGTACTATAGCTTCATTTTCAAGGAAATCGTTTAAAAGCGTGTCAGGATGGCCGAGTGGTCTTAGGCGTCAGATTTAAGCTCTGTTCCTCGTATGAGGGCGTGGGTTCGAACCCCACTTCTGACAACGATTTGTTTCATTTTAATAACTTGTATCTCATACTCAGGAAAGGCTTTTCTAGTATGGCAACAAGTGAGTGGCTTTATGTGGCAAAGAGATACGGGAGGTATTTTGGTGTTGTACTATAGCTTCATTTTCAAGGAAAACGTTTACAAGCGTGTCAGGATGGCCGAGTGGTCTAAGGCGTCAGATTTAAGCTCTGATCCTCGTAAGAGGGCGTGGGTTCGAACCCCACTTCTGACAACGATTTGTTTCATTTTAATAACTTGTATCTCATACTCAGGAAAGGCTTTTCTAGTATGGCAACAAGTGAGTGGCTTTATGTTGCATAGAGATACGGGAGGTATTTTGGTGTTGTACTATAGCTTCATTTTCAAGGAAAACGTTTACAAGGATGTCAGGATGGCCGAGTGGTCTAAGGCGTCAGATTTAAGCTCTGATCCTCGTATGAGGGCGTGGGTTCGAACCCCACTTCTGACAACGATTTGTTTCATTTTAATAACTTGTATCTCATACTCAGGAAAGGCTTTTCTAGTATGGCAACAAGTGAGTGGCTTTATGTGGCAAAGAGATACGGGAGGTATTTTGGTGTTGTACTATAGCTTCATTTTCAAGGAAAACGTTTACAAGCGTGTCAGGATGGCCGAGTGGTCTAAGGCGTCAGATTTAAGCTCTGATCCTCGTATGAGGGCGTGGGTTCGAACCCCACTTCTGACAACGATTTGTTTCATTTTAATAACTTGTATCTCATACTCAGGAAAGGCTTTTCTAGTATGGCAACAAGTGAGTGGCTTTATGTGGCATAGAGATACTGGAGGTATTTTGGTGTTGTACTATAGCTTCATTTTCAAGGAAATCGTTTAAAAGCGTGTCAGGATGGCCGAGTGGTCTTAGGCGTCAGATTTAAGCTCTGATCCTCGTATGAGGGCGTGGGTTCGAACCCCACTTCTGACAACGATTTGTTTCATTTTAATAACTTGTATCTCATACTCAGGAAAGGCTTTTCTAGTATGGCAACAAGTGAGTGGCTTTATGTGGCAAAGAGATACGGGAGGTATTTTGGTGTTGTTCTATAGCTTCATTTTCAAGGAAAACGTTTACAAGCGTGTCAGGATGGCCGAGTGGTCTAAGGCGTCAGATTTAAGCTCTGATCCTCGTATGAGGGCGTGGGTTCGAACCCCACTTCTGACAACGATTTGTTTCATTTTAATAACTTGTATCTCATACTCAGGAAAGGCTTTTCTAGTATGGCAACAAGTGAGTGGCTTTATGTGGCATAGAGATACTGGAGGTATTTTGGTGTTGTACTATAGCTTCATTTTCAAGGAAATCGTTTAAAAGCGTGTCAGGATGGCCGAGTGGTCTTAGGCGTCAGATTTAAGCTCTGATCCTCGTATGAGGGCGTGGGTTCGAGCCCCACTTCTGACAACGATTTGTTTCATTTTAATAACTTGTATCTCATACTCAGGAAAGGCTTTTCTAGTATGGCAACAAGTGAGTGGGTTTATGTGGCATAGAGATACGAGAGGTATTTTGGTGTTGTACTATAGCTTCATTTTCAAGGAAAACGTTTAAAAGCGTGTCAGGATGGCCGAGTGGTCTAAGGCGTCAGATTTAAGCTCTGATCCTCGTATGAGGGCGTGGTTTCGAACCCCACTTCTGACAACGATTTGTTTCATTTTAATAACTTTTATCTCATACTCAGGAGAGGCTTCTCTAGAATGGCAACAAGTGAGTGGCTTTATGTGGCATAGAGATACTAGAGGTATTTTCGTGTTGTACTATAGCTTCATTTTCAAGGAAAACGTTTAAAATCGTGTCAGGGTGGCCGAGTGGTCTAAGGCGTAAGATTTAAGCTCTGATCCTCGTATGAAAGCGTCGGTTCGAACCCCACTTCTGACAACGATTTGTTTCATTTTAATAACTTGTATCTCATACTCAGGAAAGGCTTTTCTAGTATGGCAACAAGTGAGTGGCTTTATGTGGCATAGAGATACTGGAGGTATTTTGGTGTTGTACTATAGCTTCATTTTCAAGGAAATCGTTTAAAAGCGTGTCAGGATGGCCGAGTGGTCTTAGGCGTCAGATTTAAGCTCTGATCCTCGTATGAGGGCGTGGGTTCGAACCCCACTTCTGACAACGATTTGTTTCATTTTAATAACTTGTATCTCATACTCAGGAAAGGCTTTTCTAGTATGGCAACAAGTGAGTGGCTTTATGTGGCAAAGAGATACGGGAGGTATTTTGGTGTTGTTCTATAGCTTCATTTTCAAGGAAAACGTTTACAAGCGTGTCAGGATGGCCGAGTGGTCTAAGGCGTCAGATTTAAGCTCTGATCCTCGTATGAGGGCGTGGGTTCGAACCCCACTTCTGACAACGATTTGTTTCATTTTAATAACTTGTATCTCATACTCAGGAAAGGCTTTTCTAGTATGGCAACAAGTGAGTGGCTTTATGTGGCATAGAGATACTGGAGGTATTTTGGTGTTGTACTATAGCTTCATTTTCAAGGAAATCGTTTAAAAGCGTGTCAGGATGGCCGAGTGGTCTTAGGCGTCAGATTTAAGCTCTGATCCTCGTATGAGGGCGTGGGTTCGAGCCCCACTTCTGACAACGATTTGTTTCATTTTAATAACTTGTATCTCATACTCAGGAAAGGCTTTTCTAGTATGGCAACAAGTGAGTGGGTTTATGTGGCATAGAGATACGAGAGGTATTTTGGTGTTGTACTATAGCTTCATTTTCAAGGAAAACGTTTAAAAGCGTGTCAGGATGGCCGAGTGGTCTAAGGCGTCAGATTTAAGCTCTGATCCTCGTATGAGGGCGTGGTTTCGAACCCCACTTCTGACAACGATTTGTTTCATTTTAATAACTTTTATCTCATACTCAGGAGAGGCTTCTCTAGAATGGCAACAAGTGAGTGGCTTTATGTGGCATAGAGATACTAGAGGTATTTTCGTGTTGTACTATAGCTTCATTTTCAAGGAAAACGTTTAAAATCGTGTCAGGGTGGCCGAGTGGTCTAAGGCGTAAGATTTAAGCTCTGATCCTCGTATGAAAGCGTCGGTTCGAACCCCACTTCTGACAACGATTTGTTTCATTTTAATAACTTGTATCTCATACTCAGGAAAGGCTTTTCTACTATGGCAACAAGTGAGTGGCTTTATGTGGCATAGAGATACGGGAGGTATTTTGGTGTTGTACTATAGTTTCATTTTCAAGGAAAACGTTTAAAAGCGTGTCAGGATGGCCGAGTGGTCTAAGGCGTCAGATTTAAGCTCTGATCCTCGTATGAGGGCGTGGGTTCGAACCCCACTTCTGACAACGATTTGTTTCATTTTAATAACTTGTATCTCATACTCAGGAAAGGCTTTTCTAGTATGGCAACAAGTGAGTGGCTTTATGTGGCATAGAGATACGGGAGGTATTTTGGTGTTGTACTATAGCTTTATTTTCAA
Organism: Phalangium opilio; assembly: GCF_054372755.1. Taxonomy (NCBI): domain Eukaryota; kingdom Metazoa; phylum Arthropoda; class Arachnida; order Opiliones; family Phalangiidae; genus Phalangium; species Phalangium opilio. Next base: position 4,602,549 of record NW_028324195.1, read on the forward strand.
GGAAAACGTTTAAAAGCGTGTCAGGATGGCCGAGTGGTCTAAGGCGTCAGACTTAAGCTCTCATCCTCGTATGAGGGTGTGGGTTTGAACCCCACTTCTGACAACGATTTGTTTCATTTTAATAACTTGTATATCATACTCAGGAAAGGCTTTTCTAGTATGGCAACAAGTGAGTGGCTTTGTGTGGCATAGAGATACGGGAGGTATTTTGGTGTTGTACTATAGCTTCATTTTCAAGGAAAACGTTTAAAAGCGTGTCAGGATGGCCGAGTGGTCTAAGGCGTCAGATTTAAGCTCTGATCCTCGTATGAGGGCGTGGGTTCGAACCCCACTTCTGACAACGATTTGTTTCATTTTAATAACTTGTATCTTATACTCAGGAAAGGCTTTTCTAGCATGGCAACAAGTGAGTGGCTTTATGTGGCATAGAGATACGGGAGGTATTTTGGTGTTGTACTATAGCTTTATTTTCAAGGAAAACGTTTAAAAGCTTGTCAGGATGGCCGAGTGGTCTAAGGCGTCAGACTTAAGCTCTGATCCTCGTATGAGGGTGTGGGTTTGAACCCCACTTCTGACAACGATTTGTTTCATTTTAATAACTTGTATATCATACTCAGGAAAGGCTTTTCTAGTATGGCAACAAGTGAGTGGCTTTGTGTGGCATAGAGATACGGGAGGTAAGATGGTGTTGTACTATAGCTTCATTTTCAAGGAAAACGTTTAAAAGCGTGTCAGGATGGCCGAGTGGTCTAAGGCGTCAGATTTGAGCTCTCATCCTCGTATGAGGGCGTGGGTTCGAACCCCACTTCTGACAACGATTTGTTTCATTTTAATAACTTGTATCTCATACTCAGGAAAGGCTTTTCTAGTATGGCAACAAGTGAGTGGCTTTATGTGGCATAGAGATACTAGAGGTATTTTCGTGTTGTACTATAGCTTCATTTTCAAGGAAAACGTTTAAAATCGTGTCAGGGTGGCCGAGTGGTCTAAGGCGTAAGATTTAAGCTCTGATCCTCGTATGAAAGCGTGGGTTCGAACCCCACTTCTGACAACGATTTGTTTCATTTTAATAACTTGTATCTCATACTCAGGAAAGGCTTTTCTAGTATGGCAACAAGTGAGTGGCTTTATGTGGCAAAGAGATACGGGAGGTATTTTGGTGTTGTACTATAGCTTCATTTTCAAGGAAAACGTTTACAAGCGTGTCAGGATGGCCGAGTGGTCTAAGGCGTCAGATTTAAGCTCTGATCCTCGTATGAGGGCGTGGGTTCGAACCCCACTTCTGACAACGATTTGTTTCATTTTAATAACTTGTATCTCATACTCAGGAAAGGCTTTTCTAGTATGGCAACAAGTGAGTGGCTTTATGTGGCATAGAGATACTGGAGGTATTTTGGTGTTGTACTATAGCTTCATTTTCAAGGAAATCGTTTAAAAGCGTGTCAGGATGGCCGAGTGGTCTTAGGCGTCAGATTTAAGCTCTGATCCTCGTATGAGGGCGTGGGTTCGAACCCCACTTCTGACAACGATTTGTTTCATTTTAATAACTTGTATCTCATACTCAGGAAAGGCTTTTCTAGTATGGCAACAAGTGAGTGGCTTTATGTGGCAAAGAGATACGGGAGGTATTTTGGTGTTGTTCTATAGCTTCATTTTCAAGGAAAACGTTTACAAGCGTGTCAGGATGGCCGAGTGGTCTAAGGCGTCAGATTTAAGCTCTGATCCTCGTATGAGGGCGTGGGTTCGAACCCCACTTCTGACAACGATTTGTTTCATTTTAATAACTTGTATCTCATACTCAGGAAAGGCTTTTCTAGTATGGCAACAAGTGAGTGGCTTTATGTGGCATAGAGATACTGGAGGTATTTTGGTGTTGTACTATAGCTTCATTTTCAAGGAAATCGTTTAAAAGCGTGTCAGGATGGCCGAGTGGTCTTAGGCGTCAGATTTAAGCTCTGATCCTCGTATGAGGGCGTGGGTTCGAGCCCCACTTCTGACAACGATTTGTTTCATTTTAATAACTTGTATCTCATACTCAGGAAAGGCTTTTCTAGTATGGCAACAAGTGAGTGGGTTTATGTGGCATAGAGATACGAGAGGTATTTTGGTGTTGTACTATAGCTTCATTTTCAAGGAAAACGTTTAAAAGCGTGTCAGGATGGCCGAGTGGTCTAAGGCGTCAGATTTAAGCTCTGATCCTCGTATGAGGGCGTGGTTTCGAACCCCACTTCTGACAACGATTTGTTTCATTTTAATAACTTTTATCTCATACTCAGGAGAGGCTTCTCTAGAATGGCAACAAGTGAGTGGCTTTATGTGGCATAGAGATACTAGAGGTATTTTCGTGTTGTACTATAGCTTCATTTTCAAGGAAAACGTTTAAAATCGTGTCAGGGTGGCCGAGTGGTCTAAGGCGTAAGATTTAAGCTCTGATCCTCGTATGAAAGCGTCGGTTCGAACCCCACTTCTGACAACGATTTGTTTCATTTTAATAACTTGTATCTCATACTCAGGAAAGGCTTTTCTACTATGGCAACAAGTGAGTGGCTTTATGTGGCATAGAGATACGGGAGGTATTTTGGTGTTGTACTATAGTTTCATTTTCAAGGAAAACGTTTAAAAGCGTGTCAGGATGGCCGAGTGGTCTAAGGCGTCAGATTTAAGCTCTGATCCTCGTATGAGGGCGTGGGTTCGAACCCCACTTCTGACAACGATTTGTTTCATTTTAATAACTTGTATCTCATACTCAGGAAAGGCTTTTCTAGTATGGCAACAAGTGAGTGGCTTTATGTGGCATAGAGATACGGGAGGTATTTTGGTGTTGTACTATAGCTTTATTTTCAAGGAAAACGTTTAAAAGCGTGTCAGGATGGCCGAGTGGTCTAAGGCGTCAGACTTAAGCTCTCATCCTCGTATGAGGGTGTGGGTTTGAACCCCACTTCTGACAACGATTTGTTTCATTTTAATAACTTGTATATCATACTCAGGAAAGGCTTTTCTAGTATGGCAACAAGTGAGTGGCTTTGTGTGGCATAGAGATACGGGAGGTATTTTGGTGTTGTACTATAGCTTCATTTTCAAGGAAAACGTTTAAAAGCGTGTCAGGATGGCCGAGTGGTCTAAGGCGTCAGATTTAAGCTCTGATCCTCGTATGAGGGCGTGGGTTCGAACCCCACTTCTGACAACGATTTGTTTCATTTTAATAACTTGTATCTTATACTCAGGAAAGGCTTTTCTAGCATGGCAACAAGTGAGTGGCTTTATGTGGCATAGAGATACGGGAGGTATTTTGGTGTTGTACTATAGCTTTATTTTCAAGGAAAACGTTTAAAAGCTTGTCAGGATGGCCGAGTGGTCTAAGGCGTCAGACTTAAGCTCTGATCCTCGTATGAGGGTGTGGGTTTGAACCCCACTTCTGACAACGATTTGTTTCATTTTAATAACTTGTATATCATACTCAGGAAAGGCTTTTCTAGTATGGCAACAAGTGAGTGGCTTTGTGTGGCATAGAGATACGGGAGGTAAGATGGTGTTGTACTATAGCTTCATTTTCAAGGAAAACGTTTAAAAGCGTGTCAGGATGGCCGAGTGGTCTAAGGCGTCAGATTTGAGCTCTCATCCTCGTATGAGGGCGTGGGTTCGAACCCCACTTCTGACAACGATTTGTTTCATTTTAATAACTTGTATCTCATACTCAGGAAAGGCTTTTCTAGTATGGCAACAAGTGAGTGGCTTTATGTGGCATAGAGATACTAGAGGTATTTTCGTGTTGTACTATAGCTTCATTTTCAAGGAAAACGTTTAAAATCGTGTCAGGGTGGCCGAGTGGTCTAAGGCGTAAGATTTAAGCTCTGATCCTCGTATGAAAGCGTGGGTTCGAACCCCACTTCTGACAACGATTTGTTTCATTTTAATAACTTGTATCTCATACTCAGGAAAGGCTTTTCTAGTATGGCAACAAGTGAGTGGCTTTATGTGGCATAGAGATACGGGAGGTATTTTGGTGTTGTACTATAGCTTCATTTTCAAGGAAAACGTTTAAAAGCGTGTCAGGATGGCCGAGTGGTCTAAGGCGTCAGATTTAAGCTCTGATCCTCGTATGAGGGCGTGGGTTCGAACCCCACTTCTGACAACGATTTGTTTCATTTTAATAACTTGTATCTCATACTCAGGAAAGGCTTTTCTAGTATGGCAACAAGTGAGTGGCTTTATGTGGCATAGAGATACGGGAGGTATTTTGGTGTTGTACTATAGCTTCATTTTCAAGGAAATCGTTTAAAAGCGTGTCAGGATGGCCGAGTGGGCTTAGGCGTCAGACTTAAGCTCTGATCCTCGTATGAGGGCGTGGGTTCGAACCCCACTTCTGACAACGATTTGTTTCATTTTAATAACTTGAATCTCATACTCAGGAAAGGCTTTTCTAGTATGGCAACAAGTGAGTGGGTTTATTTGGCATAGAGATACGAGAGGTATTTTGGTGTTGTACTATAGCTTCGTTTTCAAGGAAAACGTCTAAAAGCGTGTCAGGATGGCCTAGTGATCTAAGGCGTCAGATTTAAGCTCTGATCCTCGTATGAGGGCGTGGTTTCGAACCCCACTTCTGACAACGATTTGTTTCATTTTAATAACTTTTATCTCATACTCAGGAGAGGCTTCTCTAGAATGGCAACAAGTGAGTGGCTTTATGTGGCATAGAGATACTAGAGGTATTTTCGTGTTGTACTATAGCTTCATTTTCAAGGAAAACGTTTAAAATCGTGTCAGGGTGGCCGAGTGGTCTAAGGCGTAAGATTTAAGCTCTGATCCTCGTATGAAAGCGTGGGTTCGAACCCCACTTCTGACAACGATTTGTTTCATTTTAATAACTTGTATCTCATACTCAGGAAAGGCTTTTCTAGTATGGCAACAAGTGAGTGGCTTTATGTGGCATAGAGATACGGGAGGTATTTTGGTGTTGTACTATAGCTTCATTTTCAAGGAAAACGTTTACAAGGGTGTCAGGATGGCCGAGTGGTCTAAGGCGTCAGATTTAAGCTCTGATCCTCGTATGAGGGCGTGGGTTCGAACCCCACTTCTGACAACGATTTGTTTCATTTTAATAACTTGTATCTCATACTCAGGAAAGGCTTTTCTAGTATGGCAACAAGTGAGTGGCTTTATGTGGCATAGAGATACTGGAGGTATTTTGGTGTTGTACTATAGCTTCATTTTCAAGGAAATCGTTTAAAAGCGAGTCAGGATGGCCGAGTGGTCTTAGGCGTCAGATTTAAGCTCTGATCCTCGTATGAGGGCGTGGGTTCGAACCCCACTTCTGACAACGATTTGTTTCATTTTAACAACTTGTATCTCATACTCAGGAAAGGCTTTTCTAGTATGGCAACAAGTGAGTGGGTTTATGTGGCATAGAGATACGAGAGGTATTTTGGTGTTGTACTATAGCTTCATTTTCAAGGAAAACGTCTAAAAGCGTGTCAGGATGGCCGAGTGGTCTAAGGCGTCAGATTTAAGCTCTGATCCTCGTATGAGGGCGTGGTTTCGAACCCCACTTCTGACAACGATTTGTTTCATTTTAATAACTTTTATCTCATACTCAGGAGAGGCTTCTCTAGAATGGCAACAAGTGAGTGGCTTTATGTGGCATAGAGATACTAGAGGTATTTTCGTGTTGTACTATAGCTTCATTTTCAAGGAAAACGTTTAAAATCGTGTCAGGGTGGCCGAGTGGTCTAAGGCGTAAGATTTAAGCTCTGATCCTCGTATGAAAGCGTGGGTTCGAACCCCACTTCTGACAACGATTTGTTTCATTTTAATAACTTGTATCTCATACTCAGGAAAGGCTTTTCTAGTATGGCAACAAGTGAGTGGCTTTATGTGGCAAAGAGATACGGGAGGTATTTTGGTGTTGTACTATAGCTTCATTTTCAAGGAAAACGTTTACAAGCGTGTCAGGATGGCCGAGTGGTCTAAGGCGTCAGATTTAAGCTCTGATCCTCGTATGAGGGCGTGGATTCGAACCCCACTTCTGACAACGATTTGTTTCATTTTAATAACTTGTATCTCATACTCAGGAAAGGCTTTTCTAGTATGGCAACAAGTGAGTGGCTTTATGTGGCATAGAGATACTGGAGGTATTTTGGTGTTGTACTATAGCTTCATTTTCAAGGAAATCGTTTAAAAGCGTGTCAGGATGGCCGAGTGGTCTTAGGCGTCAGATTTAAGCTCTGATCCTCGTATGAGGGCGTGGGTTCGAACCACACTTCTGACAACGATTTGTTTCATTTTAATAACTTGTATCTCATACTCAGGAAAGGCTTTTCTAGTATGGCAACAAGTGAGTGGGTTTATGTGGCATAGAGATACGAGAGGTATTTTGGTGTTGTACTATAGCTTCATTTTCAAGGAAAACGTTTAAAAGCGTGTCAGGATGGCCGAGTGGTCTAAGGCGTCAGATTTAAGCTCTGATCCTCGTATGAGGGCGTGGTTTCGAACCCCACTTCTGACAACGATTTGTTTCATTTTAATAACTTTTATCTCATACTCAGGAGAGGCTTCTCTAGAATGGCAACAAGTGAGTGGCTTTATGTGGCATAGAGATACTAGAGGTATTTTCGTGTTGTACTATAGCTTCATTTTCAAGGAAAACGTTTAAAATCGTGTCAGGGTGGCCGAGTGGTCTAAGGCGTAAGATTTAAGCTCTGATCCTCGTATGAAAGCGTGGGTTCGAACCCCACTTCTGACAACGATTTGTTTCATTTTAATAACTTGTATCTCATACTCAGGAAAGGCTTTTCTAGTATGGCAACAAGTGAGTGGCTTTATGTGGCTAAGAGATACGGGAGGTATTTTGGTGTTGTACTATAGCTTCATTTTCAAGGAAAACGTTTACAAGCGTGTCAGGATGGCCGAGTGGTCTTAGGCGTCAGATTTAAGCTCTGATCCTCGTAAGAGGGCGTGGGTTCGAACCCCACTTCTGACAACGATTTGTTTCATTTTAATAACTTGTATCTCATACTCAGGAAAGGCTTTTCTAGTATGGCAACAAGTGAGTGGCTTTATGTTGCATAGAGATACGGGAGGTATTTTGGTGTTGTACTATAGCTTCATTTTCAAGGAAAACGTTTACAAGGATGTCAGGATGGCCGAGTGGTCTAAGGCGTCAGATTTAAGCTCTGATCCTCGTATGAGGGCGTGGGTTCGAACCCCACTTCTGACAACGATTTGTTTCATTTTAATAACTTGTATCTCATACTCAGGAAAGGCTTTTCTAGTATGGCAACAAGTGAGTGGCTTTATGTGGCAAAGAGATACGGGAGGTATTTTGGTGTTGTACTATAGCTTCATTTTCAAGGAAAACGTTTACAAGCGTGTCAGGATGGCCGAGTGGTCTAAGGCGTCAGATTTAAGCTCTGATCCTCGTATGAGGGCGTGGGTTCGAACCCCACTTCTGACAACGATTTGTTTCATTTTAATAACTTGTATCTCATACTCAGGAAAGGCTTTTCTAGTATGGCAACAAGTGAGTGGCTTTATGTGGCATAGAGATACTGGAGGTATTTTGGTGTTGTACTATAGCTTCATTTTCAAGGAAATCGTTTAAAAGCGTGTCAGGATGGCCGAGTGGTCTTAGGCGTCAGATTTAAGCTCTGATCCTCGTATGAGGGCGTGGGTTCGAACCCCACTTCTGACAACGATTTGTTTCATTTTAATAACTTGTATCTCATACTCAGGAAAGGCTTTTCTAGTATGGCAACAAGTGAGTGGGTTTATGTGGCATAGAGATACGAGAGGTATTTTGGTGTTGTACTATAGCTTCATTTTCAAGGAAAACGTTTAAAAGCGTGTCAGGATGGCCGAGTGGTCTAAGGCGTCAGATTTAAGCTCTGATCCTCGTATGAGGGCGTGGTTTCAAACCCCACTTCTGACAACGATTTGTTTCATTTTAATAACTTTTATCTCATACTCAGGAGAGGCTTCTCTAGAATGGCAACAAGTGAGTGGCTTTATGTGGCATAGAGATACTAGAGGTATTTTCGTGTTGTACTATAGCTTCATTTTCAAGGAAAACGTTTAAAATCGTGTCAGGGTGGCCGAGTGGTCTAAGGCGTAAGATTTAAGCTCTGATCCTCGTATGAAAGCGTCGGTTCGAACCCCACTTCTGACAACGATTTGTTTCATTTTAATAACTTGTATCTCATACTCAGGAAAGGCTTTTCTAGTATGGCAACAAGTGAGTGGCTTTATGTGGCATAGAGATACGGGAGGTATTTTGGTGTTGTACTATAGTTTCATTTTCAAGGAAAACGTTTAAAAGCGTGTCAGGATGGCCGAGTGGTCTAAGGCGTCAGATTTAAGCTCTGATCCTCGTATGAGGGCGTGGGTTCGAACCCCACTTCTGACAACGATTTGTTTCATTTTAATAACTTGTATCTCATACTCAGGAAAGGCTTTTCTAGTATGGCAACAAGTGAGTGGCTTTATGTGGCATAGAGATACGGGAGGTATTTTGGTGTTGTACTATAGCTTCATTTTCAAGGAAATCGTTTTAAAGCGTGTCAGGATGGCCGAGTGGTCTTAGGCGTCAGATTTAAGCTCTGTTCCTCGTATGAGGGCGTGGGTTCGAACCCCACTTCTGACAACGATTTGTTTCATTTTAATAACTTGTATCTCATACTCAGGAAAGGCTTTTCTAGTATGGCAACAAGTGAGTGGCTTTATGTGGCATAGAGATACTGGAGGTATTTTGGTGTTGTACTATAGCTTCATTTTCAAGGAAATCGTTTAAAAGCGAGTCAGGATGGCCGAGTGGTCTTAGGCGTCAGATTTAAGCTCTGATCCTCGTATGAGGGCGTGGGTTCGAACCCCACTTCTGACAACGATTTGTTTCATTTTAACAACTTGTATCTCATACTCAGGAAAGGCTTTTCTAGTATGGCAACAAGTGAGTGGGTTTATGTGGCATAGAGATACGAGAGGTATTTTGGTGTTGTACTATAGCTTCATTTTCAAGGAAAACGTCTAAAAGCGTGTCAGGATGGCCGAGTGGTCTAAGGCGTCAGATTTAAGCTCTGATCCTCGTATGAGGGCGTGGTTTCGAACCCCACTTCTGACAACGATTTGTTTCATTTTAATAACTTTTATCTCATACTCAGGAGAGGCTTCTCTAGAATGGCAACAAGTGAGTGGCTTTATGTGGCATAGAGATACTAGAGGTATTTTCGTGTTGTACTATAGCTTCATTTTCAAGGAAAACGTTTAAAATCGTGTCAGGGTGGCCGAGTGGTCTAAGGCGTAAGATTTAAGCTCTGATCCTCGTATGAAAGCGTGGGTTCGAACCCCACTTCTGACAACGATTTGTTTCATTTTAATAACTTGTATCTCATACTCAGGAAAGGCTTTTCTAGTATGGCAACAAGTGAGTGGCTTTATGTGGCAAAGAGATACGGGAGGTATTTTGGTGTTGTACTATAGCTTCATTTTCAAGGAAAACGTTTACAAGCGTGTCAGGATGGCCGAGTGGTCTAAGGCGTCAGATTTAAGCTCTGATCCTCGTATGAGGGCGTGGATTCGAACCCCACTTCTGACAACGATTTGTTTCATTTTAATAACTTGTATCTCATACTCAGGAAAGGCTTTTCTAGTATGGCAACAAGTGAGTGGCTTTATGTGGCATAGAGATACTGGAGGTATTTTGGTGTTGTACTATAGCTTCATTTTCAAGGAAATCGTTTAAAAGCGTGTCAGGATGGCCGAGTGGTCTTAGGCGTCAGATTTAAGCTCTGATCCTCGTATGAGGGCGTGGGTTCGAACCACACTTCTGACAACGATTTGTTTCATTTTAATAACTTGTATCTCATACTCAGGAAAGGCTTTTCTAGTATGGCAACAAGTGAGTGGGTTTATGTGGCATAGAGATACGAGAGGTATTTTGGTGTTGTACTATAGCTTCATTTTCAAGGAAAACGTTTAAAAGCGTGTCAGGATGGCCGAGTGGTCTAAGGCGTCAGATTTAAGCTCTGATCCTCGTATGAGGGCGTGGTTTCGAACCCCACTTCTGACAACGATTTGTTTCATTTTAATAACTTTTATCTCATACTCAGGAGAGGCTTCTCTAGAATGGCAACAAGTGAGTGGCTTTATGTGGCATAGAGATACTAGAGGTATTTTCGTGTTGTACTATAGCTTCATTTTCAAGGAAAACGTTTAAAATCGTGTCAGGGTGGCCGAGTGGTCTAAGGCGTAAGATTTAAGCTCTGATCCTCGTATGAAAGCGTGGGTTCGAACCCCACTTCTGACAACGATTTGTTTCATTTTAATAACTTGTATCTCATACTCAGGAAAGGCTTTTCTAGTATGGCAACAAGTGAGTGGCTTTATGTGGCTAAGAGATACGGGAGGTATTTTGGTGTTGTACTATAGCTTCATTTTCAAGGAAAACGTTTACAAGCGTGTCAGGATGGCCGAGTGGTCTTAGGCGTCAGATTTAAGCTCTGATCCTCGTAAGAGGGCGTGGGTTCGAACCCCACTTCTGACAACGATTTGTTTCATTTTAATAACTTGTATCTCATACTCAGGAAAGGCTTTTCTAGTATGGCAACAAGTGAGTGGCTTTATGTTGCATAGAGATACGGGAGGTATTTTGGTGTTGTACTATAGCTTCATTTTCAAGGAAAACGTTTACAAGGATGTCAGGATGGCCGAGTGGTCTAAGGCGTCAGATTTAAGCTCTGATCCACGTATGAGGGCGTGGGTTCGAACCCCACTTCTGACAACGATTTGTTTCATTTTAATAACTTGTATCTCATACTCAGGAAAGGCTTTTCTAGTATGGCAACAAGTGAGTGGCTTTATGTGGCAAAGAGATACGGGAGGTATTTTGGTGTTGTACTATAGCTTCATTTTCAAGGAAAACGTTTACAAGCGTGTCAGGATGGCCGAGTGGTCTAAGGCGTCAGATTTAAGCTCTGATCCTCGTATGAGGGCGTGGGTTCGAACCCCACTTCTGACAACGATTTGTTTCATTTTAATAACTTGTATCTCATACTCAGGAAAGGCTTTTCTAGTATGGCAACAAGTGAGTGGCTTTATGTGGCATAGAGATACTGGAGGTATTTTGGTGTTGTACTATAGCTTCATTTTCAAGGAAATCGTTTAAAAGCGTGTCAGGATGGCCGAGTGGTCTTAGGCGTCAGATTTAAGCTCTGATCCTCGTATGAGGGCGTGGGTTCGAACCCCACTTCTGACAACGATTTGTTTCATTTTAATAACTTGTATCTCATACTCAGGAAAGGCTTTTCTAGTATGGCAACAAGTGAGTGGGTTTATGTGGCATAGAGATACGAGAGGTATTTTGGTGTTGTACTATAGCTTCATTTTCAAGGAAAACGTTTAAAAGCGTGTCAGGATGGCCGAGTGGTCTAAGGCGTCAGATTTAAGCTCTGATCCTCGTATGAGGGCGTGGTTTCAAACCCCACTTCTGACAACGATTTGTTTCATTTTAATAACTTTTATCTCATACTCAGGAGAGGCTTCTCTAGAATGGCAACAAGTGAGTGGCTTTATGTGGCATAGAGATACTAGAGGTATTTTCGTGTTGTACTATAGCTTCATTTTCAAGGAAAACGTTTAAAATCGTGTCAGGGTGGCCGAGTGGTCTAAGGCGTAAGATTTAAGCTCTGATCCTCGTATGAAAGCGTCGGTTCGAACCCCACTTCTGACAACGATTTGTTTCATTTTAATAACTTGTATCTCATACTCAGGAAAGGCTTTTCTAGTATGGCAACAAGTGAGTGGCTTTATGTGGCATAGAGATACGGGAGGTATTTTGGTGTTGTACTATAGTTTCATTTTCAAGGAAAACGTTTAAAAGCGTGTCAGGATGGCCGAGTGGTCTAAGGCGTCAGATTTAAGCTCTGATCCTCGTATGAGGGCGTGGGTTCGAACCCCACTTCTGACAACGATTTGTTTCATTTTAATAACTTGTATCTCATACTCAGGAAAGGCTTTTCTAGTATGGCAACAAGTGAGTGGCTTTATGTGGCATAGAGATACGGGAGGTATTTTGGTGTTGTACTATAGCTTCATTTTCAAGGAAATCGTTTTAAAGCGTGTCAGGATGGCCGAGTGGTCTTAGGCGTCAGATTTAAGCTCTGTTCCTCGTATGAGGGCGTGGGTTCGAACCCCACTTCTGACAACGATTTGTTTCATTTTAATAACTTGTATCTCATACTCAGGAAAGGCTTTTCTAGTATGGCAACAAGTGAGTGGCTTTATGTGGCATAGAGATACGGGAGGTATTTTGGTGTTGTACTATAGCTTCATTTTCAAGGAAAACGTTTAAAAGCGTGTCAGGATGGCCGAGTGGTCTAAGGCGTCAGATTTAAGCTCTGATCCTCGTATGAGGGCGTGGGTTCGAACCCCACTTCTGACAACGATTTGTTTCATTTTAATAACTTGTATCTCATACTCAGGAAAGGCTTTTCTAGTATGGCAACAAGTGAGTGGCTTTATGTGGCATAGAGATACGGGAGGTATTTTGGTGTTGTACTATAGCTTCATTTTCAAGGAAATTGTTTAAAAGCGTGTCAGGATGGCCGAGTGGTCTTAGGCGTCAGATTTAAGCTCTGTTCCTCGTATGAGGGCGTGGGTTCGAACCCCACTTCTGACAACGATTTGTTTCATTTTAATAACTTGTATCTCATACTCAGGAAAGGCTTTTCTAGTATGGCAACAAGTGAGTGGCTTTATGTGGCAAAGAGATACGGGAGGTATTTTGGTGTTGTACTATAGCTTCATTTTCAAGGAAAACGTTTACAAGCGTGTCAGGATGGCCGAGTGGTCTAAGGCGTCAGATTTAAGCTCTGATCCTCGTAAGAGGGCGTGGGTTCGAACCCCACTTCTGACAACGATTTGTTTCATTTTAATAACTTGTATCTCATACTCAGGAAAGGCTTTTCTAGTATGGCAACAAGTGAGTGGCTTTATGTTGCATAGAGATACGGGAGGTATTTTGGTGTTGTACTATAGCTTCATTTTCAAGGAAAACGTTTACAAGGATGTCAGGATGGCCGAGTGGTCTAAGGCGTCAGATTTAAGCTCTGATCCTCGTATGAGGGCGTGGGTTCGAACCCCACTTCTGACAACGATTTGTTTCATTTTAATAACTTGTATCTCATACTCAGGAAAGGCTTTTCTAGTATGGCAACAAGTGAGTGGCTTTATGTGGCAAAGAGATACGGGAGGTATTTTGGTGTTGTACTATAGCTTCATTTTCAAGGAAAACGTTTACAAGCGTGTCAGGATGGCCGAGTGGTCTAAGGCGTCAGATTTAAGCTCTGATCCTCGTATGAGGGCGTGGGTTCGAACCCCACTTCTGACAACGATTTGTTTCATTTTAATAACTTGTATCTCATACTCAGGAAAGGCTTTTCTAGTATGGCAACAAGTGAGTGGCTTTATGTGGCATAGAGATACGGGAGGTATTTTGGTGTTGTACTATAGCTTCATTTTCAAGGAAATCGTTTAAAAGCGTGTCAGGATGGCCGAGTGGTCTTAGGCGTCAGATTTAAGCTCTGATCCTCGTATGAGGGCGTGGGTTCGAACCCCACTTCTGACAACGATTTGTTTCATTTTAATAACTTGTATCTCATACTCAGGAAAGGCTTTTCTAGTATGGCAACAAGTGAGTGGCTTTATGTGGCAAAGAGATACGGGAGGTATTTTGGTGTTGTACTATAGCTTCATTTTCAAGGAAAACGTTTACAAGCGTGTCAGGATGGCCGAGTGGTCTAAGGCGTCAGATTTAAGCTCTGATCCTCGTATGAGGGCGTGGGTTCGAACCCCACTTCTGACAACGATTTGTTTCATTTTAATAACTTGTATCTCATACTCAGGAAAGGCTTTTCTAGTATGGCAACAAGTGAGTGGCTTTATGTGGCATAAAGATACTGGAGGTATTTTGGTGTTGTACTATAGCTTCATTTTCAAGGAAATCGTTTAAAAGCGTGTCAGGATGGCCGAGTGGTCTTAGGCGTCAGATTTAAGCTCTGATCCTCGTATGAGGGCGTGGGTTCGAACCCCACTTCTGACAACGATTTGTTTCATTTTAATAACTTGTATCTCATACTCAGGAAAGGCTTTTCTAGTATGGCAACAAGTGAGTGGGTTTATGTGGCATAGAGATACGAGAGGTATTTTGGTGTTGTACTATAGCTTCATTTTCAAGGAAAACGTTTAAAAGCGTGTCAGGATGGCCGAGTGGTCTAAGGCGTCAGATTTAAGCTCTGATCCTCGTATGAGGGCGTGGTTTCGAACCCCTCTTCTGACAACGATTTGTTTCATTTTAATAACTTTTATCTCATACTCAGGAGAGGCTTCTCTAGAATGGCAACAAGTGAGTGGCTTTATGTGGCATAGAGATACTAGAGGTATTTTCGTGTTGTACTATAGCTTCATTTTCAAGGAAAACGTTTAAAATCGTGTCAGGGTGGCCGAGTGGTCTAAGGCGTAAGATTTAAGCTCTGATCCTCGTATGAAAGCGTCGGTTCGAACCCCACTTCTGACAACGATTTGTTTCAATTTTAATAACTTGTATCTCATACTCAGGAAAGGCTTTTCTAGTATGGCAACAAGTGAGTGGCTTTATGTGGCATAGAGATACGGGAGGTATTTTGGTGTTGTACTATAGTTTCATTTTCAAGGAAAACGTTTAAAAGCGTGTCAGGATGGCCGAGTGGTCTAAGGCGTCAGATTTAAGCTCTGATCCTCGTATGAGGGCGTGGGTTCGAACCCCACTTCTGACAACGATTTGTTTCATTTTAATAACTTGTATCTCATACTCAGGAAAGGCTTTTCTAGTATGGCAACAAGTGAGTGGCTTTATGTGGCATAGAGATACGGGAGGTATTTTGGTGTTGTACTATAGCTTCATTTTCAAGGAAATCGTTTTAAAGCGTGTCAGGATGGCCGAGTGGTCTTAGGCGTCAGATTTAAGCTCTGTTCCTCGTATGAGGGCGTGGGTTCGAACCCCACTTCTGACAACGATTTGTTTCATTTTAATAACTTGTATCTCATACTCAGGAAAGGCTTTTCTAGTATGGCAACAAGTGAGTGGCTTTATGTGGCATAGAGATACGGGAGGTATTTTGGTGTTGTACTATAGCTTCATTTTCAAGGAAAACGTTTAAAAGCGTGTCAGGATGGCCGAGTGGTCTAAGGCGTCAGATTTAAGCTCTGATCCTCGTATGAGGGCGTGGGTTCGAACCCCACTTCTGACAACGATTTGTTTCATTTTAATAACTTGTATCTCATACTCAGGAAAGGCTTTTCTAGTATGGCAACAAGTGAGTGGCTTTATGTGGCATAGAGATACGGGAGGTATTTTGGTGTTGTACTATAGCTTCATTTTCAAGGAAATCGTTTTAAAGCGTGTCAGGATGGCCGAGTGGTCTTAGGCGTCAGATTTAAGCTCTGTTCCTCGTATGAGGGCGTGGGTTCGAACCCCACTTCTGACAACGATTTGTTTCATTTTAATAACTTGTATCTCATACTCAGGAAAGGCTTTTCTAGTATGGCAACAAGTGAGTGGCTTTATGTGGCATAGAGATACGGGAGGTATTTTGGTGTTGTACTATAGCTTCATTTTCAAGGAAAACGTTTAAAAGCGTGTCAGGATGGCCGAGTGGTCTAAGGCGTCAGATTTAAGCTCTGATCCTCGTATGAGGGCGTGGGTTCGAACCCCACTTCTGACAACGATTTGTTTCATTTTAATAACTTGTATCTCATACTCAGGAAAGGCTTTTCTAGTATGGCAACAAGTGAGTGGCTTTATGTGGCATAGAGATACGGGAGGTATTTTGGTGTTGTACTATAGCTTCATTTTCAAGGAAATCGTTTAAAAGCGTGTCAGGATGGCCGAGTGGTCTTAGGCGTCAGATTTAAGCTCTGTTCCTCGTATGAGGGCGTGGGTTCGAACCCCACTTCTGACAACGATTTGTTTCATTTTAATAACTTGTATCTCATACTCAGGAAAGGCTTTTCTAGCATGGCAACAAGTGAGTGGCTTTATGTGGCAAAGAGATACGGGAGGTATTTTGGTGTTGTACTATAGCTTCATTTTCAAGGAAAACGTTTACAAGCGTGTCAGGATGGCCGAGTGGTCTAAGGCGTCAGATTTAAGCTCTGATCCTCGTATGAGGGCGTGGATTCGAACCCCACTTCTGACAACGATTTGTTTCATTTTAATAACTTGTATCTCATACTCAGGAAAGGCTTTTCTAGTATGGCAACAAGTGAGTGGCTTTATGTGGCATAGAGATACTGGAGGTATTTTGGTGTTGTACTATAGCTTCATTTTCAAGGAAATCGTTTAAAAGCGTGTCAGGATGGCCGAGTGGTCTTAGGCGTCAGATTTAAGCTCTGATCCTCGTATGAGGGCGTGGGTTCGAACCACACTTCTGACAACGATTTGTTTCATTTTAATAACTTGTATCTCATACTCAGGAAAGGCTTTTCTAGTATGGCAACAAGTGAGTGGGTTTATGTGGCATAGAGATACGAGAGGTATTTTGGTGTTGTACTATAGCTTCATTTTCAAGGAAAACGTTTAAAAGCGTGTCAGGATGGTCGAGTGGTCTAAGGCGTCAGATTTAAGCTCTGATCCTCGTATGAGGGCGTGGTTTCGAACCCCACTTCTGACAACGATTTGTTTCATTTTAATAACTTTTATCTCATACTCAGGAGAGGCTTCTCTAGAATGGCAACAAGTGAGTGGCTTTATGTGGCATAGAGATACTAGAGGTATTTTCGTGTTGTACTATAGCTTCATTTTCAAGGAAAACGTTTAAAATCGTGTCAGGGTGGCCGAGTGGTCTAAGGCGTAAGATTTAAGCTCTGATCCTCGTATGAAAGCGTGGGTTCGAACCCCACTTCTGACAACGATTTGTTTCATTTTAATAACTTGTATCTCATACTCAGGAAAGGCTTTTCTAGTATGGCAACAAGTGAGTGGCTTTATGTGGCAAAGAGATACGGGAGGTATTTTGGTGTTGTACTATAGGTTCATTTTCAAGGAAAACGTTTACAAGCGTGTCAGGATGGCCGAGTGGTCTTAGGCGTCAGATTTAAGCTCTGATCCTCGTAAGAGGGCGTGGGTTCGAACCCCACTTCTGACAACGATTTGTTTCATTTTAATAACTTGTATCTCATACTCAGGAAAGGCTTTTCTAGTATGGCAACAAGTGAGTGGCTTTATGTTGCATAGAGATACGGGAGGTATTTTGGTGTTGTACTATAGCTTCATTTTCAAGGAAAACGTTTACAAGGATGTCAGGATGGCCGAGTGGTCTAAGGCGTCAGATTTAAGCTCTGATCCTCGTATGAGGGCGTGGGTTCGAACCCCACTTCTGACAACGATTTGTTTCATTTTAATAACTTGTATCTCATACTCAGGAAAGGCTTTTCTAGTATGGCAACAAGTGAGTGGCTTTATGTGGCAAAGAGATACGGGAGGTATTTTGGTGTTGTACTATAGCTTCATTTTCAAGGAAAACGTTTACAAGCGTGTCAGGATGGCCGAGTGGTCTAAGGCGTCAGATTTAAGCTCTGATCCTCGTATGAGGGCGTGGGTTCGAACCCCACTTTTGACAACGATTTGTTTCATTTTAATAACTTGTATCTCATACTCAGGAAAGGCTTTTCTAGTATGGCAACAAGTGAGTGGCTTTATGTGGCATAGAGATACTGGAGGTATTTTGGTGTTGTACTATAGCTTCATTTTCAAGGAAATCGTTTAAAAGCTTGTCAGGATGGCCGAGTGGTCTTAGGCGTCAGATTTAAGCTCTGATCCTCGTATGAGGGCGTGGGTTCGAACCCCACTTCTGACAACGATTTGTTTCATTTTAATAACTTGTATCTCATACTCAGGAAAGGCTTTTCTAGTATGGCAACAAGTGAGTGGGTTTATGTGGCATAGAGATACGAGAGGTATTTTGGTGTTGTACTATAGCTTCATTTTCAAGGAAAACGTTTAAAAGCGTGTCAGGATGGCCGAGTGGTCTAAGGCGTCAGATTTAAGCTCTGATCCTCGTATGAGGGCGTGGTTTCGAACCCCACTTCTGACAACGATTTGTTTCATTTTAATAACTTTTATCTCATACTCAGGAGAGGCTTCTCTAGAATGGCAACAAGTGAGTGGCTTTATGTGGCATAGAGATACTAGAGGTATTTTCGTGTTGTACTATAGCTTCATTTTCAAGGAAAACGTTTAAAATCGTGTCAGGGTGGCCGAGTGGTCTAAGGCGTAAGATTTAAGCTCTGATCCTCGTATGAAAGCGTCGGTTCGAACCCCACTTCTGACAACGATTTGTTTCATTTTAATAACTTGTATCTCATACTCAGGAAAGGCTTTTCTAGTATGGCAACAAGTGAGTGGCTTTATGTGGCATAGAGATACGGGAGGTATTTTGGTGTTGTACTATAGTTTCATTTTCAAGGAAAACGTTTAAAAGCGTGTCAGGATGGCCGAGTGGTCTAAGGCGTCAGATTTAAGCTCTGATCCTCGTATGAGGGCGTGGGTTCGAACCCCACTTCTGACAACGATTTGTTTCATTTTAATAACTTGTATCTCATACTCAGGAAAGGCTTTTCTAGTATGGCAACAAGTGAGTGGCTTTATGTGGCATAGAGATACGGGAGGTATTTTCGTGTTGTACTATAGCTTCATTTTCAAGGAAAACGTTTAAAATCGTGTCAGGGTGGCCGAGTGGTCTAAGGCGTAAGATTTAAGCTCTGATCCTCGTATGAAAGCGTCGGTTCGAACCCCACTTCTGACAACGATTTGTTTCATTTTAATAACTTGTATCTCATACTCAGGAAAGGCTTTTCTAGTATGGCAACAAGTGAGTGGCTTTATGTGGCATAGAGATACGGGAGGTATTTTGGTGTTGTACTATAGTTTCATTTTCAAGGAAAACGTTTAAAAGCGTGTCAGGATGGCCTAGTGGTCTAAGGCGTCAGATTTAAGCTCTGATCCTCGTATGAGGGCGTGGGTTCGAACCCCACTTCTGACAACGATTTGTTTCATTTTAATAACTTGTATCTCATACTCAGGAAAGGCTTTTCTAGTATGGCAACAAGTGAGTGGCTTTATGTGGCATAGAGATACGGGAGGTATTTTGGTGTTGTACTATAGCTTCATTTTCAAGGAAATCGTTTTAAAGCGTGTCAGGATGGCCGAGTGGTCTTAGGCGTCAGATTTAAGCTCTGTTCCTCGTATGAGGGCGTGGGTTCGAACCCCACTTCTGACAACGATTTGTTTCATTTTAATAACTTGTATCTCATACTCAGGAAAGGCTTTTCTAGTATGGCAACAAGTGAGTGGCTTTATGTGGCATAGAGATACGGGAGGTATTTTGGTGTTGTACTATAGCTTCATTTTCAAGGAAAACGTTTAAAAGCGTGTCAGGATGGCCGAGTGGTCTAAGGCGTCAGATTTAAGCTCTGATCCTCGTATGAGGGCGTGGGTTCGAACCCCACTTCTGACAACGATTTGTTTCATTTTAATAACTTGTATCTCATACTCAGGAAAGGCTTTTCTAGTATGGCAACAAGTGAGTGGCTTTATGTGGCATAGAGATACGGGAGGTATTTTGGTGTTGTACTATAGCTTCATTTTCAAGGAAATCGTTTAAAAGCCTGTCAGGATGGCCGAGTGGTCTTAGGCGTCAGATTTAAGCTCTGTTCCTCGTATGAGGGCGTGGGTTCGAACCCCACTTCTGACAACGATTTGTTTCATTTTAATAACTTGTATCTCATACTCAGGAAAGGCTTTTCTAGTATGGCAACAAGTGAGTGGCTTTATGTGGCATAGAGATACGAGAGGTATTTTGGTGTTGTACTATAGCTTCATTTTCAAGGAAAACGTTTAAAAGCGTGTCAGGATGGCCGAGTGGTCTAAGGCGTAAGATTTAAGCTCTGATCCTCGTATGAAAGCGTGGTTTCGAACCACACTTCTGACAACGATTTTTTTCATTTTAATAACTTTTATCTCATACTCAGGAGAGGCTTCTCTAGAATGACAACAAGTGAGTGGCTTTATGTGGCATAGAGATACTAGAGGTATTTTCGTGTTGTACTATAGCTTCATTTTCAAGGAAAACGTTTAAAATCGTGTCAGGGTGGCCGATTGGTCTAAGGCGTAAGATTTAAGCTCTGATCCTCGTATGAAAGCGTGGGTTCGAACCCCACTTCTGACAACGATTTGTTTCATTTTAATAACTTGTATCTCATACTCAGGAAAGGCTTTTCTAGTATGGCAACAAGTGAGTGGCTTTATGTGGCAAAGAGATACGGGAGGTATTTTGGTGTTGTACTATAGCTTCATTTTCAAGGAAAACGTTTACAAGCGTGTCAGGATGGCCGAGTGGTCTAAGGCGTCAGATTTAAGCTCTGATCCTCGTATGAGGGCGTGGGTTCGAACCCCACTTCTGACAACGATTTGTTTCATTTTAATAACTTGTATCTCATACTCAGGAAAGGCTTTTCTAGTATGGCAACAAGTGAGTGGCTTTATGTGGCATAGAGATACTGGAGGTATTTTGGTGTTGTACTATAGCTTCATTTTCAAGGAAATCGTTTAAAAGCGTGTCAGGATGGCCGAGTGGTCTTAGGCGTCAGATTTAAGCTCTGATCCTCGTATGAGGGCGTGGGTTCGAACCCCACTTCTGACAAAGATTTGTTTCATTTTAATAACTTGTATCTCATACTCAGGAAAGGCTTTTCTAGTATGGCAACAAGTGAGTGGCTTTATGTTGCATAGAGATACGGGAGGTATTTTGGTGTTGTACTATAGCTTCATTTTCAAGGAAAACGTTTACAAGGGTGTCAGGATGGCCGAGTGGTCTAAGGCGTCAGATTTAAGCTCTGATCCTCGTATGAGGGCGTGGGTTCGAACCCCACTTCTGACAACGATTTGTTTCATTTTAATAACTTGTATCTCATACTCAGGAAAGGCTTTTCTAGTATGGCAACAAGTGAGTGGCTTTATGTGGCATAGAGATACTGGAGGTATTTTGGTGTTGTACTATAGCTTCATTTTCAAGGAAATCGTTTAAAAGCGTGTCAGGATGGCCGAGTGGTCTTAGGCGTCAGATTTAAGCTCTGATCCTCGTATGAGGGCGTGGGTTCGAACCCCACTTCTGACAAAGATTTGTTTCATTTTAATAACTTGTATCTCATACTCAGGAAAGGCTTTTCTAGTATGGCAACAAGTGAGTGGCTTTATGTGGCAAAGAGATACGGGAGGTATTTTGGTGTTGTACTATAGCTTCATTTTCAAGGAAAACGTTTACAAGCGTGTCAGGATGGCCGAGTGGTCTAAGGCGTCAGATTTAAGCTCTGATCCTCGTATGAGGTCGTGGGTTCGAACCCCACTTCTGACAACGATTTGTTTCATTTTAATAACTTGTATCTCATACTCAGGAAAGGCTTTTCTAGTATGGCAACAAGTGAGTGGCTTTATGTGGCATAGAGATACGGGAGGTATTTTGGTGTTGTACTATAGCTTCATTTTCAAGGAAAACGTTTACAAGCGTGTCAGGATGGCCGAGTGGTCTAAGGCGTCAGATTTAAGCTCTGATCCTCGTATGAGGGCGTGGGTTCGAACCCCACTTCTGACAACGATTTGTTTCATTTTAATAACTTGTATCTCATACTCAGGAAAGGCTTTTCTAGTATGGCAACAAGTGAGTGGCTTTATGTGGCATAGAGATACGGGAGGTATTTTGGTGTTGTACTATAGCTTTATTTTCAAGGAAAACGTTTAAAAGCGTGTCAGGATGGCCGAGTGGTCTAAGGCGTCAGACTTAAGCTCTCATCCTCGTATGAGGGTGTGGGTTTGAACCCCACTTCTGACAACGATTTGTTTCATTTTAATAACTTGTATATCATACTCAGGAAAGGCTTTTCTAGTATGGCAACAAGTGAGTGGCTTTGTGTGGCATAGAGATACGGGAGGTATTTTGGTGTTGTACTATAGCTTCATTTTCAAGGAAAACGTTTACAAGCGTGTCAGGATGGCCGAGTGGTCTAAGGCGTCAGATTTAAGCTCTGATCCTCGTATGAGGGCGTGGGTTCGAACCCCACTTCTGACAACGATTTGTTTCATTTTAATAACTTGTATCTCATACTCAGGAAAGGCTTTTCTAGTATGGCAACAAGTGAGTGGCTTTATGTGGCATAGAGATACGGGAGGTATTTTGGTGTTGTACTATAGCTTTATTTTCAAGGAAAACGTTTAAAAGCGTGTCAGGATGGCCGAGTGGTCTAAGGCGTCAGACTTAAGCTCTCATCCTCGTATGAGGGTGTGGGTTTGAACCCCACTTCTGACAACGATTTGTTTCATTTTAATAACTTGTATATCATACTCAGGAAAGGCTTTTCTAGTATGGCAACAAGTGAGTGGCTTTGTGTGGCATAGAGATACGGGAGGTATTTTGGTGTTGTACTATAGCTTCATTTTCAAGGAAAACGTTTAAAAGCGTGTCAGGATGGCCGAGTGGTCTAAGGCGTCAGATTTAAGCTCTGATCCTCGTATGAGGGCGTGGGTTCGAACCCCACTTCTGACAACGATTTGTTTCATTTTAATAACTTGTATCTCATACTCAGGAAAGGCTTTTCTAGTATGGCAACAAGTGAGTGGCTTTATGTGGCATAGAGATACGGGAGGTATTTTGGTGTTGTACTATAGCTTTATTTTCAAGGAAAACGTTTAAAAGCGTGTCAGGATGGCCGAGTGGTCTAAGGCGTCAGACTTAAGCTCTGATCCTCGTATGAGGGTGTGGGTTTGAACCCCACTTCTGACAACGATTTGTTTCATTTTAATAACTTGTATATCATACTCAGGAAAGGCTTTTCTAGTATGGCAACAAGTGAGTGGCTTTGTGTGGCATAGAGATACGGGAGGTAAGATGGTGTTGTACTATAGCTTCATTTTCAAGGAAAACGTTTAAAAGCGTGTCAGGATGGCCGAGTGGTCTAAGGCGTCAGATTTGAGCTCTCATCCTCGTATGAGGGCGTGGGTTCGAACCCCACTTCTGACAACGATTTGTTTCATTTTAATAACTTGAATCTCATACTCAGGAAAGGCTTTTCTAGTATGGCAACAAGTGAGTGGGTTTATTTGGCATAGAGATACGAGAGGTATTTTGGTGTTGTACTATAGCTTCGTTTTCAAGGAAAACGTCTAAAAGCGTGTCAGGATGGCCTAGTGATCTAAGGCGTCAGATTTAAGCTCTGATCCTCGTATGAGGGCGTGGTTTCGAACCCCACTTCTGACAACGATTTGTTTCATTTTAATAACTTTTATCTCATACTCAGGAGAGGCTTCTCTAGAATGGCAACAAGTGAGTGGCTTTATGTGGCATAGAGATACTAGAGGTATTTTCGTGTTGTACTATAGCTTCATTTTCAAGGAAAACGTTTAAAATCGTGTCAGGGTGGCCGAGTGGTCTAAGGCGTAAGATTTAAGCTCTGATCCTCGTATGAAAGCGTGGGTTCGAACCCCACTTCTGACAACGATTTGTTTCATTTTAATAACTTGTATCTCATACTCAGGAAAGGCTTTTCTAGTATGGCAACAAGTGAGTGGCTTTATGTGGCATAGAGATACGGGAGGTATTTTGGTGTTGTACTATAGCTTCATTTTCAAGGAAAACGTTTACAAGGGTGTCAGGATGGCCGAGTGGTCTAAGGCGTCAGATTTAAGCTCTGATCCTCGTATGAGGGCGTGGGTTCGAACCCCACTTCTGACAACGATTTGTTTCATTTTAATAACTTGTATCTCATACTCAGGAAAGGCTTTTCTAGTATGGCAACAAGTGAGTGGCTTTATGTGGCATAGAGATACTGGAGGTATTTTGGTGTTGTACTATAGCTTCATTTTCAAGGAAATCGGTTAAAAGCGAGTCAGGATGGCCGAGTGGTCTTAGGCGTCAGATTTAAGCTCTGATCCTCGTATGAGGGCGTGGGTTCGAACCCCACTTCTGACAACGATTTGTTTCATTTTAACAACTTGTATCTCATACTCAGGAAAGGCTTTTCTAGTATGGCAACAAGTGAGTGGGTTTATGTGGCATAGAGATACGAGAGGTATTTTGGTGTTGTACTATAGCTTCATTTTCAAGGAAAACGTCTAAAAGCGTGTCAGGATGGCCGAGTGGTCTAAGGCGTCAGATTTAAGCTCTGATCCTCGTATGAGAGCGTGGTTTCGAACCCCACTTCTGACAACGATTTGTTTCATTTTAATAACTTTTATCTCATACTCAGGAGAGGCTTCTCTAGAATGGCAACAAGTGAGTGGCTTTATGTGGCATAGAGATACTAGAGGTATTTTCGTGTTGTACTATAGCTTCATTTTCAAGGAAAACGTTTAAAATCGTGTCAGGGTGGCCGAGTGGTCTAAGGCGTAAGATTTAAGCTCTGATCCTCGTATGAAAGCGTGGGTTCGAACCCCACTTCTGACAACGATTTGTTTCATTTTAATAACTTGTATCTCATACTCAGGAAAGGCTTTTCTAGTATGGCAACAAGTGAGTGGCTTTATGTGGCAAAGAGATACGGGAGGTATTTTGGTGTTGTACTATAGCTTCATTTTCAAGGAAAACGTTTACAAGCGTGTCAGGATGGCCGAGTGGTCTAAGGCGTCAGATTTAAGCTCTGATCCTTGTATGAGGGCGTGGGTTCGAACCCCACTTCTGACAACGATTTGTTTCATTTTAATAACTTGTATCTCATACTCAGGAAAGGCTTTTCTAGTATGGCAACAAGTGAGTGGCTTTATGTGGCATAGAGATACTGGAGGTATTTTGGTGTTGTACTATAGCTTCATTTTCAAGGAAATCGTTTAAAAGCGTGTCAGGATGGCCGAGTGGTTTTAGGCGTCAGATTTAAGCTCTGATCCTCGTATGAGGGCGTGGGTTCGAACCCCACTTCTGACAACGATTTGTTTCATTTTAATAACTTGTATCTCATACTCAGGAAAGGCTTTTCTAGTATGGCAACAAGTGAGTGGCTTTATGTGGCATAGAGATACTGGAGGTATTTTGGTGTTGTACTATAGCTTCATTTTCAAGGAAATCGTTTAAAAGCGAGTCAGGATGGCCGAGTGGTCTTAGGCGTCAGATTTAAGCTCTGATCCTCGTATGAGGGCGTGGGTTCGAACCCCACTTCTGACAACGATTTGTTTCATTTTAACAACTTGTATCTCATACTCAGGAAAGGCTTTTCTAGTATGGCAACAAGTGAGTGGGTTTATGTGGCATAGAGATACGAGAGGTATTTTGGTGTTGTACTATAGCTTCATTTTCAAGGAAAACGTCTAAAAGCGTGTCAGGATGGCCGAGTGGTCTAAGGCGTCAGATTTAAGCTCTGATCCTCGTATGAGGGCGTGGTTTTGAACCCCACTTCTGACAACGATTTGTTTCATTTTAATAACTTTTATCTCATACTCAGGAGAGGCTTCTCTAGAATGGCAACAAGTGAGTGGCTTTATGTGGCATAGAGATACTAGAGGTATTTTCGTGTTGTACTATAGCTTCATTTTCAAGGAAAACGTTTAAAATCGTGTCAGGGTGGCCGAGTGGTCTAAGGCGTAAGATTTAAGCTCTGATCCTCGTATGAAAGCGTGGGTTCGAACCCCACTTCTGACAACGATTTGTTTCATTTTAATAACTTGTATCTCATACTCAGGAAAGGCTTTTCTAGTATGGCAACAAGTGAGTGGCTTTATGTGGCAAAGAGATACGGGAGGTATTTTGGTGTTGTACTATAGCTTCATTTTCAAGGAAAACGTTTACAAGCGTGTCAGGATGGCCGAGTGGTCTAAGGCGTCAGATTTAAGCTCTGATCCTTGTATGAGGGCGTGGGTTCGAACCCCACTTCTGACAACGATTTGTTTCATTTTAATAACTTGTATCTCATACTCAGGAAAGGCTTTTCTAGTATGGCAACAAGTGAGTGGCTTTATGTGGCATAGAGATACTGGAGGTATTTTGGTGTTGTACTATAGCTTCATTTTCAAGGAAATCGTTTAAAAGCGTGTCAGGATGGCCGAGTGGTCTTAGGCGTCAGATTTAAGCTCTGATCCTCGTATGAGGGCGTGGGTTCGAACCCCACTTCTGACAACGATTTGTTTCATTTTAACAACTTGTATCTCATACTCAGGAAAGGCTTTTCTAGTATGGCAACAAGTGAGTGGGTTTATGTGGCATAGAGATACGAGAGGTATTTTGGTGTTGTACTATAGCTTCATTTTCAAGGAAAACGTCTAAAAGCGTGTCAGGATGGCCGAGTGGTCTAAGGCGTCAGATTTAAGCTCTGATCCTCGTATGAGGGCGTGGTTTCGAACCCCACTTCTGACAACGATTTGTTTCATTTTAATAACTTTTATCTCATACTCAGGAGAGGCTTCTCTAGAATGGCAACAAGTGAGTGGCTTTATGTGGCATAGAGATACTAGAGGTATTTTCGTGTTGTACTATAGCTTCATTTTCAAGGAAAACGTTTAAAATCGTGTCAGGGTGGCCGAGTGGTCTAAGGCGTAAGATTTAAGCTCTGATCCTCGTATGAAAGCGTGGGTTCGAACCCCACTTCTGACAACGATTTGTTTCATTTTAATAACTTGTATCTCATACTCAGGAAAGGCTTTTCTAGTATGGCAACAAGTGAGTGGCTTTATGTGGCAAAGAGATACGGGAGGTATTTTGGTGTTGTACTATAGCTTCATTTTCAAGGAAAACGTTTACAAGCGTGTCAGGATGGCCGAGTGGTCTAAGGCGTCAGATTTAAGCTCTGATCCTTGTATGAGGGCGTGGGTTCGAACCCCACTTCTGACAACGATTTGTTTCATTTTAATAACTTGTATCTCATACTCAGGAAAGGCTTTTCTAGTATGGCAACAAGTGAGTGGCTTTATGTGGCATAGAGATACTGGAGGTATTTTGGTGTTGTACTATAGCTTCATTTTCAAGGAAATCGTTTAAAAGCGTGTCAGGATGGCCGAGTGGTCTTAGGCGTCAGATTTAAGCTCTGATCCTCGTATGAGGGCGTGGGTTCGAACCCCACTTCTGACAACGATTTGTTTCATTTTAATAACTTGTATCTCATACTCAGGAAAGGCTTTTCTAGTATGGCAACAAGTGAGTGGGTTTATGTGGCATAGAGATACGAGAGGTATTTTGGTGTTGTACTATAGCTTCATTTTCAAGGAAAACGTTTAAAAGCGTGTCAGGATGGCCGAGTGGTCTAAGGCGTCAGATTTAAGCTCTGATCCTCGTATGAGGGCGTGGTTTCGAACCCCACTTCTGACAACGATTTGTTTCATTTTAATAACTTTTATCTCATACTCAGGAGAGGCTTCTCTAGAATGGCAACAAGTGAGTGGCTTTATGTGGCATAGAGATACTAGAGGTATTTTCGTGTTGTACTATAGCTTCATTTTCAAGGAAAACGTTTAAAATCGTGTCAGGGTGGCCGAGTGGTCTAAGGCGTAAGATTTAAGCTCTGATCCTCGTATGAAAGCGTCGGTTCGAACCCCACTTCTGACAACGATTTGTTTCATTTTAATAACTTGTATCTCATACTCAGGAAAGGCTTTTCTAGTATGGCAACAAGTGAGTGGCTTTATGTGGCATAGAGATACGGGAGGTATTTTGGTGTTGTACTATAGCTTTATTTTCAAGGAAAACGTTTAAAAGCGTGTCAGGATGGCCGAGTGGTCTAAGGCGTCATATTTAAGCTCTGATCCTCGTATGAGGGCGTGGGTTCGAACCCCACTTCTGACAACGATTTGTTTCATTTTAATAACTTGTATCTCATACTCAGGAAAGGCTTTTCTAGTATGGCAACAAGTGAGTGGCTTTATGTGGCATAGAGATACGAGAGGTATTTTGGTGTTGTACTATAGCTTCATTTTCAAGGAAAACGTTTAAAAGCGTGTCAGGATGGCCGAGTGGTCTAAGGCGTCAGATTTAAGCTCTGATCCTCGTATGAGGGCGTGGTTTCGAACCCCACTTCTGACAACGATTTGTTTCATTTTAATAACTTTTATCTCATACTCAGGAGAGGCTTCTCTAGAATGGCAACAAGTGAGTGGCTTTATGTGGCATAGAGATACTAGAGGTATTTTGGTGTTGTACTATAGCTTCATTTTCAAGGAAAACGTTTAAAATCGTGTCAGGGTGGCCGAGTGGTCTAAGGCGTAAGATTTAAGCTCTGATCCTCGTATGAAAGCGTGGGTTCGAACCCCACTTCTGACAACGATTTGTTTCATTGTAATAACTTGTAGCTCATACTCAGGAAAGGCTTTTCTAGTATGGCAACAAGTGAGTGGCTCTATGTGGCATAGAGATACGGGAGGTATTTTGGTGTTGTACTATAGCTTCATTTTCAAGGAAAACGTTTATAAGCGTGACAGGATGGCCGAGTGGTCTAAGGCGTCAGATTTAAGCTCTGATCCTCGTATGAGGGCGTGGGTTCGAACCCCACTTCTGACAACGATTTGTTACATTTTAATAACTTGTATCTCATACTCAGGAAAGGCTTTTCTAGTATGGCAACAAGTGAGTGGCTTTATGTGGCATAGAGATATTGGAGGTATTTTGGTGTTGTACTATAGCTTCATTTTCAAGGAAATCGTTTAAAAGCGTGTCAGGATGGCCGAGTGGTCTAAGGCGTCAGACTTAAGCTCTGATCCTCGTATGAGGGTGTGGGTTTGAACCCCACTTCTGACAACGATTTGTTTCATTTTAATAACTTGTATCTCATACTCAGGAAAGGCTTTTCTAGTATGGCAACAAGTGAGTGGCTTTATGTGGCATAGAGATACGGGAGGTATTTTGGTGTTGTACTATAGCTTTATTGTCAAGGAAAACGTTTAAAAGCGTGTCAGGATGGTCGAGTGGTCTAAGGCGTCAGATTTAAGCTCTGATCCTCGTATGAGGGTGTGGGTTTGAACCCCACTTCTGACAACGATTTGTTTCATTTTGATAACTTGTATCTCATACTCAGGAAAGGCTTTTCTAGTATGGCAACAAGTGAGTGGGTTTATGTGGCATAGAGATACGAGAGGTATTTTGGTGTTGTACTAAAGCTTCATTTTCAAGGAAAACGTTTAAAAGCGTGTCAGGATGGCCGAGTGGTCTAAGGCGTCAGATTTAAGCTCTGATCCTCGTATGAGGGTGTGGGTTTGAACCCCACTTCTGACAACGATTTGTTTCATTTTAATAACTTGTATCTCATACTCAGGAAGGGCTTTTCTAGTATGGCAACAAGTGAGTGGCTTTATGTGGCATAGAGATACTGGAGGTATTTTGGTGTTGTACTATAGCTTCATTTTCAAGGAAATCGTTTAAAAGCGTGTCAGGATGGCCGAGTGGTCTTAGGCGTCAGATTTAAGCTCTGATCCTCGTATGAGGGCGTGGGTTCGAACCCCACTTCTGACAACGATTTGTTTCATTTTAATAACTTGTATCTCATACTCAGGAAAGGCTTTTCTAGTATGGCAACGAGTAGAGTGGCTTTATGTGGCATAGAGATACGAGAGGTATTTTGGTGTTGTACTATAGCTTCATTTTCAAGGAAAACGTTTAAAAGCTTGTCAGGATGGCCGAGTGGTCTATGGCGTCAGACTTAAGCTCTGATCCTCGTATGAGGGTGTGGGTTTGAACCCCACTTCTGAGACGATTTGTTTCATTTTAATAACTTTTATCTCATACTCAGGAGAGGCTTCTCTAGAATGGCAACAAGTGAGTGGCTTTATGTGGCATAGAGATACTAGAGGTATTTTCGTGTTGTACTATAGCTTCATTTTCAAGGAAAACGTTTAAAATCGTGTCAGGGTGGCCAAGTGGTCTAAGGCGTAAGATTTAAGCTCTGATCCTCGTATGAAAGCGTGGGTTCGAACCACACTTCTGACAACGATTTGTTTCATTTTAATAACTTGTATCTCATACTCAGGAAAGGCTTTTCTAGTATGGCAACAAGTGAGTGGCTTTATGTGGCATAGAGATACGGGAGGTATTTTGGTGTTGTACTATAGCTTCATTTTCAAGGAAATCGTTTAAAAGCGTGTCAGGATGGCCGAGTGGTCTAAGGCGTAAGATTTAAGCTCTGATCCTCGTATGAAAGCGTGGGTTCGAACCACACTTCTGACAACGATTTGTTTCATTTTAATAACTTGTATCTCATACTCAGGAAAGGCTTTTCTAGTATGACAACGAGTGAGTGGCTTTATGTGGCATAGAGATACGAGAGGTATTTTGGTGTTGTACTATAGCTTCATTTTCAAGGAAAACGTTTAAAAGCGTGTCAGGATGGCCGAGTGGTCTAAGGCGTCAGACTTAAGCTCTGATCCTCGTATGAGGGTGTGGGTTTGAACCCCACTTCTGACAACGATTTGTTTCATTTTGATAACTTGTATCTCATACTCAGGAAAGGCTTTTCTAGTATGGCAACAAGTGAGTGGGTTTATGTGGCATAGAGATACGAGAGGTATTTTGGTGTTGTACTATAGCTTCATTTTCAAGGAAAACGTGTAAAATCGTGTCAGGGTGGCCGAGTGGTCTAAGGCGTAAGATTTAAGCTCTGATCCTCGTATGAAAGCGTGGGTTCGAACCCCACTTCTGACAACGGTTTGGTTTCATTTTAATAACTTGTATCTCATACTCAGGAAAGGCTTTTCTTGTATGGCAACAAGTGAGTGGCTTTATGTGGCATAGAGATACGGGAGGTATTTTGGTGTTGTACTATAGCTTCATTTTCAAGGAAAACGTTTACAAGCGTGTCAGGATGGCCGAGTGGTCTAAGGCGTCAGATTTAAGCTCTGATCCTCGTATGAGGGCGTGGTTTCGAACCCCACTTCTGACAACGATTTGTTTCATTTTAATAACTTTTATCTCATACTCAGGAGAGGCTTCTCTAGAATGGCAACAAGTGAGTGGCTTTATGTGGCATAGAGATACTAGAGGTATTTTCGTGTTGTACTATAGCTTCATTTTCAAGGAAATCGTTTAAAAGCGTGTCAGGATGGCCGAGTGGTCTTAGGCGTCAGATTTAAGCTCTGATCCTCGTATGAGGGCGTGGGTTCGAACCCCACTTCTGACAACGATTTGTTTCATTTTAATAACTTGTATCTCATACTCAGGAAAGGCTTTTCTAGTATGGCAACGAGTAGAGTGGCTTTATGTGGCATAGAGATACGAGAGGTATTTTGGTGTTGTACTATAGCTTCATTTTCAAGGAAAACGTTTAAAAGCTTGTCAGGATGGCCGAGTGGTCTATGGCGTCAGACTTAAGCTCTGATCCTCGTATGAGGGTGTGGGTTTGAACCCCACTTCTGAGACGATTTGTTTCATTTTAATAACTTTTATCTCATACTCAGGAGAGGCTTCTCTAGAATGGCAACAAGTGAGTGGCTTTATGTGGCATAGAGATACTAGAGGTATTTTCGTGTTGTACTATAGCTTCATTTTCAAGGAAAACGTTTAAAATCGTGTCAGGGTGGCCAAGTGGTCTAAGGCGTAAGATTTAAGCTCTGATCCTCGTATGAAAGCGTGGGTTCGAACCACACTTCTGACAACGATTTGTTTCATTTTAATAACTTGTATCTCATACTCAGGAAAGGCTTTTCTAGTATGGCAACAAGTGAGTGGCTTTATGTGGCATAGAGATACGGGAGGTATTTTGGTGTTGTACTATAGCTTCATTTTCAAGGAAATCGTTTAAAAGCGTGTCAGGATGGCCGAGTGGTCTAAGGCGTAAGATTTAAGCTCTGATCCTCGTATGAAAGCGTGGGTTCGAACCACACTTCTGACAACGATTTGTTTCATTTTAATAACTTGTATCTCATACTCAGGAAAGGCTTTTCTAGTATGACAACGAGTGAGTGGCTTTATGTGGCATAGAGATACGAGAGGTATTTTGGTGTTGTACTATAGCTTCATTTTCAAGGAAAACGTTTAAAAGCGTGTCAGGATGGCCGAGTGGTCTAAGGCGTCAGACTTAAGCTCTGATCCTCGTATGAGGGTGTGGGTTTGAACCCCACTTCTGACAACGATTTGTTTCATTTTGATAACTTGTATCTCATACTCAGGAAAGGCTTTTCTAGTATGGCAACAAGTGAGTGGGTTTATGTGGCATAGAGATACGAGAGGTATTTTGGTGTTGTACTATAGCTTCATTTTCAAGGAAAACGTGTAAAATCGTGTCAGGGTGGCCGAGTGGTCTAAGGCGTAAGATTTAAGCTCTGATCCTCGTATGAAAGCGTGGGTTCGAACCCCACTTCTGACAACGGTTTGGTTTCATTTTAATAACTTGTATCTCATACTCAGGAAAGGCTTTTCTTGTATGGCAACAAGTGAGTGGCTTTATGTGGCATAGAGATACGGGAGGTATTTTGGTGTTGTACTATAGCTTCATTTTCAAGGAAAACGTTTACAAGCGTGTCAGGATGGCCGAGTGGTCTAAGGCGTCAGATTTAAGCTCTGATCCTCGTATGAGGGCGTGGTTTCGAACCCCACTTCTGACAACGATTTGTTTCATTTTAATAACTTTTATCTCATACTCAGGAGAGGCTTCTCTAGAATGGCAACAAGTGAGTGGCTTTATGTGGCATAGAGATACTAGAGGTATTTTCGTGTTGTACTATAGCTTCATTTTCAAGGTTAACGTTTAAAATCGTGTCAGGGTGGCCAAGTGGTCTAAGGCGTAAGATTTAAGCTCTGATCCTCGTATGAAAGCGTGGGTTCGAACCACACTTCTGACAACGATTTGTTTCATTTTAATAACTTGTATCTCATACTCAGGAAAGGCTTTTCTAGTATGGCAACAAGTGAGTGGCTTTATGTGGCATAGAGATACGGGAGGTATTTTGGTGTTGTACTATAGCTTTATTTTCAAGGAAAACGTTTAAAAGCGTGTCAGGATGGCCGAGTGGTCTAAGGCGTCAGACTTAAGCTCTGATCCTCGTATGAGGGTGTGGGTTTGAACCCCACTTCTGACAACGATTTGTTTCATTTTAATAACTTGTATATCATACTCAGGAAAGGCTTTTCTAGTATGGCAACAAGTGAGTGGCTTTATGTGGCATAGAGATACGGGAGGTATTTTGGTGTTGTACTATAGCTTCATTTTCAAGGAAATCGTTTAAAAGCGTGTCAGGATGGCCGAGTGGTCTAAGGCGTCAGATTTAAGCTCTGATCATCGTATGAGGGCGTGGGTTCGAACCCCACTTCTGACAACGATTTGTTTCATTTTAATAACTTGTATCTCATACTCAGGAAAGGCTTTTCTAGTATGGCAACAAGTGAGTGGCTTTATGTGGCATAGAGATGCGGGAGGTATTTTGGTGTTGTACTATAGCTTTATTTTCAAGGAAAACGTTTAAAAGCGTGTCAGGATGGCCGAGTGGTCTAAGGCGTCAGACTTAAGCTCTAATCCTCGTATGAGGGTGTGGGTTTGAACCCCACTTCTGACAACGATTTGTTTCATTTTAATAACTTGTATATCATACTCAGGAAAGGCTTTTCTAGTATGGCAACAAGTGAGTGGCTTTATGTGGCATAGAGATACGGGAGGTATTATGGTGTTGTACTATAGCTTCATTTTCAAGGAAATCGATTAAAAGCGTGTCAGGATGGCCGAGTGGTCTAAGGCGTCAGATTTAAGCTCTGATCCTCGTATGAGGGCGTGGGTTCGAACCCCACTTCTGACAACGATTTGTTTCATTTTAATAACTTGTATCTCATACTCAGGAAAGGCTTTTCTAGTATGGCAACGAGTGAGTGGCTTTATGTGGCATAGAGATACGGGAGGTATTTTGGAGTTGTACTATAGCTTTATTTTCAAGGAAAACGTTTAAAAGCGTGTCAGGATGGCCGAGTGGTCTATGGCGTCAGACTTAAGCTCTGATCCTCGTATGAGGGTGTGGGTTTGAACCCCACTTCTGAGACGATTTGTTTCATTTTAATAACTTTTATCTCATACTCAGGAGAGGCTTCTCTAGAATGGCAACAAGTGAGTGGCTTTATGTGGCATAGAGATACTAGAGGTATTTTCGTGTTGTACTATAGCTTCATTTTCAAGGAAAACGTTTAAAATCGTGTCAGGGTGGCCAAGTGGTCTAAGGCGTAAGATTTAAGCTCTGATCCTCGTATGAAAGCGTGGGTTCGAACCACACTTCTGACAACGATTTGTTTCATTTTAATAACTTGTATCTCATACTCAGGAAAGGCTTTTCTAGTATGGCAACAAGTGAGTGGCTTTATGTGGCATAGAGATACGGGAGGTATTTTGGTGTTGTACTATAGCTTTATTTTCAAGGAAAACGTTTAAAAGCGTGTCAGGATGGCCGAGTGGTCTAAGGCGTCAGACTTAAGCTCTGATCCTCGTATGAGGGTGTGGGTTTGAACCCCACTTCTGACAACGATTTGTTTCATTTTAATAACTTGTATCTCATACTCAGGAAAGGCTTTTCTAGTATGGTAACGAGTGAGTGGCTTTATGTGGCATAGAGATACGGGAGGTATTTTGGAGTTGTACTATAGCTTTATTTTCAAGGAAAACGTTTAAAAGCGTGTCAGGATGGCCGAGTGGTCTATGGCGTCAGACTTAAGCTCTGATCCTCGTATGAGGGTGTGGGTTTGAACCCCACTTCTGACAACGATTTGTTTC
Organism: Phalangium opilio; assembly: GCF_054372755.1. Lineage (NCBI taxonomy): Eukaryota > Metazoa > Arthropoda > Arachnida > Opiliones > Phalangiidae > Phalangium > Phalangium opilio. The sequence goes on from NW_028324195.1 coordinate 4,637,268, forward strand.
ATTTTAATAACTTGTATATCATACTCAGGAAAGGCTTTTCTAGTATGGCAACAAGTGAGTGGCTTTATGTGGCATAGAGATACGGGAGGTATTTTGGTGTTGTACTATAGCTTCATTTTCAAGGAAATCGTTTAAAAGCGTGTCAGGATGGCCGAGTGGTCTATGGCGTCAGACTTAAGCTCTGATCCTCGTATGAGGGTGTGGGTTTGAACCCCACTTCTGACAACGATTTGTTTCATTTTAATAACTTGTATATCATACTCAGGAAAGGCTTTTCTAGTATGGCAACAAGTGAGTGGCTTTATGTGGCATAGAGATACGGGAGGTATTTTGGTGTTGTACTATAGCTTCATTTTCAAGGAAATCGTTTAAAAGCGTGTCAGGATGGCCGAGTGGTCTAAGGCGTCAGATTTAAGCTCTGATCCTCGTATGAGGGCGTGGGTTCGAACCCCACTTCTGACAACGATTTGTTTCATTTTAATAACTTGTATCTCATACTCAGGAAAGGCTTTTCTAGTATGGCAACGAGTGAGTGGCTTTATGTGGCATAGAGATACGGGAGGTATTTTGGAGTTGTACTATAGCTTAATTTTCAAGGAAAACGTTTAAAAGCGTGTCAGGATGGCCGAGTGGTCTAAGGCGTCAGATTTAAGCTCTGATCCTCGTATGAGGGTGTGGGTTTGAACCCCACTTCTGACAACGATTTGTTTCATTTTAATAACTTGTATCTCATACTCAGGAAGGGCTTTTCTAGTATGGCAACAAGTGAGTGGCTTTATGTGGCCTAGAGATACTGGAGGTATTTTGGTGTTGTACTATAGCTTCATTTTCAAGGAAATCGTTTAAAAGCGTGTCAGGATGGCCGAGTGGTCTAAGGCGTCAGATTTAAGCTCTGATCCTCGTATGAGGGCGTGGGTTCGAACCCCACTTCTGACAACGATTTGTTTCATTTTAATAACTTGTATCTCATACTCAGGAAAGGCTTTTCTAGTATGGTAACGAGTGAGTGGCTTTATGTGGCATAGAGATACGGGAGGTATTTTGGAGTTGTACTATAGCTTTATTTTCAAGGAAAACGTTTAAAAGCGTGTCAGGATGGCCGAGTGGTCTATGGCGTCAGACTTAAGCTCTGATCCTCGTATGAGGGTGTGGGTTTGAACCCCACTTCTGACAACGATTTGTTTCATTTTAATAACTTGTATATCATACTCAGGAAAGGCTTTTCTAGTATGGCAACAAGTGAGTGGCTTTATGTGGCATAGAGATACGGGAGGTATTTTGGTGTTGTACTATAGCTTCATTTTCAAGGAAATCGTTTAAAAGCGTGTCAGGATGGCCGAGTGGTCTATGGCGTCAGACTTAAGCTCTGATCCTCGTATGAGGGTGTGGGTTTGAACCCCACTTCTGACAACGATTTGTTTCATTTTAATAACTTGTATATTATACTCAGGAAAGGCTTTTCTAGTATGGCAACAAGTGAGTGGCTTTATGTGGCATAGAGATACGGGAGGTATTTTGGTGTTGTACTATAGCTTCATTTTCAAGGAAATCGTTTAAAAGCGTGTCAGGATGGCCGAGTGGTCTAAGGCGTCAGATTTAAGCTCTGATCCTCGTATGAGGGCGTGGGTTCGAACCCCACTTCTGACAACGATTTGTTTCATTTTAATAACTTGTATCTCATACTCAGGAAAGGCTTTTCTAGTATGGCAACGAGTGAGTGGCTTTATGTGGCATAGAGATACGGGAGGTATTTTGGAGTTGTACTATAGCTTAATTTTCAAGGAAAACGTTTAAAAGCGTGTCAGGATGGCCGAGTGGTCTAAGGCGTCAGATTTAAGCTCTGATCCTCGTATGAGGGTGTGGGTTTGAACCCCACTTCTGACAACGATTTGTTTCATTTTAATAACTTGTATCTCATACTCAGGAAGGGCTTTTCTAGTATGGCAACAAGTGAGTGGCTTTATGTGGCCTAGAGATACAGGAGGTATTTTGGTGTTGTACTATAGCTTCATTTTCAAGGAAATCGTTTAAAAGCGTGTCAGGATGGCCGAGTGGTCCTAGGCGTCAGATTTAAGCTCTGATCCTCGTATGAGGGCGTGGGTTCGAACCCCACTTCTGACAACGATTTGTTTCATTTTAATAACTTGTATCTCATACTCAGGAAAGGCTTTTCTAGTATGGCAACAAGTGAGTGGGTTTATGTGGCATAGAGATACGAGAGGTATTTTGGTGTTGTACTATAGCTTCATTTTCAAGGAAATCGTTTAAAAGCGTGTCAGGATGGCCGAGCGGTCTATGGCGTCAGACTTAAGCTCTGATCCTCGTATGAGGGTGTGGGTTTGAACCCCACTTCTGACAACGATTTGTTTCATTTTAATAACTTGTATATCATACTCAGGAAAGGCTTTTCTAGTATGGCAACAAGTGAGTGGCTTTATGTGGCATAGAGATACGGGAGGTATTTTGGTGTTGTACTATAGCTTCATTTTCAAGGAAATCGTTTAAAAGCGTGTCAGGATGGCCGAGTGGTCTAAGGCGTCAGATTTAAGCTCTGATCCTCGTATGAGGGCGTGGGTTCGAACCCCACTTCTGACAACGATTTGTTTCATTTTAATAACTTGTATCTCATACTCAGGAAAGGCTTTTCTAGTATGGCAACGAGTGAGTGGCTTTATGTGGCATAGAGATACGGGAGGTATTTTGGAGTTGTACTATAGCTTTATTTTCAAGGAAAACGTTTAAAAGCGTGTCAGGATGGCCGAGTGGTCTATGGCGTCAGACTTAAGCTCTGATCCTCGTATGAGGGTGTGGGTTTGAACCCCACTTCTGACAACGATTTGTTTCATTTTAATAACTTGTATATCATACTCAGGAAAGGCTTTTCTAGTATGGCAACAAGTGAGTGGCTTTATGTGGCATAGAGATACGGGAGGTATTTTGGTGTTGTACTATAGCTTCATTTTCAAGGAAATCGTTTAAAAGCGTGTCAGGATGGCCGAGTGGTCTATGGCGTCAGACTTAAGCTCTGATCCTCGTATGAGGGTGTGGGTTTGAACCCCACTTCTGACAACGATTTGTTTCATTTTAATAACTTGTATATTATACTCAGGAAAGGCTTTTCTAGTATGGCAACAAGTGAGTGGCTTTATGTGGCATAGAGATACGGGAGGTATTTTGGTGTTGTACTATAGCTTCATTTTCAAGGAAATCGTTTAAAAGCGTGTCAGGATGGCCGAGTGGTCTAAGGCGTCAGATTTAAGCTCTGATCCTCGTATGAGGGCGTGGGTTCGAACCCCACTTCTGACAACGATTTGTTTCATTTTAATAACTTGTATCTCATACTCAGGAAAGGCTTTTCTAGTATGGCAACGAGTGAGTGGCTTTATGTGGCATAGAGATACGGGAGGTATTTTGGAGTTGTACTATAGCTTAATTTTCAAGGAAAACGTTTAAAAGCGTGTCAGGATGGCCGAGTGGTCTAAGGCGTCAGATTTAAGCTCTGATCCTCGTATGAGGGTGTGGGTTTGAACCCCACTTCTGACAACGATTTGTTTCATTTTAATAACTTGTATCTCATACTCAGGAAGGGCTTTTCTAGTATGGCAACAAGTGAGTGGCTTTATGTGGCCTAGAGATACAGGAGGTATTTTGGTGTTGTACTATAGCTTCATTTTCAAGGAAATCGTTTAAAAGCGTGTCAGGATGGCCGAGTGGTCCTAGGCGTCAGATTTAAGCTCTGATCCTCGTATGAGGGCGTGGGTTCGAACCCCACTTCTGACAACGATTTGTTTCATTTTAATAACTTGTATCTCATACTCAGGAAAGGCTTTTCTAGTATGGCAACAAGTGAGTGGGTTTATGTGGCATAGAGATACGAGAGGTATTTTGGTGTTGTACTATAGCTTCATTTTCAAGGAAATCGTTTAAAAGCGTGTCAGGATGGCCGAGCGGTCTATGGCGTCAGACTTAAGCTCTGATCCTCGTATGAGGGTGTGGGTTTGAACCCCACTTCTGACAACGATTTGTTTCATTTTAATAACTTGTATATCATACTCAGGAAAGGCTTTTCTAGTATGGCAACAAGTGAGTGGCTTTATGTGGCATAGAGATACGGGAGGTATTTTGGTGTTGTACTATAGCTTCATTTTCAAGGAAATCGTTTAAAAGCGTGTCAGGATGGCCGAGTGGTCTAAGGCGTCAGATTTAAGCTCTGATCCTCGTATGAGGGCGTGGGTTCGAACCCCACTTCTGACAACGATTTGTTTCATTTTAATAACTTGTATCTCATACTCAGGAAAGGCTTTTCTAGTATGGCAACGAGTGAGTGGCTTTATGTGGCATAGAGATACGGGAGGTATTTTGGAGTTGTACTATAGCTTTATTTTCAAGGAAAACGTTTAAAAGCGTGTCAGGATGGCCGAGTGGTCTATGGCGTCAGACTTAAGCTCTGATCCTCGTATGAGGGTGTGGGTTTGAACCCCACTTCTGACAACGATTTGTTTCATTTTAATAACTTGTATATCATACTCAGGAAAGGCTTTTCTAGTATGGCAACAAGTGAGTGGCTTTATGTGGCATAGAGATACGGGAGGTATTTTGGTGTTGTACTATAGCTTCATTTTCAAGGAAATCGTTTAAAAGCGTGTCAGGATGGCCGAGTGGTCTAAGGCGTCAGATTTAAGCTCTGATCCTCGTATGAGGGCGTGGGTTCGAACCCCACTTCTGACAACGATTTGTTTTATTTTAATAACTTGTATCTCATACTCAGGAAAGGCTTTTCTAGTATGGCAACGAGTGAGTGGGTTTATGTGGCATAGAGATACGAGAGGTATTTTGGTGTTGTACTAAAGCTTCATTTTCAAGGAAAACGTTTAAAAGCGTGTCAGGATGGCCGAGTGGTCTATGGCGTCAGTCTTAAGCTCTGATCCTCGTATGAGGGTGTGGGTTTGAACCCCACTTCTGACAACGATTTGTTTCATTTTAATAACTTGTATATCATACTCAGGAAAGGCTTTTCTAGTATGGCAACAAGTGAGTGGCTTTATGTGGCATAGAGATACGGGAGGTATTTTGGTGTTGTACTATAGCTTTATTTTCAAGGAAAACGTTTAAAAGCGTGTCAGGATGGCCGAGTGGTCTAAGGCGTCAGACTTAAGCTCTGATCCTCGTATGAGGGTGTGGGTTTGAACCCCACTTCTGACAACGATTTGTTTCATTTTAATAACTTGTATCTCATACTCAGGAAAGGCTTTTCTAGTATGGCAACAAGTGAGTGGCTTTATGTGGCATAGAGATACGGGAGGTATTTTGGTGTTGTACTATAGCTTAATTTTCAAGGAAAACGTTTAAAAGCGTGTCAGGATGGTCGAGTGGTCTTAGGCGTCAGATTTAAGCTCTGATCCTCGTATGAGGGTGTGGGTTTGAACCCCACTTCTGACAACGATTTGTTTCATTTTGATAACTTGTATCTCATACTCAGGAAAGGCTTTTCTAGTATGGCAACAAGTGAGTGGGTTTATGTGGCATAGAGATACGAGAGGTATTTTGGTGTTGTACTAAAGCTTCATTTTCAAGGAAAACGTTTAAAAGCGTGTCAGGATGGCCGAGTGGTCTAAGGCGTCAGATTTAAGCTCTGATCCTCGTATGAGGGTGTGGGTTTGAACCCCACTTCTGACAACGATTTGTTTCATTTTAATAACTTGTATCTCATACTCAGGAAGGGCTTTTCTAGTATGGCAACAAGTGAGTGGCTTTATGTGGCCTAGAGATACTGGAGGTATTTTGGTGTTGTACTATAGCTTCATTTTCAAGGAAATCGTTTAAAAGCGTGTCAGGATGGCCGAGTGGTCTTAGGCGTCAGATTTAAGCTCTGATCCTCGTATGAGGGCGTGGGTTCGAACCCCACTTCTGACAACGATTTGTTTCATTTTAATAACTTGTATCTCATACTCAGGAAAGGCTTTTCTAGTATGGCAACAAGTGAGTGGGTTTATGTGGCATAGAGATACGAGAGGTATTTTGGTGTTGTACTATAGCAGAAGTGGATCATATTACAGCTCCCTAGAAGTACCGGACGATATAACATCGCCGTGCATCAGCATTGTCTCCTAGCACTGAAGAGAAATGGGTATATGCGAAACGCAGCGGCGAATTTGTGAACTAAACCAGAGGAATGATTTTGGCGCGAAAGTAATTTTTAATAAGCGGGCGAAGCAAACGGAAGTAAGTGGTAGGCTGGTAGCCAATGAGGAAAGGTTTGAGAGAGAAGAGCGCGGAAGGAAACAAGTTGTTCCATACAAAGTGTTGGGTTGTGAATATAATAGTAGAAGTCCACTTTATTTTTCCGATATTAAAAATTAATTGGCGGTCTATAGGTATTTTTTAAACGCTTGTGTTGAAAAGGAAATTAATATAAATTCAAATGATCAAAATAGCCTTCATCATGCTTGAATATTTTTAATGTATCCCTAGTACAGTACAGCACTGAGCTAAGCTTCCACCGATCGATTTAAAGGTTAGCGGGGATAGTTGGACCGATTTATTACTAATTAAAGGTTATGTGCGTCGACATAGAAATTTGTTTTCCTTTTTTAAGTGTGACAAATTTTTTCAATGCTTTAACGTTTTCCGTTTGCTAAAGATGCTGGCCAATATTTTTTAGTTTTACAAAAAGTTTTTTTAGTTTCTTACGGTTAACTGCTTTTAATATCACATAGATCGTGTTCAGATGTCTCTTTAATGATGGCATGCAACCATTGCAAATAGTTACATTGATCCTAGCATAAGCCATTCTAAATCTAAATTATAACGCGATAATAAGCTTCACACTAATCACGACACTGACGGCGGTCTGACAGCCATTATCATCAACCGGAACTTCCGTAGGTTAACCTAACTCAAGATCCGGGTTAATGGGAAAACTATACTTGTAAAACTGAGCTATAGATGGCGGGCTTGGATGTCTTGGAAGAAAGCGCTGTTTACAAAAGCATAACCTACGTCCAGTACTTATAGGGAGCTGTAATATGATTCACTTATGACTATAGCTTCATTTTCAAGGAAATCGTTTAAAAGCGTGTCAGGATGGCCGAGCGGTCTATGGCGTCAGACTTAAGCTCTGATCCTCGTATGAGGGTGTGGGTTTGAAACCCACTTCTGACAACGATTTGTTTCATTTTAATAACTTGTATATCATACTCAGGAAGGGCTTTTCTAGTATGGCAACAAGTGAGTGGCTTTATGTGGCATAGAGATACTGGAGGTATTTTGGTGTTGTACTATAGCTTCATTTTCAAGGAAATCGTTTAAAAGCGTGTCAGGATGGCCGAGTGGTCTTAGGCGTCAGATTTAAGCTCTGATCCTCGTATGAGGGCGTGGGTTCGAACCCCACTTCTGACAACGATTTGTTTCATTTTAATAACTTGTATCTCATACTCAGGAAAGGCTTTTCTAGTATGGCAACAAGTGAGTGGCTTTATGTGGCATAGAGATACGGGAGGTATTTTGGTGTTGTACTATAGCTTTATTTTCAAGGAAAACGTTTAAAAGCGTGTCAGGATGGCCGAGTGGTCTAAGGCGTCAGACTTAAGCTCTTATCCTCGTATGAGGGTGTGGGTTTGAACCCCACTTCTGACAACGATTTTTTTCATTTTAATAACTTGTATATCATACTCAGGAAAGGCTTTTCTAGTATGGCAACAAGTGAGTGGCTTTATGTGGCATAGAGATACGGGAGGTATTTTGGTGTTGTACTATAGCTTCATTTTCAAGGAAATCGTTTAAAAGCGTGTCAGGATGGCCGAGTGGTCTAAGGCGTCAGATTTAAGCTCTGATCCTCGTATGAGGGCGTGGGTTCGAACCCCACTTCTGACAACGATTTGTTTCATTTTAATAACTTGTATCTCATACTCAGGAAAGGCTTTTCTAGTATGGCAACAAGTGAGTGGCTTTATGTGGCATAGAGATACGGGAGGTATTTTGGTGTTGTACTATAGCTTTATTTTCAAGGAAAACGTTTAAAAGCGTGTCAGGATGGCCGAGTGGTCTAAGGCGTCAGACTTAAGCTCTGATCCTCGTATGAGGGTGTGGGTTTGAACCCCACTTCTGACAACGATTTGTTTCATTTTAATAACTTGTATATCATACTCAGGAAAGGCTTTTCTAGTATGGCAACAAGTGAGTGGCTTTATGTGGCATAGAGATACGGGAGGTATTTTGGTGTTGTACTATAGCTTCATTTTCAAGGAAATCGTTTAAAAGCGTGTCAGGATGGCCGAGTGGTCTAAGGCGTCAGATTTAAGCTCTGATCCTCGTATGAGGGCGTGGGTTCGAACCCCACTTCTGACAACGATTTGTTTCATTTTAATAACTTTTATCTCATACTCAGGAGAGGCTTCTCTAGAATGGCAACAAGTGAGTGGCTTTATGTGGCATAGAGATACGGGAGGTATTTTGGAGTTGTACTATAGCTTTATTTTCAAGGAAAACGTTTAAAAGCGTGTCAGGATGGCCGAGTGGTCTATGGCGTCAGACTTAAGCTCTGATCCTCGTATGAGGGTGTGGGTTTGAACCCCACTTCTGACAACGATTTGTTTCATTTTAATAACTTGTATATCATACTCAGGAAGGGCTTTTCTAGTATGGCAACAAGTGAGTGGCTTTATGTGGCATAGAGATACTGGAGGTATTTTGGTGTTGTACTATAGCTTCATTTTCAAGGAAATCGTTTAAAAGCGTGTCAGGATGGCCGAGTGGTCTTAGGCGTCAGATTTAAGCTCTGATCCTCGTATGAGGGCGTGGGTTCGAACCCCACTTCTGACAACGATTTGTTTCATTTTAATAACTTGTATCTCATACTCAGGAAAGGCTTTTCTAGTATGGCAACAAGTGAGTGGCTTTATGTGGCATAGAGATACGGGAGGTATTTTGGTGTTGTACTATAGCTTTATTTTCAAGGAAAACGTTTAAAAGCGTGTCAGGATGGCCGAGTGGTCTAAGGCGTCAGACTTAAGCTCTGATCCTCGTATGAGGGTGTGGGTTTGAACCCCACTTCTGACAACGATTTGTTTCATTTTAATAACTTGTATATCATACTCAGGAAAGGCTTTTCTAGTATGGCAACAAGAGAGTGGCTTTATGTGGCATAGAGATACGGGAGGTATTTTGGTGTTGTACTATAGCTTCATTTTCAAGGAAATCGTTTAAAAGCGTGTCAGGATGGCCGAGTGGTCTAAGGCGTCAGATTTAAGCTCTGATCCTCGTATGAGGGCGTGGGTTCGAACCCCACTTCTGACAACGATTTGTTTCATTTTAATAACTTGTATCTCATACTCAGGAAAGGCTTTTCTAGTATGGCAACGAGTGAGTGGCTTTATGTGGCATAGAGATACGGGAGGTATTTTGGAGTTGTACTATAGCTTTATTTTCAAGGAAAACGTTTAAAAGCGTGTCAGGATGGCCGAGTGGTCTATGGCGTCAGACTTAAGCTCTGATCCTCGTATGAGGGTGTGGGTTTGAACCCCACTTCTGACAACGATTTGTTTCATTTTAATAACTTGTATATCATACTCAGGAAAGGCTTTTCTAGTATGGCAACAAGTGAGTGGCTTTATGTGGCATAGAGATACGGGAGGTATTTTGGTGTTGTACTATAGCTTTATTTTCAAGGAAAACGTTTAAAAGCGTGTCAGGATGGCCGAGTGGTCTAAGGCGTCAGACTTAAGCTCTGATCCTCGTATGAGGGTGTGGGTTTGAACCCCACTTCTGACAACGATTTGTTTCATTTTAATAACTTGTATATCATACTCAGGAAAGGCTTTTCTAGTATGGCAACAAGAGAGTGGCTTTATGTGGCATAGAGATACGGGAGGTATTTTGGTGTTGTACTATAGCTTCATTTTCAAGGAAATCGTTTAAAAGCGTGTCAGGATGGCCGAGTGGTCTAAGGCGTCAGATTTAAGCTCTGATCCTCGTATGAGGGCGTGGGTTCGAACCCCACTTCTGACAACGATTTGTTTCATTTTAATAACTTGTATCTCATACTCAGGAAAGGCTTTTCTAGTATGGCAACGAGTGAGTGGCTTTATGTGGCATAGAGATACGGGAGGTATTTTGGAGTTGTACTATAGCTTTATTTTCAAGGAAAACGTTTAAAAGCGTGTCAGGATGGCCGAGTGGTCTATGGCGTCAGACTTAAGCTCTGATCCTCGTATGAGGGTGTGGGTTTGAACCCCACTTCTGACAACGATTTGTTTCATTTTAATAACTTGTATATCATACTCAGGAAAGGCTTTTCTAGTATGGCAACAAGTGAGTGGCTTTATGTGGCATAGAGATACGGGAGGTATTTTGGTGTTGTACTATAGCTTCATTTTCAAGGAAATCGTTTAAAAGCGTGTCAGGATGGCCGAGTGGTCTAAGGCGTCAGATTTAAGCTCTGATCCTCGTATGAGGGCGTGGGTTCGAACCCCACTTCTGACAACGATTTGTTTCATTTTAATAACTTGTATCTCATACTCAGGAAAGGCTTTTCTAGTATGACAACGAGTGAGTGGCTTTATGTGGCATAGAGATACGGGAGGTATTTTGGAGTTGTACTATAGCTTTATTTTCAAGGAAAACGTTTAAAAGCGTGTCAGGATGGCCGAGTGGTCTATGGCGTCAGACTTAAGCTCTGATCCTCGTATGAGGGTGTGGGTTTGAACCCCACTTCTGACAACGATTTGTTTCATTTTAATAACTTGTATATCATACTCAGGAAAGGCTTTTCTAGTATGGCAACAAGTGAGTGGGTTTATGTGGCATAGAGATACGAGAGGTATTTTGGTGTTGTACTATAGCTTCATTTTCAAGGAAAACGTTTAAAAGCGTGTCAGGATGGCCGAGTGGTCTAAGGCGTCAGATTTAAGCTCTGATCCTCGTATGAGGGCGTGGGTTCGAACCCCACTTCTGACAACGATTTGTTTCACTTTAATAACTTGTATCTCATACTCAGGAAAGGCTTTTCTAGTATGGCAACGAGTGAGTGGGTTTATGTGGCATAGAGATACGAGAGGTATTTTGGTGTTGTACTAAAGCTTCATTTTCAAGGAAAACGTTTAAAAGCGTGTCAGGATGGCCGAGTGGTCTAAGGCGTCAGATTTAAGCTCTGATCCTCGTATGAGGGTGTGGGTTTGAACCCCACTTCTGACAACGATTTGTTTCATTTTAATAACTTGTATCTCATACTCAGGAAGGGCTTTTCTAGTATGGCAACAAGTGAGTGGCTTTATGTGGCATAGAGATACTGGAGGTATTTTGGTGTTGTACTATAGCTTCATTTTCAAGGAAATCGTTTAAAAGCGTGTCAGGATGGCCGAGTGGTCTTAGGCGTCAGATTTAAGCTCTGATCCTCGTATGAGGGTGTGGGTTTGAACCCCACTTCTGACAACGATTTGTTTCATTTTAATAACTTGTATCTCATACTCAGGAAAGGCTTTTCTAGTATGGCAACAAGTGAGTGGCTTTATGTGGCATAGAGATACTAGAGGTATTTTGGTGTTGTACTATAGCTTCATTTTCAAGGAAATCGTTTAAAAGCGTGTCAGGATGGCCGAGTGGTCTTAGGCGTCAGATTTAAGCTCTGATCCTCGTATGAGGGCGTGGGTTCGAACCCCACTTCTGACAACGATTTGTTTCATTTTAATAACTTGTATCTCATACTCAGGAAAGGCTTTTCTAGTATGGCAACAAGTGAGTGGCTTTATGTGGCATAGAGATACGGGAGGTATTTTGGTGTTGTACTATAGCTTTATTTTCAAGGAAAACGTTTAAAAGCGTGTCAGGATGGCCGAGTGGTCTAAGGCGTCAGACTTAAGCTCTGATCCTCGTATGAGGGTGTGGGTTTGAACCCCACTTCTGACAACGATTTGTTTCATTTTAATAACTTGTATCTCATACTCAGGAAGGGCTTTTCTAGTATGGCAACAAGTGAGTGGCTTTATGTGGCATAGAGATACTGGAGGTATTTTGGTGTTGTACTATAGCTTCATTTTCAAGGAAATCGTTTAAAAGCGTGTCAGGATGGCCGAGTGGTCTTAGGCGTCAGATTTAAGCTCTGATCCTCGTATGAGGGTGTGGGTTTGAACCCCACTTCTGACAACGATTTGTTTCATTTTAATAACTTGTATCTCATACTCAGGAAAGGCTTTTCTAGTATGGCAACAAGTGAGTGGCTTTATGTGGCATAGAGATACTAGAGGTATTTTGGTGTTGTACTATAGCTTCATTTTCAAGGAAATCGTTTAAAAGCGTGTCAGGATGGCCGAGTGGTCTTAGGCGTCAGATTTAAGCTCTGATCCTCGTATGAGGGCGTGGGTTCGAACCCCACTTCTGACAACGATTTGTTTCATTTTAATAACTTGTATCTCATACTCAGGAAAGGCTTTTCTAGTATGGCAACAAGTGAGTGGCTTTATGTGGCATAGAGATACGGGAGGTATTTTGGTGTTGTACTATAGCTTTATTTTCAAGGAAAACGTTTAAAAGCGTGTCAGGATGGCCGAGTGGTCTAAGGCGTCAGACTTAAGCTCTGATCCTCGTATGAGGGTGTGGGTTTGAACCCCACTTCTGACAACGATTTGTTTCATTTTAATAACTTGTATCTCATACTCAGGAAAGGCTTCTCTAGTATGGCAACAAGTGAGTGGCTTTATGTGGCATAGAGATACTAGAGGTATTTTGGTGTTGTACTATAGCTTCATTTTCAAGGAAATCGTTTAAAAGCGTGTCAGGATGGCCGAGTGGTCTTAGGCGTCAGATTTAAGCTCTGATCCTCGTATGAGGGCGTGGGTTCGAACCCCACTTCTGACAACGATTTGTTTCATTTTAATAACTTGTATCTCATACTCAGGAAAGGCTTTTCTAGTATGGCAACAAGTGAGTGGCTTTATGTGGCATAGAGATACGGGAGGTATTTTGGTGTTGTACTATAGCTTTATTTTCAAGGAAAACGTTTAAAAGCGTGTCAGGATGGCCGAGTGGTCTAAGGCGTCAGACTTAAGCTCTGATCCTCGTATGAGGGTGTGGGTTTGAACCCCACTTCTGACAACGATTTGTTTCATTTTAATAACTTGTATATCATACTCAGGAAAGGCTTTTCTAGTATGGCAACAAGTGAGTGGCTTTATGTGGCATAGAGATACGGGAGGTATTTTGGTGTTGTACTATAGCTTCATTTTCAAGGAAATCGTTTAAAAGAGTGTCAGGATGGCCGAGTGGTCTAAGGCGTCAGATTTAAGCTCTGATCCTCGTATGAGGGCGTGGGTTCGAACCCCACTTCTGACAACGATTTGTTTCATTTTAATAACTTGTATCTCATACTCAGGAAAGGCTTTTCTAGTATGGCAACGAGTGAGTGGCTTTATGTGGCATAGAGATACGGGAGGTATTTTGGTGTTGTACTATAGCTTTATTTTCAAGGAAAACGTTTAAAAGCGTGTCAGGATGGCCGAGTGGTCTAAGGCGTCAGACTTAAGCTCTGATCCTCGTATGAGGGCGTGGGTTCGAACCCCACTTCTGACAACGATTTGTATCATTTTAATAACTTGTATCTCATACTCAGGAAAGGCTTTTCTAGTATGGCAACAAGTGAGTGGGTTTATGTGGCATAGAGATACGAGAGGTATTTTGGTGTTGTACTATAGCTTCATTTTCAAGGAAAACGTTTAAAAGCGTGTCAGGATGGCCGAGTGGTCTAAGGCGTCAGATTTAAGCTCTGATCCTCGTATGAGGGCGTGGTTTCGAACCCCACTTCTGACAACGATTTGTTTCATTTTAATAACTTTTATCTCATACTCAGGAGAGGCTTCTCTAGAATGGCAACAAGTGAGTGGCTTTATGTGGTATAGAGATACTAGAGGTATTTTCGTGTTATACTATAGCTTCATTTTCAAGGAAAACGTTTAATATCGTGTCAGGGTGGCCGAGTGGTCTAAGGCGTCAGATTTAAGCTCTGATCCTCGTATGAGGGCGTGGGTTCGAACCCCACTTCTGACAACGATTTGTTTCATTTTAATAACTTGTATCTCATACTCAGGAAAGGCTTTTCTAGTATGGCAACGAGTGAGTGGCTTTATGTGGCATAGAGATACGGGAGGTATTTTGGAGTTGTACTATAGCTTTATTTTCAAGGAAAACGTTTAAAAGCGTGTCAGGATGGCCGAGTGGTCTATGGCGTCAGACTTAAGCTCTGATCCTCGTATGAGGGTGTGGGTTTGAACCCCACTTCTGACAACGATTTGTTTCATTTTAATAACTTGTATATCATACTCAGGAAAGGCTTTTCTAGTATGGCAACAAGTGAGTGGGTTTATGTGGCATAGAGATACGAGAGGTATTTTGGTGTTGTACTATAGCTTCATTTTCAAGGAAAACGTTTAAAAGCGTGTCAGGATGGCCGAGTGGTCTAAGGCGTCAGATTTAAGCTCTGATCCTCGTATGAGGGCGTGGGTTCGAACCCCACTTCTGACAACGATTTGTTTCACTTTAATAACTTGTATCTCATACTCAGGAAAGGCTTTTCTAGTATGGCAACGAGTGAGTGGGTTTATGTGGCATAGAGATACGAGAGGTATTTTGGTGTTGTACTAAAGCTTCATTTTCAAGGAAAACGTTTAAAAGCGTGTCAGGATGGCCGAGTGGTCTAAGGCGTCAGATTTAAGCTCTGATCCTCGTATGAGGGTGTGGGTTTGAACCCCACTTCTGACAACGATTTGTTTCATTTTAATAACTTGTATCTCATACTCAGGAAGGGCTTTTCTAGTATGGCAACAAGTGAGTGGCTTTATGTGGCATAGAGATACTGGAGGTATTTTGGTGTTGTACTATAGCTTCATTTTCAAGGAAATCGTTTAAAAGCGTGTCAGGATGGCCGAGTGGTCTTAGGCGTCAGATTTAAGCTCTGATCCTCGTATGAGGGTGTGGGTTTGAACCCCACTTCTGACAACGATTTGTTTCATTTTAATAACTTGTATCTCATACTCAGGAAAGGCTTTTCTAGTATGGCAACAAGTGAGTGGCTTTATGTGGCATAGAGATACTAGAGGTATTTTGGTGTTGTACTATAGCTTCATTTTCAAGGAAATCGTTTAAAAGCGTGTCAGGATGGCCGAGTGGTCTTAGGCGTCAGATTTAAGCTCTGATCCTCGTATGAGGGCGTGGGTTCGAACCCCACTTCTGACAACGATTTGTTTCATTTTAATAACTTGTATCTCATACTCAGGAGAGGCTTCTCTAGAATGGCAACAAGTGAGTGGCTTTATGTGGTATAGAGATACTAGAGGTATTTTCGTGTTATACTATAGCTTCATTTTCAAGGAAAACGTTTAATATCGTGTCAGGGTGGCCGAGTGGTCTAAGGCGTCAGATTTAAGCTCTGATCCTCGTATGAGGGCGTGGGTTCGAACCCCACTTCTGACAACGATTTGTTTCATTTTAATAACTTGTATCTCATACTCAGGAAAGGCTTTTCTAGTATGGCAACGAGTGAGTGGCTTTATGTGGCATAGAGATACGGGAGGTATTTTGGAGTTGTACTATAGCTTTATTTTCAAGGAAAACGTTTAAAAGCGTGTCAGGATGGCCGAGTGGTCTATGGCGTCAGACTTAAGCTCTGATCCTCGTATGAGGGTGTGGGTTTGAACCCCACTTCTGACAACGATTTGTTTCATTTTAATAACTTGTATATCATACTCAGGAAAGGCTTTTCTAGTATGGCAACAAGTGAGTGGGTTTATGTGGCATAGAGATACGAGAGGTATTTTGGTGTTGTACTATAGCTTCATTTTCAAGGAAAACGTTTAAAAGCGTGTCAGGATGGCCGAGTGGTCTAAGGCGTCAGATTTAAGCTCTGATCCTCGTATGAGGGCGTGGGTTCGAACCCCACTTCTGACAACGATTTGTTTCACTTTAATAACTTGTATCTCATACTCAGGAAAGGCTTTTCTAGTATGGCAACGAGTGAGTGGGTTTATGTGGCATAGAGATACGAGAGGTATTTTGGTGTTGTACTAAAGCTTCATTTTCAAGGAAAACGTTTAAAAGCGTGTCAGGATGGCCGAGTGGTCTAAGGCGTCAGATTTAAGCTCTGATCCTCGTATGAGGGTGTGGGTTTGAACCCCACTTCTGACAACGATTTGTTTCATTTTAATAACTTGTATCTCATACTCAGGAAGGGCTTTTCTAGTATGGCAACAAGTGAGTGGCTTTATGTGGCATAGAGATACTGGAGGTATTTTGGTGTTGTACTATAGCTTCATTTTCAAGGAAATCGTTTAAAAGCGTGTCAGGATGGCCGAGTGGTCTTAGGCGTCAGATTTAAGCTCTGATCCTCGTATGAGGGTGTGGGTTTGAACCCCACTTCTGACAACGATTTGTTTCATTTTAATAACTTGTATCTCATACTCAGGAAAGGCTTTTCTAGTATGGCAACAAGTGAGTGGCTTTATGTGGCATAGAGATACTAGAGGTATTTTGGTGTTGTACTATAGCTTCATTTTCAAGGAAATCGTTTAAAAGCGTGTCAGGATGGCCGAGTGGTCTTAGGCGTCAGATTTAAGCTCTGATCCTCGTATGAGGGCGTGGGTTCGAACCCCACTTCTGACAACGATTTGTTTCATTTTAATAACTTGTATCTCATACTCAGGAAAGGCTTTTCTAGTATGGCAACAAGTGAGTGGCTTTATGTGGCATAGAGATACGGGAGGTATTTTGGTGTTGTACTATAGCTTTATTTTCAAGGAAAACGTTTAAAAGCGTGTCAGGATGGCCGAGTGGTCTAAGGCGTCAGACTTAAGCTCTGATCCTCGTATGAGGGTGTGGGTTTGAACCCCACTTCTGACAACGATTTGTTTCATTTTAATAACTTGTATATCATACTCAGGAAAGGCTTTTCTAGTATGGCAACAAGTGAGTGGCTTTATGTGGCATAGAGATACGGGAGGTATTTTGGTGTTGTACTTTAGCTTCATTTTCAAGGAAATCGTTTAAAAGCGTGTCAGGATGGCCGAGTGGTCTAAGGCGTCAGATTTAAGCTCTGATCCTCGTATGAGGGCGTGGGTTCGAACCCCACTTCTGACAACGATTTGTTTCATTTTAATAACTTGTATCTCATACTCAGGAAAGGCTTTTCTAGTATGGCAACGAGTGAGTGGGTTTATGTGGCATAGAGATACGAGAGGTATTTTGGTGTTGTACTAAAGCTTCATTTTCAAGGAAAACGTTTAAAAGCGTGTCAGGATGGCCGAGTGGTCTAAGGCGTCAGATTTAAGCTCTGATCCTCGTATGAGGGTGTGGGTTTGAACCCCACTTCTGACAACGATTTGTTTCATTTTAATAACTTGTATCTCATACTCAGGAAGGGCTTTTCTAGTATGGCAACAAGTGAGTGGCTTTATGTGGCATAGAGATACTGGAGGTATTTTGGTGTTGTACTATAGCTTCATTTTCAAGGAAATCGTTTAAAAGCGTGTCAGGATGGCCGAGTGGTCTTAGGCGTCAGATTTAAGCTCTGATCCTCGTATGAGGGTGTGGGTTTGAACCCCACTTCTGACAACGATTTGTTTCATTTTAATAACTTGTATCTCATACTCAGGAAAGGCTTTTCTAGTATGGCAACAAGTGAGTGGCTTTATGTGGCATAGAGATACTAGAGGTATTTTGGTGTTGTACTATAGCTTCATTTTCAAGGAAATCGTTTAAAAGCGTGTCAGGATGGCCGAGTGGTCTTAGGCGTCAGATTTAAGCTCTGATCCTCGTATGAGGGCGTGGGTTCGAACCCCACTTCTGACAACGATTTGTTTCATTTTAATAACTTGTATCTCATACTCAGGAAAGGCTTTTCTAGTATGGCAACAAGTGAGTGGCTTTATGTGGCATAGAGATACGGGAGGTATTTTGGTGTTGTACTATAGCTTTATTTTCAAGGAAAACGTTTAAAAGCGTGTCAGGATGGCCGAGTGGTCTAAGGCGTCAGACTTAAGCTCTGATCCTCGTATGAGGGTGTGGGTTTGAACCCCACTTCTGACAACGATTTGTTTCATTTTAATAACTTGTATATCATACTCAGGAAAGGCTTTTCTAGTATGGCAACAAGTGAGTGGCTTTATGTGGCATAGAGATACGGGAGGTATTTTGGTGTTGTACTATAGCTTCATTTTCAAGGAAATCGTTTAAAAGCGTGTCAGGATGGCCGAGTGGTCTAAGGCGTCAGATTTAAGCTCTGATCCTCGTATGAGGGCGTGGGTTCGAACCCCACTTCTGACAACGATTTGTTTCATTTTAATAACTTGTATCTCATACTCAGGAAAGGCTTTTCTAGTATGGCAACGAGTGAGTGGCTTTATGTGGCATAGAGATACGGGAGGTATTTTGGTGTTGTACTATAGCTTTATTTTCAAGGAAAACGTTTAAAAGCGTGTCAGGATGGCCGAGTGGTCTAAGGCGTCAGACTTAAGCTCTGATCCTCGTATGATGGTGTGGGTTTGAACCCCACTTCTGACAACGATTTGTTTCATTTTAATAACTTGTATCTCATACTCAGGAAAGGCTTCTCTAGTATGGCAACAAGTGAGTGGCTTTATGTGGCATAGAGATACTAGAGGTATTTTGGTGTTGTACTATAGCTTCATTTTCAAGGAAATCGTTTAAAAGCGTGTCAGGATGGCCGAGTGGTCTTAGGCGTCAGATTTAAGCTCTGATCCTCGTATGAGGGCGTGGGTTCGAACCCCACTTCTGACAACGATTTGTTTCATTTTAATAACTTGTATCTCATACTCAGGAAAGGCTTTTCTAGTATGGCAACAAGTGAGTGGCTTTATGTGGCATAGAGATACGGGAGGTATTTTGGTGTTGTACTATAGCTTTATTTTCAAGGAAAACGTTTAAAAGCGTGTCAGGATGGCCGAGTGGTCTAAGGCGTCAGACTTAAGCTCTGATCCTCGTATGAGGGTGTGGGTTTGAACCCCACTTCTGACAACGATTTGTTTCATTTTAATAACTTGTATATCATACTCAGGAAAGGCTTTTCTAGTATGGCAACAAGTGAGTGGCTTTATGTGGCATAGAGATACGGGAGGTATTTTGGTGTTGTACTATAGCTTCATTTTCAAGGAAATCGTTTAAAAGAGTGTCAGGATGGCCGAGTGGTCTAAGGCGTCAGATTTAAGCTCTGATCCTCGTATGAGGGCGTGGGTTCGAACCCCACTTCTGACAACGATTTGTTTCATTTTAATAACTTGTATCTCATACTCAGGAAAGGCTTTTCTAGTATGGCAACGAGTGAGTGGCTTTATGTGGCATAGAGATACGGGAGGTATTTTGGTGTTGTACTATAGCTTTATTTTCAAGGAAAACGTTTAAAAGCGTGTCAGGATGGCCGAGTGGTCTAAGGCGTCAGACTTAAGCTCTGATCCTCGTATGAGGGCGTGGGTTCGAACCCCACTTCTGACAACGATTTGTATCATTTTAATAACTTGTATCTCATACTCAGGAAAGGCTTTTCTAGTATGGCAACAAGTGAGTGGGTTTATGTGGCATAGAGATACGAGAGGTATTTTGGTGTTGTACTATAGCTTCATTTTCAAGGAAAACGTTTAAAAGCGTGTCAGGATGGCCGAGTGGTCTAAGGCGTCAGATTTAAGCTCTGATCCTCGTATGAGGGCGTGGTTTCGAACCCCACTTCTGACAACGATTTGTTTCATTTTAATAACTTTTATCTCATACTCAGGAGAGGCTTCTCTAGAATGGCAACAAGTGAGTGGCTTTATGTGGTATAGAGATACTAGAGGTATTTTCGTGTTATACTATAGCTTCATTTTCAAGGAAAACGTTTAATATCGTGTCAGGGTGGCCGAGTGGTCTAAGGCGTAAGATATAAGCTCTGATCCTCGTATGAAAGCGTGGGTTCGAACCCCACTTCTGACAACGATTTGTTTCATTTTAATAACTTGTATCTCATACTCAGGAAAGGCTTCTCTTGTATGGCAACAAGTGAGTGGCTTTATGTGGCATAGAGATACGGGAGGTATTTTGGTGTTGTACTATAGCTTCATTTTCAAGGAAAACGTTTACAAGCGTGTCAGGATGGCCGAGTGGTCTAAGGCGTCAGATTTAAGCTCTGATCATCGTATGAGGGTGTGGGTTTGAACCCCACTTCTGACAACGATTTGTTTCATTTTAATAACTTTTATCTCATACTCAGGAGAGGCTTCTCTAGAATGGCAACAAGTGAGTGGCTTTATGTGGCATAGAGATACGGGAGGTATTTTGGAGTTGTACTATAGCTTTATTTTCAAGGAAAACGTTTAAAAGCGTGTCAGGATGGCCGAGTGGTCTATGGCGTCAGACTTAAGCTCTGATCCTCGTATGAGGGTGTGGGTTTGAACCCCACTTCTGACAACGATTTGTTTCATTTTAATAACTTGTATATCATACTCAGGAAGGGCTTTTCTAGTATGGCAACAAGTGAGTGGCTTTTTGTGGCATAGAGATACTGGAGGTATTTTGGTGTTGTACTATAGCTTCATTTTCAAGGAAATCGTTTAAAAGCGTGTCAGGATGGCCGAGTGGTCTTAGGCGTCAGATTTAAGCTCTGATCATCGTATGAGGGTGTGGGTTTGAACCCCACTTCTGACAACGATTTGTTTCATTTTAATAACTTTTATCTCATACTCAGGAGAGGCTTCTCTAGAATGGCAACAAGTGAGTGGCTTTATGTGGCATAGAGATACGGGAGGTATTTTGGAGTTGTACTATAGCTTTATTTTCAAGGAAAACGTTTAAAAGCGTGTCAGGATGGCCGAGTGGTCTATGGCGTCAGACTTAAGCTCTGATCCTCGTATGAGGGTGTGGGTTTGAACCCCACTTCTGACAACGATTTGTTTCATTTTAATAACTTGTATATCATACTCAGGAAGGGCTTTTCTAGTATGGCAACAAGTGAGTGGCTTTATGTGGCATAGAGATACGGGAGGTATTTTGGTGTTGTACTATAGCTTTATTTTCAAGGAAAACGTTTAAAAGCGTGTCAGGATGGCCGAGTGGTCTAAGGCGTCAGACTTAAGCTCTGATCCTCGTATGAGGGTGTGGGTTTGAACCCCACTTCTGACAACGATTTGTTTCATTTTAATAACTTGTATCTCATACTCAGGAAAGGCTTTTCTAGTATGGCAACAAGTGAGTGGCTTTATGTGGCATAGAGATACGGGAGGTATTTTGGTGTTGTACTATAGCTTAATTTTCAAGGAAAACGTTTAAAAGCGTGTCAGGATGGTCGAGTGGTCTTAGGCGTCAGATTTAAGCTCTGATCCTCGTATGAGGGTGTGGGTTTGAACCCCACTTCTGACAACGATTTGTTTCATTTTGATAACTTGTATCTCATACTCAGGAAAGGCTTTTCTAGTATGGCAACAAGTGAGTGGCTTTATGTGGCATAGAGATACTGGAGGTATTTTGGTGTTGTACTATAGCTTCATTTTCAAGGAAATCGTTTAAAAGCGTGTCAGGATGGCCGAGTGGTCTTAGGCGTCAGATTTAAGCTCTGATCCTCGTATGAGGGCGTGGGTTCGAACCCCACTTCTGACAACGATTTGTTTCATTTTAATAACTTGTATCTCATACTCTGGAAAGGCTTTTCTAGTATGGCAACAAGTGAGTGGCTTTATGTGGCATAGAGATACGGGAGGTATTTTGGTGTTGTACTATAGCTTTATTTTCAAGGAAAACGTTTAAAAGCGTGTCAGGATGGCCGAGTGGTCTAAGGCGTCAGATTTAAGCTCTGATCCTCGTATGAGGGCGTGGGTTCGAACCCCACTTCTGACAACGATTTGTTTCATTTTAATAACTTGTATCTCATACTCAGGAAAGGCTTTTCTAGTATGGCAACGAGTGAGTGGCTTTATGTGGCATAGAGATACGGGAGGTATTTTGGAGTTGTACTATAGCTTTATTTTCAAGGAAAACGTTTAAAAGCGTGTCAGGATGGCCGAGTGGTCTATGGCGTCAGACTTAAGCTCTGATCCTCGTATGA
This sequence comes from Phalangium opilio, assembly GCF_054372755.1. Taxonomy (NCBI): domain Eukaryota; kingdom Metazoa; phylum Arthropoda; class Arachnida; order Opiliones; family Phalangiidae; genus Phalangium; species Phalangium opilio. Next base: position 4,659,331 of record NW_028324195.1, read on the forward strand.
GGGTGTGGGTTTGAACCCCACTTCTGACAACGATTTGTTTCATTTTAATAACTTGTATATCATACTCAGGAAGGGCTTTTCTAGTATGGCAACAAGTGAGTGGCTTTATGTGGCATAGAGATACTGGAGGTATTTTGGTGTTGTACTATAGCTTCATTTTCAAGGAAATCGTTTAAAAGCGTGTCAGGATGGCCGAGTGGTCTTAGGCGTCAGATTTAAGCTCTGATCCTCGTATGAGGGCGTGGGTTCGAACCCCACTTCTGACAACGATTTGTTTCATTTTAATAACTTGTATCTCATACTCAGGAAAGGCTTTTCTAGTATGGCAACAAGTGAGTGGCTTTATGTGGCATAGAGATACGGGAGGTATTTTGGTGTTGTACTATAGCTTTATTTTCAAGGAAAACGTTTAAAAGCGTGTCAGGATGGCCGAGTGGTCTAAGGCGTCAGACTTAAGCTCTGATCCTCGTATGAGGGTGTGGGTTTGAACCCCACTTCTGACAACGATTTGTTTCATTTTAATAACTTGTATATCATACTCAGGAAAGGCTTTTCTAGTATGGCAACAAGAGAGTGGCTTTATGTGGCATAGAGATACGGGAGGTATTTTGGTGTTGTACTATAGCTTCATTTTCAAGGAAATCGTTTAAAAGCGTGTCAGGATGGCCGAGTGGTCTAAGGCGTCAGATTTAAGCTCTGATCCTCGTATGAGGGCGTGGGTTCGAACCCCACTTCTGACAACGATTTGTTTCATTTTAATAACTTGTATCTCATACTCAGGAAAGGCTTTTCTAGTATGGCAACGAGTGAGTGGCTTTATGTGGCATAGAGATACGGGAGGTATTTTGGAGTTGTACTATAGCTTTATTTTCAAGGAAAACGTTTAAAAGCGTGTCAGGATGGCCGAGTGGTCTATGGCGTCAGACTTAAGCTCTGATCCTCGTATGAGGGTGTGGGTTTGAACCCCACTTCTGACAACGATTTGTTTCATTTTAATAACTTGTATATCATACTCAGGAAAGGCTTTTCTAGTATGGCAACAAGTGAGTGGCTTTATGTGGCATAGAGATACGGGAGGTATTTTGGTGTTGTACTATAGCTTCATTTTCAAGGAAATCGTTTAAAAGCGTGTCAGGATGGCCGAGTGGTCTAAGGCGTCAGATTTAAGCTCTGATCCTCGTATGAGGGCGTGGGTTCGAACCCCACTTCTGACAACGATTTGTTTCATTTTAATAACTTGTATCTCATACTCAGGAAAGGCTTTTCTAGTATGGCAACGAGTGAGTGGCTTTATGTGGCATAGAGATACGGGAGGTATTTTGGAGTTGTACTATAGCTTTATTTTCAAGGAAAACGTTTAAAAGCGTGTCAGGATGGCCGAGTGGTCTATGGCGTCAGACCTAAGCTCTGATCCTCGTATGAGGGTGTGGGTTTGAACCCCACTTCTGACAACGATTTGTTTCATTTTAATAACTTGTATATCATACTCAGGAAGGGCTTTTCTAGTATGGCAACAAGTGAGTGGCTTTATGTGGCATAGAGATACTGGAGGTATTTTGGTGTTGTACTATAGCTTCATTTTCAAGGAAATCGTTTAAAAGCGTGTCAGGATGGCCGAGTGGTCTTAGGCGTCAGATTTAAGCTCTGATCCTCGTATGAGGGCGTGGGTTCGAACCCCACTTCTGACAACGATTTGTTTCACTTTAATAACTTGTATCTCATACTCAGGAAAGGCTTTTCTAGTATGGCAACGAGTGAGTGGGTTTATGTGGCATAGAGATACGAGAGGTATTTTGGTGTTGTACTAAAGCTTCATTTTCAAGGAAAACGTTTAAAAGCGTGTCAGGATGGCCGAGTGGTCTAAGGCGTCAGATTTAAGCTCTGATCCTCGTATGAGGGTGTGGGTTTGAACCCCACTTCTGACAACGATTTGTTTCATTTTAATAACTTGTATCTCATACTCAGGAAGGGCTTTTCTAGTATGGCAACAAGTGAGTGGCTTTATGTGGCATAGAGATACTGGAGGTATTTTGGTGTTGTACTATAGCTTCATTTTCAAGGAAATCGTTTAAAAGCGTGTCAGGATGGCCGAGTGGTCTTAGGCGTCAGATTTAAGCTCTGATCCTCGTATGAGGGTGTGGGTTTGAACCCCACTTCTGACAACGATTTGTTTCATTTTAATAACTTGTATCTCATACTCAGGAAAGGCTTTTCTAGTATGGCAACAAGTGAGTGGCTTTATGTGGCATAGAGATACTAGAGGTATTTTGGTGTTGTACTTTAGCTTCATTTTCAAGGAAATCGTTTAAAAGCGTGTCAGGATGGCCGAGTGGTCTTAGGCGTCAGATTTAAGCTCTGATCCTCGTATGAGGGCGTGGGTTCGAACCCCACTTCTGACAACGATTTGTTTCATTTCAATAACTTGTATCTCATACTCAGGAAAGGCTTTTCTAGTATGGCAACAAGTGAGTGGCTTTATGTGGCATAGAGATACGGGAGGTATTTTGGTGTTGTACTATAGCTTTATTTTCAAGGAAAACGTTTAAAAGCGTGTCAGGATGGCCGAGTGGTCTAAGGCGTCAGACTTAAGCTCTGATCCTCGTATGAGGGTGTGGGTTTGAACCCCACTTCTGACAACGATTTGTTTCATTTTAATAACTTGTATATCATACTCAGGAAAGGCTTTTCTAGTATGGCAACAAGTGAGTGGCTTTATGTGGCATAGAGATACGGGAGGTATTTTGGTGTTGTACTATAGCTTCATTTTCAAGGAAATCGTTTAAAAGCGTGTCAGGATGGCCGAGTGGTCTAAGGCGTCAGATTTAAGCTCTGATCCTCGTATGAGGGCGTGGGTTCGAACCCCACTTCTGACAACGATTTGTTTCATTTTAATAACTTGTATCTCATACTCAGGAAAGGCTTTTCTAGTATGGCAACGAGTGAGTGGCTTTATGTGGCATAGAGATACGGGAGGTATTTTGGTGTTGTACTATAGCTTTATTTTCAAGGAAAACGTTTAAAAGCGTGTCAGGATGGCCGAGTGGTCTAAGGCGTCAGACTTAAGCTCTGATCCTCGTATGAGGGTGTGGGTTTGAACCCCACTTCTGACAACGATTTGTTTCATTTTAATAACTTGTATCTCATACTCAGGAAAGGCTTTTCTAGTATGGCAACAAGTGAGTGGCTTTATGTGGCATAGAGATACGGGAGGTATTTTGGTGTTGTACTATAGCTTAATTTTCAAGGAAAACGTTTAAAAGCGTGTCAGGATGGTCGAGTGGTCTTAGGCGTCAGATTTAAGCTCTGATCCTCGTATGAGGGTGTGGGTTTGAACCCCACTTCTGACAACGATTTGTTTCATTTTGATAACTTGTATCTCATACTCAGGAAAGGCTTTTCTAGTATGGCAACAAGTGAGTGGCTTTATGTGGCATAGAGATACTGGAGGTATTTTGGTGTTGTACTATAGCTTCATTTTCAAGGAAATCGTTTAAAAGCGTGTCAGGATGGCCGAGTGGTCTTAGGCGTCAGATTTAAGCTCTGATCCTCGTATGAGGGCGTGGGTTCGAACCCCACTTCTGACAACGATTTGTTTCATTTTAATAACTTGTATCTCATACTCAGGAAAGGCTTTTCTAGTATGGCAACAAGTGAGTGGCTTTATGTGGCATAGAGATACTGGAGGTATTTTGGTGTTGTACTATAGCTTCATTTTCAAGGAAATCGTTTAAAAGCGTGTCAGGATGGCCGAGTGGTCTTAGGCGTCAGATTTAAGCTCTGATCCTCGTATGAGGGCGTGGGTTCGAACCCCACTTCTGACAACGATTTGTTTCATTTTAATAACTTGTATCTCATACTCTGGAAAGGCTTTTCTAGTATGGCAACAAGTGAGTGGCTTTATGTGGCATAGAGATACGGGAGGTATTTTGGTGTTGTACTATAGCTTTATTTTCAAGGAAAACGTTTAAAAGCGTGTCAGGATGGCCGAGTGGTCTAAGGCGTCAGATTTAAGCTCTGATCCTCGTATGAGGGCGTGGGTTCGAACCCCACTTCTGACAACGATTTGTTTCATTTTAATAACTTGTATCTCATACTCAGGAAAGGCTTTTCTAGTATGGCAACGAGTGAGTGGTTTTATGTGGCATAGAGATACGGGAGGTATTTTGGAGTTGTACTATAGCTTTATTTTCAAGGAAAACGTTTAAAAGCGTGTCAGGATGGCCGAGTGGTCTATGGCGTCAGACTTAAGCTCTGATCCTCGTATGAGGGTGTGGGTTTGAACCCCACTTCTGACAACGATTTGTTTCATTTTAATAACTTGTATATCATACTCAGGAAAGGCTTTTCTAGTATGGCAACAAGTGAGTGGCTTTATGTGGCATAGAGATACGGGAGGTATTTTGGTGTTGTACTATAGCTTTATTTTCAAGGAAAACGTTTAAAAGCGTGTCAGGATGGCCGAGTGGTCTATGGCGTCAGACTTAAGCTCTAATCCTCGTATGAGGGTGTGGGTTTGAACCCCACTTCTGACAACGATTTGTTTCATTTTAATAACTTGTATATCATACTCAGGAAGGGCTTTTCTAGTATGGCAACAAGTGAGTGGCTTTTTGTGGCATAGAGATACTGGAGGTATTTTGGTGTTGTACTATAGCTTCATTTTCAAGGAAATCGTTTAAAAGCGTGTCAGGATGGCCGAGTGGTCTTAGGCGTCAGATTTAAGCTCTGATCCTCGTATGAGGGCGTGGGTTCGAACCCCACTTCTGACAACGATTTGTTTCATTTTAATAACTTTTATCTCATACTCAGGAGAGGCTTCTCTAGAATGGCAACAAGTGAGTGGCTTTATGTGGTATAGAGATACTAGAGGTATTTTCGTGTTGTACTATAGCTTCATTTTCAAGGAAAACGTTTAATATCGTGTCAGGGTGGCCGAGTGGTCTAAGGCGTAAGATATAAGCTCTGATCCTCGTATGAAAGCGTGGGTTCGAACCCCACTTCTGAAAACGATTTGTTTCATTTTAATAACTTGTATCTCATACTCAGGAAAGGCTTTTCTTGTATGGCAACAAGTGAGTGGCTTTATGTGGCATAGAGATACGGGAGGTATTTTGGTGTTGTACTATAGCTTCATTTTCAAGGAAAACGTTTACAAGCGTGTCAGGATGGCCGAGTGGTCTAAGGCGTCAGATTTAAGCTCTGATCATCGTATGAGGGTGTGGGTTTGAACCCCACTTCTGACAACGATTTGTTTCATTTTAATAACTTGTATATCATACTCAGGAAGGGCTTTTCTAGTATGGCAACAAGTGAGTGGCTTTATGTGGCATAGAGATACGGGAGGTATTTTGGTGTTGTACTATAGCTTCATTTTCAAGGAAATCGTTTAAAAGCGTGTCAGGATGGCCGAGTGGTCTAAGGCGTCAGATTTAAGCTCTGATCCTCGTATGAGGGCGTGGGTTCGAACCCCACTTCTGACAACGATTTGTTTCATTTTAATAACTTTTATCTCATACTCAGGAGAGGCTTCTCTAGAATGGCAACAAGTGAGTGGCTTTATGTGGCATAGAGATACGGGAGGTATTTTGGAGTTGTACTATAGCTTTATTTTCAAGGAAAACGTTTAAAAGCGTGTCAGGATGGCCGAGTGGTCTATGGCGTCAGACTTAAGCTCTGATCCTCGTATGAGGGTGTGGGTTTGAACCCCACTTCTGACAACGATTTGTTTCATTTTAATAACTTGTATATCATACTCAGGAAGGGCTTTTCTAGTATGGCAACAAGTGAGTGGCTTTATGTGGCATAGAGATACTGGAGGTATTTTGGTGTTGTACTATAGCTTCATTTTCAAGGAAATCGTTTAAAAGCGTGTCAGGATGGCCGAGTGGTCTTAGGCGTCAGATTTAAGCTCTGATCCTCGTATGAGGGCGTGGGTTCGAACCCCACTTCTGACAACGATTTGTTTCATTTTAATAACTTGTATCTCATACTCAGGAAAGGCTTTTCTAGTATGGCAACAAGTGAGTGGCTTTATGTGGCATAGAGATACGGGAGGTATTTTGGTGTTGTACTATAGCTTTATTTTCAAGGAAAACGTTTAAAAGCGTGTCAGGATGGCCGAGTGGTCTAAGGCGTCAGACTTAAGCTCTGATCCTCGTATGAGGGTGTGGGTTTGAACCCCACTTCTGACAACGATTTGTTTCATTTTAATAACTTGTATATCATACTCAGGAAAGGCTTTTCTAGTATGGCAACAAGAGAGTGGCTTTATGTGGCATAGAGATACGGGAGGTATTTTGGTGTTGTACTATAGCTTCATTTTCAAGGAAATCGTTTAAAAGCGTGTCAGGATGGCCGAGTGGTCTAAGGCGTCAGATTTAAGCTCTGATCCTCGTATGAGGGCGTGGGTTCGAACCCCACTTCTGACAACGATTTGTTTCATTTTAATAACTTGTATCTCATACTCAGGAAAGGCTTTTCTAGTATGGCAACGAGTGAGTGGCTTTATGTGGCATAGAGATACGGGAGGTATTTTGGAGTTGTACTATAGCTTTATTTTCAAGGAAAACGTTTAAAAGCGTGTCAGGATGGCCGAGTGGTCTATGGCGTCAGACTTAAGCTCTGATCCTCGTATGAGGGTGTGGGTTTGAACCCCACTTCTGACAACGATTTGTTTCATTTTAATAACTTGTATATCATACTCAGGAAAGGCTTTTCTAGTATGGCAACAAGTGAGTGGCTTTATGTGGCATAGAGATACGGGAGGTATTTTGGTGTTGTACTATAGCTTCATTTTCAAGGAAATCGTTTAAAAGCGTGTCAGGATGGCCGAGTGGTCTAAGGCGTCAGATTTAAGCTCTGATCCTCGTATGAGGGTGTGGGTTCGAACCCCACTTCTGACAACGATTTGTTTCATTTTAATAACTTGTATCTCATACTCAGGAAAGGCTTTTCTAGTATGGCAACGAGTGAGTGGCTTTATGTGGCATAGAGATACGGGAGGTATTTTGGAGTTGTACTATAGCTTTATTTTCAAGGAAAACGTTTAAAAGCGTGTCAGGATGGCCGAGTGGTCTATGGCGTCAGACTTAAGCTCTGATCCTCGTATGAGGGTGTGGGTTTGAACCCCACTTCTGACAACGATTTGTTTCATTTTAATAACTTGTATATCATACTCAGGAAAGGCTTTTCTAGTATGGCAACAAGTGAGTGGGTTTATGTGGCATAGAGATACGAGAGGTATTTTGGTGTTGTACTATAGCTTCATTTTCAAGGAAAACGTTTAAAAGCGTGTCAGGATGGCCGAGTGGTCTAAGGCGTCAGATTTAAGCTCTGATCCTCGTATGAGGGCGTGGGTTCGAACCCCACTTCTGACAACGATTTGTTTCACTTTAATAACTTGTATCTCATACTCAGGAAAGGCTTTTCTAGTATGGCAACGAGTGAGTGGGTTTATGTGGCATAGAGATACGAGAGGTATTTTGGTGTTGTACTAAAGCTTCATTTTCAAGGAAAACGTTTAAAAGCGTGTCAGGATGGCCGAGTGGTCTAAGGCGTCAGATTTAAGCTCTGATCCTCGTATGAGGGTGTGGGTTTGAACCCCACTTCTGACAACGATTTGTTTCATTTTAATAACTTGTATCTCATACTCAGGAAGGGCTTTTCTAGTATGGCAACAAGTGAGTGGCTTTATGTGGCATAGAGATACTGGAGGTATTTTGGTGTTGTACTATAGCTTCATTTTCAAGGAAATCGTTTAAAAGCGTGTCAGGATGGCCGAGTGGTCTTAGGCGTCAGATTTAAGCTCTGATCCTCGTATGAGGGTGTGGGTTTGAACCCCACTTCTGACAACGATTTGTTTCATTTTAATAACTTGTATCTCATACTCAGGAAAGGCTTTTCTAGTATGGCAACAAGTGAGTGGCTTTATGTGGCATAGAGATACTAGAGGTATTTTGGTGTTGTACTATAGCTTCATTTTCAAGGAAATCGTTTAAAAGCGTGTCAGGATGGCCGAGTGGTCTTAGGCGTCAGATTTAAGCTCTGATCCTCGTATGAGGGCGTGGGTTCGAACCCCACTTCTGACAACGATTTGTTTCATTTTAATAACTTGTATCTCATACTCAGGAAAGGCTTTTCTAGTATGGCAACAAGTGAGTGGCTTTATGTGGCATAGAGATACGGGAGGTATTTTGGTGTTGTACTATAGCTTTATTTTCAAGGAAAACGTTTAAAAGCGTGTCAGGATGGCCGAGTGGTCTAAGGCGTCAGACTTAAGCTCTGATCCTCGTATGAGGGTGTGGGTTTGAACCCCACTTCTGACAACGATTTGTTTCATTTTAATAACTTGTATATCATACTCAGGAAAGGCTTTTCTAGTATGGCAACAAGTGAGTGGCTTTATGTGGCATAGAGATACGGGAGGTATTTTGGTGTTGTACTATAGCTTCATTTTCAAGGAAATCGTTTAAAAGCGTGTCAGGATGGCCGAGTGGTCTAAGGCGTCAGATTTAAGCTCTGATCCTCGTATGAGGGCGTGGGTTCGAACCCCACTTCTGACAACGATTTGTTTCATTTTAATAACTTGTATCTCATACTCAGGAAAGGCTTTTCTAGTATGGCAACGAGTGAGTGGCTTTATGTGGCATAGAGATACGGGAGGTATTTTGGTGTTGTACTATAGCTTTATTTTCAAGGAAAACGTTTAAAAGCGTGTCAGGATGGCCGAGTGGTCTAAGGCGTCAGACTTAAGCTCTGATCCTCGTATGAGGGTGTGGGTTTGAACCCCACTTCTGACAACGATTTGTTTCATTTTAATAACTTGTATCTCATACTCAGGAAAGGCTTCTCTAGTATGGCAACAAGTGAGTGGCTTTATGTGGCATAGAGATACTAGAGGTATTTTGGTGTTGTACTATAGCTTCATTTTCAAGGAAATCGTTTAAAAGCGTGTCAGGATGGCCGAGTGGTCTTAGGCGTCAGATTTAAGCTCTGATCCTCGTATGAGGGCGTGGGTTCGAACCCCACTTCTGACAACGATTTGTTTCATTTTAATAACTTGTATCTCATACTCAGGAAAGGCTTTTCTAGTATGGCAACAAGTGAGTGGCTTTATGTGGCATAGAGATACGGGAGGTATTTTGGTGTTGTACTATAGCTTTATTTTCAAGGAAAACGTTTAAAAGCGTGTCAGGATGGCCGAGTGGTCTAAGGCGTCAGACTTAAGCTCTGATCCTCGTATGAGGGTGTGGGTTTGAACCCCACTTCTGACAACGATTTGTTTCATTTTAATAACTTGTATATCATACTCAGGAAAGGCTTTTCTAGTATGGCAACAAGTGAGTGGCTTTATGTGGCATAGAGATACGGGAGGTATTTTGGTGTTGTACTATAGCTTCATTTTCAAGGAAATCGTTTAAAAGAGTGTCAGGATGGCCGAGTGGTCTAAGGCGTCAGATTTAAGCTCTGATCCTCGTATGAGGGCGTGGGTTCGAACCCCACTTCTGACAACGATTTGTTTCATTTTAATAACTTGTATCTCATACTCAGGAAAGGCTTCTCTAGTATGGCAACAAGTGAGTGGCTTTATGTGGCATAGAGATACTAGAGGTATTTTGGTGTTGTACTATAGCTTCATTTTCAAGGAAATCGTTTAAAAGCGTGTCAGGATGGCCGAGTGGTCTTAGGCGTCAGATTTAAGCTCTGATCCTCGTATGAGGGCGTGGGTTCGAACCCCACTTCTGACAACGATTTGTTTCATTTTAATAACTTGTATCTCATACTCAGGAAAGGCTTTTCTAGTATGGCAACAAGTGAGTGGCTTTATGTGGCATAGAGATACGGGAGGTATTTTGGTGTTGTACTATAGCTTTATTTTCAAGGAAAACGTTTAAAAGCGTGTCAGGATGGCCGAGTGGTCTAAGGCGTCAGACTTAAGCTCTGATCCTCGTATGAGGGTGTGGGTTTGAACCCCACTTCTGACAACGATTTGTTTCATTTTAATAACTTGTATATCATACTCAGGAAAGGCTTTTCTAGTATGGCAACAAGTGAGTGGCTTTATGTGGCATAGAGATACGGGAGGTATTTTGGTGTTGTACTATAGCTTCATTTTCAAGGAAATCGTTTAAAAGAGTGTCAGGATGGCCGAGTGGTCTAAGGCGTCAGATTTAAGCTCTGATCCTCGTATGAGGGCGTGGGTTCGAACCCCACTTCTGACAACGATTTGTTTCATTTTAATAACTTGTATCTCATACTCAGGAAAGGCTTCTCTAGTATGGCAACAAGTGAGTGGCTTTATGTGGCATAGAGATACTAGAGGTATTTTGGTGTTGTACTATAGCTTCATTTTCAAGGAAATCGTTTAAAAGCGTGTCAGGATGGCCGAGTGGTCTTAGGCGTCAGATTTAAGCTCTGATCCTCGTATGAGGGCGTGGGTTCGAACCCCACTTCTGACAACGATTTGTATCATTTTAATAACTTGTATCTCATACTCAGGAAAGGCTTTTCTAGTATGGCAACAAGTGAGTGGGTTTATGTGGCATAGAGATACGAGAGGTATTTTGGTGTTGTACTATAGCTTCATTTTCAAGGAAAACGTTTAAAAGCGTGTCAGGATGGCCGAGTGGTCTAAGGCGTCAGATTTAAGCTCTGATCCTCGTATGAGGGCGTGGTTTCGAACCCCACTTCTGACAACGATTTGTTTCATTTTAATAACTTTTATCTCATACTCAGGAGAGGCTTCTCTAGAATGGCAACAAGTGAGTGGCTTTATGTGGTATAGAGATACTAGAGGTATTTTCGTGTTATACTATAGCTTCATTTTCAAGGAAAACGTTTAATATCGTGTCAGGGTGGCCGAGTGGTCTAAGGCGTAAGATATAAGCTCTGATCCTCGTATGAAAGCGTGGGTTCGAACCCCACTTCTGACAACGATTTGTTTCATTTTAATAACTTGTATCTCATACTCAGGAAAGGCTTTTCTTGTATGGCAACAAGTGAGTGGCTTTATGTGGCATAGAGATACGGGAGGTATTTTGGTGTTGTACTATAGCTTCATTTTCAAGGAAAACGTTTACAAGCGTGTCAGGATGGCCGAGTGGTCTAAGGCGTCAGATTTAAGCTCTGATCATCGTATGAGGGTGTGGGTTTGAACCCCACTTCTGACAACGATTTGTTTCATTTTAATAACTTTTATCTCATACTCAGGAGAGGCTTCTCTAGAATGGCAACAAGTGAGTGGCTTTATGTGGCATAGAGATACGGGAGGTATTTTGGAGTTGTACTATAGCTTTATTTTCAAGGAAAACGTTTAAAAGCGTGTCAGGATGGCCGAGTGGTCTATGGCGTCAGACTTAAGCTCTGATCCTCGTATGAGGGTGTGGGTTTGAACCCCACTTCTGACAACGATTTGTTTCATTTTAATAACTTGTATATCATACTCAGGAAGGGCTTTTCTAGTATGGCAACAAGTGAGTGGCTTTTTGTGGCATAGAGATACTGGAGGTATTTTGGTGTTGTACTATAGCTTCATTTTCAAGGAAATCGTTTAAAAGCGTGTCAGGATGGCCGAGTGGTCTTAGGCGTCAGATTTAAGCTCTGATCATCGTATGAGGGTGTGGGTTTGAACCCCACTTCTGACAACGATTTGTTTCATTTTAATAACTTTTATCTCATACTCAGGAGAGGCTTCTCTAGAATGGCAACAAGTGAGTGGCTTTATGTGGCATAGAGATACGGGAGGTATTTTGGAGTTGTACTATAGCTTTATTTTCAAGGAAAACGTTTAAAAGCGTGTCAGGATGGCCGAGTGGTCTATGGCGTCAGACTTAAGCTCTGATCCTCGTATGAGGGTGTGGGTTTGAACCCCACTTCTGACAACGATTTGTTTCATTTTAATAACTTGTATATCATACTCAGGAAGGGCTTTTCTAGTATGGCAACAAGTGAGTGGCTTTATGTGGCATAGAGATACGGGAGGTATTTTGGTGTTGTACTATAGCTTTATTTTCAAGGAAAACGTTTAAAAGCGTGTCAGGATGGCCGAGTGGTCTAAGGCGTCAGACTTAAGCTCTGATCCTCGTATGAGGGTGTGGGTTTGAACCCCACTTCTGACAACGATTTGTTTCATTTTAATAACTTGTATCTCATACTCAGGAAAGGCTTTTCTAGTATGGCAACAAGTGAGTGGCTTTATGTGGCATAGAGATACGGGAGGTATTTTGGTGTTGTACTATAGCTTAATTTTCAAGGAAAACGTTTAAAAGCGTGTCAGGATGGTCGAGTGGTCTTAGGCGTCAGATTTAAGCTCTGATCCTCGTATGAGGGTGTGGGTTTGAACCCCACTTCTGACAACGATTTGTTTCATTTTGATAACTTGTATCTCATACTCAGGAAAGGCTTTTCTAGTATGGCAACAAGTGAGTGGCTTTATGTGGCATAGAGATACTGGAGGTATTTTGGTGTTGTACTATAGCTTCATTTTCAAGGAAATCGTTTAAAAGCGTGTCAGGATGGCCGAGTGGTCTTAGGCGTCAGATTTAAGCTCTGATCCTCGTATGAGGGCGTGGGTTCGAACCCCACTTCTGACAACGATTTGTTTCATTTTAATAACTTGTATCTCATACTCTGGAAAGGCTTTTCTAGTATGGCAACAAGTGAGTGGCTTTATGTGGCATAGAGATACGGGAGGTATTTTGGTGTTGTACTATAGCTTTATTTTCAAGGAAAACGTTTAAAAGCGTGTCAGGATGGCCGAGTGGTCTAAGGCGTCAGATTTAAGCTCTGATCCTCGTATGAGGGCGTGGGTTCGAACCCCACTTCTGACAACGATTTGTTTCATTTTAATAACTTGTATCTCATACTCAGGAAAGGCTTTTCTAGTATGGCAACGAGTGAGTGGCTTTATGTGGCATAGAGATACGGGAGGTATTTTGGAGTTGTACTATAGCTTTATTTTCAAGGAAAACGTTTAAAAGCGTGTCAGGATGGCCGAGTGGTCTATGGCGTCAGACTTAAGCTCTGATCCTCGTATGAGGGTGTGGGTTTGAACCCCACTTCTGACAACGATTTGTTTCATTTTAATAACTTGTATATCATACTCAGGAAAGGCTTTTCTAGTATGGCAACAAGTGAGTGGCTTTATGTGGCATAGAGATACGGGAGGTATTTTGGTGTTGTACTATAGCTTTATTTTCAAGGAAAACGTTTAAAAGCGTGTCAGGATGGCCGAGTGGTCTATGGCGTCAGACTTAAGCTCTGATCCTCGTATGAGGGTGTGGGTTTGAACCCCACTTCTGACAACGATTTGTTTCATTTTAATAACTTGTATATCATACTCAGGAAGGGCTTTTCTAGTATGGCAACAAGTGAGTGGCTGTTTGTGGCATAGAGATACTGGAGGTATTTTGGTGTTGTACTATAGCTTCATTTTCAAGGAAATCGTTTAAAAGCGTGTCAGGATGGCCGAGTGGTCTTAGGCGTCAGATTTAAGCTCTGATCCTCGTATGAGGGCGTGGGTTCGAACCCCACTTCTGACAACGATTTGTTTCATTTTAATAACTTTTATCTCATACTCAGGAGAGGCTTCTCTAGAATGGCAACAAGTGAGTGGCTTTATGTGGTATAGAGATACTAGAGGTATTTTCGTGTTGTACTATAGCTTCATTTTCAAGGAAAACGTTTAATATCGTGTCAGGGTGGCCGAGTGGTCTAAGGCGTAAGATATAAGCTCTGATCCTCGTATGAAAGCGTGGGTTCGAACCCCACTTCTGAAAACGATTTGTTTCATTTTAATAACTTGTATCTCATACTCAGGAAAGGCTTTTCTTGTATGGCAACAAGTGAGTGGCTTTATGTGGCATAGAGATACGGGAGGTATTTTGGTGTTGTACTATAGCTTCATTTTCAAGGAAAACGTTTACAAGCGTGTCAGGATGGCCGAGTGGTCTAAGGCGTCAGATTTAAGCTCTGATCATCGTATGAGGGTGTGGGTTTGAACCCCACTTCTGACAACGATTTGTTTCATTTTAATAACTTGTATATCATACTCAGGAAGGGCTTTTCTAGTATGGCAACAAGTGAGTGGCTTTATGTGGCATAGAGATACGGGAGGTATTTTGGTGTTGTACTATAGCTTTATTTTCAAGGAAAACGTTTAAAAGCGTGTCAGGATGGCCGAGTGGTCTAAGGCGTCAGACTTAAGCTCTGATCCTCGTATGAGGGTGTGGGTTTGAACCCCACTTCTGACAACGATTTGTTTCATTTTAATAACTTGTATCTCATACTCAGGAAAGGCTTTTCTAGTATGGCAACAAGTGAGTGGCTTTATGTGGCATAGAGATACGGGAGGTATTTTGGTGTTGTACTATAGCTTTATTTTCAAGGAAAACGTTTAAAAGCGTGTCAGGATGGCCGAGTGGTCTAAGGCGTCAGATTTAAGCTCTGATCCTCGTATGAGGGCGTGGGTTCGAACCCCACTTCTGACAACGATTTGTTTCATTTTAATAACTTGTATCTCATACTCAGGAAAGGCTTTTCTAGTATGGCAACGAGTGAGTGGCTTTATGTGGCATAGAGATACGGGAGGTATTTTGGAGTTGTACTATAGCTTTATTTTCAAGGAAAACGTTTAAAAGCGTGTCAGGATGGCCGAGTGGTCTATGGCGTCAGACTTAAGCTCTGATCCTCGTATGAGGGTGTGGGTTTGAACCCCACTTCTGACAACGATTTGTTTCATTTTAATAACTTGTATATCATACTCAGGAAAGGCTTTTCTAGTATGGCAACAAGTGAGTGGCTTTATGTGGCATAGAGATACGGGAGGTATTTTGGTGTTGTACTATAGCTTTATTTTCAAGGAAAACGTTTAAAAGCGTGTCAGGATGGCCGAGTGGTCTATGGCGTCAGACTTAAGCTCTGATCCTCGTATGAGGGTGTGGGTTTGAACCCCACTTCTGACAACGATTTGTTTCATTTTAATAACTTGTATATCATACTCAGGAAGGGCTTTTCTAGTATGGCAACAAGTGAGTGGCTGTTTGTGGCATAGAGATACTGGAGGTATTTTGGTGTTGTACTATAGCTTCATTTTCAAGGAAATCGTTTAAAAGCGTGTCAGGATGGCCGAGTGGTCTTAGGCGTCAGATTTAAGCTCTGATCCTCGTATGAGGGCGTGGGTTCGAACCCCACTTCTGACAACGATTTGTTTCATTTTAATAACTTTTATCTCATACTCAGGAGAGGCTTCTCTAGAATGGCAACAAGTGAGTGGCTTTATGTGGTATAGAGATACTAGAGGTATTTTCGTGTTGTACTATAGCTTCATTTTCAAGGAAAACGTTTAATATCGTGTCAGGGTGGCCGAGTGGTCTAAGGCGTAAGATATAAGCTCTGATCCTCGTATGAAAGCGTGGGTTCGAACCCCACTTCTGAAAACGATTTGTTTCATTTTAATAACTTGTATCTCATACTCAGGAAAGGCTTTTCTTGTATGGCAACAAGTGAGTGGCTTTATGTGGCATAGAGATACGGGAGGTATTTTGGTGTTGTACTATAGCTTCATTTTCAAGGAAAACGTTTACAAGCGTGTCAGGATGGCCGAGTGGTCTAAGGCGTCAGATTTAAGCTCTGATCATCGTATGAGGGTGTGGGTTTGAACCCCACTTCTGACAACGATTTGTTTCATTTTAATAACTTGTATATCATACTCAGGAAGGGCTTTTCTAGTATGGCAACAAGTGAGTGGCTTTATGTGGCATAGAGATACGGGAGGTATTTTGGTGTTGTACTATAGCTTTATTTTCAAGGAAAACGTTTAAAAGCGTGTCAGGATGGCCGAGTGGTCTAAGGCGTCAGACTTAAGCTCTGATCCTCGTATGAGGGTGTGGGTTTGAACCCCACTTCTGACAACGATTTGTTTCATTTTAATAACTTGTATCTCATACTCAGGAAAGGCTTTTCTAGTATGGCAACAAGTGAGTGGCTTTATGTGGCATAGAGATACGGGAGGTATTTTGGTGTTGTACTATAGCTTAATTTTCAAGGAAAACGTTTAAAAGCGTGTCAGGATGGTCGAGTGGTCTTAGGCGTCAGATTTAAGCTCTGATCCTCGTATGAGGGTGTGGGTTTGAACCCCACTTCTGACAACGATTTGTTTCATTTTGATAACTTGTATCTCATACTCAGGAAAGGCTTTTCTAGTATGGCAACAAGTGAGTGGCTTTATGTGGCATAGAGATACTGGAGGTATTTTGGTGTTGTACTATAGCTTCATTTTCAAGGAAATCGTTTAAAAGCGTGTCAGGATGGCCGAGTGGTCTTAGGCGTCAGATTTAAGCTCTGATCCTCGTATGAGGGCGTGGGTTCGAACCCCACTTCTGACAACGATTTGTTTCATTTTAATAACTTGTATCTCATACTCTGGAAAGGCTTTTCTAGTATGGCAACAAGTGAGTGGCTTTATGTGGCATAGAGATACGGGAGGTATTTTGGTGTTGTACTATAGCTTTATTTTCAAGGAAAACGTTTAAAAGCGTATCAGGATGGCCGAGTGGTCTAAGGCGTCAGACTTAAGCTCTGATCCTCGTATGAGGGTGTGGGTTTGAACCCCACTTCTGACAACGATTTGTTTCATTTTAATAACTTGTATATCATACTCAGGAAAGGCTTTTCTAGTATGGTAACAAGTGAGTGGCTTTATGTGGCATAGAGATACGGGAGGTATTTTGGTGTTGTACTATAGCTTCATTTTCAAGGAAATCGTTTAAAAGCGTGTCAGGATGGCCGAGTGGTCTAAGGCGTCAGATTTAAGCTCTGATCCTCGTATGAGGGCGTGGGTTCGAACCCCACTTCTGACAACGATTTGTTTCATTTTAATAACTTGTATCTCATACTCAGGAAAGGCTTTTCTAGTATGGCAACGAGTGAGTGGCTTTATGTGGCATAGAGATACGGGAGGTATTTTGGAGTTGTACTATAGCTTTATTTTCAAGGAAAACGTTTAAAAGCGTGTCAGGATGGCCGAGTGGTCTATGGCGTCAGATTTAAGCTCTGATCATCGTATGAGGGTGTGGGTTTGAACCCCACTTCTGACAACGATTTGTTTCATTTTAATAACTTGTATATCATACTCAGGAAGGGCTTTTCTAGTATGGCAACAAGTGAGTGGCTTTATGTGGCATAGAGATACGGGAGGTATTTTGGTGTTGTACTATAGCTTTATTTTCAAGGAAAACGTTTAAAAGCGTGTCAGGATGGCCGAGTGGTCTAAGGCGTCAGACTTAAGCTCTGATCCTCGTATGAGGGTGTGGGTTTGAACCCCACTTCTGACAACGATTTGTTTCATTTTAATAACTTGTATCTCATACTCAGGAAAGGCTTTTCTAGTATGGCAACAAGTGAGTGGCTTTATGTGGCATAGAGATACGGGAGGTATTTTGGTGTTGTACTATAGCTTAATTTTCAAGGAAAACGTTTAAAAGCGTGTCAGGATGGTCGAGTGGTCTTAGGCGTCAGATTTAAGCTCTGATCCTCGTATGAGGGTGTGGGTTTGAACCCCACTTCTGACAACGATTTGTTTCATTTTGATAACTTGTATCTCATACTCAGGAAAGGCTTTTCTAGTATGGCAACAAGTGAGTGGCTTTATGTGGCATAGAGATACTGGAGGTATTTTGGTGTTGTACTATAGCTTCATTTTCAAGGAAATCGTTTAAAAGCGTGTCAGGATGGCCGAGTGGTCTTAGGCGTCAGATTTAAGCTCTGATCCTCGTATGAGGGCGTGGGTTCGAACCCCACTTCTGACAACGATTTGTTTCATTTTAATAACTTGTATCTCATACTCTGGAAAGGCTTTTCTAGTATGGCAACAAGTGAGTGGCTTTATGTGGCATAGAGATACGGGAGGTATTTTGGTGTTGTACTATAGCTTTATTTTCAAGGAAAACGTTTAAAAGCGTATCAGGATGGCCGAGTGGTCTAAGGCGTCAGACTTAAGCTCTGATCCTCGTATGAGGGTGTGGGTTTGAACCCCACTTCTGACAACGATTTGTTTCATTTTAATAACTTGTATATCATACTCAGGAAAGGCTTTTCTAGTATGGTAACAAGTGAGTGGCTTTATGTGGCATAGAGATACGGGAGGTATTTTGGTGTTGTACTATAGCTTCATTTTCAAGGAAATCGTTTAAAAGCGTGTCAGGATGGCCGAGTGGTCTAAGGCGTCAGATTTAAGCTCTGATCCTCGTATGAGGGCGTGGGTTCGAACCCCACTTCTGACAACGATTTGTTTCATTTTAATAACTTGTATCTCATACTCAGGAAAGGCTTTTCTAGTATGGCAACGAGTGAGTGGCTTTATGTGGCATAGAGATACGGGAGGTATTTTGGAGTTGTACTATAGCTTTATTTTCAAGGAAAACGTTTAAAAGCGTGTCAGGATGGCCGAGTGGTCTATGGCGTCAGACTTAAGCTCTGATCCTCGTATGAGGGTGTGGGTTTGAACCCCACTTCTGACAACGATTTGTTTCATTTTAATAACTTGTATATCATACTCAGGAAAGGCTTTTCTAGTATGGCAACAAGTGAGTGGCTTTATGTGGCATAGAGATACGGGAGGTATTTTGGTGTTGTACTATAGCTTTATTTTCAAGGAAAACGTTTAAAAGCGTGTCAGGATGGCCGAGTGGTCTAAGGCGTCAGACTTAAGCTCTGATCCTCGTATGAGGGTGTGGGTTTGAACCCCACTTCTGACAACGATTTGTTTCATTTTAATAACTTGTATCTCATACTCAGGAAAGGCTTTTCTAGTATGGCAACGAGTGAGTGGCTTTATGTGGCATAGAGATACGGGAGGTATTTTGGAGTTGTACTATAGCTTTATTTTCAAGGAAAACGTTTAAAAGCGTGTCAGGATGGCCGAGTGGTCTATGGCGTCAGACTTAAGCTCTGATCCTCGTTTGAGGGTGTGGGTTTGAACCCCACTTCTGACAACGATTTGTTTCATTTTAATAACTTGTATATCATACTCAGGAAAGGCTTTTCTAGTATGGCAACAAGTGAGTGGCTTTATGTGGCATAGAGATACGGGAGGTATTTTGGTGTTGTACTATAGCTTTATTTTCAAGGAAAACGTTTAAAAGCGTGTCAGGATGGCCGAGTGGTCTAAGGCGTCAGACTTAAGCTCTGATCCTCGTATGAGGGTGTGGGTTTGAACCCCACTTCTGACAACGATTTGTTTCATTTTAATAACTTGTATCTCATACTCAGGAAAGGCTTTTCTAGTATGGCAACAAGTGAGTGGCTTTATGTGGCATAGAGATACGGGAGGTATTTTGGTGTTGTACTATAGCTTAATTTTCAAGGAAAACGTTTAAAAGCGTGTCAGGATGGTCGAGTGGTCTTAGGCGTCAGATTTAAGCTCTGATCCTCGTATGAGGGTGTGAGTTTGAACCCCACTTCTGACAACGATTTGTTTCATTTTGATAACTTGTATCTCATACTCAGGAAAGGCTTTTCTAGTATGGCAACAAGTGAGTGGCTTTATGTGGCATAGAGATACGGGAGGTATTTTGGTGTTGTACTATAGCTTCATTTTCAAGGAAAACGTTTACAAGCGTGTCAGGATGGCCGAGTGGTCTAAGGCGTCAGATTTAAGCTCTGATCATCGTATGAGGGCGTGGGTTCGAACCCCACTTCTGACAACGATTTGTTACATTTTAATAACTTGTATCTCATACTCAGGAAAGGCTTTTCTAGTATGGCAACAAGTGAGTGGCTTTATGTGGCATAGAGATACGGGAGGTATTTTGGTGTTGTACTATAGCTTCATTTTCAAGGAAATCGTTTAAAAGCGTGTCAGGATGGCCGAGTGGTCTAAGGCGTCAGATTTAAGCTCTGATCCTCGTATGAGGGCGTGGGCTCGAACCCCACTTCTGACAACGATTTGTTTAATTTTAATAACTTGTATCTCATACTCAGGAAGGGCTTTTCTAGTATGGCAACAAGTGAGTGGCTTTATGTGGCATAGAGATACTGGAGGTAATTTGGTGTTGTACTATAGCTTCATTTTCAAGGAAATCGTTTAAAAGCGTGTCAGGATGGCCGAGTGGTCTTAGGCGTCAGATTTAAGCTCTGATCCTCGTATGAGGGCGTGGGTTCGAACCCCACTTCTGACAACGATGTGTTTCATTTTAATAACTTGTATCTCATACTCAGGAAAGGCTTTTCTAGTATGGCAACAAGTGAGTGGGTTTATGTGGCATAGAGATACGAGAGGTATTTTGGTGTTGTACTATAGCTTCATTTTCAAGGAAAACGTTTAAAAGCGTGTCAGGATGGCCGAGTGGTCTAAGGCGTCAGATTTAAGCTCTGATCCTCGTATGAGGGCGTGGGTTCGAACCCCACTTCTGACAACGATTTGTTTCATTTTAATAACTTGTATCTCATACTCAGGAAAGGCTTTTCTTGTATGGCAACAAGTGAGTGGCTTTATGTGGCATAGAGATACGGGAGGTATTTTGGTGTTGTAGTATAGCTTCATTTTCAAGGAAAACGTCTAAAAGCGTGTCAGAATGGCCGAGTGGTCTAAGGCGTCAGATTTAAGCTCTGATCCTCGTATGAGGGTGTGGGTTCGAACCCCACTTCTGACAACGATTTGTTTCATTTTAATAACTTGTATCTCATACTCAGGAAAGGCTTTTCTAGTATGGCAACAAGTGAGTGGCTTTATGTGGCATAGAGATACGGGAGGTATTTTGGTGTTGTACTATAGCTTCATTTTCAAGGAAAACGTTTAAAAGCGTGTCAGGATGGCCGAGTGGTCTAAGGCGTCAGACTTAAGCTCTGATCCTCGTATGAGGGTGTGGGTTTGAACCCCACTTCTGACAACGATTTGTTTCATTTTAATAACTTGTATCTCATACTCAGGAAAGGCTTTTCTAGTATGGCAACAAGTGAGTGGCTTTATGTGGCATAGAGATACTAGAGGTATTTTCGTGTTGTACTATAGCTTCATTTTCAAGGAAAACGTTTACAAGCGTGTCAGGATGGCCGAGTGGTCTAAGGCGTCAGATTTAAGCTCTGATCCTCGTATGAGGGCGTGGGTTCGAACCCCACTTCTGACAACGATTTGTTTCATTTTAATAACTTGTATCTCATACTCAGGAAAGGCTTTTCTAGTAAGGCAACAAGTGAGTGGCTTTATGTGGCATAGAGATACGGGAGGTATTTTGGTGTTGTAATATAGCTTTATTTTCAAGGAAAACGTTTAAAAGCGTGTCAGGATGGCCGAGTGGTCTAAGGCGTCAGACTTAAGCTCTGATCCTCGTATGAGGGTGTGGGTTTGAACCCCACTTCTGACAACGATTTGTTTCATTTTAATAACTTGTATCTCATACTCAGGAAAGGCTTTTCTAGTATGGCAGCAAGTGAGTGGCTTTATGTGGCATAGAGATACGGGAGGTATTTTGGTGTTGTAGTATAGCTTTATTTTCAAGGAAAACGTTTAATAGCGTGTCAGGATGGCCGAGTGGTCTAAGGCGTCAGACTTAAGCTCAGATCCTCGTATGAGGGCGTGGGCTCGAACCCCACTTCTGACAACGATTTGTTTAATTTTAATAACTTGTATCTCATACTCAGGAAAGGCTTTTCTAGTATGGCAACAAGTGAGTGGGTTTATGTGGCATAGAGATACGAGAGGTATTTTGGTGTTGTACTATAGCTTCATTTTCAAGGAAAACGTTTAAGAGCGTGTCAGGATGGTCGAGTGGTCTTAGGCGTCAGATTTAAGCTCTGATTCTCGTATGAGGGTGTGGGTTTGAACCCCACTTCTGACAACGATTTGTTTCATTTTGATAACTTGTATATCATACTCAGGAAAGGCTTTTCTAGTATGGCAACAAGTGAGTGGCTTTATGTGGCATAGAGATACGGGAGGTATTTTGGTGTTGTACTATAGCTTCATTTTCAAGGAAATCGTTTAAAAGCGTGTCAGGATGGCCGAGTGGTCTAAGGCGTCAGATTTAAGCTCTGATCCTCGTATGAGGGCGTGGGTTCGAACCCCACTTCTGACAACGATTTGTTTCATTTTAATAACTTGTATCTCATACTCAGGAAAGGCTTTTCTAGTATGGCAACAAGTGAGTGGCTTTATGTGGCATAGAGATACTGGAGGTAATTTGGTGTTGTACTATAGCTTCATTTTCAAGGAAATCGTTTAAAAGCGTGTCAGGATGGCCGAGTGGTCTTAGGCGTCAGATTTAAGCTCTGATCCTCGTATGAGGGCGTGGGTTCGAACCCCACTTCTGACAACGATGTGTTTCATTTTAATAACTTGTATCTTATACTCAGGAAAGGCTTTTCTAGTATGGCAACAAGTGAGTGGGTTTATGTGGCATAGAGATACGAGAGGTATTTTGGTGTTGTACTATAGCTTCATTTTCAAGGAAAACGTTTAAAAGCGTGTCAGGATGGCCGAGTGGTCTTAGGCGTCAGATTTAAGCTCTGATCCTCGTATGAGGGCGTGGGTTCGAACCCCACTTCTGACAACGATTTGTTTCATTTTAATAACTTGTATCTCATACTCAGGAAAGGCTTTTCTTGTATGGCAACAAGTGAGTGGCTTTATGTGGCATAGAGATACGGGAGGTATTTTGGTGTTGTACTATAGCTTCATTTTCAAGGAAAACGTTTAAAAGCGTGTCAGGATGGCCGAGTGGTCTAAGGCGTCAGACTTAAGCTCTGATCCACGTATGAGGGTGTGGGTTTGAACCCCACTTCTGACAACGATTTGTTTCATTTTAATAACTTGTATCTCATACTCAGGAAAGGCTTTTCTAGTATGGCAACAAGTGAGTGGCTTTATGTGGCATAGAGATACTAGAGGTATTTTCGTGTTGTACTATAGCTTCATTTTCAAGGAAAACGTTTACAAGCGTGTCAGGATGGCCGAGTGGTCTAAGGTGTCAGATTTAAGCTCTGATCCTCGTATGAGGGCGTGGGTTCGAACCCCACTTCTGACAACGATTTGTTTCATTTTAATAACTTGTATCTCATACTCAGGAAAGGCTTTTCTAGTAAGGCAACAAGTGAGTGGCTTTATGTGGCTTAGAGATACGGGAGGTATTTTGGTGTTGTAATATAGCTTTATTTTCAAGGAAAACGTTTAAAAGCGTGTCAGGATGGCCGAGTGGTCTAAGGCGTCAGACTTAAGCTCTGATCCTCGTATGAGGGTGTGGGTTTGAACCCCACTTCTGACAACGATTTGTTTCATTTTAATAACTTGTATCTCATACTCAGGAAAGGCTTTTCTAGTATGGCAGCAAGTGAGTGGCTTTATGTGGCATAGAGATACGGGAGGTATTTTGGTGTTGTAGTATAGCTTTATTTTCAAGGAAAACGTTTAATAGCGTGTCAGGATGGCCGAGTGGTCTAAGGCGTCAGACTTAAGCTCAGATCCTCGTATGAGGGCGTGGGCTCGAACCCCACTTCTGACAACGATTTGTTTAATGTTAATAACTTGTATCTCATACTCAGGAAAGGCTTTTCCAGTATGGCAACAAGTGAGTGGGTTTATGTGGCATAGAGATACGAGAGGTATTTTGGTGTTGTACTATAGCTTCATTTTCAAGGAAAACGTTTAAGAGCGTGTCAGGATGGTCGAGTGGTCTTAGGCGTCAGATTTAAGCTCTGATTCTCGTATGAGGGTGTGGGTTTGAACCCCACTTCTGACAACGATTTGTTTCATTTTGATAACTTGTATATCATACTCAGGAAAGGCTTTTCTAGTATGGCAACAAGTGAGTGGCTTTATGTGGCATAGAGATACGGGAGGTATTTTGGTGTTGTACTATAGCTTCATTTTCAAGGAAATCGTTTAAAAGCGTGTCAGGATGGTCGAGTGGTCTTAGGTGTCAGATTTAAGCTCTGATCCTCGTATGAGGGTGTGGGTTCGAACCCCACTTCTGACAACGATTTGTTACATTTTAATAACTTGTATCTCATACTCAGGAAAGGCTTTTCTAGTATGGCAACAAGTGAGTGGCTTTATGTGGCATAGAGATACGGGAGGTATTTTGGTGTTGTACTATAGCTTCATTTTCAAGGAAATCGTTTAAAAGCGTGTCAGGATGGCCGAGTGGTCTAAGGCGTCAGATTTAAGCTCTGATCCTCGTATGAGGGCGTGGGCTCGAACCCCACTTCTGACAACGATTTGTTTAATTTTAATAACTTGTATCTCATACTCAGGAAGGGCTTTTCTAGTATGGCAACAAGTGAGTGGCTTTATGTGGCATAGAGATACTGGAGGTAATTTGGTGTTGTACTATAGCTTCATTTTCAAGGAAATCGTTTAAAAGCGTGTCAGGATGGCCGAGTGGTCTTAGGCGTCAGATTTAAGCTCTGATCCTCGTATGAGGGCGTGGGTTCGAACCCCACTTCTGACAACGATGTGTTTCATTTTAATAACTTGTATCTCATACTCAGGAAAGGCTTTTCTAGTATGGCAACAAGTGAGTGGGTTTATGTGGCATAGAGATACGAGAGGTATTTTGGTGTTGTACTATAGCTTCATTTTCAAGGAAAACGTTTAAAAGCGTGTCAGGATGGCCGAGTGGTCTAAGGCGTCAGATTTAAGCTCTGATCCTCGTATGAGGGCGTGGGTTCGAACCCCACTTCTGACAACGATTTGTTTCATTTTAATAACTTGTATCTCATACTCAGGAAAGGCTTTTCTTGTATGGCAACAAGTGAGTGGCTTTATGTGGCATAGAGATACGGGAGGTATTTTGGTGTTGTAGTATAGCTTCATTTTCAAGGAAAACGTCTAAAAGCGTGTCAGAATGGCCGAGTGGTCTAAGGCGTCAGATTTAAGCTCTGATCCTCGTATGAGGGTGTGGGTTCGAACCCCACTTCTGACAACGATTTGTTTCATTTTAATAACTTGTATCTCATACTCAGGAAAGGCTTTTCTAGTATGGCAACAAGTGAGTGGCTTTATGTGGCATAGAGATACGGGAGGTATTTTGGTGTTGTACTATAGCTTCATTTTCAAGGAAAACGTTTAAAAGCGTGTCAGGATGGCCGAGTGGTCTAAGGCGTCAGACTTAAGCTCTGATCCTCGTATGAGGGTGTGGGTTTGAACCCCACTTCTGACAACGATTTGTTTCATTTTAATAACTTGTATCTCATACTCAGGAAAGGCTTTTCTAGTATGGCAACAAGTGAGTGGCTTTATGTGGCATAGAGATACTAGAGGTATTTTCGTGTTGTACTATAGCTTCATTTTCAAGGAAAACGTTTACAAGCGTGTCAGGATGGCCGAGTGGTCTAAGGCGTCAGATTTAAGCTCTGATCCTCGTATGAGGGCGTGGGTTCGAACCCCACTTCTGACAACGATTTGTTTCATTTTAATAACTTGTATCTCATACTCAGGAAAGGCTTTTCTAGTAAGGCAACAAGTGAGTGGCTTTATGTGGCATAGAGATACATGAGGTATTTTGGTGTTGTAATATAGCTTTATTTTCAAGGAAAACGTTTAAAAGCGTGTCAGGATGGCCGAGTGGTCTAAGGCGTCAGACTTAAGCTCTGATCCTCGTATGAGGGTGTGGGTTTGAACCCCACTTCTGACAACGATTTGTTTCATTTTAATAACTTGTATCTCATACTCAGGAAAGGCTTTTCTAGTATGGCAGCAAGTGAGTGGCTTTATGTGGCATAGAGATACGGGAGGTATTTTGGTGTTGTAGTATAGCTTTATTTTCAAGGAAAACGTTTAATAGCGTGTCAGGATGGCCGAGTGGTCTAAGGCGTCAGACTTAAGCTCAGATCCTCGTATGAGGGCGTGGGCTCGAACCCCACTTCTGACAACGATTTGTTTAATTTTAATAACTTGTATCTCATACTCAGGAAAGGCTTTTCTAGTATGGCAACAAGTGAGTGGGTTTATGTGGCATAGAGATACGAGAGGTATTTTGGTGTTGTACTATAGCTTCATTTTCAAGGAAAACGTTTAAGAGCGTGTCAGGATGGTCGAGTGGTCTTAGGCGTCAGATTTAAGCTCTGATTCTCGTATGAGGGTGTGGGTTTGAACCCCACTTCTGACAACGATTTGTTTCATTTTGATAACTTGTATATCATACTCAGGAAAGGCTTTTCTAGTATGGCAACAAGTGAGTGGCTTTATGTGGCATAGAGATACGGGAGGTATTTTGGTGTTGTACTATAGCTTCATTTTCAAGGAAATCGTTTAAAAGCGTGTCAGGATGGCCGAGTGGTCTAAGGCGTCAGATTTAAGCTCTGATCCTCGTATGAGGGCGTGGGTTCGAACCCCACTTCTGACAACGATTTGTTTCATTTTAATAACTTGTATCTCATACTCAGGAAAGGCTTTTCTAGTATGGCAACAAGTGAGTGGCTTTATGTGGCATAGAGATACTGGAGGTAATTTGGTGTTGTACTATAGCTTCATTTTCAAGGAAATCGTTTAAAAGCGTGTCAGGATGGCCGAGTGGTCTTAGGCGTCAGATTTAAGCTCTGATCCTCGTATGAGGGCGTGGGTTCGAACCCCACTTCTGACAACGATGTGTTTCATTTTAATAACTTGTATCTTATACTCAGGAAAGGCTTTTCTAGTATGGCAACAAGTGAGTGGGTTTATGTGGCATAGAGATACGAGAGGTATTTTGGTGTTGTACTATAGCTTCATTTTCAAGGAAAACGTTTAAAAGCGTGTCAGGATGGCCGAGTGGTCTAAGGCGTCAGATTTAAGCTCTGATCCTCGTATGAGGGCGTGGGTTCGAACCCCACTTCTGACAACGATTTGTTTCATTTTAATAACTTGTATCTCATACTCAGGAAAGGCTTTTCTTGTATGGCAACAAGTGAGTGGCTTTATGTGGCATAGAGATACGGGAGGTATTTTGGTGTTGTAGTATAGCTTCATTTTCAAGGAAAACGTTTAAAAGCGTGTCAGAATGGCCGAGTGGTCTAAGGCGTCAGATTTAAGCTCTGATCCTCGTATGAGGGTGTGGGTTCGAACCCCACTTCTGACAACGATTTGTTTCATTTTAATAACTTGTATCTCATACTCAGGAAAGGCTTTTCTAGTATGGCAACAAGTGAGTGGCTTTATGTGGCATAGAGATACGGGAGGTATTTTGGTGTTGTACTATAGCTTCATTTTCAAGGAAAACGTTTAAAAGCGTGTCAGGATGGCCGAGTGGTCTAAGGCGTCAGACTTAAGCTCTGATCCACGTATGAGGGTGTGGGTTTGAACCCCACTTCTGACAACGATTTGTTTCATTTTAATAACTTGTATCTCATACTCAGGAAAGGCTTTTCTAGTATGGCAACAAGTGAGTGGCTTTATGTGGCATAGAGATACTAGAGGTATTTTCGTGTTGTACTATAGCTTCATTTTCAAGGAAAACGTTTACAAGCGTGTCAGGATGGCCGAGTGGTCTAAGGTGTCAGATTTAAGCTCTGATCCTCGTATGAGGGCGTGGGTTCGAACCCCACTTCTGACAACGATTTGTTTCATTTTAATAACTTGTATCTCATACTCAGGAAAGGCTTTTCTAGTAAGGTAACAAGTGAGTGGCTTTATGTGGCATAGAGATACGGGAGGTATTTTGGTGTTGTAATATAGCTTTATTTTCAAGGAAAACGTTTAAAAGCGTGTCAGGATGGCCGAGTGGTCTAAGGCGTCAGACTTAAGCTCTGATCCTCGTATGAGGGTGTGGGTTTGAACCCCACTTCTGACAACGATTTGTTTCATTTTAATAACTTGTATCTCATACTCAGGAAAGGCTTTTCTAGTATGGCAGCAAGTGAGTGGCTTTATGTGGCATAGAGATACGGGAGGTATTTTGGTGTTGTAGTATAGCTTTATTTTCAAGGAAAACGTTTAATAGCGTGTCAGGATGGCCGAGTGGTCTAAGGCGTCAGACTTAAGCTCAGATCCTCGTATGAGGGCGTGGGCTCGAACCCCACTTCTGACAACGATTTGTTTAATGTTAATAACTTGTATCTCATACTCAGGAAAGGCTTTTCTAGTATGGCAACAAGTGAGTGGGTTTATGTGGCATAGAGATACGAGAGGTATTTTGGTGTTGTACTATAGCTTCATTTTCAAGGAAAACGTTTAAGAGCGTGTCAGGATGGTCGAGTGGTCTTAGGCGTCAGATTTAAGCTCTGATTCTCGTATGAGGGTGTGGGTTTGAACCCCACTTCTGACAACGATTTGTTTCATTTTGATAACTTGTATATCATACTCAGGAAAGGCTTTTCTAGTATGGCAACAAGTGAGTGGCTTTATGTGGCATAGAGATACGGGAGGTATTTTGGTGTTGTACTATAGCTTCATTTTCAAGGAAATCGTTTAAAAGCGTGTCAGGATGGCCGAGTGGTCTAAGGCGTCAGATTTAAGCTCTGATCCTCGTATGAGGGCGTGGGCTCGAACCCCACTTCTGACAACGATTTGTTTAATTTTAATAACTTGTATCTCATACTCAGGAAAGGCTTTTCTAGTATGGCAACAAGTGAGTGGGTTTATGTGGCATAGAGATACGAGAGGTATTTTGGTGTTGTACTATAGCTTCATTTTCAAGGAAAACGTTTAAAAGCGTGTCAGGATGGTCGAGTGGTCTTAGGCGTCAGATTTAAGCTCTGATCCTCGTATGAGGGTGTGGGTTTGAACCCCACTTCTGACAACGATTTGTTTCATTTTAATAACTTGTATCTCATACTCAGGAAAGGCTTTTCTAGTAAGGCAACAAGTGAGTGGCTTTATGTGGCATAGAGATACGGGAGGTATTTTGGTGTTGTACTATAGCTTTATTTTCAAGGAAAACGTTTAAAAGCGTGTCAGGATGGCCGAGTGGTCTAAGGCGTCAGACTTAAGCTCTAATCCTCGTATGAGGGTGTGGGTTTGAACCCCACTTCTGACAACGATTTGTTTCATTTTAATAACTTGTATCTCATACTCAGGAAAGGCTTTTCTAGTATGGCAGCAAGTGAGTGGCTTTATGTGGCATAGAGATACGGGAGGTATTTTGGTGTTGTACTATAGCTTTATTTTCAAGGAAAACGTTTAATAGCGTGTCAGGATGGCCGAGTGGTCTAAGGCGTCAGACTTAAGCTCAGATCCTCGTATGAGGGCGTGGGCTCGAACCCCACTTCTGACAACGATTTGTTTAATTTTAATAACTTGTATCTCATACTCAGGAAAGGCTTTTCTAGTATGGCAACAAGTGAGTGGGTTTATGTGGCATAGAGATACGAGAGGTATTTTGGTGTTGTACTATAGCTTCATTTTCAAGGAAAACGTTTAAGAGCGTGTCAGGATGGTCGAGTGGTCTTAGGCGTCAGATTTAAGCTCTGATTCTCGTATGAGGGTGTGGGTTTGAACCCCACTTCTGACAACGATTTGTTTCATTTTGATAACTTGTATATCATACTCAGGAAAGGCTTTTCTAGTATGGCAACAAGTGAGTGGCTTTATGTGGCATAGAGATACGGGAGGTATTTTGGTGTTGTACTATAGCTTCATTTTCAAGGAAATCGTTTAAAAGCGTGTCAGGATGGTCGAGTGGTCTTAGGTGTCAGATTTAAGCTCTGATCCTCGTATGAGGGTGTGGGTTTGAACCCCACTTCTGACAACGATTTGTTTCATTTTAATAACTTGTATCTCATACTCAGGAAGGGCTTTTCTAGTATGGCAACAAGTGAGTGGCTTTATGTGGCATAGAGATACTGGAGGTATTTTGGTGTTGTACTATAGCTTCATTTTCAAGGAAATCGTTTAAAAGCGTGTCAGGATGGCCGAGTGGTCTTAGGCGTCAGATTTAAGCTCTGATCCTCGTATGAGGGTGTGGGTTTGAACCCCACTTCTGACAACGATTTGTTTCATTTTAATAACTTGTATCTCATACTCAGGAAAGGCTTTTCTAGTATGGCAACAAGTGAGTGGCTTTATGTGGCATAGAGATACTAGAGGTATTTTGGTGTTGTACTATAGCTTCATTTTCAAGGAAATCGTTTAAAAGCGTGTCAGGATGGCCGAGTGGTCTTAGGCGTCAGATTTAAGCTCTGATCCTCGTATGAGGGCGTGGGTTCGAACCCCACTTCTGACAACGATTTGTTTCATTTTAATAACTTGTATCTCATACTCAGGAAAGGCTTTTCTAGTATGGCAACAAGTGAGTGGCTTTATGTGGCATAGAGATACGGGAGGTATTTTGGTGTTGTACTATAGCTTTATTTTCAAGGAAAACGTTTAAAAGCGTGTCAGGATGGCCGATTGGTCTAAGGCGTCAGACTTAAGCTCTGATCCTCGTATGAGGGTGTGGGTTTGAACCCCACTTCTGACAACGATTTGTTTCATTTTAATAACTTGTATATCATACTCAGGAAAGGCTTTTCTAGTATGGCAACAAGTGAGTGGCTTTATGTGGCATAGAGATACGGGAGGTATTTTGGTGTTGTACTATAGCTTCATTTTCAAGGAAATCGTTTAAAAGCGTGTCAGGATGGCCGAGTGGTCTAAGGCGTCAGATTTAAGCTCTGATCCTCGTATGAGGGCGTGGGTTCGAACCCCACTTCTGACAACGATTTGTTTCATTTTAATAACTTGTATCTCATACTCAGGAAAGGCTTTTCTAGTATGGCAACGAGTGAGTGGCTTTATGTGGCATAGAGATACGGGAGGTATTTTGGTGTTGTACTATAGCTTTATTTTCAAGGAAAACGTTTAAAAGCGTGTCAGGATGGCCGAGTGGTCTAAGGCGTCAGACTTAAGCTCTGATCCTCGTATGAGGGTGTGGGTTTGAACCCCACTTCTGACAACGATTTGTTTCATTTTAATAACTTGTATCTCATACTCAGGAAAGGCTTCTCTAGTATGGCAACAAGTGAGTGGCTTTATGTGGCATAGAGATACTAGAGGTATTTTGGTGTTGTACTATAGCTTCATTTTCAAGGAAATCGTTTAAAAGCGTGTCAGGATGGCCGAGTGGTCTTAGGCGTCAGATTTAAGCTCTGATCCTCGTATGAGGGCGTGGTTTCGAACCCCACTTCTGACAACGATTTGTTTCATTTTAATAACTTGTATCTCATACTCAGGAAAGGCTTTTCTAGTATGGCAACAAGTGAGTGGCTTTATGTGGCATAGAGATACGGGAGGTATTTTGGTGTTGTACTATAGCTTTATTTTCAAGGAAAACGTTTAAAAGCGTGTCAGGATGGCCGAGTGGTCTAAGGCGTCAGACTTAAGCTCTGATCCTCGTATGAGGGTGTGGGTTTGAACCCCACTTCTGACAACGATTTGTTTCATTTTAATAACTTGTATATCATACTCAGGAAAGGCTTTTCTAGTATGGCAACAAGTGAGTGGCTTTATGTGGCATAGAGATACGGGAGGTATTTTGGTGTTGTACTATAGCTTCATTTTCAAGGAAATCGTTTAAAAGAGTGTCAGGATGGCCGAGTGGTCTAAGGCGTCAGATTTAAGCTCTGATCCTCGTATGAGGGCGTGGGTTCGAACCCCACTTCTGACAACGATTTGTTTCATTTTAATAACTTGTATCTCATACTCAGGAAAGGCTTTTCTAGTATGGCAACGAGTGAGTGGCTTTATGTGGCATAGAGATACGGGAGGTATTTTGGTGTTGTACTATAGCTTTATTTTCAAGGAAAACGTTTAAAAGCGTGTCAGGATGGCCGAGTGGTCTAAGGCGTCAGACTTAAGCTCTGATCCTCGTATGAGGGTGTGGGTTTGAACCCCACTTCTGACAACGATTTGTTTCATTTTAATAACTTGTATCTCATACTCAGGAAAGGCTTCTCTAGTATGGCAACAAGTGAGTGGCTTTATGTGGCATAGAGATACTAGAGGTATTTTGGTGTTGTACTATAGCTTCATTTTCAAGGAAATCGTTTAAAAGCGTGTCAGGATGGCCGAGTGGTCTTAGGCGTCAGATTTAAGCTCTGATCCTCGTATGAGGGCGTGGGTTCGAACCCCACTTCTGACAACGATTTGTATCATTTTAATAACTTGTATCTCATACTCAGGAAAGGCTTTTCTAGTATGGCAACAAGTGAGTGGGTTTATGTGGCATAGAGATACGAGAGGTATTTTGGTGTTGTACTATAGCTTCATTTTCAAGGAAAACGTTTAAAAGCGTGTCAGGATGGCCGAGTGGTCTAAGGCGTCAGATTTAAGCTCTGATCCTCGTATGAGGGCGTGGTTTCGAACCCCACTTCTGACAACGATTTGTTTCATTTTAATAACTTTTATCTCATACTCAGGAGAGGCTTCTCTAGAATGGCAACAAGTGAGTGGCTTTATGTGGTATAGAGATACTAGAGGTATTTTCGTGTTATACTATAGCTTCATTTTCAAGGAAAACGTTTAATATCGTGTCAGGGTGGCCGAGTGGTCTAAGGCGTAAGATATAAGCTCTGATCCTCGTATGAAAGCGTGGGTTCGAACCCCACTTCTGACAACGATTTGTTTCATTTTAATAACTTGTATCTCATACTCAGGAAAGGCTTTTCTAGTATGGCAACAAGTGAGTGGCTTTATGTGGCATAGAGATACTGGAGGTAATTTGGTGTTGTACTATAGCTTCATTTTCAAGGAAATCGTTTAAAAGCGTGTCAGGATGGCCGAGTGGTCTTAGGCGTCAGATTTAAGCTCTGATCCTCGTATGAGGGCGTGGGTTCGAACCCCACTTCTGACAACGATGTGTTTCATTTTAATAACTTGTATCTTATACTCAGGAAAGGCTTTTCTAGTATGGCAACAAGTGAGTGGGTTTATGTGGCATAGAGATACGAGAGGTATTTTGGTGTTGTACTATAGCTTCATTTTCAAGGAAAACGTTTAAAAGCGTGTCAGGATGGCCGAGTGGTCTAAGGCGTCAGATTTAAGCTCTGATCCTCGTATGAGGGCGTGGGTTCGAACCCCACTTCTGACAACGATTTGTTTCATTTTAATAACTTGTATCTCATACTCAGGAAAGGCTTTTCTTGTATGGCAACAAGTGAGTGGCTTTATGTGGCATAGAGATACGGGAGGTATTTTGGTGTTGTAGTATAGCTTCATTTTCAAGGAAAACGTTTAAAAGCGTGTCAGAATGGCCGAGTGGTCTAAGGCGTCAGATTTAAGCTCTGATCCTCGTATGAGGGTGTGGGTTCGAACCCCACTTCTGACAACGATTTGTTTCATTTTAATAACTTGTATCTCATACTCAGGAAAGGCTTTTCTAGTATGGCAACAAGTGAGTGGCTTTATGTGGCATAGAGATACGGGAGGTATTTTGGTGTTGTACTATAGCTTCATTTTCAAGGAAAACGTTTAAAAGCGTGTCAGGATGGCCGAGTGGTCTAAGGCGTCAGACTTAAGCTCTGATCCACGTATGAGGGTGTGGGTTTGAACCCCACTTCTGACAACGATTTGTTTCATTTTAATAACTTGTATCTCATACTCAGGAAAGGCTTTTCTAGTATGGCAACAAGTGAGTGGCTTTATGTGGCATAGAGATACTAGAGGTATTTTCGTGTTGTACTATAGCTTCATTTTCAAGGAAAACGTTTACAAGCGTGTCAGGATGGCCGAGTGGTCTAAGGTGTCAGATTTAAGCTCTGATCCTCGTATGAGGGCGTGGGTTCGAACCCCACTTCTGACAACGATTTGTTTCATTTTAATAACTTGTATCTCATACTCAGGAAAGGCTTTTCTAGTAAGGCAACAAGTGAGTGGCTTTATGTGGCATAGAGATACGGGAGGTATTTTGGTGTTGTAATATAGCTTTATTTTCAAGGAAAACGTTTAAAAGCGTGTCAGGATGGCCGAGTGGTCTAAGGCGTCAGACTTAAGCTCTGATCCTCGTATGAGGGTGTGGGTTTGAACCCCACTTCTGACAACGATTTGTTTCATTTTAATAACTTGTATCTCATACTCAGGAAAGGCTTTTCTAGTATGGCAGCAAGTGAGTGGCTTTATGTGGCATAGAGATACGGGAGGTATTTTGGTGTTGTAGTATAGCTTTATTTTCAAGGAAAACGTTTAATAGCGTGTCAGGATGGCCGAGTGGTCTAAGGCGTCAGACTTAAGCTCAGATCCTCGTATGAGGGCGTGGGCTCGAACCCCACTTCTGACAACGATTTGTTTAATGTTAATAACTTGTATCTCATACTCAGGAAAGGCTTTTCTAGTATGGCAACAAGTGAGTGGGTTTATGTGGCATAGAGATACGAGAGGTATTTTGGTGTTGTACTATAGCTTCATTTTCAAGGAAAACGTTTAAGAGCGTGTCAGGATGGTCGAGTGGTCTTAGGCGTCAGATTTAAGCTCTGATTCTCGTATGAGGGTGTGGGTTTGAACCCCACTTCTGACAACGATTTGTTTCATTTTGATAACTTGTATATCATACTCAGGAAAGGCTTTTCTAGTATGGCAACAAGTGAGTGGCTTTATGTGGCATAGAGATACGGGAGGTATTTTGGTGTTGTACTATAGCTTCATTTTCAAGGAAATCGTTTAAAAGCGTGTCAGGATGGCCGAGTGGTCTAAGGCGTCAGATTTAAGCTCTGATCCTCGTATGAGGGCGTGGGTTCGAACCCCACTTCTGACAACGATGTGTTTCATTTTAATAACTTGTATCTTATACTCAGGAAAGGCTTTTCTAGTATGGCAACAAGTGAGTGGGTTTATGTGGCATAGAGATACGAGAGGTATTTTGGTGTTGTACTATAGCTTCATTTTCAAGGAAAACGTTTAAAAGCGTGTCAGGATGGCCGAGTGGTCTAAGGCGTCAGATTTAAGCTCTGATCCTCGTATGAGGGCGTGGGTTCGAACCCCACTTCTGACAACGATTTGTTTCATTTTAATAACTTGTATCTCATACTCAGGAAAGGCTTTTCTTGTATGGCAACAAGTGAGTGGCTTTATGTGGCATAGAGATACGGGAGGTATTTTGGTGTTGTAGTATAGCTTCATTTTCAAGGAAAACGTTTAAAAGCGTGTCAGAATGGCCGAGTGGTCTAAGGCGTCAGATTTAAGCTCTGATCCTCGTATGAGGGTGTGGGTTCGAACCCCACTTCTGACAACGATTTGTTTCATTTTAATAACTTGTATCTCATACTCAGGAAAGGCTTTTCTAGTATGGCAACAAGTGAGTGGCTTTATGTGGCATAGAGATACGGGAGGTATTTTGGTGTTGTACTATAGCTTCATTTTCAAGGAAAACGTTTAAAAGCGTGTCAGGATGGCCGAGTGGTCTAAGGCGTCAGACTTAAGCTCTGATCCACGTATGAGGGTGTGGGTTTGAACCCCACTTCTGACAACGATTTGTTTCATTTTAATAACTTGTATCTCATACTCAGGAAAGGCTTTTCTAGTATGGCAACAAGTGAGTGGCTTTATGTGGCATAGAGATACTAGAGGTATTTTCGTGTTGTACTATAGCTTCATTTTCAAGGAAAACGTTTACAAGCGTGTCAGGATGGCCGAGTGGTCTAAGGTGTCAGATTTAAGCTCTGATCCTCGTATGAGGGCGTGGGTTCGAACCCCACTTCTGACAACGATTTGTTTCATTTTAATAACTTGTATCTCATACTCAGGAAAGGCTTTTCTAGTAAGGCAACAAGTGAGTGGCTTTATGTGGCATAGAGATACGGGAGGTATTTTGGTGTTGTAATATAGCTTTATTTTCAAGGAAAACGTTTAAAAGCGTGTCAGGATGGCCGAGTGGTCTAAGGCGTCAGACTTAAGCTCTGATCCTCGTATGAGGGTGTGGGTTTGAACCCCACTTCTGACAACGATTTGTTTCATTTTAATAACTTGTATCTCATACTCAGGAAAGGCTTTTCTAGTATGGCAGCAAGTGAGTGGCTTTATGTGGCATAGAGATACGGGAGGTATTTTGGTGTTGTAGTATAGCTTTATTTTCAAGGAAAACGTTTAATAGCGTGTCAGGATGGCCGAGTGGTCTAAGGCGTCAGACTTAAGCTCAGATCCTCGTATGAGGGCGTGGGCTCGAACCCCACTTCTGACAACGATTTGTTTAATGTTAATAACTTGTATCTCATACTCAGGAAAGGCTTTTCTAGTATGGCAACAAGTGAGTGGGTTTATGTGGCATAGAGATACGAGAGGTATTTTGGTGTTGTACTATAGCTTCATTTTCAAGGAAAACGTTTAAGAGCGTGTCAGGATGGTCGAGTGGTCTTAGGCGTCAGATTTAAGCTCTGATTCTCGTATGAGGGTGTGGGTTTGAACCCCACTTCTGACAACGATTTGTTTCATTTTGATAACTTGTATATCATACTCAGGAAAGGCTTTTCTAGTATGGCAACAAGTGAGTGGCTTTATGTGGCATAGAGATACGGGAGGTATTTTGGTGTTGTACTATAGCTTCATTTTCAAGGAAATCGTTTAAAAGCGTGTCAGGATGGCCGAGTGGTCTAAGGCGTCAGATTTAAGCTCTGATCCTCGTATGAGGGCGTGGGTTCGAACCCCACTTCTGACAACGATTTGTTTCATTTTAATAACTTGTATCTCATACTCAGGAAAGGCTTTTCTTGTATGGCAACAAGTGAGTGGCTTTATGTGGCATAGAGATACGGGAGGTATTTTGGTGTTGTAGTATAGCTTCATTTTCAAGGAAAACGTTTAAAAGCGTGTCAGAATGGCCGAGTGGTCTAAGGCGTCAGATTTAAGCTCTGATCCTCGTATGAGGGTGTGGGTTCGAACCCCACTTCTGACAACGATTTGTTTCATTTTAATAACTTGTATCTCATACTCAGGAAAGGCTTTTCTAGTATGGCAACAAGTGAGTGGCTTTATGTGGCATAGAGATACGGGAGGTATTTTGGTGTTGTACTATAGCTTCATTTTCAAGGAAAACGTTTAAAAGCGTGTCAGGATGGCCGAGTGGTCTAAGGCGTCAGACTTAAGCTCTGATCCACGTATGAGGGTGTGGGTTTGAACCCCACTTCTGACAACGATTTGTTTCATTTTAATAACTTGTATCTCATACTCAGGAAAGGCTTTTCTAGTATGGCAACAAGTGAGTGGCTTTATGTGGCATAGAGATACTAGAGGTATTTTCGTGTTGTACTATAGCTTCATTTTCAAGGAAAACGTTTACAAGCGTGTCAGGATGGCCGAGTGGTCTAAGGTGTCAGATTTAAGCTCTGATCCTCGTATGAGGGCGTGGGTTCGAACCCCACTTCTGACAACGATTTGTTTCATTTTAATAACTTGTATCTCATACTCAGGAAAGGCTTTTCTAGTAAGGCAACAAGTGAGTGGCTTTATGTGGCATAGAGATACGGGAGGTATTTTGGTGTTGTAATATAGCTTTATTTTCAAGGAAAACGTTTAAAAGCGTGTCAGGATGGCCGAGTGGTCTAAGGCGTCAGACTTAAGCTCTGATCCTCGTATGAGGGTGTGGGTTTGAACCCCACTTCTGACAACGATTTGTTTCATTTTAATAACTTGTATCTCATACTCAGGAAAGGCTTTTCTAGTATGGCAGCAAGTGAGTGGCTTTATGTGGCATAGAGATACGGGAGGTATTTTGGTGTTGTAGTATAGCTTTATTTTCAAGGAAAACGTTTAATAGCGTGTCAGGATGGCCGAGTGGTCTAAGGCGTCAGACTTAAGCTCAGATCCTCGTATGAGGGCGTGGGCTCGAACCCCACTTCTGACAACGATTTGTTTAATGTTAATAACTTGTATCTCATACTCAGGAAAGGCTTTTCTAGTATGGCAACAAGTGAGTGGGTTTATGTGGCATAGAGATACGAGAGGTATTTTGGTGTTGTACTATAGCTTCATTTTCAAGGAAAACGTTTAAGAGCGTGTCAGGATGGTCGAGTGGTCTTAGGCGTCAGATTTAAGCTCTGATTCTCGTATGAGGGTGTGGGTTTGAACCCCACTTCTGACAACGATTTGTTTCATTTTGATAACTTGTATATCATACTCAGGAAAGGCTTTTCTAGTATGGCAACAAGTGAGTGGCTTTATGTGGCATAGAGATACGGGAGGTATTTTGGTGTTGTACTATAGCTTCATTTTCAAGGAAATCGTTTAAAAGCGTGTCAGGATGGCCGAGTGGTCTAAGGCGTCAGATTTAAGCTCTGATCCTCGTATGAGGGCGTGGGCTCGAACCCCACTTCTGACAACGATTTGTTTAATTTTAATAACTTGTATCTCATACTCAGGAAAGGCTTTTCTAGTATGGCAACAAGTGAGTGGGTTTATGTGGCATAGAGATACGAGAGGTATTTTGGTGTTGTACTATAGCTTCATTTTCAAGGAAAACGTTTAAAAGCGTGTCAGGATGGTCGAGTGGTCTTAGGCGTCAGATTTAAGCTCTGATCCTCGTATGAGGGTGTGGGTTTGAACCCCACTTCTGACAACGATTTGTTTCATTTTAATAACTTGTATCTCATACTCAGGAAAGGCTTTTCTAGTAAGGCAACAAGTGAGTGGCTTTATGTGGCATAGAGATACGGGAGGTATTTTGGTGTTGTACTATAGCTTTATTTTCAAGGAAAACGTTTAAAAGCGTGTCAGGATGGCCGAGTGGTCTAAGGCGTCAGACTTAAGCTCTAATCCTCGTATGAGGGTGTGGGTTTGAACCCCACTTCTGACAACGATTTGTTTCATTTTAATAACTTGTATCTCATACTCAGGAAAGGCTTTTCTAGTATGGCAGCAAGTGAGTGGCTTTATGTGACATAGAGATACGGGAGGTATTTTGGTGTTGTACTATAGCTTTATTTTCAAGGAAAACGTTTAATAGCGTGTCAGGATGGCCGAGTGGTCTAAGGCGTCAGACTTAAGCTCAGATCCTCGTATGAGGGCGTGGGCTCGAACCCCACTTCTGACAACGATTTGTTTAATTTTAATAACTTGTATCTCATACTCAGGAAAGGCTTTTCTAGTATGGCAACAAGTGAGTGGGTTTATGTGGCATAGAGATACGAGAGGTATTTTGGTGTTGTACTATAGCTTCATTTTCAAGGAAAACGTTTAAGAGCGTGTCAGGATGGTCGAGTGGTCTTAGGCGTCAGATTTAAGCTCTGATTCTCGTATGAGGGTGTGGGTTTGAACCCCACTTCTGACAACGATTTGTTTCATTTTGATAACTTGTATATCATACTCAGGAAAGGCTTTTCTAGTATGGCAACAAGTGAGTGGCTTTATGTGGCATAGAGATACGGGAGGTATTTTGGTGTTGTACTATAGCTTCATTTTCAATGAAATCGTTTAAAAGCGTGTCAGGATGGTCGAGTGGTCTTAGGTGTCAGATTTAAGCTCTGATCCTCGTATGAGGGTGTGGGTTTGAACCCCACTTCTGACAACGATTTGTTTCATTTTAATAACTTGTATCTCATACTCAGGAAGGGCTTTTCTAGTATGGCAACAAGTGAGTGGCTTTATGTGGCATAGAGATACTGGAGGTATTTTGGTGTTGTACTATAGCTTCATTTTCAAGGAAATCGTTTAAAAGCGTGTCAGGATGGCCGAGTGGTCTTAGGCGTCAGATTTAAGCTCTGATCCTCGTATGAGGGTGTGGGTTTGAACCCCACTTCTGACAACGATTTGTTTCATTTTAATAACTTGTATCTCATACTCAGGAAAGGCTTTTCTAGTATGGCAACAAGTGAGTGGCTTTATGTGGCATAGAGATACTAGAGGTATTTTGGTGTTGTACTATAGCTTCATTTTCAAGGAAATCGTTTAAAAGCGTGTCAGGATGGCCGAGTGGTCTTAGGCGTCAGATTTAAGCTCTGATCCTCGTATGAGGGCGTGGTTTC
This sequence comes from Phalangium opilio, assembly GCF_054372755.1. Classification (NCBI taxonomy): domain Eukaryota; kingdom Metazoa; phylum Arthropoda; class Arachnida; order Opiliones; family Phalangiidae; genus Phalangium; species Phalangium opilio. Next base: position 4,699,159 of record NW_028324195.1, read on the forward strand.
GAACCCCACTTCTGACAACGATTTGTTTCATTTTAATAACTTGTATCTCATACTCAGGAAAGGCTTTTCTAGTATGGCAACAAGTGAGTGGCTTTATGTGGCATAGAGATACGGGAGGTATTTTGGTGTTGTACTATAGCTTTATTTTCAAGGAAAACGTTTAAAAGCGTGTCAGGATGGCCGAGTGGTCTAAGGCGTCAGACTTAAGCTCTGATCCTCGTATGAGGGTGTGGGTTTGAACCCCACTTCTGACAACGATTTGTTTCATTTTAATAACTTGTATATCATACTCAGGAAAGGCTTTTCTAGTATGGCAACAAGTGAGTGGCTTTATGTGGCATAGAGATACGGGAGGTATTTTGGTGTTGTACTATAGCTTCATTTTCAAGGAAATCGTTTAAAAGAGTGTCAGGATGGCCGAGTGGTCTAAGGCGTCAGATTTAAGCTCTGATCCTCGTATGAGGGCGTGGGTTCGAACCCCACTTCTGACAACGATTTGTTTCATTTTAATAACTTGTATCTCATACTCAGGAAAGGCTTTTCTAGTATGGCAACGAGTGAGTGGCTTTATGTGGCATAGAGATACGGGAGGTATTTTGGTGTTGTACTATAGCTTTATTTTCAAGGAAAACGTTTAAAAGCGTGTCAGGATGGCCGAGTGGTCTAAGGCGTCAGACTTAAGCTCTGATCCTCGTATGAGGGTGTGGGTTTGAACCCCACTTCTGACAACGATTTGTTTCATTTTAATAACTTGTATCTCATACTCAGGAAAGGCTTCTCTAGTATGGCAACAAGTGAGTGGCTTTATGTGGCATAGAGATACTAGTGGTATTTTGGTGTTGTACTATAGCTTCATTTTCAAGGAAATCGTTTAAAAGCGTGTCAGGATGGCCGAGTGGTCTTAGGCGTCAGATTTAAGCTCTGATCCTCGTATGAGGGCGTGGGTTCGAACCCCACTTCTGACAACGATTTGTATCATTTTAATAACTTGTATCTCATACTCAGGAAAGGCTTTTCTAGTATGGCAACAAGTGAGTGGGTTTATGTGGCATAGAGATACGAGAGGTATTTTGGTGTTGTACTATAGCTTCATTTTCAAGGAAAACGTTTAAAAGCGTGTCAGGATGGCCGAGTGGTCTAAGGCGTCAGATTTAAGCTCTGATCCTCGTATGAGGGCGTGGTTTCGAACCCCACTTCTGACAACGATTTGTTTCATTTTAATAACTTTTATCTCATACTCAGGATAGGCTTCTCTAGAATGGCAACAAGTGAGTGGCTTTATGTGGTATAGAGATACTAGAGGTATTTTCGTGTTATACTATAGCTTCATTTTCAAGGAAAACGTTTAATATCGTGTCAGGGTGGCCGAGTGGTCTAAGGCGTAAGATATAAGCTCTGATCCTCGTATGAAAGCGTGGGTTCGAACCCCACTTCTGACAACGATTTGTTTCATTTTAATAACTTGTATCTCATACTCAGGAAAGGCTTTTCTTGTATGGCAACAAGTGAGTGGCTTTATGTGGCATAGAGATACGGGAGGTATTTTGGTGTTGTACTATAGCTTCATTTTCAAGGAAAACGTTTACAAGCGTGTCAGGATGGCCGAGTGGTCTAAGGCGTCAGATTTAAGCTCTGATCATCGTATGAGGGTGTGGGTTTGAACCCCACTTCTGACAACGATTTGTTTCATTTTAATAACTTTTATCTCATACTCAGGAGAGGCTTCTCTAGAATGGCAACAAGTGAGTGGCTTTATGTGGCATAGAGATACGGGAGGTATTTTGGAGTTGTACTATAGCTTTATTTTCAAGGAAAACGTTTAAAAGCGTGTCAGGATGGCCGAGTGGTCTATGGCGTCAGACTTAAGCTCTGATCCTCGTATGAGGGTGTGGGTTTGAACCCCACTTCTGACAACGATTTGTTTCATTTTAATAACTTGTATATCATACTCAGGAAGGGCTTTTCTAGTATGGCAACAAGTGAGTGGCTTTTTGTGGCATAGAGATACTGGAGGTATTTTGGTGTTGTACTATAGCTTCATTTTCAAGGAAATCGTTTAAAAGCGTGTCAGGATGGCCGAGTGGTCTTAGGCGTCAGATTTAAGCTCTGATCATCGTATGAGGGTGTGGGTTTGAACCCCACTTCTGACAACGATTTGTTTCATTTTAATAACTTTTATCTCATACTCAGGAGAGGCTTCTCTAGAATGGCAACAAGTGAGTGGCTTTATGTGGCATAGAGATACGGGAGGTATTTTGGAGTTGTACTATAGCTTTATTTTCAAGGAAAACGTTTAAAAGCGTGTCAGGATGGCCGAGTGGTCTATGGCGTCAGACTTAAGCTCTGATCCTCGTATGAGGGTGTGGGTTTGAACCCCACTTCTGACAACGATTTGTTTCATTTTAATAACTTGTATATCATACTCAGGAAGGGCTTTTCTAGTATGGCAACAAGTGAGTGGCTTTATGTGGCATAGAGATACGGGAGGTATTTTGGTGTTGTACTATAGCTTTATTTTCAAGGAAAACGTTTAAAAGCGTGTCAGGATGGCCGAGTGGTCTAAGGCGTCAGACTTAAGCTCTGATCCTCGTATGAGGGTGTGGGTTTGAACCCCACTTCTGACAACGATTTGTTTCATTTTAATAACTTTTATCTCATACTCAGGAAAGGCTTTTCTAGTATGGCAACAAGTGAGTGGCTTTATGTGGCATAGAGATACGGGAGGTATTTTGGTGTTGTACTATAGCTTAATTTTCAAGGAAAACGTTTAAAAGCGTGTCAGGATGGTCGAGTGGTCTTAGGCGTCAGATTTAAGCTCTGATCCTCGTATGAGGGTGTGGGTTTGAACCCCACTTCTGACAACGATTTGTTTCATTTTGATAACTTGTATCTCATACTCAGGAAAGGCTTTTCTAGTATGGCAACAAGTGAGTGGCTTTATGTGGCATAGAGATACTGGAGGTATTTTGGTGTTGTACTATAGCTTCATTTTCAAGGAAATCGTTTAAAAGCGTGTCAGGATGTCCGAGTGGTCTTAGGCGTCAGATTTAAGCTCTGATCCTCGTATGAGGGCGTGGGTTCGAACCCCACTTCTGACAACGATTTGTTTCATTTTAATAACTTGTATCTCATACTCTGGAAAGGCTTTTCTAGTATGGCAACAAGTGAGTGGCTTTATGTGGCATAGAGATACGGGAGGTATTTTGGTGTTGTACTATAGCTTTATTTTCAAGGAAAACGTTTAAAAGCGTGTCAGGATGGCCGAGTGGTCTAAGGCGTCAGATTTAAGCTCTGATCCTCGTATGAGGGCGTGGGTTCGAACCCCACTTCTGACAACGATTTGTTTCATTTTAATAACTTGTATCTCATACTCATTAAAGGCTTTTCTAGTATGGCAACGAGTGAGTGGCTTTATGTGGCATAGAGATACGGGAGGTATTTTGGTGTTGTACTATAGCTTTATTTTCAAGGAAAACGTTTAAAAGCGTGTCAGGATGGCCGAGTGGTCTATGGCGTCAGACTTAAGCTCTGATCCTCGTATGAGGGTGTGGGTTTGAACCCCACTTCTGACAACGATTTGTTTCATTTTAATAACTTGTATATCATACTCAGGAAGGGCTTTTCTAGTATGGCAACAAGTGAGTGGCTTTTTGTGGCATAGAGATACTGGAGGTATTTTGGTGTTGTACTATAGCTTCATTTTCAAGGAAATCGTTTAAAAGCGTGTCAGGATGGCCGAGTGGTCTTAGGCGTCAGATTTAAGCTCTGATCCTCGTATGAGGGCGTGGGTTCGAACCCCACTTCTGACAACGATTTGTTTCATTTTAATAACTTTTATCTCATACTCAGGAGAGGCTTCTCTAGAATGGCAACAAGTGAGTGGCTTTATGTGGTATAGAGATACTAGAGGTATTTTCGTGTTGTACTATAGCTTCATTTTCAAGGAAAACGTTTAATATCGTGTCAGGGTGGCCGAGTGGTCTAAGGCGTAAGATATAAGCTCTGATCCTCGTATGAAAGCGTGGGTTCGAACCCCACTTCTGAAAACGATTTGTTTCATTTTAATAACTTGTATCTCATACTCAGGAAAGGCTTTTCTTGTATGGCAACAAGTGAGTGGCTTTATGTGGCATAGAGATACGGGAGGTATTTTGGTGTTGTACTATAGCTTCATTTTCAAGGAAAACGTTTACAAGCGTGTCAGGATGGCCGAGTGGTCTAAGGCGTCAGATTTAAGCTCTGATCATCGTATGAGGGTGTGGGTTTGAACCCCACTTCTGACAACGATTTGTTTCATTTTAATAACTTGTATATCATACTCAGGAAGGGCTTTTCTAGTATGGCAACAAGTGAGTGGCTTTATGTGGCATAGAGATACGGGAGGTATTTTGGTGTTGTACTATAGCTTTATTTTCAAGGAAAACGTTTAAAAGCGTATCAGGATGGCCGAGTGGTCTAAGGCGTCAGACTTAAGCTCTGATCCTCGTATGAGGGTGTGGGTTTGAACCCCACTTCTGACAACGATTTGTTTCATTTTAATAACTTGTATATCATACTCAGGAAAGGCTTTTCTAGTATGGTAACAAGTGAGTGGCTTTATGTGGCATAGAGATACGGGAGGTATTTTGGTGTTGTACTATAGCTTCATTTTCAAGAAAATCGTTTAAAAGCGTGTCAGGATGGCCGAGTGGTCTAAGGCGTCAGATTTAAGCTCTGATCCTCGTATGAGGGCGTGGGTTCGAACCCCACTTCTGACAACGATTTGTTTCATTTTAATAACTTGTATCTCATACTCAGGAAAGGCTTTTCTAGTATGGCAACGAGTGAGTGGCTTTATGTGGCATAGAGATACGGGAGGTATTTTGGAGTTGTACTATAGCTTTATTTTCAAGGAAAACGTTTAAAAGCGTGTCAGGATGGCCGAGTGGTCTATGGCGTCAGACTTAAGCTCTGATCCTCGTATGAGGGTGTGGGTTTGAACCCCACTTCTGACAACGATTTGTTTCATTTTAATAACTTGTATATCATACTCAGGAAAGGCTTTTCTAGTATGGCAACAAGTGAGTGGCTTTATGTGGCATAGAGATACGGGAGGTATTTTGGTGTTGTACTATAGCTTTATTTTCAAGGAAAACGTTTAAAAGCGTGTCAGGATGGCCGAGTGGTCTAAGGCGTCAGACTTAAGCTCTGATCCTCGTATGAGGGTGTGGGTTTGAACCCCACTTCTGACAACGATTTGTTTCATTTTAATAACTTGTATCTCATACTCAGGAAAGGCTTTTCTAGTATGGCAACGAGTGAGTGGCTTTATGTGGCATAGAGATACGGGAGGTATTTTGGAGTTGTACTATAGCTTTATTTTCAAGGAAAACGTTTAAAAGCGTGTCAGGATGGCCGAGTGGTCTATGGCGTCAGACTTAAGCTCTGATCCTCGTATGAGGGTGTGGGTTTGAACCCCACTTCTGACAACGATTTGTTTCATTTTAATAACTTGTATATCATACTCAGGAAAGGCTTTTCTAGTATGGCAACAAGTGAGTGGCTTTATGTGGCATAGAGATACGGGAGGTATTTTGGTGTTGTACTATAGCTTTATTTTCAAGGAAAACGTTTAAAAGCGTGTCAGGATGGCCGAGTGGTCTAAGGCGTCAGACTTAAGCTCTGATCCTCGTATGAGGGTGTGGGTTTGAACCCCACTTCTGACAACGATTTGTTTCATTTTAATAACTTGTATCTCATACTCAGGAAAGGCTTTTCTAGTATGGCAACAAGTGAGTGGCTTTATGTGGCATAGAGATACGGGAGGTATTTTGGTGTTGTACTATAGCTTAATTTTCAAGGAAAACGTTTAAAAGCGTGTCAGGATGGTCGAGTGGTCTTAGGCGTCAGATTTAAGCTCTGATCCTCGTATGAGGGTGTGGGTTTGAACCCCACTTCTGACAACGATTTGTTTCATTTTGATAACTTGTATCTCATACTCAGGAAAGGCTTTTCTAGTATGGCAACAAGTGAGTGGCTTTATGTGGCATAGAGATACGGGAGGTATTTTGGTGTTGTACTATAGCTTCATTTTCAAGGAAATCGTTTAAAAGCGTGTCAGGATGGCCGAGTGGTCTTAGGCGTCAGATTTAAGCTCTGATCCTCGTATGAGGGCGTGGGTTCGAACCCCACTTCTGACAACGATTTGTTTCATTTTAATAACTTTTATCTCATACTCAGGAGAGGCTTCTCTAGAATGGCAACAAGTGAGTGGCTTTATGTGGCATAGAGATACTAGAGGTATTTTCGTGTTGTACTATAGCTTCATTTTCAAGGAAAACGCTTAAAATCGTGTCAGGGTGGCCGAGTGGTCTAAGGCGTAAGATTTAAGCTCTGATCCTCGTATGAAAGCGTGGGTTCGAACCCCACTTCTGACAACGATTTGTTTCATTTTAATAACTTGTATCTCATACTCAGGAAAGGCTTTTCTTGTATGGCAACAAGTGAGTGGCTTTATGTGGCATAGAGATACGGGAGGTATTTTGGTGTTGTACTATAGCTTCATTTTCAAGGAAAACGTTTACAAGCGTGTCAGGATGGCCGAGTGGTCTAAGGCGTCAGATTTAAGCTCTGATCATCGTATGAGGGCGTGGGTTCGAACCCCACTTCTGACAACGATTTGTTACATTTTAATAACTTGTATCTCATACTCAGGAAAGGCTTTTCTAGTATGGCAACAAGTGAGTGGCTTTATGTGGCATAGAGATACGGGAGGTATTTTGGTGTTGTACTATAGCTTCATTTTCAAGGAAATCGTTTAAAAGCGTGTCAGGATGGCCGAGTGGTCTAAGGCGTCAGATTTAAGCTCTGATCCTCGTATGAGGGCGTGGGCTCGAACCCCACTTCTGACAACGATTTGTTTAATTTTAATAACTTGTATCTCATACTCAGGAAGGGCTTTTCTAGTATGGCAACAAGTGAGTGGCTTTATGTGGCATAGAGATACTGGAGGTAATTTGGTGTTGTACTTTAGCTTCATTTTCAAGGAAATCGTTTAAAAGCGTGTCAGGATGGCCGAGTGGTCTTAGGCGTCAGATTTAAGCTCTGATCCTCGTATGAGGGCGTGGGTTCGAACCCCACTTCTGACAACGATGTGTTTCATTTTAATAACTTGTATCTCATACTCAGGAAAGGCTTTTCTAGTATGGCAACAAGTGAGTGGGTTTATGTGGCATAGAGATACGAGAGGTATTTTGGTGTTGTACTATAGCTTCATTTTCAAGGAAAACGTTTAAAAGCGTGTCAGGATGGCCGAGTGGTCTAAGGCGTCAGATTTAAGCTCTGATCCTCGTATGAGGGCGTGGGTTCGAACCCCACTTCTGACAACGATTTGTTTCATTTTAATAACTTGTATCTCATACTCAGGAAAGGCTTTTCTTGTATGGCAACAAGTGAGTGGCTTTATGTGGCATAGAGATACGGGAGGTATTTTGGTGTTGTAGCATAGCTTCATTTTCAAGGAAAACGTCTAAAAGCGTGTCAGAATGGCCGAGTGGTCTAAGGCGTCAGATTTAAGCTCTGATCCTCGTATGAGGGTGTGGGTTCGAACCCCACTTCTGACAACGATTTGTTTCATTTTAATAACTTGTATCTCATACTCAGGAAAGGCTTTTCTAGTATGGCAACAAGTGAGTGGCTTTATGTGGCATAGAGATACGGGAGGTATTTTGGTGTTGTACTATAGCTTCATTTTCAAGGAAAACGTTTAAAAGCGTGTCAGGATGGCCGAGTGGTCTAAGGCGTCAGACTTAAGCTCTGATCCTCGTATGAGGGTGTGGGTTTGAACCCCACTTCTGACAACGATTTGTTTCATTTTAATAACTTGTATCTCATACTCAGGAAAGGCTTTTCTAGTATGGCAACAAGTGAGTGGCTTTATGTGGCATAGAGATACTAGAGGTATTTTCGTGTTGTACTATAGCTTCATTTTCAAGGAAAACGTTTACAAGCGTGTCAGGATGGCCGAGTGGTCTAAGGCGTCAGATTTAAGCTCTGATCCTCGTATGAGGGCGTGGGTTCGAACCCCACTTCTGACAACGATTTGTTTCATTTTAATAACTTGTATCTCATACTCAGGAAAGGCTTTTCTAGTAAGGCAACAAGTGAGTGGCTTTATGTGGCATAGAGATACGGGAGGTATTTTGGTGTTGTAATATAGCTTTATTTTCAAGGAAAACGTTTAAAAGCGTGTCAGGATGGCCGAGTGGTCTAAGGCGTCAGACTTAAGCTCTGATCCTCGTATGAGGGTGTGGGTTTGAACCCCACTTCTGACAACGATTTGTTTCATTTTAATAACTTGTATCTCATACTCAGGAAAGGCTTTTCTAGTATGGCAGCAAGTGAGTGGCTTTATGTGGCATAGAGATACGGGAGGTATTTTGGTGTTGTAGTATAGCTTTATTTTCAAGGAAAACGTTTAATAGCGTGTCAGGATGGCCGAGTGGTCTAAGGCGTCAGACTTAAGCTCAGATCCTCGTATGAGGGCGTGGGCTCGAACCCCACTTCTGACAACGATTTGTTTAATTTTAATAACTTGTATCTCATACTCAGGAAAGGCTTTTCTAGTATGGCAACAAGTGAGTGGGTTTATGTGGCATAGAGATACGAGAGGTATTTTGGTGTTGTACTATAGCTTCATTTTCAAGGAAAACGTTTAAGAGCGTGTCAGGATGGTCGAGTGGTCTTAGGCGTCAGATTTAAGCTCTGATTCTCGTATGAGGGTGTGGGTTTGAACCCCACTTCTGACAACGATTTGTTTCATTTTGATAACTTGTATATCATACTCAGGAAAGGCTTTTCTAGTATGGCAACAAGTGAGTGGCTTTATGTGGCATAGAGATACGGGAGGTATTTTGGTGTTGTACTATAGCTTCATTTTCAAGGAAATCGTTTAAAAGCATGTCAGGATGGCCGAGTGGTCTAAGGCGTCAGATTTAAGCTCTGATCCTCGTATGAGGGCGTGGGTTCGAACCCCACTTCTGACAACGATTTGTTTCATTTTAATAACTTGTATCTCATACTCAGGAAAGGCTTTTCTAGTATGGCAACAAGTGAGTGGCTTTATGTGGCATAGAGATACTGGAGGTAATTTGGTGTTGTACTATAGCTTCATTTTCTAGGAAATCGTTTAAAAGCGTGTCAGGATGGCCGAGTGGTCTTAGGCGTCAGATTTAAGCTCTGATCCTCGTATGAGGGCGTGGGTTCGAACCCCACTTCTGACAACGATGTGTTTCATTTTAATAACTTGTATCTTATACTCAGGAAAGGCTTTTCTAGTATGGCAACAAGTGAGTGGGTTTATGTGGCATAGAGATACGAGAGGTATTTTGGTGTTGTACTATAGCTTCATTTTCAAGGAAAACGTTTAAAAGCGTGTCAGGATGGCCGAGTGGTCTAAGGCGTCAGATTTAAGCTCTGATCCTCGTATGAGGGCGTGGGTTCGAACCCCACTTCTGACAACGATTTGTTTCATTTTGATAACTTGTATATCATACTCAGGAAAGGCTTTTCTAGTATGGCAACAAGTGAGTGGCTTTATGTGGCATAGAGATACGGGAGGTATTTTGGTGTTGTACTATAGCTTCATTTTCAAGGAAATCGTTTAAAAGCGTGTCAGGATGGTCGAGTGGTCTTAGGTGTCAGATTTAAGCTCTGATCCTCGTATGAGGGTGTGGGTTTGAACCCCACTTCTGACAACGATTTGTTTCATTTTGATAAGTTGTATCTCATACTCAGGAAAGGCTTTTCTAGTATGGCAACAAGTGAGTGGGTTTATGTGGCATAGAGATACGAGAGGTATTTTGGTGTTGTACTAAAGCTTCATTTTCAAGGAAAACGTTTAAAAGCGGGTTAGGACGGCCTAGTGGTCTAAGGCGTCAGATTTAAGCTCTGATCCTCGTATGAGGGTGTGGGTTTGAACCCCACTTCTGACAACGATTTGTTTCATTTTAATAACTTGTATATCATACTCAGGAAAGGCTTTTCTAGTATGGCAACAAGTGAGTGGCTTTATGTGGCATAGAGATACGGGAGGTATTTTGGTGTTGTACTATAGCTTCATTTTCAAGGAAATCGTTTAAAAGCGTGTCAGGATGGCCGAGTGGTCTAAGGCGTCAGATTTAAGCTCTGATCCTCGTATGAGGGCGTGGGCTCGAACCCCACTTCTGACAACGATTTGTTTAAATTTAATAACTTGTATCTCATACTCAGGAAAGGCTTTTCTAGTATGGCAACAAGTGAGTGGGTTTATGTGGCATAGAGATACGAGAGGTATTTTGGTGTTGTACTATAGCTTCATTTTCAAGGAAAACGTTTTAAAGCGTGTCAGGATGGTCGAGTGGTCTTAGGCGTCAGATTTAAGCTCTGATCCTCGTATGAGGGTGTGGGCTCGAACCCCACTTCTGACAACGATTTGTTTAAATTTAATAACTTGTATCTCATACTCAGGAAAGGCTTTTCTAGTATGGCAACAAGTGAGTGGGTTTATGTGGCATAGAGATACGAGAGGTATTTTGGTGTTGTACTATAGCTTCATTTTCAAGGAAAACGTTTTAAAGCGTGTCAGGATGGTCGAGTGGTCTTAGGCGTCAGATTTAAGCTCTGATCCTCGTATGAGGGTGTGGGTTTGAACCCCACTTCTGACAACGATTTGTTTCATTTTGATAACTTGTATCTCATACTCAGGAAAGGCTTTTCTAGTATGGCAACAAGTGAGTGGGTTTATGTGGCATAGAGATACGAGAGGTATTTTGGTGTTGTACTATAGCTTCATTTTCAAGGAAAACGTTTAAAAGCGTGTCAGGATGGTCGAGTGGTCTTAGGCGTCAGATTTAAGCTCTGATCCTCGTATGAGGGTGTGGGTTTGAACCCCACTTCTGACAACGATTTGTTTCATTTTGATAAGTTGTATCTCATACTCAGGAAAGGCTTTTCTAGTATGGCAACAAGTGAGTGGGTTTATGTGGCATAGAGATACGAGAGGTATTTTGGTGTTGTACTAAAGCTTCATTTTCAAGGAAAACGTTTAAAAGCGGGTTAGGACGGCCTAGTGGTCTAAGGCGTCAGATTTAAGCTCTGATCCTCGTATGAGGGTGTGGGTTTGAACCCCACTTCTGACAACGATTTGTTTCATTTTAATAACTTGTATATCATACTCAGGAAAGGCTTTTCTAGTATGGCAACTAGTGAGTGGCTTTATGTGGCATAGAGATACGGGAGGTATTTTGGTGTTGTACTATAGCTTCATTTTCAAGGAAATCGTTTAAAAGCGTGTCAGGATGGCCGAGTGGTCTAAGGCGTCAGATTTAAGCTCTGATCCTCGTATGAGGGCGTGGGCTCGAACCCCACTTCTGACAACGATTTGTTTAAATTTAATAACTTGTATCTCATACTCAGGAAAGGCTTTTCTAGTATGGCAACAAGTGAGTGGGTTTATGTGGCATAGAGATACGAGAGGTATTTTGGTGTTGTACTATAGCTTCATTTTCAAGGAAAACGTTTTAAAGCGTGTCAGGATGGTCGAGTGGTCTTAGGCGTCAGATTTAAGCTCTGATCCTCGTATGAGGGTGTGGGCTCGAACCCCACTTCTGACAACGATTTGTTTAAATTTAATAACTTGTATCTCATACTCAGGAAAGGCTTTTCTAGTATGGCAACAAGTGAGTGGGTTTATGTGGCATAGAGATACGAGAGGTATTTTGGTGTTGTACTATAGCTTCATTTTCAAGGAAAACGTTTTAAAGCGTGTCAGGATGGTCGAGTGGTCTTAGGCGTCAGATTTAAGCTCTGATCCTCGTATGAGGGTGTGCGTTTGAACCCCACTTCTGACAACGATTTGTTTCATTTTGATAACTTGTATCTCATACTCAGGAAAGGCTTTTCTAGTATGGCAACAAGTGAGTGGGTTTATGTGGCATAGAGATACGGGAGGTATTTTGGTGTTGTACTATAGCTTCATTTTCAAGGAAATCGTTTAAAAGCGTGTCAGGATGGCCGAGTGGTCTAAGGCGTCAGATTTAAGCTCTGATCCTCGTATGAGGGCGTGGGCTCGAACCCCACTTCTGACAACGATTTGTTTAAATTTAATAACTTGTATCTCATACTCAGGAAAGGCTTTTCTAGTATGGCAACAAGTGAGTGGGTTTATGTGGCATAGAGATAAGAGAGGTATTTTGGTGTTGTACTATAGCTTCATTTTCAAGGAAAACGTTTAAAAGCGTGTCAGGATGGTCGAGTGGTCTTAGGCGTCAGATTTAAGCTCTGATCCTCGTATGAGGGTGTGGGTTTGAACCCCACTTCTGACAACGATTTGTTTCATTTTGATAACTTGTATCTCATACTCAGGAAAGGCTTTTCTAGTATGGCAACAAGTGAGTGGGTTTATGTGGCATAGAGATACGAGAGGTATTTTGGTGTTGTACTAAAGCTTCATTTTCAAGGAAAACGTTTAAAAGCGTGTCAGGATGGCCGAGTGGTCTAAGGCGTCAGATTTAAGCTCTGATCCTCGTATGAGGGTGTGGGTTTGAACCCCACTTCTGACAACGATTTGTTTCATTTTAATAACTTGTATATCATACTCAGGAAAGGCTTTTCTAGTATGGCAACAAGTGAGTGGCTTTATGTGGCATAGAGATACGGGAGGTATTTTGGTGTTGTACTATAGCTTCATTTTCAAGGAAATCGTTTAAAAGCGTGTCAGGATGGCCGAGTGGTCTAAGGCGTCAGATTTAAGCTCTGATCCTCGTATGAGGGCGTGGGCTCGAACCCCACTTCTGACAACGATTTGTTTAAATTTAATAACTTGTATCTCATACTCAGGAAAGGCTTTTCTAGTATGGCAACAAGTGAGTGGGTTTATGTGGCATAGAGATAAGAGAGGTATTTTGGTGTTGTACTATAGCTTCATTTTCAAGGAAAACGTTTAAAAGCGTGTCAGGATGGTCGAGTGGTCTTAGGCGTCAGATTTAAGCTCTGATCCTCGTATGAGGGCGTGGGCTCGAACCCCACTTCTGACAACGATTTGTTTAAATTTAATAACTTGTATCTCATACTCAGGAAAGGCTTTTCTAGTATGGCAACAAGTGAGTGGGTTTATGTGGCATAGAGATACGAGAGGTATTTTGGTGTTGTACTATAGCTTCATTTTCAAGGAAAACGTTTTAAAGCGTGTCAGGATGGTCGAGTGGTCTTAGGCGTCAGATTTAAGCTCTGATCCTCGTATGAGGGTGTGGGCTCGAACCCCACTTCTGACAACGATTTGTTTAAATTTAATAACTTGTATCTCATACTCAGGAAAGGCTTTTCTAGTATGGCAACAAGTGAGTGGGTTTATGTGGCATAGAGATACGAGAGGTATTTTGGTGTTGTACTATAGCTTCATTTTCAAGGAAAACGTTTTAAAGCGTGTCAGGATGGTCGAGTGGTCTTAGGCGTCAGATTTAAGTTCTGATCCTCGTATGAGGGTGTGGGTTTGAACCCCACTTCTGACAACGATTTGTTTCATTTTGATAACTTGTATCTCATACTCAGGAAAGGCTTTTCTAGTATGGCAACAAGTGAGTGGGTTTATGTGGCATAGAGATACGAGAGGTATTTTGGTGTTGTACTATAGCTTCATTTTCAAGGAAAACGTTTAAAAGCGTGTCAGGATGGTCGAGTGGTCTTAGGCGTCAGATTTAAGCTCTGATCCTCGTATGAGGGTGTGGGTTTGAACCCCACTTCTGACAACGATTTGTTTCATTTTGATAAGTTGTATCTCATACTCAGGAAAGGCTTTTCTAGTATGGCAACAAGTGAGTGGGTTTATGTGGCATAGAGATACGAGAGGTATTTTGGTGTTGTACTAAAGCTTCATTTTCAAGGAAAACGTTTAAAAGCGGGTTAGGACGGCCTAGTGGTCTAAGGCGTCAGATTTAAGCTCTGATCCTCGTATGAGGGTGTGGGTTTGAACCCCACTTCTGACAACGATTTGTTTCATTTTAATAACTTGTATATCATACTCAGGAAAGGCTTTTCTAGTATGGAAACAAGTGAGTGGCTTTATGTGGCATAGAGATACGGGAGGTATTTTGGTGTTGTACTATAGCTTCATTTTCAAGGAAATCGTTTAAAAGCGTGTCAGGATGGCCGAGTGGTCTAAGGCGTCAGATTTAAGCTCTATCCTCGTATGAGGGCGTGGGCTCGAACCCCACTTCTGACAACGATTTGTTTAAATTTAATAACTTGAATCTCATACTCAGGAAAGGCTTTTCTAGTATGGCAACAAGTGAGTGGGTTTATGTGGCATAGAGATACGAGAGGTATTTTGGTGTTGTACTATAGCTTCATTTTCAAGGAAAACGTTTTAAAGCGTGTCAGGATGGTCGAGTGGTCTTAGGCGTCAGATTTAAGCTCTGATCCTCGTATGAGGGTGTGGGCTCGAACCCCACTTCTGACAACGATTTGTTTAAATTTAATAACTTGTATCTCATACTCAGGAAAGGCTTTTCTAGTATGGCAACAAGTGAGTGGGTTTATGTGGCATAGAGATACGAGAGGTATTTTGGTGTTGTACTATAGCTTCATTTTCAAGGAAAACGTTTTAAAGCGTGTCAGGATGGTCGAGTGGTCTTAGGCGTCAGATTTAAGCTCTGATCCTCGTATGAGGGTGTGGGTTTGAACCCCACTTCTGACAACGATTTGTTTCATTTTGATAACTTGTATCTCATACTCAGGAAAGGCTTTTCTAGTATGGCAACAAGTGAGTGGGTTTATGTGGCATAGAGATACGGGAGGTATTTTGGTGTTGTACTATAGCTTCATTTTCAAGGAAATCGTTTAAAAGCGTGTCAGGATGGCCGAGTGGTCTAAGGCGTCAGATTTAAGCTCTGATCCTCGTATGAGGGCGTGGGCTCGAACCCCACTTCTGACAACGATTTGTTTAAATTTAATAACTTGTATCTCATACTCAGGAAAGGCTTTTCTAGTATGGCAACAAGTGAGTGGGTTTATGTGGCATAGAGATAAGAGAGGTATTTTGGTGTTGTACTATAGCTTCATTTTCAAGGAAAACGTTTAAAAGCGTGTCAGGATGGTCGAGTGGTCTTAGGCGTCAGATTTAAGCTCTGATCCTCGTATGAGGGTGTGGGTTTGAACCCCACTTCTGACAACGATTTGTTTCATTTTGATAACTTGTATCTCATACTCAGGAAAGGCTTTTCTAGTATGGCAACAAGTGAGTGGGTTTATGTGGCATAGAGATACGAGAGGTATTTTGGTGTTGTACTAAAGCTTCATTTTCAAGGAAAACGTTTAAAAGCGTGTCAGGATGGCCGAGTGGTCTAAGGCGTCAGATTTAAGCTCTGATCCTCGTATGAGGGTGTGGGTTTGAACCCCACTTCTGACAACGATTTGTTTCATTTTAATAACTTGTATATCATACTCAGGAAAGGCTTTTCTAGTATGGCAACAAGTGAGTGGCTTTATGTGGCATAGAGATACGGTAGGTATTTTGGTGTTGTACTATAGCTTCATTTTCAAGGAAATCGTTTAAAAGCGTGTCAGGATGGCCGAGTGGTCTAAGGCGTCAGATTTAAGCTCTGATCCTCGTATGAGGGCGTGGGCTCGAACCCCACTTCTGACAACGATTTGTTTAAATTTAATAACTTGTATCTCATACTCAGGAAAGGCTTTTCTAGTATGGCAACAAGTGAGTGGGTTTATGTGGCATAGAGATAAGAGAGGTATTTTGGTGTTGTACTATAGCTTCATTTTCAAGGAAAACGTTTAAAAGCGTGTCAGGATGGTCGAGTGGTCTTAGGCGTCAGATTTAAGCTCTGATCCTCGTATGAGGGTGTGGGTTTGAACCCCACTTCTGACAACGATTTGTTTCATTTTGATAACTTGTATCTCATACTCAGGAAAGGCTTTTCTAGTATGGCAACAAGTGAGTGGGTTTATGTGGCATAGAGATACGAGAGGTATTTTGGTGTTGTACTAAAGCTTCATTTTCAAGGAAAACGTTTAAAAGCGTGTCAGGATGGCCGAGTGGCCTAAGGCGTCAGATTTAAGCTCTGATCCTCGTATGAGGGCGTGGGCTCGAACCCCACTTCTGACAACGATTTGTTTAAATTTAATAACTTGTATCTCATACTCAGGAAAGGCTTTTCTAGTATGGCAACAAGTGAGTGGGTTTATGTGGCATAGAGATAAGAGAGGTATTTTGGTGTTGTACTATAGCTTCATTTTCAAGGAAAACGTTTAAAAGCGTGTCAGGATGGTCGAGTGGTCTTAGGCGTCAGATTTAAGCTCTGATCCTCGTATGAGGGTGTGGGTTTGAACCCCACTTCTGACAACGATTTGTTTCATTTTGATAACTTGTATCTCATACTCAGGAAAGGCTTTTCTAGTATGGCAACAAGTGAGTGGGTTTATGTGGCATAGAGATACGAGAGGTATTTTGGTGTTGTACTAAAGCTTCATTTTCAAGGAAAACGTTTAAAAGCGTGTCAGGATGGCCGAGTGGTCTAAGGCGTCAGATTTAAGCTCTGATCCTCGTATGAGGGTGTGGGTTTGAACCCCACTTCTGACAACGATTTGTTTCATTTTAATAACTTGTATATCATACTCAGGAAAGGCTTTTCTAGTATGGCAACAAGTGAGTGGCTTTATGTGGCATAGAGATACGGGAGGTATTTTGGTGTTGTACTATAGCTTCATTTTCAAGGAAATCGTTTAAAAGCGTGTCAGGATGGCCGAGTGGTCTAAGGCGTCAGATTTAAGCTCTGATCCTCGTATGAGGGCGTGGGCTCGAACCCCACTTCTGACAACGATTTGTTTAAATTTAATAACTTGTATCTCATACTCAGGAAAGGCTTTTCTAGTATGGCAACAAGTGAGTGGGTTTATGTGGCATAGAGATAAGAGAGGTATTTTGGTGTTGTACTATAGCTTCATTTTCAAGGAAAACGTTTAAAAGCGTGTCAGGATGGTCGAGTGGTCTTAGGCGTCAGATTTAAGCTCTGATCCTCGTATGAGGGTGTGGGTTTGAACCCCACTTCTGACAACGATTTGTTTCATTTTAATAACTTGTATATCATACTCAGGAAAGGCTTTTCTAGTATGGCAACAAGTGAGTGGCTTTATGTGGCATAGAGATACGGGAGGTATTTTGGTGTTGTACTATAGCTTCATTTTCAAGGAAATCGTTTAAAAGCGTGTCAGGATGGCCGAGTGGTCTAAGGCGTCAGATTTAAGCTCTGATCCTCGTATGAGGGCGTGGGCTCGAACCCCACTTCTGACAACGATTTGTTTAAATTTAATAACTTGTATCTCATACTCAGGAAAGGCTTTTCTAGTATGGCAACAAGTGAGTGGGTTTATGTGGCATAGAGATAAGAGAGGTATTTTGGTGTTGTACTATAGCTTCATTTTCAAGGAAAACGTTTAAAAGCGTGTCAGGATGGTCGAGTGGTCTTAGGCGTCAGATTTAAGCTCTGATCCTCGTATGAGGGTGTGGGTTTGAACCCCACTTCTGACAACGATTTGTTTCATTTTGATAACTTGTATCTCATACTCAGGAAAGGCTTTTCTAGTATGGCAACAAGTGAGTGGGTTTATGTGGCATAGAGATACGAGAGGTATTTTGGTGTTGTACTAAAGCTTCATTTTCAAGGAAAACGTTTAAAAGCGTGTCAGGATGGCCGAGTGGCCTAAGGCGTCAGATTTAAGCTCTGATCCTCGTATGAGGGCGTGGGCTCGAACCCCACTTCTGACAACGATTTGTTTAAATTTAATAACTTGTATCTCATACTCAGGAAAGGCTTTTCTAGTATGGCAACAAGTGAGTGGGTTTATGTTGCATAGAGATACGAGAGGTATTTTGGTGTTGTACTATAGCTTCATTTTCAAGGAAAACGTTTTAAAGCGTGTCAGGATGGTCGAGTGGTCTAAGGCGTCAGATTTAAGCTCTGATCCTCGTATGAGGGTGTGGGTTTGAACCCCACTTCTGACAACGATTTGTTTCATTTTAATAACTTGTATATCATACTCAGGAAAGGCTTTTCTAGTATGGCAACAAGTGAGTGGCTTTATGTGGCATAGAGATACGGGAGGTATTTTGGTGTTGTACTATAGCTTCATTTTCAAGGAAATCGTTTAAAAGCGTGTCAGGATGGCCGAGTGGTCTAAGGCGTCAGATTTAAGCTCTGATCCTCGCATGAGGGCGTGGGCTCGAACCCCACTTCTGACAACGATTTGTTTAAATTTAATAACTTGTATCTCATACTCAGGAAAGGCTTTTCTAGTATGGCAACAAGTGAGTGGGTTTATGTGGCATAGAGATACGAGAGGTATTTTGGTGTTGTACTATAGCTTCATTTTCAAGGAAAACGTTTAAAAGCGTGTCAGGATGGTCGAGTGGTCTTAGGCGTCAGATTTAAGCTCTGATCCTCGTATGAGGGTGTGGGTTTGAACCCCACTTCTGACAACGATTTGTTTCATTTTGATAACTTGTATCTCATACTCAGGAAAGGCTTTTCTAGTATGGCAACAAGTGAGTGGGTTTATGTGGCATAGAGATACGAGAGGTATTTTGGTGTTGTGCTAAAGCTTCATTTTCAAGGAAAACGTTTAAATGCGTGTCAGGATGGCCGAGTGGTCTAAGGCGTCAGATTTAAGCTCTGATCCTCGTATGAGGGTGTGGGTTTGAACCCCACTTCTGACAACGATTTGTTTCATTTTAATAACTTGTATATCATACTCAGGAAAGGCTTTTCTAGTATGGCAACAAGTGAGTGGCTTTATGTGGCATAGAGATACGGGAGGTATTTTGGTGTTGTACTATAGCTTCGTTTTCAAGGAAATCGTTTAAAAGCGTGTCAGGATGGCCGAGTGGTCTAAGGCGTCAGATTTAAGCTCTGATCCTCGTATGAGGGCGTGGGCTCGAACCCCACTTCTGACAACGATTTGTTTAAATTTAATAACTTGTATCTCATACTCAGGAAAGGCTTTTCTAGTATGGCAACAAGTGAGTGGGTTTATGTGGCATAGAGATACGAGAGGTATTTTGGTGTTGTACTATAGCTTCATTTTCAAGGAAAACGTTTAAAAGCGTGTCAGGATGGTCGAGTGGTCTTAGGCGTCAGATTTAAGCTCTGATCCTCGTATGAGGGTGTGGGTTTGAACCCCACTTCTGACAACGATTTGTTTCATTTTGATAACTTGTATCTCATACTCAGGAAAGGCTTTTCTAGTATGGCAACAAGTGAGTGGGTTTATGTGGCATAGAGATACGAGAGGTATTTTGGTGTTGTACTAAAGCTTCATTTTCAAGGAAAACGTTTAAAAGCGTGTCAGGATGGCCGAGTGGTCTAAGGCGTCAGATTTAAGCTCTGATCCTCGTATGAGGGTGTGGGTTTGAACCCCACTTCTGACAACGATTTGTTTCATTTTAATAACTTGTATATCATACTCAGGAAAGGCTTTTCTAGTATGGCAACAAGTGAGTGGCTTTATTTGGCATAGAGATACGGGAGGTATTTTGGTGTTGTACTATAGCTTCATTTTCAAGGAAATCGTTTAAAAGCGTGTCAGGATGGCCGAGTGGTCTAAGGCGTCAGATTTAAGCTCTGATCCTCGTATGAGGGCGTGGGCTCGAACCCCACTTCTGACAACGATTTGTTTAAATTTAATAACTTGTATCTCATACTCAGGAAAGGCTTTTCTAGTATGGCAACGAGTGAGTGGGTTTATGTGGCATAGAGATACGAGAGGTATTTTGGTGTTGTACTATAGCTTCATTTTCAAGGAAAACGTTTAAAAGCGTGTCAGGATGGTCGAGTGGTCTTAGGCGTCAGATTTAAGCTCTGATCCTCGTATGAGGGTGTGGGTTTGAACCCCACTTCTGACAACGATTTGTTTCATTTTGATAACTTGTATCTCATACTCAGGAAAGGCTTTTCTAGTATGGCAACAAGTGAGTGGGTTTATGTGGCATAGAGATACGAGAGGTATTTTGGTGTTGTACTAAAGCTTCATTTTCAAGGAAAACGTTTAAAAGCGTGTCAGGATGGCCGAGTGGCCTAAGGCGTCAGATTTAAGCTCTGATCCTCGTATGAGGGCGTGGGCTCGAACCCCACTTCTGACAACGATTTGTTTAAATTTAATAACTTGTATCTCATACTCAGGAAAGGCTTTTCTAGTATGGCAACAAGTGAGTGGGTTTATGTTGCATAGAGATACGAGAGGTATTTTGGTGTTGTACTATAGCTTCATTTTCAAGGAAAACGTTTTAAAGCGTGTCAGGATGGTCGAGTGGTCTTAGGCGTCAGATTTAAGCTCTGATCCTCGTATGAGGGTGTGGGTTTGAACCCCACTTCTGACAACGATTTGTTTCATTTTGATAACTTGTATCTCATACTCAGGAAAGGCTTTTCTAGTATGGCAACAAGTGAGTGGGTTTATGTGGCATAGAGATACGAGAGGTATTTTGGTGTTGTACTAAAGCTTCATTTTCAAGGAAAACGTTTAAAAGCGTGTCAGAATGGCCGAGTGGTCTAAGGCGTCAGATTTAAGCTCTGATCCTCGTATGAGGGTGTGGGTTTGAACCCCACTTCTGACAACGATTTGTTTCATTTTAATAACTTGTATATCATACTCAGGAAAGGCTTTTCTAGTATGGCAACAAGTGAGTGGCTTTATGTGGCATAGAGATACGGGAGGTATTTTGGTGTTGTACTATAGCTTCATTTTCAAGGAAATCGTTTAAAAGCGTGTCAGGATGGCCGAGTGGTCCAAGGCGTCAGATTTAAGCTCTGATCCTCGCATGAGGGCGTGGGCTCGAACCCCACTTCTGACAACGATTTGTTTAAATTTAATAACTTGTATCTCATACTCAGGAAAGGCTTTTCTAGTATGGCAACAAGTGAGTGGGTTTATGTGGCATAGAGATACGAGAGGTATTTTGGTGTTGTACTATAGCTTCATTTTCAAGGAAAACGTTTAAAAGCGTGTCAGGATGGTCGAGTGGTCTTAGGCGTCAGATTTAAGCTCTGATCCTCGTATGAGGGTGTGGGTTTGAACCCCACTTCTGACAACGATTTGTTTCATTTTGATAACTTGTATCTCATACTCAGGAAAGGCTTTTCTAGTATGGCAACAAGTGAGTGGGTTTATGTGGCATAGAGATACGAGAGGTATTTTGGTGTTGTACTAAAGCTTCATTTTCAAGGAAAACGTTTAAATGCGTGTCAGGATGGCCGAGTGGTCTAAGGCGTCAGATTTAAGCTCTGATCCTCGTATGAGGGTGTGGGTTTGAACCCCACTTCTGACAACGATTTGTTTCATTTTAATAACTTGTATATCATACTCAGGAAAGGCTTTTCTAGTATGGCAACAAGTGAGTGGCTTTATGTGGCATAGAGATTCGGGAGGTATTTTGGTGTTGTACTATAGCTTCATTTTCAAGGAAATCGTTTAAAAGCGTGTCAGGATGGCCGAGTGGTCTAAGGCGTCAGATTTAAGCTCTGATCCTCGTATGAGGGCGTGGGCTCGAACCCCACTTCCGACAACGATTTGTTTAAATTTAATAACTTGTATCTCATACTCAGGAAAGGCTTTTCTAGTATGGCAACAAGTGAGTGGGTTTATGTGGCATAGAGATACGAGAGGTATTTTGGTGTTGTACTATAGCTTCATTTTCAAGGAAAACGTTTAAAAGCGTGTCAGGATGGTCGAGTGGTCTTAGGCGTCAGATTTAAGCTCTGATCCTCGTATGAGGGTGTGGGTTTGAACCCCACTTCTGACAACGATTTGTTTCATTTTGATAACTTGTATCTCATACTCAGGAAAGGCTTTTCTAGTATGGCAACAAGTGAGTGGGTTTATGTGGCATAGAGATACGAGAGGTATTTTGGTGTTGTACTAAAGCTTCATTTTCAAGGAAAACGTTTAAAAGCGTGTCAGGATGGCCGAGTGGTCTAAGGCGTCAGATTTAAGCTCTGATCCTCGTATGAGGGTGTGGGTTTGAACCCCACTTCTGACAACGATTTGTTTCATTTTAATAACTTGTATATCATACTCAGGAAAGGCTTTTCTAGTATGGCAACAAGTGAGTGGGTTTATGTGGCATAGAGATACGGGAGGTATTTTGGTGTTGTACTATAGCTTCATTTTCAAGGAAATCGTTTAAAAGCGTGTCAGGATGGCCGAGTGGTCTAAGGCGTCAGATTTAAGCTCTGATCCTCGTATGAGGGCGTGGGCTCGAACCCCACTTCTGACAACGATTTGTTTAAATTTAATAACTTGTATCTCATACTCAGGAAAGGCTTTTCTAGTATGGCAACAAGTGAGTGGGTTTATGTGGCATAGAGATACGAGAGGTATTTTGGTGTTGTACTATAGCTTCATTTTCAAGGAAAACGTTTAAAAGCGTGTCAGGATGGTCGAGTGGTCTTAGGCGTCAGATTTAAGCTCTGATCCTCGTATGAGGGTGTGGGTTTGAACCCCACTTCTGACAACGATTTGTTTCATTTTGATAACTTGTATCTCATACTCAGGAAAGGCTTTTCTAGTATGGCAACAAGTGAGTGGGTTTATGTGGCATAGAGATACGAGAGGTATTTTGGTGTTGTACTAAAGCTTCATTTTCAAGGAAAACGTTTAAATGCGTGTCAGGATGGCCGAGTGGTCTAAGGCGTCAGATTTAAGCTCTGATCCTCGTATGAGGGTGTGGGTTTGAACCCCACTTCTGACAACGATTTGTTTCATTTTAATAACTTGTATATCATACTCAGGAAAGGCTTTTCTAGTATGGCAACAAGTGAGTGGCTTTATGTGGCATAGAGATACGGGAGGTATTTTGGTGTTGTACTATAGCTTCATTTTCAAGGAAATCGTTTAAAAGCGTGTCAGGATGGCCGAGTGGTCTAAGGCGTCAGATTTAAGCTCTGATCCTCGTATGAGGGCGTGGGCTCGAACCCCACTTCTGACAACGATTTGTTTAAATTTAATAACTTGTATCTCATACTCAGGAAAGGCTTTTCTAGTATGGCAACAAGTGAGTGGGTTTATGTGGCATAGAGATACGAGAGGTATTTTGGTGTTGTACTATAGCTTCATTTTCAAGGAAAACGTTTAAAAGCGTGTCAGGATGGTCGAGTGGTCTTAGGCGTCAGATTTAAGCTCTGATCCTCGTATGAGGGTGTGGGTTTGAACCCCACTTCTGACAACGATTTGTTTCATTTT
This sequence comes from Phalangium opilio, assembly GCF_054372755.1. Taxonomy (NCBI): domain Eukaryota; kingdom Metazoa; phylum Arthropoda; class Arachnida; order Opiliones; family Phalangiidae; genus Phalangium; species Phalangium opilio. The sequence continues at coordinate 4,722,418 of NW_028324195.1, forward strand.
GATAATTTGTATCTCATACTAAGGAAAGGCTTTTCTAGTATGGCAACAAGTGAGTGGGTTTATGTGGCATAGAGATACGAGAGGTATTTTGGTGTTGTACTAAAGCTTCATTTTCAAGGAAAACGTTTAAAAGCGTGTCAGGATGGCCGAGTGGTCTAAGGCGTCAGATTTAAGCTCTGATCCTCGTATGAGGGTGTGGGTTTGAACCCCACTTCTGACAACGATTTGTTTCATTTTAATAACTTGTATATCATACTCAGGAAAGACTTTTCTAGTATGGCAACAAGTGAGTGGGTTTATGTGGCATAGAGATACGAGAGGTATTTTGGTGTTGTACTATAGCTTCATTTTCAAGGAAAACGTTTTAAAGCGTGTCAGGATGGTCGAGTGGTCTTAGGCGTCAGATTTAAGCTCTGATCCTCGTATGAGGGTGTGGGTTTGAACCCCACTTCTGACAACGATTTGTTTCATTTTGATAACTTGTATCTCATACTCAGGAAAGGCTTTTCTAGTATGGCAACAAGTGAGTGGGTTTATGTGGCATAGAGATACGAGAGGTATTTTGGTGTTGTACTAAAGCTTCATTTTCAAGGAAAACGTTTAAAAGCGTGTCAGAATGGCCGAGTGGTCTAAGGCGTCAGATTTAAGCTCTGATCCTCGTATGAGGGTGTGGGTTTGAACCGCACTTCTGACAACGATTTGTTTCATTTTAATAACTTGTATATCATACTCAGGAAAGGCTTTTCTAGTATGGCAACAAGTGAGTGGCTTTATGTGGCATAGAGATACGGGAGGTATTTTGGTGTTGTACTATAGCTTCATTTTCAAGGAAATCGTTTAAAAGCGTGTCAGGATGGCCGAGTGGTCTAAGGCGTCAGATTTAAGCTCTGATCCTCGCATGAGGGCGTGGGCTCGAACCCCACTTCTGACAACGATTTGTTTAAATTTAATAACTTGTATCTCATACTCAGGAAAGGCTTTTCTAGTATGGCAACAAGTGAGTGGGTTTATGTGGCATAGAGATACGAGAGGTATTTTGGTGTTGTACTATAGCTTCATTTTCAAGAAAAACGTTTTAAAGCGTGTCAGGATGGTCGAGTGGTCTTAGGCGTCAGATTTAAGCTCTGATCCTCGTATGAGGGTGTGGGTTTGAACCCCACTTCTGACAACGATTTGATTCATTTTGATAACTTGTATCTCATACTCAGGAAAGGCTTTTCTAGTATGGCAACAAGTGAGTGGGTTTATGTGGCATAGAGATACGAGAGGTATTTTGGTGTTGTACTAAAGCTTCATTTTCAAGGAAAACGTTTAAAAGCGTGTCAGGATGGCCGAGTGGTCTAAGGCGTCAGATTTAAGCTCTGATCCTCGTATGAGGGTGTGGGTTTGAACCCCACTTCTGACAACGATTTGTTTCATTTTGATAACTTGTATCTCATACTCAGGAAAGGCTTTTCTAGTATGGCAACAAGTGAGTCGCTTTATGTGGCATAGAGATACGGGAGGTATTTTGGTGTTGTACTATAGCTTCATTTTCAAGGAAATCGTTTAAAAGCGTGTCAGGATGGCCGAGTGGTCTAAGGCATCAGATTTAAGCTCTGATCCTCGTATGAGGGCGTGGGCTCGAACCCCACTTCTGACAACGATTTGTTTAAATTTAATAACTTGTATCTCATACTCAGGAAAGGCTTTTCTAGTATGGCAACAAGTGAGTGGGTTTATGTGGCATAGAGATACGAGAGGTATTTTGGTGTTGTACTATAGCTTCATTTTCAAGGAAAACGTTTTAAAGCGTGTCAGGATGGTCGAGTGGTCTTAGGCGTCAGATTTAAGCTCTGATCCTCGTATGAGGGTGTGGGTTTGAACCCCACTTCTGACAACGATTTGTTTCATTTTGATAACTTGTATCTCATACTCAGGAAAGGCTTTTCTAGTATGGCAACAAGTGAGTGGGTTTATGTGGCTTAGAGATACGAGAGGTATTTTGGTGTTGTTCTAAAGCTTCATTTTCAAGGAAAACGTTTAAAAGCGTGTCAGAATGGCCGAGTGGTCTAAGGCGTCAGATTTAAGCTCTGATCCTCGTATGAGGGTGTGGGTTTGAACCCCACTTCTGACAACGATTTGTTTCATTTTAATAACTTGTATATCATACTCAGGAAAGGCTTTTCTAGTATGGCAACAAGTGAGTGGCTTTATGTCGCATAGAGATACGAGAGGTATTTTGGTGTTGTACTATAGCTTCATTTTCAAGGAAATCGTTTAAAAGCGTGTCAGGATGGCCGAGTGGTCTAAGGCGTCAGATTTAAGCTCTGATCCTCGTATGAGGGCGTGGGCTCGAACCCCACTTCTGACAACGATTTGTTTAATTTTAATAACTTGTATCTCATACTCAGGAAAGGCTTTTCTAGTATGGCAACAAGTGAGTGGGTTTATGTGGCATAGAGATACGAGAGGTATTTTGGTGTTGTACTAAAGCTTCATTTTCAAGGAAAACGTTTAAAAGCGTGACAGAATGGCCGAGTGGTCTAAGGCGTCAGATTTAAGCTCTGATCCTCGTATGAGGGTGTGGGTTTGAACCGCACTTCTGACAACGATTTGTTTCATTTTAATAACTTGTATATCATACTCAGGAAAGGCTTTTCTAGTATGGCAACAAGTGAGTGGCTTTATGTGGCATAGAGATACGGGAGGTATTTTGGTGTTGTACTATAGCTTCATTTTCAAGGAAATCGTTTAAAAGCGTGTCAGGATGGCCGAGTGGTCTAAGGCGTCAGATTTAAGCTCTAATCCTCGTATGAGGGCGTGGGCTCGAACCCCACTTCTGACAACGATTTGTTTAAATTTAATAACTTGTATCTCATACTCAGGAAAGGCTTTTCTAGTATGGCAACAAGTGAGTGGGTTTATGTGGCATAGAGATACGAGAGGTATTTTGGTGTTGTACTATAGCTTCATTTTCAAGGAAAACGTTTAAAAGCGTGTCAGGATGGTCGAGTGGTCTTAGGCGTCAGATTTAAGCTCTGATCCTCGTATGAGGGTGTGGGTTTGAACCCCACTTCTGACAACGATTTGATTCATTTTGATAACTTGTATCTCATACTCAGGAAAGGCTTTTCTAGTATGGCAACAAGTGAGTGGGTTTATGTGGCATAGAGATACGAGAGGTATTTTGGTGTTGTACTAAAGCTTCATTTTCAAGGAAAACGTTTAAAAGCGTGTCAGGATGGCCGAGTGGTCTAAGGCGTCAGATTTAAGCTCTGATCCTCGTATGAGGGTGTGGGTTTGAACCCCACTTCTGACAACGATTTGTTTCATTTTGATAACTTGTATCTCATACTCAGGAAAGGCTTTTCTAGTATGGCAACAAGTGAGTCGCTTTATGTGGCATAGAGATACGGGAGGTATTTTGGTGTTGTACTATAGCTTCATTTTCAAGGAAATCGTTTAAAAGCGTGTCAGGATGGCCGAGTGGTCTAAGGCATCAGATTTAAGCTCTGATCCTCGTATGAGGGCGTGGGCTCGAACCCCACTTCTGACAACGATTTGTTTAAATTTAATAACTTGTATCTCATACTCAGGAAAGGCTTTTCTAGTATGGCAACAAGTGAGTGGGTTTATGTGGCATAGAGATACGAGAGGTATTTTGGTGTTGTACTATAGCTTCATTTTCAAGGAAAACGTTTTAAAGCGTGTCAGGATGGTCGAGTGGTCTTAGGCGTCAGATTTAAGCTCTGATCCTCGTATGAGGGTGTGGGTTTGAACCCCACTTCTGACAACGATTTGTTTCATTTTGATAACTTGTATCTCATACTCAGGAAAGGCTTTTCTAGTATGGCAACAAGTGAGTGGGTTTATGTGGCATAGAGATACGAGAGGTATTTTGGTGTTGTTCTAAAGCTTCATTTTCAAGGAAAACGTTTAAAAGCGTGTCAGAATGGCCGAGTGGTCTAAGGCGTCAGATTTAAGCTCTGATCCTCGTATGAGGGTGTGGGTTTGAACCCCACTTCTGACAACGATTTGTTTCATTTTAATAACTTGTATATCATACTCAGGAAAGGCTTTTCTAGTATGGCAACAAGTGAGTGGCTTTATGTCGCATAGAGATACGAGAGGTATTTTGGTGTTGTACTATAGCTTCATTTTCAAGGAAATCGTTTAAAAGCGTGTCAGGATGGCCGAGTGGTCTAAGGCGTCAGATTTAAGCTCTGATCCTCGTATGAGGGCGTGGGCTCGAACCCCACTTCTGACAACGATTTGTTTAATTTTAATAACTTGTATCTCATACTCAGGAAAGGCTTTTCTAGTATGGCAACAAGTGAGTGGGTTTATGTGGCATAGAGATACGAGAGGTATTTTGGTGTTGTACTATAGCTTCATTTTCAAGGAAAACGTTTTAAAGCGTGTCAGGATGGTCGAGTGGTCTTAGGCGTCAGATTTAAGCTCTGATCCTCGTATGAGGGTGTGGGTTTGAACCCCACTTCTGACAACGATTTGTTTCATTTTGATAACTTGTATCTCATACTCAGGAAAGGCTTTTCTAGTATGGCAACAAGTGAGTGGGTTTATGTGGCATAGAGATACGAGAGGTATTTTGGTGTTGTACTAAAGCTTCATTTTCAAGGAAAACGTTTAAAAGCGTGTCAGGATGGCCGAGTGGCCTAAGGCGTCAGATTTAAGCTCTAATCCTCGTATGAGGGCGTGGGCTCGAACCCCACTTCTGACAACGATTTGTTTAAATTTAATAACTTGTATCTCATACTCAGGAAAGGCTTTTCTAGTATGGCAACAAGTGAGTGGGTTTATGTGGCATAGAGATACGAGAGGTATTTTGGTGTTGTACTATAGCTTCATTTTCAAGGAAAACGTTTTAAAGCGTGTCAGGATGGTCGAGTGGTCTTAGGCGTCAGATTTAAGCTCTGATCCTCGTATGAGGGTGTGGGTTTGAACCCCACTTCTGACAACGATTTGTTTCATTTTGATAACTTGTATCTCATACTCAGGAAAGGCTTTTCTAGTATGGCAACAAGTGAGTGGGTTTATGTGGCATAGAGATACGAGAGGTATTTTGGTGTTGTACTAAAGCTTCATTTTCAAGGAAAACGTTTAAAAGCGTGTCAGAATGGCCGAGTGGTCTAAGGCGTCAGATTTAAGGTCTGATCCTCGTATGAGGGTGTGGGTTTGAACCGCACTTCTGACAACGATTTGTTTCATTTTAATAACTTGTATATCATACTCAGGAAAGGCTTTTCTAGTATGGCAACAAGTGAGTGGCTTTATGTGGCATAGAGATACGGGAGGTATTTTGGTGTTGTACTATAGCTTCATTTTCAAGGAAATCGTTTAAAAGCGTGTCAGGATGGCCGAGTGGTCTAAGGCGTCAGATTTAAGCTCTGATCCTCGCATGAGGGCGTGGGCTCGAACCCCACTTCTGACAACGATTTGTTTAAATTTAATAACTTGTATCTCATACTCAGGAAAGGCTTTTCTAGTATGGCAACAAGTGAGTGGGTTTATGTGGCATAGAGATACGAGAGGTATTTTGGTGTTGTACTATAGCTTCATTTTCAAGAAAAACGTTTTAAAGCGTGTCAGGATGGTCGAGTGGTCTTAGGCGTCAGATTTAAGCTCTGATCCTCGTATGAGGGTGTGGGTTTGAACCCCACTTCTGACAACGATTTGATTCATTTTGATAACTTGTATCTCATACTCAGGAAAGGCTTTTCTAGTATGGCAACAAGTGAGTGGGTTTATGTGGCATAGAGATACGAGAGGTATTTTGGTGTTGTACTAAAGCTTCATTTTCAAGGAAAACGTTTAAAAGCGTGTCAGGATGGCCGAGTGGTCTAAGGCGTCAGATTTAAGCTCTGATCCTCGTATGAGGGTGTGGGTTTGAACCCCACTTCTGACAACGATTTGTTTCATTTTGATAACTTGTATCTCATACTCAGGAAAGGCTTTTCTAGTATGGCAACAAGTGAGTCGCTTTATGTGGCATAGAGATACGGGAGGTATTTTGGTGTTGTACTATAGCTTCATTTTCAAGGAAATCGTTTAAAAGCGTGTCAGGATGGCCGAGTGGTCTAAGGCATCAGATTTAAGCTCTGATCCTCGTATGAGGGCGTGGGCTCGAACCCCACTTCTGACAACGATTTGTTTAAATTTAATAACTTGTATCTCATACTCAGGAAAGGCTTTTCTAGTATGGCAACAAGTGAGTGGGTTTATGTGGCATAGAGATACGAGAGGTATTTTGGTGTTGTACTATAGCTTCATTTTCAAGGAAAACGTTTTAAAGCGTGTCAGGATGGTCGAGTGGTCTTAGGCGTCAGATTTAAGCTCTGATCCTCGTATGAGGGTGTGGGTTTGAACCCCACTTCTGACAACGATTTGTTTCATTTTGATAACTTGTATCTCATACTCAGGAAAGGCTTTTCTAGTATGGCAACAAGTGAGTGGGTTTATGTGGCATAGAGATACGAGAGGTATTTTGGTGTTGTTCTAAAGCTTCATTTTCAAGGAAAACGTTTAAAAGCGTGTCAGAATGGCCGAGTGGTCTAAGGCGTCAGATTTAAGCTCTGATCCTCGTATGAGGGTGTGGGTTTGAACCCCACTTCTGACAACGATTCGTTTCATTTTAATAACTTGTATATCATACTCAGGAAAGGCTTTTCTAGTATGGCAACAAGTGAGTGGCTTTATGTCGCATAGAGATACGAGAGGTATTTTGGTGTTGTACTATAGCTTCATTTTCAAGGAAATCGTTTAAAAGCGTGTCAGGATGGCCGAGTGGTCTAAGGCGTCAGATTTAAGCTCTGATCCTCGTATGAGGGCGTGGGCTCGAACCCCACTTCTGACAACGATTTGTTTAATTTTAATAACTTGTATCTCATACTCAGGAAAGGCTTTTCTAGTATGGCAACAAGTGAGTGGGTTTATGTGGCATAGAGATACGAGAGGTATTTTGGTGTTGTACTATAGCTTCATTTTCAAGGAAAACGTTTAAAAGCGTGTCAGGATGGCCGAGTGGTCTAAGGCGTCAGATTTAAGCTCTGATCCTCGTATGAGGGTGTGGGTTTGAACCCCACTTCTGACAACGATTTGTTTCATTTTAATAACTTGTATCTCATACTCAGGAAGGGCTTTTCTAGTATGGCAACAAGTGAGTGGCTTTATGTGGCATAGAGATACGAGAGGTATTTTGGTGTTGTACTATAGCTTCATTTTCAAGGAAATCGTTTAAAAGCGTGTCAGGATGGCCGAGTGGTCTAAGGCGTCAGATTTAAGCTCTGATCCTCGTATGAGGGCGTGGGCTCGAACCCCACTTCTGACAACGATTTGTTTAATTTTAATAACTTGTATCTCATACTCAGGAAAGGCTTTTCTAGTATGGCAACAAGTGAGTGGGTTTATGTGGCATAGAGATACGAGAGGTATTTTGGTGTTGTACTATAGCTTCATTTTCAAGGAAAACGTTTAAAAGCGTGTCAGGATGGTCGAGTGGTCTTAGGCGTCAGATTTAAGCTCTGATCCTCGTATGAGGGTGTGGGTTTGAACCCCACTTCTGACAACGATTTGTTTCATTTTGATAACTTGTATCTAATACTCAGGAAAGGCTTTTCTAGTATGGCAACAAGTGAGTGGGTTTATGTTGCATAGAGATACGAAAGGTATTTTGGTGTTGTACTATAGCTTCATTTTCAAGGAAAACGTTTAAAAGCGTGTCAGGATGGCCGAGTGGTCTAAGGCGTCAGATTTAAGCTCTGATCCTCGTATGAGGGTGTGGGTTTGAACCCCACTTCTGACAACGATTTGTTTCATTTTAATAACTTGTATCTCAAACTCAGGAAGGGCTTTTCTAGTATGGCAACAAGTGAGTGGCTTTATGTGGCATAGAGATACGAGAGGTATTTTGGTGTTGTACTATAGCTTCATTTTCAAGGAAATCGTTTAAAAGCGTGTCAGGATGGCCGAGTGGTCTAAGGCGTCAGATTTAAGCTCTGATCCTCGTATGAGGGCGTGGGCTCGAACCCCACTTCTGACAACGATTTGTTTAATTTTAATAACTTGTATCTCATACTCAGGAAAGGCTTTTCTAGTATGGCAACAAGTGAGTGGGTTTATGTGGCATAGAGATACGAGAGGTATTTTGGTGTTGTACTATAGCTTCATTTTCAAGGAAAACGTTTAAAAGCGTGTCAGGATGGTCGAGTGGTCTTAGGCGTCAGATTTAAGCTCTGATCCTCGTATGAGGGTGTGGGTTTGAACCCCACTTCTGACAACGATTTGTTTCATTTTGATAACTTGTATCTCATACTCAGGAAAGGCTTTTCTAGTATGGCAACAAGTGAGTGGGTTTATGTGGCATAGAGATACGAGAGGTATTTTGGTGTTGTACTAAAGCTTCATTTTCAAGGAAAACGTTTAAAAGCGTGTCAGGATGGCCGAGTGGTCTAAGGCGTCAGATTTAAGCTCTGATCCTCGTATGAGGGTGTGGGTTTGAACCCCACTTCTGACAACGATTTGTTTCATTTTAATAACTTGTATCTCATACTCAGGAAGGGCTTTTCTAGTATGGCAACAAGTGAGTGGCTTTATGTGGTATAGAGATACGGGAGGTATTTTGGTGTTGTACTATAGCTTCGTTTTCAAGGAAAACGTTTAAAAGCGTGTCAGGATGGCCGAGTGGTCTAAGGCGTCAGATTTAAGCTCTGATCCTCGTATGAGGGTGTGGGTTTGAACCCCACTTCTGACAACGATTTGTTTCATTTTAATAACTTGTATCTCAAACTCAGGAAGGGCTTTTCTAGTATGGCAACAAGTGAGTGGCTTTATGTGGCATAGAGATACGAGAGGTATTTTGGTGTTGTACTATAGCTTCATTTTCAAGGAAATCGTTTAAAAGCGTGTCAGGATGGCCGAGTGGTCTAAGGCGTCAGATTTAAGCTCTGATCCTCGTATGAGGGCGTGGGCTCGAACCCCACTTCTGACAACGATTTGTTTAATTTTAATAACTTGTATCTCATACTCAGGAAAGGCTTTTCTAGTATGGCAACAAGTGAGTGGGTTTATGTGGCATAGAGATACGAGAGGTATTTTGGTGTTGTACTATAGCTTCATTTTCAAGGAAAACGTTTAAAAGCGTGTCAGGATGGTCGAGTGGTCTTAGGCGTCAGATTTAAGCTCTGATCCTCGTATGAGGGTGTGGGTTTGAACCCCACTTCTGACAACGATTTGTTTCATTTTGATAACTTGTATCTCATACTCAGGAAAGGCTTTTCTAGTATGGCAACAAGTGAGTGGGTTTATGTGGCATAGAGATACGAGAGGTATTTTGGTGTTGTACTAAAGCTTCATTTTCAAGGAAAACGTTTAAAAGCGTGTCAGGATGGCCGAGTGGTCTAAGGCGTCAGATTTAAGCTCTGATCCTCGTATGAGGGTGTGGGTTTGAACCCCACTTCTGACAACGATTTGTTTCATTTTAATAACTTGTATCTCATACTCAGGAAGGGCTTTTCTAGTATGGCAACAAGTGAGTGGCTTTATGTGGTATAGAGATACGGGAGGTATTTTGGTGTTGTACTATAGCTTCGTTTTCAAGGAAAACGTTTAAAAGCGTGTCAGGATGGCCGAGTGGTCTAAGGCGTCAGATTTAAGCTCTGATCCTCGTATGAGGGTGTGGGTTTGAACCCCACTTCTGACAACGATTTGTTTCATTTTAATAACTTGTATCTCAATCTCAGGAAAGGCTTTTCTAGTATGGCAACAAGTGAGTGGCTTTATGTGGCATAGAGATACGGGAGGTATTTTGGTGTTGTACTATAGCTTCATTTTCAAGCAAAACGTTTAAAAGCGTGTCAGGATGGCCGAGTGGTCTAAGGCGTCAGATTTAAGCTCTGATCCTCGTATGAGGGTGTGGGTTTGAACCCCACTTCTGACAACGATTTGTTTCATTTTAATAACTTGTATCTCAAACTCAGGAAGGGCTTTTCTAGTATGGCAACAAGTGAGTGGGTTTATGTTGCATAGAGATACGGGAGGTATTTTGGTGTTGTACTATAGCTTCTTTTTCAAGGAAAACGTTTAAAAGCGTGTCAGGTTGGCCGAGTGGTCTAAGGGGTCAGATTCAAGCTCTGATCCTCGTATGAGGGCGTGGGTTTGAACCCCACTTCTGACACCGTTTTGTTTCATTTTAATAATTTGTTTCTCATACTCAAGAAAGGCTTTTCTAGTATGGCAACAAGTGAGTGGCTTTATGTGGCATAGAGATACGAGAGGTATTTTGGTGTTGTACTATAGCTTCATTTTCAAGGAAAACGTTTAAATGCGTGTCAGGATGGCCGAGTGGTCTAAGGCGTCAGATTTAAGCTCTGATCCTAATATGAGGCCGTGGGTTCGAACCCCACTTCTGACAACGATTTGTTTCATTTTAATAACTTGTATCTCAAACTCAGGAAAGGCTTTTCTAGTATGGTAACAAGTGAGTGGCTTTATGTGGCATAGAGATACGGGAGGTATTTTGGTGTTGTACTATAGCTTCGTTTTCAAGGAAAACGTTTAAAAGCGTGTCAGGATGGCCGAGTGGTCTAAGGCGTCAGATTTAAGCTCTGATCCTCGTATGAGGGCGTGGGTTTGAACCCCACTTCTGACACCGTTTTGTTTCATTTTAATAATTTGTATCTCATACTCAAGAAAGGCTTTTCTAGTATGGCAACAAGTGAGTGGCTTTATGTGGCATAGAGATACGAGAGGTATTTTGGTGTTGTACTATAGCTTCATTTTCAAGGAAAACGTTTAAAAGCGTGTCAGGATGGCCGAGTGGTCTAAGGCGTCAGATTTAAGCTCTGATCCTCGTATGAGGGCGTGCGTTCGAACCCCACTTCTGACAACGATTTGTTTCATTTTAATAACTTGTATCTCAAACTCAGGAAAGGCTTTTCTAGTATGGCAACAAGTGAGTGGCTTTATGTGGCATAGAGACACGGGAGGTATTTTGGTGTTGTACCATAGCTTCATTTTCAAGGAAATCGTTTAAAAGCGTGTCAGGATGGCCGAGTGGTCTAAGGCGTCAGATTTAAGCTCTGATCCTCGTATGAGGGCGTGGTTTCGAACCTCACTTCTGACAACGATTTGTTTCATTTTAAAAACTTGTATCTCATACTCAGGAAAGGCTTTTCTAGTATGGCAACAAGTGAGTGGCTTTATGTGGCATAGAGATACGAGAGGTATTTTGGTGTTGTACTAAAGCTTCATTTTCAAGGAAAACGTTTAAAAGCGTATCAGGATGGCCGAGTGGTCTAAGGCGTCAGATTTAAGCTCTGATCCTCGTATGAGGGTGTGGGTTTGAACCCCACTTCTGACAACGATTTGTTTCATTTTAATAACTTGTATCTCAAACTCAGGAAGGGCTTTTCTAGTATGGCAACAAGTGAGTGGGTTTATGTTGCATAGAGATACGGGAGGTATTTTGGTGTTGTACTATAGCTTCATTTTCAAGGAAAACGTTTAAAAGCGTGTCAGGATGGCCGAGTGGTCTAAGGCGTCAGATTTAAGCTCTGATCCTCGTATGAGGGCGTGGGTTCGAACCCCACTTCTGACAACGATTTGTTTCATTTTAATAACTTGTATCTCAAACTCAGGAAAGGCTTTTCTAGTATGGCAACAAGTGAGTGGCTTTATGTGGCATAGAGACACGGGAGGTATTTTGGTGTTGTACCATAGCTTCATTTTCAAGGAAATCGTTTAAAAGCGTGTCAGGATGGCCGAGTGGTCTAAGGCGTCAGATTTAAGCTCTGATCCTCGTATGAGGGCGTGGTTTCGAACCTCACTTCTGACAACGATTTGTTTCATTTTAAAAACTTGTATCTCATACTCAGGAAAGGCTTTTCTAGTATGGCAACAAGTGATTGGCTTTATGTGGCATAGAGATACGGGAGGTATTTTGGTGTTGTACTATAGCTTCATTTTCAAGGAAAACGTTTAAAAGCGTGTCAGGATGGTCGAGTGGTCTTAGGCGTCAGATTTAAGCTCTGATCCTCGTATGAGGGTGTGGGTTTGAACCCCACTTCTGACAACGATTTGTTTCATTTTAATAACTTGTATCTCAAACTCAGGAAGGGCTTTTCTAGTATGGCAACAAGTGAGTGGGTTTATGTTGCATAGAGATACGGGAGGTATTTTGGTGTTGTACTATAGCTTCTTTTTCAAGGAAAACGTTTAAAAGCGTGTCAGGTTGGCCGAGTGGTCTAAGGCGTCAGATTCAAGCTCTGATCCTCGTATGAGGGCGTGGGTTTGAACCCCACTTCTGACACCGTTTTGTTTCATTTTAATAATTTGTTTCTCATACTCAAGAAAGGCTTTTCTAGTATGGCAACAAGTGAGTGGCTTTATGTGGCATAGAGATACGAGAGGTATTTTGGTGTTGTACTATAGCTTCATTTTCAAGGAAAACGTTTAAATGCGTGTCAGGATGGCCGAGTGGTCTAAGGCGTCAGATTTAAGCTCTGATCCTAATATGAGGCCGTGGGTTCGAACCCCACTTCTGACAACGATTTGTTTCATTTTAATAACTTGTATCTCAAACTCAGGAAAGGCTTTTCTAGTATGGTAACAAGTGAGTGGCTTTATGTGGCATAGAGATACGGGAGGTATTTTGGTGTTGTACTATAGCTTCGTTTTCAAGGAAAACGTTTAAAAGCGTGTAAAGATGGCCGAGTGGTCTAAGGTGTCAGATTTAAGCTCTGATCCTCGTATGAGGGCGTGGGTTTGAACCCCACTTCTGACACCGTTTTGTTTCATTTTAATAATTTGTATCTCATACTCAAGAAAGGCTTTTCTAGTATGGCAACAAGTGAGTGGCTTTATGTGGCATAGAGATACGAGAGGTATTTTGGTGTTGTACTATAGCTTCATTTTCAAGGAAAACGTTTAAAAGCGTGTCAGGATGGCCGAGTGGTCTAAGGCGTCAGATTTAAGCTCTGATCCTCGTATGAGGGCGTGCGTTCGAACCCCACTTCTGACAACGATTTGTTTCATTTTAATAACTTGTATCTCAAACTCAGGAAAGGCTTTTCTAGTATGGCAACAAGTGAGTGGCTTTATGTGGCATAGAGACACGGGAGGTATTTTGGTGTTGTACCATAGCTTCATTTTCAAGGAAATCGTTTAAAAGCGTGTCAGGATGGCCGAGTGGTCTAAGGCGTCAGATTTAAGCTCTGATCCTCGTATGAGGGCGTGGTTTCGAACCTCACTTCTGACAACGATTTGTTTCATTTTAAAAACTTGTATCTCATACTCAGGAAAGGCTTTTCTAGTATGGCAACAAGTGAGTGGCTTTATGTGGCATAGAGATACGAGAGGTATTTTGGTGTTGTACTAAAGCTTCATTTTCAAGGAAAACGTTTAAAAGCGTATCAGGATGGCCGAGTGGTCTAAGGCGTCAGATTTAAGCTCTGATCCTCGTATGAGGGTGTGGGTTTGAACCCCACTTCTGACAACGATTTGTTTCATTTTAATAACTTGTATCTCAAACTCAGGAAGGGCTTTTCTAGTATGGCAACAAGTGAGTGGGTTTATGTTGCATAGAGATACGGGAGGTATTTTGGTGTTGTACTATAGCTTCATTTTCAAGGAAAACGTTTAAAAGCGTGTCAGGATGGCCGAGTGGTCTAAGGCGTCAGATTTAAGCTCTGATCCTCGTATGAGGGCGTGGGTTCGAACCCCGCTTCTGACAACGATTTGTTTCATTTTAATAACTTGTATCTCAAACTCAGGAAAGGCTTTTCTAGTATGGCAACAAGTGAGTGGCTTTATGTGGCATAGAGACACGGGAGGTATTTTGGTGTTGTACCATAGCTTCATTTTCAAGGAAATCGTTTAAAAGCGTGTCAGGATGGCCGAGTGGTCTAAGGCGTCAGATTTAAGCTCTGATCCTCGTATGAGGGCGTGGTTTCGAACCTCACTTCTGACAACGATTTGTTTCATTTTAAAAACTTGTATCTCATACTCAGGAAAGGCTTTTCTAGTATGGCAACAAGTGAGTGGCTTTATGTGGCATAGAGATACGAGAGGTATTTTGGTGTTGTACTAAAGCTTCATTTTCAAGGAAAACGTTTAAAAGCGTATCAGGATGGCCGAGTGGTCTAAGGCGTCAGATTTAAGCTCTGATCCTCGTATGAGGGTGTGGGTTTGAACCCCACTTCTGACAACGATTTGTTTCATTTTAATAACTTGTACCTCAAACTCAGGAAGGGCTTTTCTAGTATGGCAACAAGTGAGTGGGTTTATGTTGCATAGAGATACGGGAGGTATTTTGGTGTTGTACTATAGCTTCATTTTCAAGGAAAACGTTTAAAAGCGTGTCAGGATGGCCGAGTGGTCTAAGGCGTCAGATTTAAGCTCTGATCCTCGTATGAGGGCGTGGGTTCGAACCCCACTTCTGACAACGATTTGTTTCATTTTAATAACTTGTATCTCAAACTCAGGAAAGGCTTTTCTAGTATGGCAACAAGTGAGTGGCTTTATGTGGCATAGAGACACGGGAGGTATTTTGGTGTTGTACCATAGCTTCATTTTCAAGGAAATCGTTTAAAAGCGTGTCAGGATGGCCGAGTGGTCTAAGGCGTCAGATTTAAGCTCTGATCCTCGTATGAGGGCGTGGTTTCGAACCTCACTTCTGACAACGATTTGTTTCATTTTAAAAACTTGTATCTCATACTCAGGAAAGGCTTTTCTAGTATGGCAACAAGTGAGTGGCTTTATGTGGCATAGAGATACGAGAGGTATTTTGGTGTTGTACTAAAGCTTCATTTTCAAGGAAAACGTTTAAAAGCGTATCAGGATGGCCGAGTGGTCTAAGGCGTCAGATTTAAGCTCTGATCCTCGTATGAGGGTGTGGGTTTGAACCCCACTTCTGACAACGATTTGTTTCATTTTAATAACTTGTACCTCAAACTCAGGAAGGGCTTTTCTAGTATGGCAACAAGTGAGTGGGTTTATGTTGCATAGAGATACGGGAGGTATTTTGGTGTTGTACTATAGCTTCATTTTCAAGGAAAACGTTTAAAAGCGTGTCAGGATGGCCGAGTGGTCTAAGGCGTCAGATTTAAGCTCTGATCCTCGTATGAGGGCGTGGGTTCGAACCCCACTTCTGACAACGATTTGTTTCATTTTAATAACTTGTATCTCAAACTCAGGAAAGGCTTTTCTAGTATGGCAACAAGTGAGTGGCTTTATGTGGCATAGAGACACGGGAGGTATTTTGGTGTTGTACCATAGCTTCATTTTCAAGGAAATCGTTTAAAAGCGTGTCAGGATGGCCGAGTGGTCTAAGGCGTCAGATTTAAGCTCTGATCCTCGTATGAGGGCGTGGTTTCGAACCTCACTTCTGACAACGATTTGTTTCATTTTAAAAACTTGTATCTCATACTCAGGAAAGGCTTTTCTAGTATGGCAACAAGTGATTGGCTTTATGTGGCATAGAGATACGGGAGGTATTTTGGTGTTGTACTATAGCTTCATTTTCAAGGAAAACGTTTAAAAGCGTGTCAGGATGGTCGAGTGGTCTTAGGCGTCAGATTTAAGCTCTGATCCTCGTATGAGGGTGTGGGTTTGAACCCCACTTCTGACAACGATTTGTTTCATTTTAATAACTTGTATCTCAAACTCAGGAAGGGCTTTTCTAGTATGGCAACAAGTGAGTGGGTTTATGTTGCATAGAGATACGGGAGGTATTTTGGTGTTGTACTATAGCTTCTTTTTCAAGGAAAACGTTTAAAAGCGTGTCAGGTTGGCCGAGTGGTCTAAGGCGTCAGATTCAAGCTCTGATCCTCGTATGAGGGTGTGGGTTTGAACCCCACTTCTGACAACGATTTGTTTCATTTTAATAACTTGTATCTCATACTCAGGAAGGGCTTTTCTAGTATGGCAACAAGTGAGTGGCTTTATGTGGCATAGAGACACGGGAGGTATTTTGGTGTTGTACCATAGCTTCATTTTCAAGGAAATCGTTTAAAAGCGTGTCAGGATGGCCGAGTGGTCTAAGGCGTCAGATTTAAGCTCTGATCCTCGTATGAGGGCGTGGTTTCGAACCTCACTTCTGACAACGATTTGTTTCATTTTAAAAACTTGTATCTCATACTCAGGAAAGGCTTTTCTAGTATGGCAACAAGTGATTGGCTTTATGTGGCATAGAGATACGGGAGGTATTTTGGTGTTGTACTATAGCTTCATTTTCAAGGAAAACGTTTAAAAGCGTGTCAGGATGGTCGAGTGGTCTTAGGCGTCAGATTTAAGCTCTGATCCTCGTATGAGGGTGTGGGTTTGAACCCCACTTCTGACAACGATTTGTTTCATTTTAATAACTTGTATCTCAAACTCAGGAAGGGCTTTTCTAGTATGGCAACAAGTGAGTGGGTTTATGTTGCATAGAGATACGGGAGGTATTTTGGTGTTGTACTATAGCTTCTTTTTCAAGGAAAACGTTTAAAAGCGTGTCAGGTTGGCCGAGTGGTCTAAGGCGTCAGATTCAAGCTCTGATCCTCGTATGAGGGTGTGGGTTTGAACCCCACTTCTGACAACGATTTGTTTCATTTTAATAACTTGTATCTCATACTCAGGAAGGGCTTTTCTAGTATGGCAACAAGTGAGTGGCTTTATGTGGCATAGAGATACGAGAGGTATTTTGGTGTTGTACTATAGCTTCATTTTCAAGGAAATCGTTTAAAAGCGTGTCAGGATGGCCGAGTGGTCTAAGGCGTCAGATTTAAGCTCTGATCCTCGTATGAGGGCGTGGGCTCGAACCCCACTTCTGACAACGATTTGTTTAATTTTAATAACTTGTATCTCATACTCAGGAAAGGCTTTTCTAGTATGGCAACAAGTGAGTGGGTTTATGTGGCATAGAGATACGAGAGGTATTTTGGTGTTGTACTATAGCTTCATTTTCAAGGAAAACGTTTAAAAGCGTGTCAGGATGGTCGAGTGGTCTTAGGCGTCAGATTTAAGCTCTGATCCTCGTATGAGGGTGTGGGTTTGAACCCCACTTCTGACAACGATTTGTTTCATTTTGATAACTTGTATCTCATACTCAGGAAAGGCTTTTCTAGTATGGCAACAAGTGAGTGGGTTTATGTTGCATAGAGATACGAAAGGTATTTTGGTGTTGTACTATAGCTTCATTTTCAAGGAAAACGTTTAAAAGCGTGTCAGGATGGCCGAGTGGTCTAAGGCGTCAGATTTAAGCTCTGATCCTCGTATGAGGGTGTGGGTTTGAACCCCACTTCTGACAACGATTTGTTTCATTTTAATAACTTGTATCTCAAACTCAGGAAGGGCTTTTCTAGTATGGCAACAAGTGAGTGGCTTTATGTGGCATAGAGATACGAGAGGTATTTTGGTGTTGTACTATAGCTTCATTTTCAAGGAAAACGTTTAAAAGCGTATCAGGATGGCCGAGTGGTCTAAGGCGTCAGATTTAAGCTCTGATCCTCGTATGAGGGTGTGGGTTTGAACCCCACTTCTGACAACGATTTGTTTCATTTTAATAACTTGTATCTCAAACTCAGGAAGGGCTTTTCTAGTATGGCAACAAGTGAGTGGGTTTATGTTGCATAGAGATACGGGAGGTATTTTGGTGTTGTACTATAGCTTCATTTTCAAGGAAAACGTTTAAAAGCGTGTCAAGATGGCCGAGTGGTCTAAGGCGTCAGATTTAAGCTCTGATCCTCGTATGAGGGCGTGGGTTCGAACCCCACTTCTGACAACGATTTGTTTCATTTTAATAACTTGTATCTCAAACTCAGGAAAGGCTTTTCTAGTATGGCAACAAGTGAGTGGCTTTATGTGGCATAGAGACACGGGAGGTATTTTGGTGTTGTACCATAGCTTCATTTTCAAGGAAATCGTTTAAAAGCGTGTCAGGATGGCCGAGTGGTCTAAGGCGTCAGATTTAAGCTCTGATCCTCGTATGAGGGCGTGGTTTCGAACCTCACTTCTGACAACGATTTGTTTCATTTTAAAAACTTGTATCTCATACTCAGGAAAGGCTTTTCTAGTATGGCAACAAGTGAGTTGCTTTATGTGGCATAGAGATACGAGAGGTATTTTGGTGTTGTACTAAAGCTTCATTTTCAAGGAAAACGTTTAAAAGCGTGTAAAGATGGCCGAGTGGTCTAAGGTGTCAGATTTAAGCTCTGATCCTCGTATGAGGGCGTGGGTTTGAACCCCACTTCTGACACCGTTTTGTTTCATTTTAATAATTTGTATCTCATACTCAAGAAAGGCTTTTCTAGTATGGCAACAAGTGAGTGGCTTTATGTGGCATAGAGATACGAGAGGTATTTTGGTGTTGTACTATAGCTTCATTTTCAAGGAAAACGTTTAAAAGCGTGTCAGGATGGCCGAGTGGTCTAAGGCGTCAGATTTAAGCTCTGATCCTCGTATGAGGGCGTGCGTTCGAACCCCACTTCTGACAACGATTTGTTTCATTTTAATAACTTGTATCTCAAACTCAGGAAAGGCTTTTCTAGTATGGCAACAAGTGAGTGGCTTTATGTGGCATAGAGACACGGGAGGTATTTTGGTGTTGTACCATAGCTTCATTTTCAAGGAAATCGTTTAAAAGCGTGTCAGGATGGCCGAGTGGTCTAAGGCGTCAGATTTAAGCTCTGATCCTCGTATGAGGGCGTGGTTTCGAACCTCACTTCTGACAACGATTTGTTTCATTTTAAAAACTTGTATCTCATACTCAGGAAAGGCTTTTCTAGTATGGCAACAAGTGAGTGGCTTTATGTGGCATAGAGATACGAGAGGTATTTTGGTGTTGTACTAAAGCTTCATTTTCAAGGAAAACGTTTAAAAGCGTATCAGGATGGCCGAGTGGTCTAAGGCGTCAGATTTAAGCTCTGATCCTCGTATGAGGGTGTGGGTTTGAACCCCACTTCTGACAACGATTTGTTTCATTTTAATAACTTGTATCTCAAACTCAGGAAGGGCTTTTCTAGTATGGCAACAAGTGAGTGGGTTTATGTTGCATAGAGATACGGGAGGTATTTTGGTGTTGTACTATAGCTTCATTTTCAAGGAAAACGTTTAAAAGCGTGTCAGGATGGCCGAGTGGTCTAAGGCGTCAGATTTAAGCTCTGATCCTCGTATGAGGGCGTGGGTTCGAACCCCACTTCTGACAACGATTTGTTTCATTTTAATAACTTGTATCTCAAACTCAGGAAAGGCTTTTCTAGTATGGCAACAAGTGAGTGGCTTTATGTGGCATAGAGATACGGGAGGTATTTTGGTGTTGTACTATAGCTTCATTTTCAAGGAAAACGTTTAAAAGCGTGTCAGGATGGTCGAGTGGTCTTAGGCGTCAGATTTAAGCTCTGATCCTCGTATGAGGGTGTGGGTTTGAACCCCACTTCTGACAACGATTTGTTTCATTTTGATAACTTGTATCTCATACTCAGGAAAGGCTTTTCTAGTATGGCAACAAGTGAGTGGGTTTATGTGGCATAGAGATACGAGAGGTATTTTGGTGTTGTACTAAAGCTTCATTTTCAAGGAAAACGTTTAAAAGCGTGTCAGGATGGCCGAGTGGTCTAAGGCGTCAGATTTAAGCTCTGATCCTCGTATGAGGGTGTGGGTTTGAACCCCACTTCTGACAACGATTTGTTTCATTTTAATAACTTGTATCTCAATCTCAGGAAAGGCTTTTCTAGTATGGCAACAAGTGAGTGGCTTTATGTGGCATAGAGATACGGGAGGTATTTTGGTGTTGTACTATAGCTTCATTTTCAAGGAAAACGTTTAAAAGCGTGTCAGGATGGCCGAGTGGTCTAAGGCGTCAGATTTAAGCTCTGATCCTCGTATGAGGGTGTGGGTTTGAACCCCACTTCTGACAACGATTTGTTTCATTTTAATAACTTGTATCTCAAACTCAGGAAGGGCTTTTCTAGTATGGCAACAAGTGAGTGGGTTTATGTTGCATAGAGATACGGGAGGTATTTTGGTGTTGTACTATAGCTTCTTTTTCAAGGAAAACGTTTAAAAGCGTGTCAGGTTGGCCGAGTGGTCTAAGGCGTCAGATTCAAGCTCTGATCCTCGTATGAGGGCGTGGGTTTGAACCCCACTTCTGACACCGTTTTGTTTCATTTTAATAATTTTTATCTCATACTCAAGAAAGGCTTTTCTAGTATGGCAACAAGTGAGTGGCTTTATGTGGCATAGAGATACGAGAGGTATTTTGGTGTTGTACTATAGCTTCATTTTCAAGGAAAACGTTTAAAAGCGTGTCAGGATGGCCGAGTGGTCTAAGGCGTCAGATATAAGCTCTGATCCTCGTATGAGGGCGTGGGTTCGAACCCCACTTCTGACGACGATTTGTTTCATTTTAATAACTTGTATCTCAAACTCAGGAAAGGCTTTTCTAGTATGGTAACAAGTGAGTGGCTTTATGTGGCATAGAGATACGGGAGGTATTTTGGTGTTGTACTATAGCTTCGTTTTCAAGGAAAACGTTTAAAAGCGTGTAAAGATGGCCGAGTGGTCTAAGGTGTCAGATTTAAGCTCTGATCCTCGTATGAGGGCGTGGGTTTGAACCCCACTTCTGACACCGTTTTGTTTCATTTTAATAATTTGTATCTCATACTCAAGAAAGGCTTTTCTAGTATGGCAACAAGTGAGTGGCTTTATGTGGCATAGAGATACGAGAGGTATTTTGGTGTTGTACTATAGCTTCATTTTCAAGGAAAACGTTTAAAAGCGTGTCAGGATGGCCGAGTGGTCTAAGGCGTCAGATTTAAGCTCTGATCCTCGTATGAGGGCGTGGGTTCGAACCCCACTTCTGACAACGATTTGTTTCATTTTAATAACTTGTATCTCAAACTCAGGAAAGGCTTTTCTAGTATGGCAACAAGTGAGTGGCTTTATGTGGCATAGAGACACGGGAGGTATTTTGGTGTTGTACCATAGCTTCATTTTCAAGGAAATCGTTTAAAAGCGTGTCAGGATGGCCGAGTGGTCTAAGGCGTCAGATTTAAGCTCTGATCCTCGTATGAGGGCGTGGTTTTGAACCTCACTTCTGACAACGATTTGTTTCATTTTAAAAACTTGTATCTCATACTCAGGAAAGGCTTTTCTAGTATGGCAACAAGTGAGTGGCTTTATGTGGCATAGAGATACGAGAGGTATTTTGGTGTTGTACTAAAGCTTCATTTTCAAGGAAAACGTTTAAAAGCGTATCAGGATGGCCGAGTGGTCTAAGGCGTCAGATTTAAGCTCTGATCCTCGTATGAGGGTGTGGGTTTGAACCCCACTTCTGACAACGATTTGTTTCATTTTAATAACTTGTATCTCATACTCAGGAAAGGCTTTTCTAGTATGGCAACAAGTGAGTGGCTTTATGTGGCATAGAGATACGGGAGGTATTTTGGTGTTGTACTATAGCTTCGTTTTCAAGGAAAACGTTTAAAAGCGTGTCAGGATGGCCGAGTGGTCTAAGGCGTCAGATTTAAGCTCTGATCCTCGTAGGAGGGTGTGGGTTTGAACCCCACTTCTGACAACGATTTGTTTCATTTCTATAACTTGTATCTCAAACTCAGGAAAGGCTTTTCTAGTATGGCAACAAGTGAGTGGCTTTATGTGGCATAGAGATACGGGAGGTATTTTGGTGTTGTACTATAGCTTCATTTTCAAGGAAAACGTTTAAAAGCGTGTCAGGATGGCCGAGTGGTCTAAGGCGTCAGATTTAAGCTCTGATCCTCGTAGGAGGGTGTGGGTTTGAACCCCACTTCTGACAACGATTTGTTTCATTTTAATAACTTGTATCTCAAACTCAGGAAGGGCTTTTCTAGTATGGCAACAAGTGAGTGGGTTTATGTTGCATAGAGATACGGGAGGTATTTTGGTGTTGTACTATAGCTTCTTTTTCAAGGAAAACGTTTAAAAGCGTGTCAGGTTGGCCGAGTGGTCTAAGGCGTCAGATTCAAGCTCTGATCCTCGTATGAGGGCGTGGGTTTGAACCCCACTTCTGACAACGATTTGTTTCATTTTAATAACTTGTATCTCAAACTCAGGAAAGGCTTTTCTAGTATGGCAACAAGTGAGTGGCTTTATGTGGCATAGAGATACGAGAGGTATTTTGGTGTTGTACTAAAGCTTCATTTTCAAGGAAAACGTTTAAAAGCGTATCAGGATGGCCGAGGGGTCTAAGGCGTCAGATTTAAGCTCTGATCCTCGTATGAGGGTGTGGGTTTGAACCCCACTTCTGACAACGATTTGTTTCATTTTAATAACTTGTATCTCAAACTCAGGAAGGGCTTTTCTAGTATGGCAACAAGTGAGTGGGTTTATGTTGCATAGAGATACGGGAGGTATTTTGGTGTTGTACCATAGCTTCATTTTCAAGGAAATCGTTTAAAAGCGTGTCAGGATGGCCGAGTGGTCTAAGGCATCAGATTTAAGCTCTGATCCTCGTATGAGGGCGTGGTTTCGAACCTCACTTCTGACAACGATTTGTTTCATTTTAAAAACTTGTATCTCATACTCAGGAAAGGCTTTTCTAGTATGGCAACAAGTGAGTGGCTTTATGTGGCATAGAGATACGAGAGGTATTTTGGTGTTGTACTAAAGCTTCATTTTCAAGGAAAACGTTTAAAAGCGTATCAGGATGGCCGAGTGGTCTAAGGCGTCAGATTTAAGCTCTGATCCTCGTATGAGGGTGTGGGTTTGAACCCCACTTCTGACAACGATTTGTTTCATTTTAATAACTTGTATCTCATACTCAGGAAGGGCTTTTCTAGTATGGCAACAAGTGAATGGCTTTATGTGGCATAGAGATACGGGAGGTATTTTGGTGTTGTACTATAGCTTCGTTTTCAAGGAAAACGTTTAAAAGCGTGTCAGGATGGCCGAGTGGTCTAAGGCGTCAGATTTAAGCTCTGATCCTCGTAGGAGGGTGTGGGTTTGAACCCCACTTCTGACAACGATTTGTTTCATTTCTATAACTTGTATCTCAAACTCAGGAAAGGCTTTTCTAGTATGGCAACAAGTGAGTGGCTTTATGTTGCATAGAGATACGGGAGGTATTTTGGTGTTGTACTAAAGCTTCATTTTCAAGGAAAACGTTTAAAAGCGTATCAGGATGGCCGAGTGGTCTATGGCGTCAGATTTAAGCTCTGATCCTCGTATGAGGGTGTGGGTTTGAACCCCACTTCTGACAACGATTTGTTTCATTTTAATAACTTGTATCTCATACTCAGGAAGGGCTTTTCTAGTATGGCAACAAGTGAGTGGCTTTATGTGGCATAGAGATACGGGAGGTATTTTGGTGTTGTACTATAGCTTCGTTTTCAAGGAAAACGTTTAAAAGCGTATCAGGATGGCCGAGTGGTCTAAGGCGTCAGATTTAAGCTCTGATCCTCGTATGAGGGTGTGGGTTTGAACCCCACTTCTGACAACGATTTGTTTCATTTTAATAACTTGTATCTCATACTCAGGAAGGGCTTTTCTAGTATGGCAACAAGTGAGTGGCTTTATGTGGCATAGAGATACGGGAGGTATTTTGGTGTTGTACTATAGCTTCGTTTTCAAGGAAAACGTTTAAAAGCGTGTCAGGATGGCCGAGTGGTCTAAGGCGTCAGATTTAAGCTCTGATCCTCGTAGGAGGGTGTGGGTTTGAACCCCACTTCTGACAACGATTTGTTTCATTTCTATAACTTGTATCTCAAACTCAGGAAAGGCTTTTCTAGTATGGCAACAAGTGAGTGGCTTTATGTTGCATAGAGATACGGGAGGTATTTTGGTGTTGTACTAAAGCTTCATTTTCAAGGAAAACGTTTAAAAGCGTATCAGGATGGCCGAGTGGTCTAAGGCGTCAGATTTAAGCTCTGATCCTCGTATGAGGGTGTGGGTTTGAACCCCACTTCTGACAACGATTTGTTTCATTTTAATAACTTGTATCTCATACTCAGGAAGGGCTTTTCTAGTATGGCAACAAGTGAGTGGCTTTATGTGGCATAGAGATACGGGAGGTATTTTGGTGTTGTACTATAGCTTCGTTTTCAAGGAAAACGTTTAAAAGCGTGTCAGGATGGCCGAGTGGTCTAAGGCGTCAGATTTAAGCTCTGATCCTCGTAGGAGGGTGTGGGTTTGAACCCCACTTCTGACAACGATTTGTTTCATTTCTATAACTTGTATCTCAAACTCAGGAAAGGCTTTTCTAGTATGGCAACAAGTGAGTGGCTTTATGTTGCATAGAGATACGGGAGGTATTTTGGTGTTGTACTATAGCTTCATTTTCAAGGAAAACGTTTAAAAGCGTGTCAGGATGGCCGAGTGGTCTAAGGCGTCAGATTTAAGCTCTGATCCTCGTAGGAGGGTGTGGGTTTGAACCCCACTTCTGACAACGATTTGTTTCATTTTAATAACTTGTATCTCAAACTCAGGAAAGGCTTTTCTAGTATGGCAACAAGTGAGTGGCTTTATGTGGCATAGAGACACGGGAGGTATTTTGGTGTTGTACCATAGCTTCATTTTCAAGGAAATCGTTTAAAAGCGTGTCAGGATGGCCGAGTGGTCTAAGGCGTCAGATTTAAGCTCTGATCCTCGTATGAGGGCGTGGTTTCGAACCTCACTTCTGATAACGATTTGTTTCATTTTAAAAACTTGTATCTCATACTCAGGAAAGGCTTTTCTAGTATGGCAACAAGTGAGTGGCTTTATGTGGCATAGAGATACGAGAGGTATTTTGGTGTTGTACTAAAGCTTCATTTTCAAGGAAAACGTTTAAAAGCGTATCAGGATGGCCGAGTGGTCTAAGGCGTCAGATTTAAGCTCTGATCCTCGTATGAGGGTGTGGGTTTGAACCCCACTTCTGACAACGATTTGTTTCATTTTAATAACTTGTATCTCAAACTCAGGAAGGGCTTTTCTAGTATGGCAACAAGTGAGTGGGTTTATGTTGCATAGAGATACGGGAGGTATTTTGGTGTTGTACTATAGCTTCATTTTCAAGGAAAACGTTTAAAAGCGTGTCAGGATGGCCGAGTGGTCTAAGGCGTCAGATTTAAGCTCTGATCCTCGTATGAGGGCGTGGGTTCGAACCCCACTTCTGACAACGATTTGTTTCATTTTAATAACTTGTATCTCAAACTCAGGAAAGGCTTTTCTAGTATGGCAACAAGTGAGTGGCTTTATGTGGCATAGAGACACGGGAGGTATTTTGGTGTTGTACCATAGCTTCATTTTCAAGGAAATCGTTTAAAAGCGTGTCAGGATGGCCGAGTGGTCTAAGGCGTCAGATTTAAGCTCTGATCCTCGTATGAGGGCGTGGTTTCGAACCTCACTTCTGACAACGATTTGTTTCATTTTAAAAACTTGTATCTCATACTCAGGAAAGGCTTTTCTAGTATGGCAACAAGTGAGTGGCTTTATGTGGCATAGAGATACGAGAGGTATTTTGGTGTTGTACTAAAGCTTCATTTTCAAGGAAAACGTTTAAAAGCGTATCAGGATGGCCGAGTGGTCTAAGGCGTCAGATTTAAGCTCTGATCCTCGTATGAGGGTGTGGGTTTGAACCCCACTTCTGACAACGATTTGTTTCATTTTAATAACTTGTATCTCATACTCAGGAAGGGCTTTTCTAGTATGGCAACAAGTGAGTGGCTTTATGTGGCATAGAGATACGGGAGGTATTTTGGTGTTGTACTATAGCTTCGTTTTCAAGGAAAACGTTTAAAAGCGTATCAGGATGGCCGAGTGGTCTAAGGCGTCAGATTTAAGCTCTGATCCTCGTATGAGGGTGTGGGTTTGAACCCCACTTCTGACAACGATTTGTTTCATTTTAATAACTTGTATCTCATACTCAGGAAGGGCTTTTCTAGTATGGCAACAAGTGAGTGGCTTTATGTGGCATAGAGATACGGGAGGTATTTTGGTGTTGTACTATAGCTTCGTTTTCAAGGAAAACGTTTAAAAGCGTGTCAGGATGGCCGAGTGGTCTAAGGCGTCAGATTTAAGCTCTGATCCTCGTAGGAGGGTGTGGGTTTGAACCCCACTTCTGACAACGATTTGTTTCATTTCTATAACTTGTATCTCAAACTCAGGAAAGGCTTTTCTAGTATGGCAACAAGTGAGTGGCTTTATGTTGCATAGAGATACGGGAGGTATTTTGGTGTTGTACTAAAGCTTCATTTTCAAGGAAAACGTTTAAAAGCGTATCAGGATGGCCGAGTGGTCTAAGGCGTCAGATTTAAGCTCTGATCCTCGTATGAGGGTGTGGGTTTGAACCCCACTTCTGACAACGATTTGTTTCATTTTAATAACTTGTATCTCATACTCAGGAAGGGCTTTTCTAGTATGGCAACAAGTGAGTGGCTTTATGTGGCATAGAGATACGGGAGGTATTTTGGTGTTGTACTATAGCTTCGTTTTCAAGGAAAACGTTTAAAAGCGTGTCAGGATGGCCGAGTGGTCTAAGGCGTCAGATTTAAGCTCTGATCCTCGTAGGAGGGTGTGGGTTTGAACCCCACTTCTGACAACGATTTGTTTCATTTCTATAACTTGTATCTCAAACTCAGGAAAGGCTTTTCTAGTATGGCAACAAGTGAGTGGCTTTATGTTGCATAGAGATACGGGAGGTATTTTGGTGTTGTACTATAGCTTCATTTTCAAGGAAAACGTTTAAAAGCGTGTCAGGATGGCCGAGTGGTCTAAGGCGTCAGATTTAAGCTCTGATCCTCGTAGGAGGGTGTGGGTTTGAACCCCACTTCTGACAACGATTTGTTTCATTTTAATAACTTGTATCTCAAACTCAGGAAAGGCTTTTCTAGTATGGCAACAAGTGAGTGGCTTTATGTGGCATAGAGACACGGGAGGTATTTTGGTGTTGTACCATAGCTTCATTTTCAAGGAAATCGTTTAAAAGCGTGTCAGGATGGCCGAGTGGTCTAAGGCGTCAGATTTAAGCTCTGATCCTCGTATGAGGGCGTGGTTTCGAACCTCACTTCTGATAACGATTTGTTTCATTTTAAAAACTTGTATCTCATACTCAGGAAAGGCTTTTCTAGTATGGCAACAAGTGAGTGGCTTTATGTGGCATAGAGATACGAGAGGTATTTTGGTGTTGTACTAAAGCTTCATTTTCAAGGAAAACGTTTAAAAGCGTATCAGGATGGCCGAGTGGTCTAAGGCGTCAGATTTAAGCTCTGATCCTCGTATGAGGGTGTGGGTTTGAACCCCACTTCTGACAACGATTTGTTTCATTTTAATAACTTGTATCTCAAACTCAGGAAGGGCTTTTCTAGTATGGCAACAAGTGAGTGGGTTTATGTTGCATAGAGATACGGGAGGTATTTTGGTGTTGTACTATAGCTTCATTTTCAAGGAAAACGTTTAAAAGCGTGTCAGGATGGCCGAGTGGTCTAAGGCGTCAGATTTAAGCTCTGATCCTCGTATGAGGGCGTGGGTTCGAACCCCACTTCTGACAACGATTTGTTTCATTTTAATAACTTGTATCTCAAACTCAGGAAAGGCTTTTCTAGTATGGCAACAAGTGAGTGGCTTTATGTGGCATAGAGACACGGGAGGTATTTTGGTGTTGTACCATAGCTTCATTTTCAAGGAAATCGTTTAAAAGCGTGTCAGGATGGCCGAGTGGTCTAAGGCGTCAGATTTAAGCTCTGATCCTCGTATGAGGGCGTGGTTTCGAACCTCACTTCTGACAACGATTTGTTTCATTTTAAAAACTTGTATCTCATACTCAGGAAAGGCTTTTCTAGTATGGCAACAAGTGAGTGGCTTTATGTGGCATAGAGATACGAGAGGTATTTTGGTGTTGTACTAAAGCTTCATTTTCAAGGAAAACGTTTAAAAGCGTATCAGGATGGCCGAGTGGTCTAAGGCGTCAGATTTAAGCTCTGATCCTCGTATGAGGGTGTGGGTTTGAACCCCACTTCTGACAACGATTTGTTTCATTTTAATAACTTGTATCTCATACTCAGGAAGGGCTTTTCTAGTATGGCAACAAGTGAGTGGCTTTATGTGGCATAGAGATACGGGAGGTATTTTGGTGTTGTACTATAGCTTCGTTTTCAAGGAAAACGTTTAAAAGCGTGTCAGGATGGCCGAGTGGTCTAAGGCGTCAGATTTAAGCTCTGATCCTCGTAGGAGGGTGTGGGTTTGAACCCCACTTCTGACAACGATTTGTTTCATTTCTATAACTTGTATCTCAAACTCAGGAAAGGCTTTTCTAGTATGGCAACAAGTGAGTGGCTTTAAGTGGCATAGAGATACGGGAGGTATTTTGGTGTTGTACTATAGCTTCATTTTCAAGGAAAACGTTTAAAAGCGTGTCAGGATGGCCGAGTGGTCTAAGGCGTCAGATTTAAGCTCTGATCCTCGTAGGAGGGTGTGGGTTTGAACCCCACTTCTGACAACGATTTGTTTCATTTTAATAACTTGTATCTCAAACTCAGGAAGGGCTTTTCTAGTATGGCAACAAGTGAGTGGGTTTATGTTGCATAGAGATACGGGAGGTATTTTGGTGTTGTACTATAGCTTCTTTTTCAAGGAAAACGTTTAAAAGCGTGTCAGGTTGGCCGAGTGGTCTAAGGCGTCAGATTCAAGCTCTGATCCTCGTATGAGGGCGTGGGTTTGAACCCCACTTCTGACACCGTTTTGTTTCATTTTAATAATTTGTATCTCATACTCAAGAAAGGCTTTTCTAGTATGGCAACAAGTGAGTGGCTTTATGTGGCATAGAGATACGAGAGGTATTTTGGTGTTGTACTATAGCTTCATTTTCAAGGAAAACGTTTAAAAGCGTGTCAGGATGGCCGAGTGGTCTAAGGCGTCAGATTTAAGCTCTGATCCTCGTATGAGGGCGTGGGTTCGAACCCCACTTCTGACAACGATTTGTTTCATTTTAATAACTTGTATCTCAAACTCAGGAAAGGCTTTTCTAGTATGGTAACAAGTGAGTGGCTTTATGTGGCATAGAGATACGGGAGGTATTTTGGTATTCTAGAGGGCCGGTAGGCCCTTCTAGATAAGAACCCACACCCTCCCGTAATGTTAAAGAAATAATTCACAGATTTTAGGCTTAGCGTCCCATAGAAAAAGTATGGGATTTTTGGTGGTCCACTCCATCGAATAACTCAGAAACTACTGCGAAGTTAAGGTTCGGAACACTTTTGAATTATTAAGCATTTATAGAATGTTGAACTTCTGAAGTTTGATTAAGAACAATTAAGTCTAAGTATTTTATTTTAATTAATTTATAAATCATGGTAAAACCGTTACATATATTACACTGTTTGCATATCATTTTGTTCAGCCTTTATCGGGTTTGTGGCGCATAGGATAACGCGTCTGCCTCTGGAGCAGAAGATTGCAGGTTCGAGTCCTGGCAAGATCGGTGTTTATTTTTACAGATCTTTTATTCAACATAAATGAAATAATCCTATAAATACTATGCTTGGATAATTTTATTGTTATGAAGTACGGGCTTGTGGCGTAATGGATAACGCGTTTGCATTCGAAGCAAAACATTGCAGGTTCGAGTCTTGGAAAGCTCGTTGTCTATTTTTGATGAAGAATCTTAGGAAATTCTTAAATAACAAACTTTCAATGAAATGTGCGCGTGCTGGCGCGTGGTTTAGAAATAACTTTTTTTTTTAAATCTATACAAAAAGGTCAACTAAACTTAATTGAGTCACCAACCGCCTTTTTATATGAAATAAGTTACCACCCGCCTATCTATGGTGAATTAATTTACACTCCCCTGCCAAATAATTTAAAATTTTAATCTTTCCCATAAAATAATGAGAGGCACTTGGAGTGAGCCAATATGCTCACGAACATCTTACTGGAACATCGAATTAATGAAGTTTGACAAGCATATTATTATTTTTATAATGGATTAATACAAATTAAGGCTGAAGGAACAGATATTATATAAAAAAGACTTGGTTTGCCCAAGCCTTAAAAACAAAACGATAAGAGTTTTTCCAGTTGTCTGAAGCGCGGATATTATTTTTTTTCTATTGAATTTTAAGGACAATCCGTATTTTACTACTCTTTAGAATTTAATTCAATCGCCTGATTTTACTGCTAATGGATTAGTTTCCTATAAATTAATTGAAATAAAAAATTACTTATCTCAGATTTTTCAACAACAATTCCATTTTCCTGATACTTTTTATCATGCATTTATTATTTTGAGGGATATCGTGTAAATTTAATCAAATTGACTCTTTTTTTTAAATTTCCGAGAATTTTCCTTTCAAAAGGTTTTAAACACATCAAGTTTTCATAATGTTGTCAACTAAATAGCAACTCAACCAACACTTCTAAAATCTTCCCCACAAGTACTGATATACACAGTTCAATAATTGTGACTGTGCTGAAAGAGGAAACGAACCCCTTTATCAAATATAAGAAAGGTGATAACAGCCCCCTTTTGTATTCGAAAAGACCGCATATAATACATTATTAATGAGAGTATTATTTGAAAATTAAAGTACGTTCTTCATTGAAAAGAGAAAATTTCATGATAAAATGTTTCCGGAAAATGGAATTGTTGTTGAAAAATCTGAGATAAGTAATTTTTTATTTCAATTAATTTATAGGAAACTAATCCATTAGCAGTAAAATCAGGCGATTGAATTAAATTCTAAAGAGTAGTAAAATACGGATTGTCCTTAAAATTCAATAGAAAAAAAATAATATCCGCGCTTCAGACAACTGGAAAAACTCTTATCGTTTTGTTTTTAAGGCTTGGGCAAACCAAGTCTTTTTTATATAATTGTACTATAGCTTCGTTTTCAAGGAAAACGTTTAAAAGCGTGTAAAGATGGCCGAGTGGTCTAAGGTGTCAGATTTAAGCTCTGATCCTCGTATGAGGGCGTGGGTTTGAACCCCACTTCTGACACCGTTTTGTTTCATTTTAATAATTTGTATCTCATACTCAAGAAAGGCTTTTCTAGTATGGCAACAAGTGAGTGGCTTTATGTGGCATAGAGATACGAGAGGTATTTTGGTGTTGTACTATAGCTTCATTTTCAAGGAAAACGTTTAAAAGCGTGTCAGGATGGCCGAGTGGTCTAAGGCGTCAGATTTAAGCTCTGATCCTCGTATGAGGGCGTGGGTTCGAACCCCACTTCTGACAACGATTTGTTTCATTTTAATAACTTGTATCTCAAACTCAGGAAAGGCTTTTCTAGTATGGCAACAAGTGAGTGGCTTTATGTGGCATAGAGACACGGGAGGTATTTTGGTGTTGTACCATAGCTTCATTTTCAAGGAAATCGTTTAAAAGCGTGTCAGGATGGCCGAGTGGTCTAAGGCGTCAGATTTAAGCTCTGATCCTCGTATGAGGGCGTGGTTTCGAACCTCACTTCTGACAACGATTTGTTTCATTTTAAAAACTTGTATCTCATACTCAGGAAAGGCTTTTCTAGTATGGCAACAAGTGAGTGGCTTTATGTGGCATAGAGATACGAGAGGTATTTTGGTGTTGTACTAAAGCTTCATTTTCAAGGAAAACGTTTAAAAGCGTATCAGGATGGCCGAGTGGTCTAAGGCGTCAGATTTAAGCTCTGATCCTCGTATGAGGGTGGGGGTTTGAACCCCACTTCTGACAACGATTTGTTTCATTTTAATAACTTGTATCTCATACTCAGGAAGGGCTTTTCTAGTATGGCAACAAGTGAGTGGCTTTATGTGGCATAGAGATACGGGAGGTATTTTGGTGTTGTACTATAGCTTCGTTTTCAAGGAAAACGTTTAAAAGCGTGTCAGGATGGCCGAGTGGTCTAAGGCGTCAGATTTAAGCTCTGATCCTCGTAGGAGGGTGTGGGTTTGAACCCCACTTCTGACAACGATTTGTTTCATTTCTATAACTTGTATCTCAAACTCAGGAAAGGCTTTTCTAGTATGGCAACAAGTGAGTGGCTTTATGTGGCATAGAGATACGGGAGGTATTTTGGTGTTGTACTATAGCTTCATTTTCAAGGAAAACGTTTAAAAGCGTGTCAGGATGGCCGAGTGGTCTAAGGCCTCAGATTTAAGCTCTGATCCTCGTATGAGGGTGTGGGTTTGAACCCCACTTCTGACAACGATTTGTTTCATTTTAATAACTTGTATCTCAAACTCAGGAAAGGCTTTTCTAGTATGGCAACAAGTGAGTGGCTTTATGTGGCATAGAGATACGGGAGGTATTTTGGTGTTGTACTATAGCTTCGTTTTCAAGGAAAACGTTTAAAAGCGTGTCAGGATGGCCGAGTGGTCTAAGGCGTCAGATTTAAGCTCTGATCCTCGTATGAGGGCGTGGGTTCGGACCCCACTTCTGACAACGATTTGTTTCATTTTAATAACTTGTATCTCAA
This sequence comes from Phalangium opilio, assembly GCF_054372755.1. Lineage (NCBI taxonomy): Eukaryota > Metazoa > Arthropoda > Arachnida > Opiliones > Phalangiidae > Phalangium > Phalangium opilio. Next base: position 4,754,793 of record NW_028324195.1, read on the forward strand.
ACTCAGGAAAGGCTTTTCTAGTATGGTAACAAGTGAGTGGCTTTATGTGGCATAGAGATACGGGAGGTATTTTGGTGTTGTACTATAGCTTCGTTTTCAAGGAAAACGTTTAAAAGCGTGTCAGGATGGCCGAGTGGTCTAAGGTGTCAGATTTAAGCTCTGATCCTCGTATGAGGGTGTGGTTTTGAACCCCACTTCTGACAACGATTTGTTTCATTTTAATAACTTGTATCTCAAACTCAGGAAAGGCTTTTCTAGTATGGTAACAAGTGAGTGGCTTTATGTGGCATAGAGATACGGGAGGTATTTTGGTGTTGTACTATAGCTTCGTTTTCAAGGAAAACGTTTAAAAGCGTGTAAGGATGGCCGAGTGGTCTAAGGTGTCAGATTTAAGCTCTGATCCTCGAATGAGGGTGTGGGTTTGAACCCCACTTCTGACAACGATTTGTTTCATTTTAATAACTTGTATCTCAAACTCAGGAAAGGCTTTTCTAGTATGGCAACAAGTGAGTGGCTTTATGTGGCATAGAGACACGGGAGGTATTTTGGTGTTGTACCATAGCTTCATTTTCAAGGAAATCGTTTAAAAGTGTGTCAGGATGGCCGAGTGGTCTAAGGCGTCAGATTTAAGCTCTGATCCTCGTATGAGGGCGTGGTTTCGAACCCCACTTCGGACAACGATTTGTTTCATTTTAAAAACTTGTATCTCATACTCAGGAAAGGCTTTTCTAGTATGGCAACAAGTGAGTGGCTTTATGTGGCATAGAGATACGAGAGGTATTTTGGTGTTGTACTAAAGCTTCATTTTCAAGGAAAACGTTTAAAAGCGTGTCAGGATGGCCGAGTGGTCTAAGGCGTCAGATTTAAGCTCTGATCCTAGTATGAGGGTGTGGGTTTGAACCCCACTTCTGACAACGATTTGTTTCATTTTAATAACTTGTATCTCAAACTCAGGAAGGGCTTTTCTAGTATGGCAACAAGTGAGTGGTTTCATGTTGCATAGAGATACGAAAGGTATTTTGGTGTTGTACTATAGCTTCATTTTCAAGGAAAACGTTTAAAAGCGTGTCAGGATTGCCGAGTGGTCTAAGGCGTCAGATTTAAGCTCTGATCCTCGTATGAGGGTGTGGGTTTGAACCCCACTTCTGACAACGATTTGTTTCATTTTAATAACTTGTATATCATACTCAGGAAAGGCTTTTCTAGTATGGCAACAAGTGAGTGGCTTTATGTGGCATAGAGATACGAGAGGTATTTTGGTGTTGTACTATAGCTTCATTTTCAAGGAAATCGTTTAAAAGCGTGTCAGGATGGTCGAGTGGTCTTAGGCGTCAGATTTAAGCTCTGATCCTCGTATGAGGGTGTGGGTTTGAACCCCACTTCTGACAACGATTTGTTTCATTTTGATAACTTGTATCTCATACTCAGGAAAGGCTTTTCTAGTATGGCAACAAGTGAGTGGGTTTATGTGGCATAGAGATACGAGAGGTATTTTGGTGTTGTACTATAGCTTCATTTTCAAGGAAAACGTTTAAAAGCGTGTCAGGATGGTCGAGTGGTCTTAGGCGTCAGATTTAAGCTCTGATCCTCGTATGAGGGTGTGGGTTTGAACCCCACTTCTGACAACGATTTGTTTCATTTTGATAACTTGTATCTCATACTCAGGAAAGGCTTTTCTAGTATGGCAACAAGTGAGTGGCTTTATGTGGCATAGAGATACGGGAGGTATTTTGGTGTTGTACTATAGCTTCGTTTTCAAGGAAAACGTTTAAAAGCGTGTCAGGTTGGCCGAGTGGTCTAAGGCGTCAGATTCAAGCTCTGATCCTCGTATGAGGGCGTGGGTTCGAACCCCACTTCTGACAACGATTTGTTTCATTTTAATAACTTGTATCTCAAACTCAGGAAAGGCTTTTCTAGTATGGCAACAAGTGAGTGGCTTTATGTGGCATAGAGACACGGGAGGTATTTTGGTGTTGTACCATAGCTTCATTTTCAAGGAAATCGTTTAAAAGCGTGTCAGGATGGCCGAGTGGTCTAAGGCGTCAGATTTAAGCTCTGATCCTCGTATGAGGGCGTGGTTTCGAACCTCACTTCTGACAACGATTTGTTTCATTTTAAAAACTTGTATCTCATACTCAGGAAAGGCTTTTCTAGTATGGCAACAAGTGAGTGGCTTTATGTGGCATAGAGATACGAGAGGTATTTTGGTGTTGTACTAAAGCTTCATTTTCAAGGAAAACGTTTAAAAGCGTATCAGGATGGCCGAGTGGTCTAAGGCGTCAGATTTAAGCTCTGATCCTCGTATGAGGGTGGGGGTTTGAACCCCACTTCTGACAACGATTTGTTTCATTTTAATAACTTGTATCTCATACTCAGGAAGGGCTTTTCTAGTATGGCAACAAGTGAGTGGCTTTATGTGGCATAGAGATACGGGAGGTATTTTGGTGTTGTACTATAGCTTCGTTTTCAAGGAAAACGTTTAAAAGCGTGTCAGGATGGCCGAGTGGTCTAAGGCGTCAGATTTAAGCTCTGATCCTCGTAGGAGGGTGTGGGTTTGAACCCCACTTCTGACAACGATTTGTTTCATTTCTATAACTTGTATCTCAAACTCAGGAAAGGCTTTTCTAGTATGGCAACAAGTGAGTGGCTTTATGTGGCATAGAGATACGGGAGGTATTTTGGTGTTGTACTATAGCTTCATTTTCAAGGAAAACGTTTAAAAGCGTGTCAGGATGGCCGAGTGGTCTAAGGCGTCAGATTTAAGCTCTGATCCTCGTATGAGGGTGTGGGTTTGAACCCCACTTCTGACAACGATTTGTTTCATTTTAATAACTTGTATCTCAAACTCAGGAAGGGCTTTTCTAGTATGGCAACAAGTGAGTGGGTTTATGTTGCATAGAGATACGAAAGGTATTTTGGTGTTGTACTATAGCTTCATTTTCAAGGAAAACGTTTAAAAGCGTGTCAGGATGGCCGAGTGGTCTAAGGCGTCAGATTTAAGCTCTGATCCTCGTATGAGGGTGTGGGTTTGAACCCCACTTCTGACAACGATTTGTTTCATTTTAATAACTTGTATCTCAAACTCAGGAAAGGCTTTTCTAGTATGGCAACAAGTGAGTGGCTTTATGTGGCATAGAGATACGGGAGGTATTTTGGTGTTGTACTATAGCTTCGTTTTCAAGGAAAACGTTTAAAAGCGTGTCAGGATGGCCGAGTGGTCTAAGGCGTCAGATTTAAGCTCTGATCCTCGTATGAGGGCGTGGGTTCGGACCCCACTTCTGACAACGATTTGTTTCATTTTAATAACTTGTATCTCAAACTCAGGAAAGGCTTTTCTAGTATGGTAACAAGTGAGTGGCTTTATGTGGCATAGAGATACGGGAGGTATTTTGGTGTTGTACTATAGCTTCGTTTTCAAGGAAAACGTTTAAAAGCGTGTCAGGATGGCCGAGTGGTCTAAGGTGTCAGATTTAAGCTCTGATCCTCGAATGAGGGTGTGGGTTTGAACCCCACTTCTGACAACGATTTGTTTCATTTTAATAACTTGTATCTCAAACTCAGGAAAGGCTTTTCTAGTATGGCAACAAGTGAGTGGCTTTATGTGGCATAGAGACACGGGAGGTATTTTGGTGTTGTACCATAGCTTCATTTTCAAGGAAATCGTTTAAAAGTGTGTCAGGATGTCCGAGTGGTCTAAGGCGTCAGATTTAAGCTCTTATCCTCGTATGAGGGCGTGGTTTCGAACCCCACTTCGGACAACGATTTGTTTCATTTTAAAAACTTGTATCTCATACTCAGGAAAGGCTTTTCTAGTATGGCAACAAGCGAGTGGCTTTATGTGGCATAGAGATACGAGAGGTATTTTGGTGTTGTACTAAAGCTTCATTTTCAAGGAAAACGTTTAAAAGCGTGTCAGGATGGCCGAGTGGTCTAAGGCGTCAGATTTAAGCTCTGATCCTAGTATGAGGGTGTGGGTTTGAACCCCACTTCTGACAACGATTTGTTTCATTTTAATAACTTGTATCTCAAACTCAGGAAGGGCTTTTCTAGTATGGCAACAAGTGAGTGGTTTCATGTTGCATAGAGATACGAAAGGTATTTTGGTGTTGTACTATAGCTTCATTTTCAAGGAAAACGTTTAAAAGCGTGTCAGGATTGCCGAGTGGTCTAAGGCGTCAGATTTAAGCTCTGATCCTCGTATGAGGGTGTGGGTTTGAACCCCACTTCTGACAACGATTTGTTTCATTTTAATAACTTGTATATCATACTCAGGAAAGGCTTTTCTAGTATGGCAACAAGTGAGTGGCTTTATGTGGCATAGAGATACGAGAGGTATTTTGGTGTTGTACTATAGCTTCATTTTCAAGGAAATCGTTTAAAAGCGTGTCAGGATGGTCGAGTGGTCTTAGGCGTCAGATTTAAGCTCTGATCCTCGTATGAGGGTGTGGGTTTGAACCCCACTTCTGACAACGATTTGTTTCATTTTGATAACTTGTATCTCATACTCAGGAAAGGCTTTTCTAGTATGGCAACAAGTGAGTGGGTTTATGTGGCATAGAGATACGAGAGGTATTTTGGTGTTGTACTATAGCTTCATTTTCAAGGAAAACGTTTAAAAGCGTGTCAGGATGGTCGAGTGGTCTTAGGCGTCAGATTTAAGCTCTGATCCTCGTATGAGGGTGTGGGTTTGAACCCCACTTCTGACAACGATTTGTTTCATTTTGATAACTTGTATCTCATACTCAGGAAAGGCTTTTCTAGTATGGCAACAAGTGAGTGGCTTTATGTGGCATAGAGATACGGGAGGTATTTTGGTGTTGTACTATAGCTTCGTTTTCAAGGAAAACGTTTAAAAGCGTGTCAGGTTGGCCGAGTGGTCTAAGGCGTCAGATTCAAGCTCTGATCCTCGTATGAGGGCGTGGGTTTGAACCACACTTCTGACACCGTTTTGTTTCATTTTAATAATTTGTATCTCATACTCAAGAAAGGCTTTTCTAGTATGGCAACAAGTGAGTGACTTTATGTGGCATAGAGATACGAGAGGTATTTTGGTGTTGTACTATAGCTTCATTTTCAAGGAAAACGTTTAAAAGCGTGTCAGGATGGCCGAGTGTTCTAAGGCGTCAGATTTAAGCTCTGATCCTCGTATGAGGGCGTGGGTTCGAACCCCACTTCTGACAACGATTTGTTTCATTTTAATAACTTGTATCTCAAACTCAGGAAAGGCTTTTCTAGTATGGTAACAAGTGAGTGGCTTTATGTGGCATAGAGATACGGGAGGTATTTTGGTGTTGTACTATAGCTTCGTTTTCAAGGAAAACGTTTAAAAGCGTGTAAGGATGGCCGAGTGGTCTAAGGTGTCAGATTTAAGCTCTGATCCTCGAATGAGGGTGTGGGTTTGAACCCCACTTCTGACAACGATTTGTTTCATTTTAATAACTTGTATCTCAAACTCAGGAAAGGCTTTTCTAGTATGGCAACAAGTGAGTGGCTTTATGTGGCATAGAGACACGGGAGGTATTTTGGTGTTGTACCATAGCTTCATTTTCAAGGAAATCGTTTAAAAGTGTGTCAGGATGGCCGAGTGGTCTAAGGCGTCAGATTTAAGCTCTGATCCTCGTATGAGGGCGTGGTTTCGAACCCCACTTCGGACAACGATTTGTTTCATTTTAAAAACTTGTATCTCATACTCAGGAAAGGCTTTTCTAGTATGGCAACAAGTGAGTGGCTTTATGTGGCATAGAGATACGAGAGGTATTTTGGTGTTGTACTAAAGCTTCATTTTCAAGGAAAACGTTTAAAAGCGTGTCAGGATGGCCGAGTGGTCTAAGGCGTCAGATTTAAGCTCTGATCCTCGTATGAGGGTGTGGGTTTGAACCCCACTTCTGACAACGATTTGTGTCATTTTAATAACTTGTATCTCAAACTCAGGAAAGGCTTTTCTAGTATGGCAACAAGTGAGTGGCTTTATGTGGCATAGAGATACGGGAGGTATTTTGGTGTTGTACTATAGCTTCGTTTTCAAGGAAAACGTTTAAAAGCGTGTCAGGTTGGCCGAGTGGTCTAAGGCGTCAGATTCAAGCTCTGATCCTCGTATGAGGGCGTGGGTTTGAACCCCACTTCTGACACCGTTTTGTTTCATTTTAATAATTTGTATCTCATACTCAAGAAAGGCTTTTCTAGTATGGCAACAAGTGAGTGGCTTTATGTGGCATAGAGATACGAGAGGTATTTTGGTGTTGTACTATAGCTTCATTTTCAAGGAAAACGTTTAAAAGCGTGTCAGGATGGCCGAGTGGTCTAAGGCGTCAGATTTAAGCTCTGATCCTCGTATGAGGGCGTGGGTTCGAACCCCACTTCTGACAACGATTTGTTTCATTTTAATAACTTGTATCTCAAACTCAGGAAAGGCTTTTCTAGTATGGTAACAAGTGAGTGGCTTTATGTGGCATAGAGACATGGGAGGTATTTTGGTGTTGTACCATAGCTTCATTTTCAAGGAAATCGTTTAAGAGCGTGTCAGGATGGCCGAGTGGTCTAAGGCGTCAGATTTAAGCTCTGATCCTCGAATGAGAGCGTGGTTTCGAGCCCCACTTCTGACAACGATTTGTTTCATTTTAAAAACTTGTATCTCATACTCAGGAAAGGCTTTTCTAGTATGGCAACAAGTGAGTGGCTTTATGTGGCATAGAGATACGGGAGGTATTTTCGTGTTGTACTATAGGTTCATTTTCAAGGAAAACGTTTAAAAGCGTGTCAGGATGGTCGAGTGGTCTAAGGCGTCAGATTTAAGCTCTGATCCTCGTATGAGGGCGTGGGTTCGAACCCCACTTCTGAAACCGTTTTGTTTCATTTTAATAACTTGTATCTCATACTCAGAAAAGGCTTCTCTAGTATGGCAACAAGTGAGTGGCTTTATGAAGCGCAGATATATGAGCGGTATTTTGGTGTTGTACTATAGCTTCATTTTGAAGGAAAACGTTTAAAAGCGTATCAGGATGGCCGAGTGGTCTAAGGCGTCATATTTAAGCTCTGATCCTCGTATGAGGGTGTGGGTTTGAACCCCACTTCTGACAACGATTTGTTTCATTTTAATAACGTGTATCTCATACTCAGGAAAGGCTTTTCTAGTATGGCAACAAGTGAGTGGCTTTATGTGGCATAGAGATACGGGAGGTATTTTGGTGTTGTACTATAGCTTCATTTTCAAGGAAAACGTTTGAAAGCGTGTCAGGATGGCCGAGTGGTCTAAGGCGTCAGATTTAAGCTCTGATCCTCGTATGAGGGCGTGGATTCGAACCCCACTTCTGACAACGATTTGTTTCATTTTAATAACTTGTATCTCATACTCAGGATAGGCTTCTCTAGTAGGGCAACAAGTGAGTGGCTTTATGAAGCATAGATATACGAGCGGTATTTTGGTGTTGTACTATAGCTTCATTTTCAAGGAAAACATTAACAAGCGTGTCAGGATGGTCGAGTGGTCTAAGGCGTCAGTTTTAAGCTCTGATCCTCGTATGAGGGCGTGGGTTCGAACCCAACTTCTGAAACCGTTTTGTTTCATTTTAATAACTTGTATCTCATACTCAGAAAAGGCTTCTCTAGTATGGCAACAAGTGAGTGGCTTTATGAAGCATAGATATACGACAGGTATTTTGGTGTTGTACTATAGCTTCATTTTCAAGGAAAACGTTTAAAAGCGTGTCAGGATTGCCGAGTGGTCTAAGGCGTCAGATTTAAGCTCTGATCCTAGTATGAGGGCGTGGGTTCGAACCCCACTTCTGAAACCGTTTTGTTTCATTTTAGTAACTTGTATCTCATACTCAGAAAAGGCTTCTCTAGTATGGCAACAAGTGAGTGGCTTTATGAAGCATAGATATACGAGAGGTATTTTGGTGTTGTACTATAGCTTCATTTTCAAGGAAAACGTTTAAAAGCGTATCAGGATGGCCGAGTGGTCTAAGGCGTCAGATTTAAGCTCTGATCCTCGAATGAGAGCGTGGTTTCGAGCCCCACTTCTGACAACGATTTGTTTCATTTTAAAAACTTGTATCTCATACTCAGGAAAGGCTTTTCTAGTATGGCAACAAGTGAGTGGCTTTATGTGGCATAGAGATACGGGAGGTATTTTCGTGTTGTACTATAGGTTCTATTCAAGGAAAACGTTTAAAAGCGTGTCAGGATGGTCGAGTGGTCTAAGGCGTCAGATTCAAGCTCTGATCCTCGTATGAGGGCGTGGGTTCGAACCCCACTTCTGAAACCGTTTTGTTTCATTTTAATAACTTGTATCTCATACTCAGAAAAGGCTTCTCTAGTATGGCAACAAGTGAGTGGCTTTATGAAGCGCAGATATATGAGCGGTATTTTGGTGTTGTACTATAGCTTCATTTTGAAGGAAAACGTTTAAAAGCGTATCAGGATGGCCGAGTGGTCTAAGGCGTCAGATTTAAGCTCTGATCCTCGTATGAGGGTGTGGGTTTGAACCCCACTTCTGACAACGATTTGTTTCATTTTAATAACGTGTATCTCATACTCAGGAAAGGCTTTTCTAGTATGGCAACAAGTGAGTGGCTTTATGTGGCATAGAGATACGGGAGGTATTTTGGTGTTGTACTATAGCTTCATTTTCAAGGAAAACGTTTGAAAGCGTGTCAGGATGGCCGAGTGGTCTAAGGCGTCAGATTTAAGCTCTGATCCTCGTATGAGGGCGTGGATTCGAACCCCACTTCTGACAACGATTTGTTTCATTTTAATAACTTGTATCTCATACTCAGGATAGGCTTCTCTAGTAGGGCAATAAGTGAGTGGCTTTATGAAGCATAGATATACGAGCGGTATTTTGGTGTTGTACTATAGCTTCATTTTCAAGGAAAACATTAACAAGCGTGTCAGGATGGTCGAGTGGTCTAAGGCGTCAGTTTTAAGCTCTGATCCTCGTATGAGGGCGTGGGTTCGAACCCAACTTCTGAAACCGTTTTGTTTCATTTTAATAACTTGTATCTCATACTCAGAAAAGGCTTCTCTAGTATGGCAACAAGTGAGTGGCTTTATGAAGCATAGATATACGCCAGGTATTTTGGTGTTGTACTATAGCTTCATTTTCAAGGAAAACGTTTAAAAGCGTGTCAGGATTGCCGAGTGGTCTAAGGCGTCAGATTTAAGCTCTGATCCTAGTATGAGGGCGTGGGTTCGAACCCCACTTCTGAAACCGTTTTGTTTCATTTTAGTAACTTGTATCTCATACTCAGAAAAGGCTTCTCTAGTATGGCAACAAGTGAGTGGCTTTATGAAGCATAGATATACGAGAGGTATTTTGGTGTTGTACTATAGCTTCATTTTCAAGGAAAACGTTTAAAAGCGTATCAGGATGGCCGAGTGGTCTAAGGCGTCAGATTTAAGCTCTGATCCTCGTATGAGGGTGTGGGTTTGAACCCCACTTCTGACAACGATTTGTTTCATTTTAATAACGTGTATCTCATACTCAGGAAAGGCTTTTCTAGTATGGCAACAAGTGAGTGGCTTTATGTGGCATAGAGATACGGGAGGTATTTTGGTGTTGTACTATAGCTTCATTTTCAAGGAAAACGATTAAAAGCGTGTCAGGATGGCCGAGTGGTCTAAGGCGTCAGGTTTAAGCTCTGATCCTCGTATGAGGGCGTGGATTCGAACCCAACTTCTGACAACGATTTGTTTCATTTTAATAACTTGTATCTCATACTCAGGAAAGGCTTCTCTAGTAGGGCAACAAGTGAGTGGCTTTATGAAGCATAGATATAAGAGCGGTATTTTGGTGTTGTACTATAGCTTCATTTTCAAGGAAAACATTAAAAAGCGTGTCAGGATGGTCGAGTGGTCTAAGGCGTCAGATATAAGCTCTGATCCTCGTATGAGGGCGTGGGTTCAAACCCCACTTCTGACACCGTTTTGTTTCATTTTAATAATTTGTATCTCATACTCAGGAAAGGCTTTTCTAGTATGGCAACAAGTGAGTGGCTTTACGTGGCATAGAGATAAGGGAGGTATTTTGGTGTTGTACTATAGCTTCATTTTCAAGGAAAACGTTAAAAGCGTGTCAGGATGGCCGAGTGGTCTAAGGCGTCAGATTTAAGCACTGTTCCTCGTATGAGGGCGTGGTTTCGAACACCACTTCTGAAACTGTTTTGTTTCATTTTAATAACTTGTATCTCATACTCAGAAAAGGCTTCTCTAGTATGGCAACAAGTGAGTGGCTTTATGTGGCATAGAGATACGAGAGGTATTTTGGTGTTGTACTATAGCTTCATTTTCAAGGAAAACGTTTAAAAGCGTGTCAGGATGGCCGAGTGGTCTAAGGCGTCAGATTTAAGCTCTGTTCCTCGTATGAGGGCGTGGTTTCGAACACCACTTCTGAAACCGTTTTCTTTCATTTTAATAACTTGTATCTCATACTCAGAAAAGGCTTCTCTAGTATGGCAACAAGTGAGTGGCTTTATGAAGCATAGATATACGAGCGCTATTTTGGTGTTGTACTATAGCTTCATTTTCAAGGAAAACATTTATAAGCGTGTCAGGATGTCCGAGTGGTCTAAGGCGTCAGATTTAAGCTCTGATCCTCGTATGAGGGCGTGGTTTCGAACACCACTTCTGACAACGATTTGTTTCATTTTAATAACTTGTATCTCATACTCAGGAAAGGCTTCTCTAGTATGGCAACAAGTGAGTGGCTTTATGAAGCATAGAGATTCGGGAGGTATTTTGGTGTTGTACTATAGCTTCATTTTCTAGGAAAACGTTCAAAAGCGTGTCAGGATGGCCGAGTGGTCTAAGGCGTCAGATTCAAGCTCTGATCCTCGTATGAGGGCGTGGGTTTGAACCCCACTTCTGAAAACGATTTCTTTTACTTTAATAACATGTATCTCATACTCAGGAAAGGCTTTTCTAGTATGGCAACAAGTGAGTGGCTTTACGTGGCATAGAGATAAGGGAGGTATTTTGGTGTTGTACTATAGCTTCATTTTCAAGGAAAACGTTAAAAGCGTGTCAGGATGGCCGAGTGGTCTAAGGCGTCAGATTTAAGCACTGTTCCTCGTATGAGGGCGTGGTTTCGAACACCACTTCTGAAACCGTTTTGTTTCATTTTAATAACTTGTATCTCATACTCAGAAAAGGCTTCTCTAGTATGGCAACAAGTGAGTGGCTTTATGAAGCATAGATATAAGAGCGGTATTTTGGTGTTGTACTATAGCTTCATTTTCAAGGAAAACATTAAAAAGCGTGTCAGGATGGTCGAGTGGTCTAAGGCGTCAGATATAAGCTCTGATCCTCGTATGAGGGCGTGGGTTCAAACCCCACTTCTGACACCGTTTTGTTTCATTTTAATAATTTGTATCTCATACTCAGGAAAGGCTTTTCTAGTATGGCAACAAGTGAGTGGCTTTACGTGGCATAGAGATAAGGGAGGTATTTTGGTGTTGTACTATAGCTTCATTTTCAAGGAAAACGTTAAAAGCGTGTCAGGATGGCCGAGTGGTCTAAGGCGTCAGATTTAAGCACTGTTCCTCGTATGAGGGCGTGGTTTCGAACACCACTTCTGAAACTGTTTTGTTTCATTTTAATAACTTGTATCTCATACTCAGAAAAGGCTTCTCTAGTATGGCAACAAGTGAGTGGCTTTATGTGGCATAGAGATACGAGAGGTATTTTGGTGTTGTACTATAGCTTCATTTTCAAGGAAAACGTTTAAAAGCGTGTCAGGATGGCCGAGTGGTCTAAGGCGTCAGATTTAAGCTCTGTTCCTCGTATGAGGGCGTGGTTTCGAACACCACTTCTGAAACCGTTTTCTTTCATTTTAATAACTTGTATCTCATACTCAGAAAAGGCTTCTCTAGTATGGCAACAAGTGAGTGGCTTTATGAAGCATAGATATACGAGCGGTATTTTGGTGTTGTACTATAGCTTCATTTTCAAGGAAAACATTTATAAGCGTGTCAGGATGTCCGAGTGGTCTAAGGCGTCAGATTTAAGCTCTGATCCTCGTATGAGGGCGTGGTTTCGAACACCACTTCTGACAACGATTTGTTTCATTTTAATAACTTGTATCTCATACTCAGGAAAGGCTTCTCTAGTATGGCAACAAGTGAGTGGCTTTATGAAGCATGGAGATTCGGGAGGTATTTTGGTGTTGTACTATAGCTTCATTTTCAAGGAAAACGTTCAAAAGCGTGTCAGGATGGCCGGAGTGGTCTAAGGCGTCAGATTCAAGCTCTGATCCTCGTATGAGGGCGTGGGTTTGAACCCCACTTCTGAAAACGATTTCTTTTACTTTAATAACATGTATCTCATACTCAGGAAAGGCTTTTCTAGTATGGCAACAAGTGAGTGGCTTTACGTGGCATAGAGATAAGGGAGGTATTTTGGTGTTGTACTATAGCTTCATTTTCAAGGAAAACGTTAAAAGCGTGTCAGGATGGCCGAGTGGTCTAAGGCGTCAGATTTAAGCACTGTTCCTCGTATGAGGGCGTGGTTTCGAACACCACTTCTGAAACCGTTTTGTTTCATTTTAATAACTTGTATCTCATACTCAGAAAAGGCTTCTCTAGTATGGCAACAAGTGAGTGGCTTTATGAAGCATAGATATACGAGCGGTATTTTAGTGTTGTACTATAGCTTCATTTTCAAGGAAAACGTTTAAAAGCGTGTCAGGATGGCCGAGTGGTCTAAGGCGTCAGATTTAAGCTCTGTTCCTCGTATGAGGGCGTGGTTTCGAACACCACTTCTGAAACCGTTTTGTTTCATTTTAATAACTTGTATCTCATACTCAGAAAAGGCTTCTCTAGTATGGCAACAAGTGAGTGGCTTTATGAAGCATAGATATACGAGCGGTATTTTGGTGTTGTACTATAGCTTCATTTTCAAGGAAAACATTTAAAAGCGTGACAGGATGTCCGAGTGGTCTAAGGCGTCAGATTTAAGCTCTGATCCTCGTATGAGGGCGTGGTTTCGAACACCACTTCTGACAACGATTTGTTTCATTTTAATAACTTGTATCTCATACTCAGGAAAGGCTTCTCTAGTATGGCAACAAGTGAGTGGCTTTATGTGGCATAGAGATACGAGAGGTATTTTGGTGTTGTACTATAGCTTCATTTTCAAGGAAAACGTTTAAAAGCGTGTCAGGATGGCCGAGTGGTCTAAGGCGTCAGATTTAAGCTCTGTTCCTCGTATGAGGGCGTGGTTTCGAACACCACTTCTGAAACCGTTTTGTTTCATTTTAATAACTTGTATCTCATACTCAGGAAAGGCTTTTCTAGTATGGCAACAAGTGAGTGGCTTTATGTGGCATAGAGATACGGGAGGTATTTTGGTGTTGTACTATAGCTTCATTTTCAAGGAAAACGATTAAAAGCGTGTCAGGATGGCCGAGTGGTCTAAGGCGTCAGGTTTAAGCTCTGATCCTCGTATGAGGGCGTGGATTCGAACCCAACTTCTGACAACGATTTGTTTCATTTTAATAACTTGTATCTCATACTCAGGAAAGGCTTCTCTAGTAGGGCAACAAGTGAGTGGCTTTATGAAGCATAGATATAAGAGCGGTATTTTGGTGTTGTACTATAGCTTCATTTTCAAGGAAAACATTAAAAAGCGTGTCAGGATGGTCGAGTGGTCTAAGGCGTCAGATTTAAGCTCTGTTCCTCGTATGAGGGCGTGGTTTCGAACACCACTTCTGAAACCGTTTTGTTTCATTTTAATAACTTGTATCTCATACTCAGAAAAGGCTTCTCTAGTATGGCAACAAGTGAGTGGCTTTATGAAGCATAGATATACGACAGGTATTTTGGTGTTGTACTATAGCTTCATTTTCAAGGAAACGTTTAAAAGCGTGTCAGGATTGCCGAGTGGTCTAAGGCGTCAGATTTAAGCTCTGATCCTAGTATGAGGGCGTGGGTTCGAACCCCACTTCTGAAACCGTTTTGTTTCATTTTAGTAACTTGTATCTCATACTCAGAAAAGGCTTCTCTAGTATGGCAACAAGTGAGTGGCTTTATGAAGCATAGATATACGAGAGGTATTTTGGTGTTGTACTATAGCTTCATTTTCAAGGAAAACGTTTAAAAGCGATTCAGGATGGCCGAGTGGTCTAAGGCGTCAGATTTAAGCTCTGATCCTCGTATGAGGGTGTGGGTTTGAACCCCACTTCTGACAACGATTTGTTTCATTTTAATAACGTGTATCTCATACTCAGGAAAGGCTTTTCTAGTATGGCAACAAGTGAGTGGCTTTATGTGGCATAGAGATACGGGAGGTATTTTGTTGTTGTACTATAGCTTCATTTTCAAGGAAAACGATTAAAAGCGTGTCAGGATGGCCGAGTGGTCTAAGGCGTCAGGTTTAAGCTCTGATCCTCGTATGAGGGCGTGGATTCGAACCCAACTTCTGACAACGATTTGTTTCATTTTAATAACTTGTATCTCATACTCAGGAAAGGCTTCTCTAGTAGGGCAACAAGTGAGTGGCTTTATGAAGCATAGATATAAGGGAGGTATTTTGGTGTTGTACTATAGCTTCATTTTCAAGGAAAACGTTAAAAGCGTGTCAGGATGGCCGAGTGGTCTAAGGCGTCAGATTTAAGCACTGTTCCTCGTATGAGGGCGTGGTTTCGAACACCACTTCTGAAACCGTTTTGTTTCATTTTAATAACTTGTATCTCATACTCAGAAAAGGCTTCTCTAGTATGGCAACAAGTGAGTGGCTTTATGAAGCATAGATATACGAGCGGTATTTTAGTGTTGTACTATAGCTTCATTTTCAAGGAAAACGTTTAAAAGCGTGTCAGGATGGCCGAGTGGTCTAAGGCGTCAGATTTAAGCTCTGTTCCTCGTATGAGGGCGTGGTTTCGAACACCACTTCTGAAACCGTTTTGTTTCATTTTAATAACTTGTATCTCATACTCAGAAAAGGCTTCTCTAGTATGGCAACAAGTGAGTGGCTTTATGAAGCATAGATATACGAGCGGTATTTTGGTGTTGTACTATAGCTTCATTTTCAAGGAAAACATTTAAAAGCGTGACAGGATGTCCGAGTGGTCTAAGGCGTCAGATTTAAGCTCTGATCCTCGTATGAGGGCGTGGTTTCGAACACCACTTCTGACAACGATTTGTTTCATTTTAATAACTTGTATCTCATACTCAGGAAAGGCTTCTCTAGTATGGCAACAAGTGAGTGGCTTTATGTGGCATAGAGATACGAGAGGTATTTTGGTGTTGTACTATAGCTTCATTTTCAAGGAAAACGTTTAAAAGCGTGTCAGGATGGCCGAGTGGTCTAAGGCGTCAGATTTAAGCTCTGTTCCTCGTATGAGGGCGTGGTTTCGAACACCACTTCTGAAACCGTTTTGTTTCATTTTAATAACTTGTATCTCATACTCAGGAAAGGCTTTTCTAGTATGGCAACAAGTGAGTGGCTTTATGTGGCATAGAGATACGGGAGGTATTTTGGTGTTGTACTATAGCTTCATTTTCAAGGAAAACGATTAAAAGCGTGTCAGGATGGCCGAGTGGTCTAAGGCGTCAGGTTTAAGCTCTGATCCTCGTATGAGGGCGTGGATTCGAACCCAACTTCTGACAACGATTTGTTTCATTTTAATAACTTGTATCTCATACTCAGGAAAGGCTTTTCTAGTATGGCAACAAGTGAGTGGCTTTACGTGGCATAGAGATAAGGGAGGTATTTTGGTGTTGTACTATAGCTTCATTTTCAAGGAAAACGTTAAAAGCGTGTCAGGATGGCCGAGTGGTCTAAGGCGTCAGATTTAAGCTCTGATCCTCGTATGAGGGCGTGGTTTCGAACACCACTTCTGAAACCGTTTTGTTTCATTTTAATAACTTGTATCTCATACTCAGAAAAGGCTTCTCTAGTATGGCAACAAGTGAGTGGCTTTATGTGGCATAGAGATACGAGAGGTATTTTGGTGTTGTACTATAGCTTCATTTTCAAGGAAAACGTTTAAAAGCGTGTCAGGATGGCCGAGTGGTCTAAGGCGTCAGATTTAAGCTCTGTTCCTCGTATGAGGGCGTGGTTTCGAACACCACTTCTGAAACCGTTTTCTTTCATTTTAATAACTTGTATCTCATACTCAGGAAAGGCTTTTCTAGTATGGCAACAAGTGAGTGGCTTTATGTGGCATAGAGATACGGGAGGTATTTTGGTGTTGTACTATAGCTTCATTTTCAAGGAAAACATTTAAAAGCGTGTCAGGATGTCCGAGTGGTCTAAGGCGTCAGATTTAAGCTCTGATCCTCGTATGAGGGCGTGGTTTCGAACACCACTTCTGACAACGATTTGTTTCATTTTAATAACTTGTATCTCATACTCAGGAAAGGCTTCTCTAGTATGGCAACAAGTGAGTGGCTTTATGAAGCATAGAGATTCGGGAGGTATTTTGGTGTTGTACTATAGCTTCATTTTCAAGGAAAACGTTCAAAAGCGTGTCAGGATGGCCGAGTGGTCTAAGGCGTCAGATTTAAGCTCTGATCCTCGTATGAGGGCGTGGGTTTGAACCCCACTTCTGAAAACGATTTCTTTTACTTTAATAACATGTATCTCATACTCAGGAAAGGCTTTTCTAGTATGGCAACAAGTGAGTGGCTTTACGTGGCATAGAGATAAGGGAGGTATTTTGGTGTTGTACTATAGCTTCATTTTCAAGGAAAACGTTAAAAGCGTGTCAGGATGGCCGAGTGGTCTAAGGCGTCAGATTTAAGCACTGTTCCTCGTATGAGGGCGTGGTTTCGAACACCACTTCTGAAACCGTTTTGTTTCATTTTAATAACTTGTATCTCATACTCAGAAAAGGCTTCTCTAGTATGGCAACAAGTGAGTGGCTTTATGTGGCATAGAGATACGGGAGGTATTTTGGTGTTGTACTATATCTTCATTTTCAAGGAAAACGATTAAAAGCGTGTCAGGATGGCCGAGTGGTCTAAGGCGTCAGGTTTAAGCTCTGATCCTCGTATGAGGGCGTGGATTCGAACCCAACTTCTGACAACGATTTGTTTCATTTTAATAACTTGTATCTCATACTCAGGAAAGGCTTCTCTAGTAGGGCAACAAGTGAGTGGCTTTATGAAGCATAGATATAAGAGCGGTATTTTGGTGTTGTTCTATAGCTTCATTTTCAAGGAAAACATTAAAAAGCGTGTCAGGATGGTCGAGTGGTCTAAGGCGTCAGATATAAGCTCTGATCCTCGTATGAGGGCGTGGGTTCAAACCCCACTTCTGACACCGTTTTGTTTCATTTTAATAATTTGTATCTCATACTCAGGAAAGGCTTTTCTAGTATGGCAACAAATGAGTGGCTTTACGTGGCATAGAGATAAGGGAGGTATTTTGGTGTTGTACTATAGCTTCATTTTCAAGGAAAACGTTAAAAGCGTGTCAGGATGGCCGAGTGGTCTAAGGCGTCAGATTTAAGCTCTGATCCTCGTATGAGGGCGTGGTTTCGAACACCACTTCTGAAACCGTTTTGTTTCATTTTAATAACTTGTATCTCATACTCAGAAAAGGCTTCTCTAGTATGGCAACAAGTGAGTGGCTTTATGTGGCATAGAGATACGAGAGGTATTTTGGTGTTGTACTATAGCTTCATTTTCAAGGAAAACGTTTACAAGCGTGTCAGGATGGCCGAGTGGTCTAAGGCGTCAGATTTAAGCTCTGTTCCTCGTATGAGGGCGTGGTTTCGAACACCACTTCTGAAACCGTTTTCTTTCATTTTAATAACTTGTATCTCATACTCAGGAAAGGCTTTTCTAGTATGGCAACAAGTGAGTGGCTTTATGTGGCATAGAGATACGGGAGGTATTTTGGTGTTGTACTATAGCTTCATTTTCAAGGAAAACATTTAAAAGCGTGTCAGGATGTCCGAGTGGTCTAAGGCGTCAGATTTAAGCTCTGATCCTCGTATGAGGGCGTGGTTTCGAACACCACTTCTGACAACGATTTGTTTCATTTTAATAACTTGTATCTCATACTCATGAAAGGCTTCTCTAGTATGGCAACAAGTGAGTGGCTTTATGAAGCATAGAGATTCGGGAGGTATTTTGGTGTTGTACTATAGCTTCATTTTCAAGGAAAACGTTCAAAAGCGTGTCAGGATGGCCGAGTGGTCTAAGGCGTCAGATTTAAGCTCTGATCCTCGTATGAGGGCGTGGGTTTGAACCCCACTTCTGAAAACGATTTCTTTTACTTTAATAACATGTATCTCATACTCAGGAAAGGCTTTTCTAGTATGGCAACAAGTGAGTGGCTTTACGTGGCATAGAGATAAGGGAGGTATTTTGGTGTTGTACTATAGCTTCATTTTCAAGGAAAACGTTAAAAGCGTGTCAGGATGGCCGAGTGGTCTAAGGCGTCAGATTTAAGCACTGTTCCTCGTATGAGGGCGTGGTTTCGAACACCACTTCTGAAACCGTTTTGTTTCATTTTAATAACTTGTATCTCATACTCAGGAAAGGCTTTTCTAGTATGGCAACAAGTGAGTGGCTTTATGTGGCATAGAGATACGGGAGGTATTTTGGTGTTGTACTATAGCTTCATTTTCAAGGAAAACGATTAAAAGCGTGTCAGGATGGCCGAGTGGTCTAAGGCGTCAGGTTTAAGCTCTGATCCTCGTATGAGGGCGTGGATTCGAACCCAACTTCTGACAACGATTTGTTTCATTTTAATAACTTGTATCTCATACTCAGGAAAGGCTTCTCTAGTAGGGCAACAAGTGAGTGGCTTTATGAAGCATAGATATAAGAGCGGTATTTTGGTGTTGTACTATAGCTTCATTTTCAAGGAAAACATTAAAAAGCGTGTCAGGATGGTCGAGTGGTCTAAGGCGTCAGATATAAGCTCTGATCCTCGTATGAGGGCGTGGGTTCAAACCCCACTTCTGACACCGTTTTGTTTCATTTTAATAATTTGTATCTCATACTCAGGAAAGGCTTTTCTAGTATGGCAACAAGTGAGTGGCTTTACGTGGCATAGAGATAAGGGAGGTATTTTGGTGTTGTACTATAGCTTCATTTTCAAGGAAAACGTTAAAAGCGTGTCAGGATGGCCGAGTGGTCTAAGGCGTCAGATTTAAGCACTGTTCCTCGTATGAGGGCGTGGTTTCGAACACCACTTCTGAAACCGTTTTGTTTCATTTTAATAACTTGTATCTCATACTCAGAAAAGGCTTCTCTAGTATGGCAACAAGTGAGTGGCTTTATGTGGCATAGAGATACGAGAGGTATTTTGGTGTTGTACTATAGCTTCATTTTCAAGGAAAACGTTTAAAAGCGTGTCAGGATGGCCGAGTGGTCTAAGGCGTCAGATTTAAGCTCTGTTCCTCGTATGAGGGCGTGGTTTCGAACACCACTTCTGAAACCCTTTTCTTTCATTTTAATAACTTGTATCTCATACTCAGAAGAGGCTTCTCTAGTATGGCAACAAGTGAGTGGCTTTATGAAGCATAGATATACGAGCGGTATTTTGGTGTTGTACTATAGCTTCATTTTCAAGGAAAACATTTAAAAGCGTGTCAGGATGTCCGAGTGGTCTAAGGCGTCAGATTTAAGCTCTGATCCTCGTATGAGGGCGTGGATTCGAACCCCACTTCTGACAACGATTTGTTTCATTTTAATAACTTGTATCTCATACTCAGGAAAGGCTTCTCTAGTAGGGCAACAAGTGAGTGGCTTTATGAAGCATAGATATACGAGCGGTATTTTGGTGTTGTACTATAGCTTCATTTTCAAGGAAAACATTAAAAAGCGTGTCAGGATGGTCGAGTGGTCTAAGGCGTCAGATTTAAGCTCTGACCCTCGTATGAGGGTGTGGGTTTGAACCCCACTTCTGACACCGTTTTGTTTCATTTTAACAATTTGTATCTCATACTCAGGAAAGGCTTTTCTAGTATGGCAACAAGTGAGTGGCTTTATGTGGCATAGAGATACGGGAGGTATTTTGGTGTTGTACTATAGCTTCATTTTCAAGGAAAACGTTTAAAAGCGTGTCAGGATGGCCGAGTGGTCTAAGGCGTCAGATTCAAGCTCTGATCCTCGTATCAGGGCGTGGGTTTGAACCCCACTTCTGAAAACGATTTCTTTTACTTTAATAACATGTATCTCATACTCAGGAAAGGCTTTTCTAGTATGGCAACAAGTGAGTGGCTTTATGTGGCATAGAGATACGGGAGGTATTTTGGTGTTGTACTATAGCTTCATTTTCAAGGAAAACGTTTAAAAGCGTGTCAGAATGGCCGAGTGGTCTATGGCGTAAGATTTAAGCTCTGATCCTCGTATGAGGGCGTGGGTTCGAACCCCACTTGTGACAACGATTTGTTTCACTTTCATAACTTGTATCTCATACTCAGGAAAGGCTTTTCTAGTATGGCAACAAGTGAGTGGCTTTATGTGGCATAGAGATACGGGAGGTATTTTGGTGTTGTACTATAGCTTCATTTTCAAGGAAAACATTTAAAAGCGTGTCAGGATGTCCGAGTGGTCTAAGGCGTCAGATTTAAGCTCTGATCCTCGTATGAGGGCGTGGTTTCGAACACCACTTCTGACAACGATTTGTTTCATTTTAATAACTTGTATCTCATACTCAGGAAAGGCTTCTCTAGTATGGCAACAAGTGAGTGGCTTTATGAAGCATAGAGATTCGGGAGGTATTTTGGTGTTGTACTATAGCTTCATTTTCAAGGAAAACGTTCAAAAGCGTGTCAGGATGGCCGAGTGGTCTAAGGCGTCAGATTTAAGCTCTGATCCTCGTATGAGGGCGTGGGTTTGAACCCCACTTCTGAAAACGATTTCTTTTACTTTAATAACATGTATCTCATACTCAGGAAAGGCTTTTCTAGTATGGCAACAAGTGAGTGGCTTTACGTGGCATAGAGATAAGGGAGGTATTTTGGTGTTGTACTATAGCTTCATTTTCAAGGAAAACGTTAAAAGCGTGTCAGGATGGCCGAGTGGTCTAAGGCGTCAGATTTAAGCACTGTTCCTCGTATGAGGGCGTGGTTTCGAACACCACTTCTGAAACCGTTTTGTTTCATTTTAATAACTTGTATCTCATACTCAGAAAAGGCTTCTCTAGTATGGCAACAAGTGGGTGGCTTTATGTGGCATAGAGATACGGGAGGTATTTTGGTGTTGTACTATATCTTCATTTTCAAGGAAAACGATTAAAAGCGTGTCAGGATGGCCGAGTGGTCTAAGGCGTCAGGTTTAAGCTCTGATCCTCGTATGAGGGCGTGGATTCGAACCCAACTTCTGACAACGATTTGTTTCATTTTAATAACTTGTATCTCATACTCAGGAAAGGCTTTTCTAGTATGGCAACAAGTGAGTGGCTTTATGTGGCATAGAGATACGGGAGGTATTTTGGTGTTGTACTATAGCTTCATTTTCAAGGAAAACGTTTAAAAGCGTGTCAGGATGGCCGAGTGGTCTAAGGCGTCAGATTCAAGCTCTGATCCTCGTATCAGGGCGTGGGTTTGAACCCCACTTCTGAAAACGATTTCTTTTACTTTAATAACATGTATCTCATACTCAGGAAAGGCTTTTCTAGTATGGCAACAAGTGAGTGGCTTTATGTGGCATAGAGATACGGGAGGTATTTTGGTGTTGTACTATAGCTTCATTTTCAAGGAAAACGTTTAAAAGCGTGTCAGAATGGCCGAGTGGTCTATGGCGTAAGATTTAAGCTCTGATCCTCGTATGAGGGCGTGGGTTCGAACCCCACTTGTGACAACGATTTGTTTCACTTTCATAACTTGTATCTCATACTCAGGAAAGGCTTCTCTAGTAGGACAACAAGTGAGTGGCTTTATGTGGCATAGAGATACGAGAGGTATTTTGGTGTTGTACTATAGCTTCATTTTCAAGGAAAACGTTTAAAAGCGTGTCAGGATGGCCGAGTGGTCTAAGGCGTCAGATTTAAGCTCTGATCCTCGTATGAGGGCGTGGGTTCGAACCCCACTTCTGACAACGATTTGTTTCATTTTAATAACTTGTATCTCATACTCAGAAAAGGCTTCTCTAGAATGGCAACAAGTGAGTGGCTTTATGTGGCATAGAGATACGAGAGGTATTTTGGTGTTGTACTATAGCTTCATTTTCAAGGAAAACGTTTAAAATCGTGTCAGGATGGCCGAGTGGTCTAAGGCGTCAGATTTAAGCTCTGATCCTCGTATGAGGGCGTGGGTTCGAACCCCACTTCTGACAACGATTTGTTTCATTTTAATAACTTGTATCTCATACTCAGGAAAGGCTCCTCTAGTAGGGCAACAAGTGAGTGGCTTTATGAAGCACAGATATACGAGCGGTATTTTGGTGTTGTACTAGAGCTTCATTTTCAAGGAAAACATTTAAAAGCGTGTCAGAATGGCCGAGTGGTCTAAGGCGTCAGATTTAAGCACTGTTCCTCGTATGAGGGCGTGGTTTCGAACACCACTTCTGAAACCGTTTTGTTTCATTTTAATAACTTGTATCTCATACTCAGAAAAGGCTTCTCTAGTATGGCAACAAGTGAGTGGCTTTATGTGGCATAGAGATACGAGAGGTATTTTGGTGTTGTACTATAGCTTCATTTTCAAGGAAAACGTTTAAAAGCGTGTCAGGATGGCCGAGTGGTCTAAGGCGTCAGATTTAAGCTCTGTTCCTCGTATGAGGGCGTGGTTTCGAACACCACTTCTGAAACCCTTTTCTTTCATTTTAATAACTTGTATCTCATACTCAGAAGAGGCTTCTCTAGTATGGCAACAAGTGAGTGGCTTTATGAAGCATAGATATACGAGCGGTATTTTGGTGTTGTACTATAGCTTCATTTTCAAGGAAAACATTTAAAAGCGTGTCAGGATGTCCGAGTGGTCTAAGGCGTCAGATTTAAGCTCTGATCCTCGTATGAGGGCGTGGATTCGAACCCCACTTCTGACAACGATTTGTTTCATTTTAATAACTTGTATCTCATACTCAGGAAAGGCTTCTCTAGTAGGGCAACAAGTGAGTGGCTTTATGAAGCATAGATATACGAGCGGTATTTTGGTGTTGTACTATAGCTTCATTTTCAAGGAAAACATTAAAAAGCGTGTCAGGATGGTCGAGTGGTCTAAGGCGTCAGATTTAAGCTCTGACCCTCGTATGAGGGTGTGGGTTTGAACCCCACTTCTGACACCGTTTTGTTTCATTTTAACAATTTGTATCTCATACTCAGGAAAGGCTTTTCTAGTATGGCAACAAGTGAGTGGCTTTATGTGGCATAGAGATACGGGAGGTATTTTGGTGTTGTACTATAGCTTCATTTTCAAGGAAAACGTTTAAAAGCGTGTCAGGATGGCCGAGTGGTCTAAGGCGTCAGATTCAAGCTCTGATCCTCGTATCAGGGCGTGGGTTTGAACCCCACTTCTGAAAACGATTTCTTTTACTTTAATAACATGTATCTCATACTCAGGAAAGGCTTTTCTAGTATGGCAACAAGTGAGTGGCTTTATGTGGCATAGAGATACGGGAGGTATTTTGGTGTTGTACTATAGCTTCATTTTCAAGGAAAACGTTTAAAAGCGTGTCAGAATGGCCGAGTGGTCTATGGCGTAAGATTTAAGCTCTGATCCTCGTATGAGGGCGTGGGTTCGAACCCCACTTGTGACAACGATTTGTTTCACTTTCATAACTTGTATCTCATACTCAGGAAAGGCTTCTCTAGTAGGACAACAAGTGAGTGGCTTTATGTGGCATAGAGATACGAGAGGTATTTTGGTGTTGTACTATAGCTTCATTTTCAAGGAAAACGTTTAAAAGCGTGTCAGGATGGCCGAGTGGTCTAAGGCGTCAGATTTAAGCTCTGATCCTCGTATGAGGGCGTGGGTTCGAACCCCACTTCTGACAACGATTTGTTTCATTTTAATAACTTGTATCTCATACTCAGAAAAGGCTTCTCTAGAATGGCAACAAGTGAGTGGCTTTATGTGGCATAGAGATACGAGAGGTATTTTGGTGTTGTACTATAGCTTCATTTTCAAGGAAAACGTTTAAAATCGTGTCAGGATGGCCGAGTGGTCTAAGGCGTCAGATTTAAGCTCTGATCCTCGTATGAGGGCGTGGGTTCGAACCCCACTTCTGACAACGATTTGTTTCATTTTAATAACTTGTATCTCATACTCAGGAAAGGCTCCTCTAGTAGGGCAACAAGTGAGTGGCTTTATGAAGCACAGATATACGAGCGGTATTTTGGTGTTGTACTAGAGCTTCATTTTCAAGGAAAACATTTAAAAGCGTGTCAGAATGGCCGAGTGGTCTAAGGCGTAAGATTTAAGGTCTGAACCTCGTATGATGGCGTGGGTTCGAACCCCACTTGTCACAACGATTTGTTTCACTTTCATAACTTGTATCTCATACTCAGGAAAGGCTTCTCTAGTAGGACAACAAGTGAGTGGCTTTATGTGGCATAGAGATACGAGAGGTATTTTGGTGTTGTACTATAGCTTCATATTCAAGGAAAACGTTTAAAATCGTGTCAGGATGGCCGAGTGGTCTAAGGCGTCAGATTTAAGCTCTGATCCTCGTATGAGGGCGTGGGTTCGAACCCCATTTCTGACAACGATTTGTTTCATTTTAATAACTTGTATCTCATACTCAGGAAAGGCTCCTCTAGTAGGGCAACAAGTGAGTGGCTTTATGAAGCATAGATATACGAGCGGTATTTTGGTGTTGTACTATAGCTTCATTTTCACGGAAAACATTTAAAAGCGTGTCAGGATGTCCGAGTGGTCTAAGGCGTCAGATTGAAGCTCTGCTCCTCGTATGAGGGCGTGGGTTCGAACCCCACTTCTGACAACGATTTGTTTCATTTTAATAACTTGTATCTCATACTCAGAAAAGGCTTCTCTAGAATGGCAACAAGTGAGTGGCTTTATGTGGCATAGAGATACGAGAGGTATTTTGGTTTTGTACTATAGCTTCATTTTCAAGGAAAACGTTTAAAATCGTGGCAGGATGGCCGAGTGGTCTAAGGCTTCAGATTTAACCTCTGATCCTCGTATGAGGGCGTGGGTTCGAACCCCATTTCTGACAACGATTTGTTTCATTTTAATAACTTGTATCTCATACTCAGGAAAGGCTCCTCTAGTAGGGCAACAAGTGAGTGGCTTTATGAAGCATAGATATACGAGCGGTATTTTGGTGTTGTACTATAGCTTCATTTTCAAGGAAAACATTTAAAAGCGTGTCAGGATGGTCGAGTGGTCTAAGGCGTCAGATTTAAGCTCTGATCCTCGTATGAGGGCGTGGGTTTGAACCCCACTTCTGAAACCGTTTTGTTTCATTTTAATAACTTGTATCTCATACTCAGAAAAGGCTTCTCTAGTATGGCAACAAGTGAGTGGCTTTATGAAGCATAGATATACGAGCGGTATTTTGGTGTTGTACTACAGCTTCATTTTCAAGGAAAACGTTTAAAAGCGTGTCAGAATGGCCGAGTGGTCTATGGCGTAAGATTTAAGCTCTGATCCTCGTATGAGGGCGTGGGTTCGAACCCCACTTGTGACAACGATTTGTTTCACTTTCATAACTTGTATCTCATACTCAGGAAAGGCTTCTCTAGTAGGACAACAAGTGAGTGGCTTTATGTGGCATAGAGATACGGGAGGTATTTTGGTGTTGTACTATAGCTTCATTTTCAAGGAAAACGTTTAAAAGCGTGTCAGGATGGCCGAGTGGTCTAAGGCGTCAGATTTAAGCTCTGATCCTCGTATGAGGGCGTGGGTTCGAACCCCACTTCTGACAACGATTTGTTTCATTTTAATAACTTGTATCTCATACTCAGAAAAGGCTTCTCTAGAATGGCAACAAGTGAGTGGCTTTATGTGGCATAGAGATACGAGAGGTATTTTGGTGTTGTACTATAGCTTCATTTTCAAGGAAAACGTTTAAAATCGTGTCAGGATGGCCGAGTGGTCTAAGGCGTCAGATTTAAGCTCTGATCCTCGTATGAGGGCGTGGGTTCGAACCCCACTTCTGACAACGATTTGTTTCATTTTAATAACTTGTATCTCATACTCAGGAAAGGCTCCTCTAGTAGGGCAACAAGTGAGTGGCTTTATGAAGCACAGATATACGAGCGGTATTTTGGTGTTGTACTAGAGCTTCATTTTCAAGGAAAACATTTAAAAGCGTGTCAGAATGGCCGAGTGGTCTAAGGCGTAAGATTTAAGGTCTGAACCTCGTATGATGGCGTGGGTTCGAACCCCACTTGTGACAACGATTTGTTTCACTTTCATAACTTGTATCTCATACTCAGGAAAGGCTTCTCTAGTAGGACAACAAGTGAGTGGCTTTATGTGGCATAGAGATACGAGAGGTATTTTGGTGTTGTACTATAGCTTCATTTTCAAGGAAAACGTTTAAAAGCGTGTCAGGATGGCCGAGTGGTCTAAGGCGTCAGATTTAAGCTCTGATCCTCGTATGAGGGCGTGGGTTCGAACCCCACTTCTGACAACGATTTGTTTCATTTTAATAACTTGTATCTCATACTCAGAAAAGGCTTCTCTAGAATGGCAACAAGTGAGTGGCTTTATGTGGCATAGAGATACGAGAGGTATTTTGGTGTTGTACTATAGCTTCATTTTCAAGGAAAACGTTTAAAATCGTGTCAGGATGGCCGAGTGGTCTAAGGCGTCAGATTTAAGCTCTGATCCTCGTATGAGGGCGTGGGTTCGAACCCCACTTCTGACAACGATTTGTTTCATTTTAATAACTTGTATCTCATACTCAGGAAAGGCTCCTCTAGTAGGGCAACAAGTGAGTGGCTTTATGAAGCACAGATATACGAGCGGTATTTTGGTGTTGTACTAGAGCTTCATTTTCAAGGAAAACATTTAAAAGCGTGTCAGAATGGCCGAGTGGTCTAAGGCGTAAGATTTAAGGTCTGAACCTCGTATGATGGCGTGGGTTCGAACCCCACTTGTCACAACGATTTGTTTCACTTTCATAACTTGTATCTCATACTCAGGAAAGGCTTCTCTAGTAGGACAACAAGTGAGTGGCTTTATGTGGCATAGAGATACGAGAGGTATTTTGGTGTTGTACTATAGCTTCATATTCAAGGAAAACGTTTAAAATCGTGTCAGGATGGCCGAGTGGTCTAAGGCGTCAGATTTAAGCTCTGATCCTCGTATGAGGGCGTGGGTTCGAACCCCATTTCTGACAACGATTTGTTTCATTTTAATAACTTGTATCTCATACTCAGGAAAGGCTCCTCTAGTAGGGCAACAAGTGAGTGGCTTTATGAAGCATAGATATACGAGCGGTATTTTGGTGTTGTACTATAGCTTCATTTTCACGGAAAACATTTAAAAGCGTGTCAGGATGTCCGAGTGGTCTAAGGCGTCAGATTGAAGCTCTGCTCCTCGTATGAGGGCGTGGGTTCGAACCCCACTTCTGACAACGATTTGTTTCATTTTAATAACTTGTATCTCATACTCAGAAAAGGCTTCTCTAGAATGGCAACAAGTGAGTGGCTTTATGTGGCATAGAGATACGAGAGGTATTTTGGTTTTGTACTATAGCTTCATTTTCAAGGAAAACGTTTAAAATCGTGGCAGGATGGCCGAGTGGTCTAAGGCTTCAGGTTTAACCTCTGATCCTCGTATGAGGGCGTGGGTTCGAACCCCATTTCTGACAACGATTTGTTTCATTTTAATAACTTGTATCTCATACTCAGGAAAGGCTCCTCTAGTAGGGCAACAAGTGAGTGGCTTTATGAAGCATAGATATACGAGCGGTATTTTGGTGTTGTACTACAGCTTCATTTTCAAGGAAAACATTTAAAAGCGTGTCAGAATGGCCGAGTGGTCTAAGGCGTAAGATTTAAGCTCTGATCCTCGTATGATGGCGTGGGTTCGAACCCCACTTGTCACAACGATTTGTTTCACTTTCATAACTTGTATCTCATACTTAGGAAAGGCTTCTCTAGTAGGACAACAAGTGAGTGGCTTTATGTGGCATAGAGATACGAGAGGTATTTTGGTGTTGTACTATAGCTTCATTTTCAAGGAAAACGTTTAAAATCGTGTCAGGATGGCCGAGTGGTCTAAGGCGTCAGATTTAAGCTCTGATCCTCGTATGAGGGCGTGGGTTCGAACCCCACTTCTGAAACCGTTTTGTTTCATTTTAATAACTTGTATCTCATACTCAGAAAAGGCTTCTCTAGTATGGCAACAAGTGAGTGGCTTTATGAAGCATAGATATACGAGCGGTATTTTGGTGTTGTACTACAGCTTCATTTTCAAGGAAAACATTTAAAAGCGTGTCAGAATGGCCTAGTGTTCTAAGGCGTAAGATTTAAGCTCTGATCCTCGTATGATGGCGTGGGTTCGAACCCCACTTGTCACAACGATTTGTTTCACTTTCATAACTTGTATCTCATACTTAGGAAAGGCTTCTCTAGTAGGACAACAAGTGAGTGGCTTTATGAAGCATAGATATACGAGAGGTATTTTGGTGTTGTACTATAGCTTCATTTTCAAGGAAAACGTTTAAAATCGTGTCAGGATGGCCGAGTGGTCTAAGGCGTCAGATTTAAGCTCTGATCCTCGTATGAGGGCGTGGGTTCGAACCCCACTTCTGACAACGATTTGTTTCAATTTAATAACTTGTATCTCATACTCAGGAAAGGCTCCTCTAGTAGGGCAACAAGTGAGTGGCTTTATGAAGCATAGATATACGAGCGGTATTTTGGTGTTGTACTATAGCTTCATTTTCAAGGAAAACATTTAAAAGCGTGTCGGGATGTCCGAGTGGTCTAAGGCGTCAGATTTAAGCTCTGATCCTCGTATGAGGGCGTGGTTTCGAACACCACTTCTGAAAACGATTTGTTTCATTTCAATAATTTGTATCTCATACTCAGGAAAGGCTTTTCTAGTATGGCAACAAGTGAGTGGCTTTATGTGGCATAGAGATACGGGAGGTATTTTGGTGTTGTACTATAGCTTCAGTTTCAAGGAAAACGTTTACAGGCGTGTCAGAATGGCCTAGTGGTCTAAGGCGTAAGATTTAAGCTCTGATCCTCGTATGAGGGCGTGGGTTCGAACCCCACTTGTGACAACGATTTGTTTCACTTTCATAACTTGTATCTCATACTCAGGAAAGGCTTCTCTAGTAGGACAACAAGTGAGTGGCTTTATGTGGCATAGAGATACGAGAGGTATTTTGGTGTTGTACTATAGCTTCATTTTCAAGGAAAACGTTTAAAAGCGTGTCAGGATGGCCGAGTGGTCTACGGCGTCAGATTTAAGCTCTGATCCTCGTATGAGGGCGTGGGTTCGAACCCCACTTCTGACAACCATTTGTTTCATTTTAATAACTTGTATCTCATACTCAGAAAAGGCTTCTCTAGAATGGCAACAAGTGAGTGGCTTTATGTGGCATAGAGATACGAGAGGTATTTTGGTGTTGTACTATAGCTTGATTTTCAAGGAAAACGTTTAAAATCGTGTCAGGATGGCCGAGTGGTCTAAGGCGTCAGATTTAAGCTCTGATCCTCGTATGAGGGCGTGGGTTCGAACCCCACTTCTGACAACGATTTGTTTCATTTTAATAACTTGTATCTCATACTCAGGAAAGGCTTCTCTAGTAGGGCAACAAGTGAGTGGCTTTATGAAGCATAGATATACGAGCGGTATTTTGGTGTTGTACTATAGCTTCATTTTCAAGGAAAACGTTTAAAAGCGTGTCAGAATGGCCGAGTGGTCTAAGGCGTAAGATTTAAGGTCTGAACCTCGTATGATGGCGTGGGTTCGAACCCCACTTGTGACAACGATTTGTTTCACTTTCATAACTTGTATCTCATACTCAGGAAAGGCTTCTCTAGTAGGACAACAAGTGAGTGGCTTTATGTGGCATAGAGATACGAGAGGTATTTTGGTGTTGTACTATAGCTTCATTTTCAAGGAAAACGTTTAAAAGCGTGTCAGGATGGCCGAGTGGTCTAAGGCGTCAGATTTAAGCTCTGATCCTCGTATGAGGGCGTGGGTTCGAACCCCACTTCTGACAACGATTTGTTTCATTTTAATAACTTGTATCTCATACTCAGAAAAGGCTTCTCTAGAATGGCAACAAGTGAGTGGCTTTATGTGGCATAGAGATACGAGAGGTATTTTGGTGTTGTACTATAGCTTCATTTTCAAGGAAAACGTTTAAAATCGTGTCAGGATGGCCGAGTGGTCTAAGGCGTCAGATTTAAGCTCTGATCCTCGTATGAGGGCGTGGGTTCGAACCCCACTTCTGACAACGATTTGTTTCATTTTAATAACTTGTATCTCATACTCAGGAAAGGCTCCTCTAGTAGGGCAACAAGTGAGTGGCTTTATGAAGCACAGATATACGAGCGGTATTTTGGTGTTGTACTAGAGCTTCATTTTCAAGGAAAACATTTAAAAGCGTGTCAGAATGGCCGAGTGGTCTAAGGCGTAAGATTTAAGGTCTGAACCTCGTATGATGGCGTGGGTTCGAACCCCACTTGTCACAACGATTTGTTTCACTTTCATAACTTGTATCTCATACTCAGGAAAGGCTTCTCTAGTAGGACAACAAGTGAGTGGCTTTATGTGGCATAGAGATACGAGAGGTATTTTGGTGTTGTACTATAGCTTCATATTCAAGGAAAACGTTTAAAATCGTGTCAGGATGGCCGAGTGGTCTAAGGCGTCAGATTTAAGCTCTGATCCTCGTATGAGGGCGTGGGTTCGAACCCCATTTCTGACAACGATTTGTTTCATTTTAATAACTTGTATCTCATACTCAGGAAAGGCTCCTCTAGTAGGGCAACAAGTGAGTGGCTTTATGAAGCATAGATATACGAGCGGTATTTTGGTGTTGTACTATAGCTTCATTTTCACGGAAAACATTTAAAAGCGTGTCAGGATGTCCGAGTGGTCTAAGGCGTCAGATTGAAGCTCTGCTCCTCGTATGAGGGCGTGGGTTCGAACCCCACTTCTGACAACGATTTGTTTCATTTTAATAACTTGTATCTCATACTCAGAAAAGGCTTCTCTAGAATGGCAACAAGTGAGTGGCTTTATGTGGCATAGAGATACGAGAGGTATTTTGGTTTTGTACTATAGCTTCATTTTCAAGGAAAACGTTTAAAATCGTGGCAGGATGGCCGAGTGGTCTAAGGCTTCAGGTTTAACCTCTGATCCTCGTATGAGGGCGTGGGTTCGAACCCCATTTCTGACAACGATTTGTTTCATTTTAATAACTTGTATCTCATACTCAGGAAAGGCTCCTCTAGTAGGGCAACAAGTGAGTGGCTTTATGAAGCATAGATATACGAGCGGTATTTTGGTGTTGTACTATAGCTTCATTTTCAAGGAAAACATTTAAAAGCGTGTCAGGATGGTCGAGTGGTCTAAGGCGTCAGATTTAAGCTCTGATCCTCGTATGAGAGCGTGGGTTTGAACCCCACTTCTGAAACCGTTTTGTTTCATTTTAATAACTTGTATCTCATACTCAGAAAAGGCTTCTCTAGTATGGCAACAAGTGAGTGGCTTTATGAAGCATAGATATACGAGCGGTATTTTGGTGTTGTACTACAGCTTCATTTTCAAGGAAAACATTTAAAAGCGTGTCAGAATGGCCGAGTGGTCTAAGGCGTAAGATTTAAGCTCTGATCCTCGTATGATGGCGTGGGTTCGAACCCCACTTGTCACAACGATTTGTTTCACTTTCATAACTTGTATCTCATACTTAGGAAAGGCTTCTCTAGTAGGACAACAAGTGAGTGGCTTTATGTGGCATAGAGATACGAGAGGTATTTTGGTGTTGTACTATAGCTTCATTTTCAAGGAAAACGTTTAAAATCGTGTCAGGATGGCCGAGTGGTCTAAGGCGTCAGATTTAAGCTCTGATCCTCGTATGAGGGCGTGGGTTCGAACCCCATTTCTGACAACGATTTGTTTCATTTTAATAACTTGTATCTCATACTCAGGAAAGGCTCCTCTAGTAGGGCAACAAGTGAGTGGCTTTATGAAGCATAGATATACGAGCGGTATTTTGGTGTTGTACTATAGCTTCATTTTCACGGAAAACATTTAAAAGCGTGTCAGGATGTCCGAGTGGTCTAAGGCGTCAGATTGAAGCTCTGCTCCTCGTATGAGGGCGTGGGTTCGAACCCCACTTCTGACAACGATTTGTTTCATTTTAATAACTTGTATCTCATACTCAGAAAAGGCTTCTCTAGAATGGCAACAAGTGAGTGGCTTTATGTGGCATAGAGATACGAGAGGTATTTTGGTTTTGTACTATAGCTTCATTTTCAAGGAAAACGTTTAAAATCGTGGCAGGATGGCCGAGTGGTCTAAGGCTTCAGGTTTAACCTCTGATCCTCGTATGAGGGCGTGGGTTCGAACCCCATTTCTGACAACGATTTGTTTCATTTTAATAACTTGTATCTCATACTCAGGAAAGGCTCCTCTAGTAGGGCAACAAGTGAGTGGCTTTATGAAGCATAGATATACGAGCGGTATTTTGGTGTTGTACTATAGCTTCATTTTCAAGGAAAACATTTAAAAGCGTGTCAGGATGGTCGAGTGGTCTAAGGCGTCAGATTTAAGCTCTGATCCTCGTATGAGAGCGTGGGTTTGAACCCCACTTCTGAAACCGTTTTGTTTCATTTTAATAACTTGTATCTCATACTCAGAAAAGGCTTCTCTAGTATGGCAACAAGTGAGTGGCTTTATGAAGCATAGATATACGAGCGGTATTTTGGTGTTGTACTACAGCTTCATTTTCAAGGAAAACATTTAAAAGCGTGTCAGAATGGCCGAGTGGTCTAAGGCGTAAGATTTAAGCTCTGATCCTCGTATGATGGCGTGGGTTCGAACCCCACTTGTCACAACGATTTGTTTCACTTTCATAACTTGTATCTCATACTTAGGAAAGGCTTCTCTAGTAGGACAACAAGTGAGTGGCTTTATGTGGCATAGAGATACGAGAGGTATTTTGGTGTTGTACTATAGCTTCATTTTCAAGGAAAACGTTTAAAATCGTGTCAGGATGGCCGAGTGGTCTAAGGCGTCAGATTTAAGCTCTGATCCTCGTATGAGGGCGTGGGTTCGAACCCCACTTCTGAAACCGTTTTGTTTCATTTTAATAACTTGTATCTCATACTCAGAAAAGGCTTCTCTAGTATGGCAACAAGTGAGTGGCTTTATGAAGCATAGATATACGAGCGGTATTTTGGTGTTGTACTACAGCTTCATTTTCAAGGAAAACATTTAAAAGCGTGTCAGAATGGCCTAGTGTTCTAAGGCGTAAGATTTAAGCTCTGATCCTCGTATGATGGCGTGGGTTCGAACCCCACTTGTCACAACGATTTGTTTCACTTTCATAACTTGTATCTCATACTTAGGAAAGGCTTCTCTAGTAGGACAACAAGTGAGTGGCTTTATGAAGCATAGATATACGAGAGGTATTTTGGTGTTGTACTATAGCTTCATTTTCAAGGAAAACGTTTAAAATCGTGTCAGGATGGCCGAGTGGTCTAAGGCGTCAGATTTAAGCTCTGATCCTCGTATGAGGGCGTGGGTTCGAACCCCACTTCTGACAACGATTTGTTTCATTTTAATAACTTGTATCTCATACTCAGGAAAGGCTCCTCTAGTAGGGCAACAAGTGAGTGGCTTTATGAAGCATAGATATACGAGCGGTATTTTGGTGTTGTACTATAGCTTCATTTTCAAGGAAAACATTTAAAAGCGTGTCGGGATGTCCGAGTGGTCTAAGGCGTCAGATTTAAGCTCTGATCCTCGTATGAGGGCGTGGTTTCGAACACCACTTCTGAAAACGATTTGTTTCATTTTAATAATTTGTATCTCATACTCAGGAAAGGCTTTTCTAGTATGGCAACAAGTGAGTGGCTTTATGTGGCATAGAGATACGGGAGGTATTTTGGTGTTGTACTATAGCTTCAGTTTCAAGGAAAACGTTTACAGGCGTGTCAGAATGGCCTAGTGGTCTAAGGCGTAAGATTTAAGCTCTGATCCTCGTATGAGGGCGTGGGTTCGAACCCCACTTGTGACAACGATTTGTTTCACTTTCATAACTTGTATCTCATACTCAGGAAAGGCTTCTCTAGTAGGACAACAAGTGAGTGGCTTTATGTGGCATAGAGATACGAGAGGTATTTTGGTGTTGTACTATAGCTTCATTTTCAAGGAAAACGTTTAAAAGCGTGTCAGGATGGCCGAGTGGTCTACGGCGTCAGATTTAAGCTCTGATCCTCGTATGAGGGCGTGGGTTCGAACCCCACTTCTGACAACCATTTGTTTCATTTTAATAACTTGTATCTCATACTCAGAAAAGGCTTCTCTAGAATGGCAACAAGTGAGTGGCTTTATGTGGCATAGAGATACGAGAGGTATTTTGGTGTTGTACTATAGCTTGATTTTCAAGGAAAACGTTTAAAATCGTGTCAGGATGGCCGAGTGGTCTAAGGCGTCAGATTTAAGCTCTGATCCTCGTATGAGGGCGTGGGTTCGAACCCCACTTCTGACAACGATTTGTTTCATTTTAATAACTTGTATCTCATACTCAGGAAAGGCTTCTCTAGTAGGGCAACAAGTGAGTGGCTTTATGAAGCATAGATATACGAGCGGTATTTTGGTGTTGTACTATAGCTTCATTTTCAAGGAAAACATTTAAAAGTGTGTCAGGATGTCCGAGTGGTCTAAGGCGTCAGATTGAAGCTCTGCTCCTCGTATGAGGGCGTGGGTTCGAACCCCACTTCTGACAACGATTTGTTTCATTTTAATAACTTGTATCTCATACTCAGAAAAGGCTTCTCTAGTAGGACAACAAGTGAGTGGCTTTATGAAGCATAGATATACGAGAGGTATTTTGGTGTTGTACTATAGCTTCATTTTCAAGGAAAACGTTTAGAATGGTGTCAGGATGGCCGAGTGGTCTAAGGCGTCAGATTTAAGCTCTGATCCTCGTATGAGGGCGTGGGTTCGAACCCCACTTCTGACAACGATTTGTTTCATTTTAATAACTTGTATCTCATACTCAGGAAAGGCTCCTCTAGTAGGGCAACAAGTGAGTGGCTTTATGAAGCATAGATATACGCGCGGTATTTTGGTGTTGTACTATAGCTTCATTTTCAAGGAAAACATTTAAAAGCGTGTCAGGATGTCCGAGTGGTCTAAGGCGTCAGATTTAAGCTCTGATCCTCGTATGAGGGCGTGGTTTCGAACACCACTTCTGACAACGATTTGTTTCATTTTAATAATTTGTATCTCATACTCAGGAAAGGCTTTTCTAGTATGGCAACAAGTGAGTGGCTTTATGTGGCATAGAGATACGAGAGGTATTTTGGTGTTGTACTATAGCTTCATTTTCAAGGAAAACGTTTAAAAGCGTGTCAGGATGGCCGAGTGGTCTACGGCGTCAGATTTAAGCTCTGATCCTCGTATGAGGGCGTGGGTTCGAACCCCACTTCTGACAACCATTTGTTTCATTTTAATAACTTGTATCTCATACTCAGAAAAGGCTTCTCTAGAATGGCAACAAGTGAGTGGCTTTATGTGGCATAGAGATACGAGAGGTATTTTGGTGTTGTACTATAGCTTGATTTTCAAGGAAAACGTTTAAAATCGTGTCAGGATGGCCGAGTGGTCTAAGGCGTCAGATTTAAGCTCTGATCCTCGTATGAGGGCGTGGGTTCGAACCCCACTTCTGACAACGATTTGTTTCATTTTAATAACTTGTATCTCATACTCAGGAAAGGCTTCTCTAGTAGGGCAACAAGTGAGTGGCTTTATGAAGCATAGATATACGAGCGGTATTTTGGTGTTGTACTATAGCTTCATTTTCAAGGAAAACGTTTAAAAGCGTGTCAGAATGGCCGAGTGGTCTAAGGCGTAAGATTTAAGGTCTGAACCTCGTATGATGGCGTGGGTTCGAACCCCACTTGTGACAACGATTTGTTTCACTTTCATAACTTGTATCTCATACTCAGGAAAGGCTTCTCTAGTAGGACAACAAGTGAGTGGCTTTATGTGGCATAGAGATACGAGAGGTATTTTGGTGTTGTACTATAGCTTCATTTTCAAGGAAAACGTTTAAAAGCGTGTCAGGATGGCCGAGTGGTCTAAGGCGTCAGATTTAAGCTCTGATCCTCGTATGAGGGCGTGGGTTCGAACCCCACTTCTGACAACGATTTGTTTCATTTTAATAACTTGTATCTCATACTCAGAAAAGGCTTCTCTAGAATGGCAACAAGTGAGTGGCTTTATGTGGCATAGAGATACGAGAGGTATTTTGGTGTTGTACTATAGCTTCATTTTCAAGGAAAACGTTTAAAATCGTGTCAGGATGGCCGAGTGGTCTAAGGCGTCAGATTTAAGCTCTGATCCTCGTATGAGGGCGTGGGTTCGAACCCCACTTCTGACAACGATTTGTTTCATTTTAATAACTTGTATCTCATACTCAGGAAAGGCTCCTCTAGTAGGGCAACAAGTGAGTGGCTTTATGAAGCACAGATATACGAGCGGTATTTTGGTGTTGTACTAGAGCTTCATTTTCAAGGAAAACATTTAAAAGCGTGTCAGAATGGCCGAGTGGTCTAAGGCGTAAGATTTAAGGTCTGAACCTCGTATGATGGCGTGGGTTCGAACCCCACTTGTCACAACGATTTGTTTCACTTTCATAACTTGTATCTCATACTCAGGAAAGGCTTCTCTAGTAGGACAACAAGTGAGTGGCTTTATGTGGCATAGAGATACGAGAGGTATTTTGGTGTTGTACTATAGCTTCATATTCAAGGAAAACGTTTAAAATCGTGTCAGGATGGCCGAGTGGTCTAAGGCGTCAGATTTAAGCTCTGATCCTCGTATGAGGGCGTGGGTTCGAACCCCATTTCTGACAACGATTTGTTTCATTTTAATAACTTGTATCTCATACTCAGGAAAGGCTCCTCTAGTAGGGCAACAAGTGAGTGGCTTTATGAAGCATAGATATACGAGCGGTATTTTGGTGTTGTACTATAGCTTCATTTTCACGGAAAACATTTAAAAGCGTGTCAGGATGTCCGAGTGGTCTAAGGCGTCAGATTGAAGCTCTGCTCCTCGTATGAGGGCGTGGGTTCGAACCCCACTTCTGACAACGATTTGTTTCATTTTAATAACTTGTATCTCATACTCAGAAAAGGCTTCTCTAGAATGGCAACAAGTGAGTGGCTTTATGTGGCATAGAGATACGAGAGGTATTTTGGTTTTGTACTATAGCTTCATTTTCAAGGAAAACGTTTAAAATCGTGGCAGGATGGCCGAGTGGTCTAAGGCTTCAGGTTTAACCTCTGATCCTCGTATGAGGGCGTGGGTTCGAACCCCATTTCTGACAACGATTTGTTTCATTTTAATAACTTGTATCTCATACTCAGGAAAGGCTCCTCTAGTAGGGCAACAAGTGAGTGGCTTTATGAAGCATAGATATACGAGCGGTATTTTGGTGTTGTACTATAGCTTCATTTTCAAGGAAAACATTTAAAAGCGTGTCAGGATGGTCGAGTGGTCTAAGGCGTCAGATTTAAGCTCTGATCCTCGTATGAGAGCGTGGGTTTGAACCCCACTTCTGAAACCGTTTTGTTTCATTTTAATAACTTGTATCTCATACTCAGAAAAGGCTTCTCTAGTATGGCAACAAGTGAGTGGCTTTATGAAGCATAGATATACGAGCGGTATTTTGGTGTTGTACTACAGCTTCATTTTCAAGGAAAACATTTAAAAGCGTGTCAGAATGGCCGAGTGGTCTAAGGCGTAAGATTTAAGCTCTGATCCTCGTATGATGGCGTGGGTTCGAACCCCACTTGTCACAACGATTTGTTTCACTTTCATAACTTGTATCTCATACTTAGGAAAGGCTTCTCTAGTAGGACAACAAGTGAGTGGCTTTATGTGGCATAGAGATACGAGAGGTATTTTGGTGTTGTACTATAGCTTCATTTTCAAGGAAAACGTTTAAAATCGTGTCAGGATGGCCGAGTGGTCTAAGGCGTCAGATTTAAGCTCTGATCCTCGTATGAGGGCGTGGGTTCGAACCCCACTTCTGAAACCGTTTTGTTTCATTTTAATAACTTGTATCTCATACTCAGAAAAGGCTTCTCTAGTATGGCAACAAGTGAGTGGCTTTATGAAGCATAGATATACGAGCGGTATTTTGGTGTTGTACTACAGCTTCATTTTCAAGGAAAACATTTAAAAGCGTGTCAGAATGGCCTAGTGTTCTAAGGCGTAAGATTTAAGCTCTGATCCTCGTATGATGGCGTGGGTTCGAACCCCACTTGTCACAACGATTTGTTTCACTTTCATAACTTGTATCTCATACTTAGGAAAGGCTTCTCTAGTAGGACAACAAGTGAGTGGCTTTATGAAGCATAGATATACGAGAGGTATTTTGGTGTTGTACTATAGCTTCATTTTCAAGGAAAACGTTTAAAATCGTGTCAGGATGGCCGAGTGGTCTAAGGCGTCAGATTTAAGCTCTGATCCTCGTATGAGGGCGTGGGTTCGAACCCCACTTCTGACAACGATTTGTTTCATTTTAATAACTTGTATCTCATACTCAGGAAAGGCTCCTCTAGTAGGGCAACAAGTGAGTGGCTTTATGAAGCATAGATATACGCGCGGTATTTTGGTGTTGTACTATAGCTTCATTTTCAAGGAAAACATTTAAAAGCGTGTCAGGATGTCCGAGTGGTCTAAGGCGTCAGATTTAAGCTCTGATCCTCGTATGAGGGCGTGGGTTCGAACCCCACTTCTGACAACGATTTGTTTCATTTTAATAACTTGTATCTCATACTCAGGAAAGGCTTCTCTAGTAGGGCAACAAGTGAGTGGCTTTATGAAGCATAGATATACGAGCGGTATTTTGGTGTTGTACTATAGCTTCATTTTCAAGGAAAACATTTAAAAGTGTGTCAGGATGTCCGAGTGGTCTAAGGCGTCAGATTGAAGCTCTGCTCCTCGTATGAGGGCGTGGGTTCGAACCCCACTTCTGACAACGATTTGTTTCATTTTAATAACTTGTATCTCATACTCAGAAAAGGCTTCTCTAGTAGGACAACAAGTGAGTGGCTTTATGAAGCATAGATATACGAGAGGTATTTTGGTGTTGTACTATAGCTTCATTTTCAAGGAAAACGTTTAGAATGGTGTCAGGATGGCCGAGTGGTCTAAGGCGTCAGATTTAAGCTCTGATCCTCGTATGAGGGCGTGGGTTCGAACCCCACTTCTGACAACGATTTGTTTCATTTTAATAACTTGTATCTCATACTCAGGAAAGGCTCCTCTAGTAGGGCAACAAGTGAGTGGCTTTATGAAGCATAGATATACGCGCGGTATTTTGGTGTTGTACTATAGCTTCATTTTCAAGGAAAACATTTAAAAGCGTGTCAGGATGTCCGAGTGGTCTAAGGCGTCAGATTTAAGCTCTGATCCTCGTATGAGGGCGTGGTTTCGAACACCACTTCTGACAACGATTTGTTTCATTTTAATAATTTGTATCTCATACTCAGGAAAGGCTTTTCTAGTATGGCAACAAGTGAGTGGCTTTATGTGGCATAGAGATACGGGAGGTATTTTGGTGTTGTACTATAGCTTCAGTTTCAAGGAAAACGTTTACAGGCGTGTCAGAATGGCCGAGTGGTCTAAGGCGTAAGATTTAAGCTCTGATCCTCGTATGCGGGCGTGGGTTCGAACCCCACTTGTGACAACGATTTGTTTCACTTTCATAACTTGTATCTCATACTCAGGAAAGGCTTCTCTAGTAGGACAACAAGTGAGTGGCTTTATGTGGCATAGAGATACGAGAGGTATTTTGGTGTTGGACTATAGCTTCATTTTCAAGGAAAACGTTTAAAAGCGTGTCAGGATGGCCGAGTGGTCTACGGCGTCAGATTTAAGCTCTGATCCTCGTATGAGGGCGTGGGTTCGAACCCCACTTCTGACAACCATTTGTTTCATTTTAATAACTTGTATCTCATACTCAGAAAAGGCTTCTCTAGAATGGCAACAAGTGAGTGGCTTTATGAAGCATAGATATACGAGCGGTATTTTGGTGTTGTACTATAGCTTCATTTTCAAGGAAAACATTTAAAAGCGTGTCAGGATGTCCGAGTGGTCTAAGGCGTCAGATTGAAGCTCTGCTCCTCGTATGAGGGCGTGGGTTCGAACCCCACTTCTGACAACGATTTGTTTCATTTTAATAACTTGTATCTCATACTCAGAAAAGGCTTCTCTAGTATGGCAACAAGTGAGTGGCTTTATGAAGCATAGATATACGAGAGGTATTTTGGTGTTGTACTATAGCTTCATTTTCAAGGAAAACGTTTAAAATCGTGTCAGGATGGCCGAGTGGTCTAAGGCGTCAGATTTAAGCTCTGATCCTCGTATGAGGGCGTGGGTTCGAACCCCACTTCTGACAACGATTTGTTTCATTTTAATAACTTGTATCTCATACTCAGGAAAGGCTCCTCTAGAATGGCAACAAGTGAGTGGCTTTATGAAGCATAGATATACGAGCGGTATTTTGGTGTTGTACTATAGCTTCATTTTCAAGGAAAACATTTAAAAGCGTGTCAGGATGTCCGAGTGGTCTAAGGCGTCAGATTGAAGCTCTGCTCCTCGTATGAGGGCGTGGGTTCGAACCCCACTTCTGACAACGATTTGTTTCATTTTAATAACTTGTATCTCATACTCAGAAAAGGCTTCTCTAGTAGGACAACAAGTGAGTGGCTTTATGAAGCATAGATATACGAGAGGTATTTTGGTGTTGTACTATAGCTTCATTTTCAAGGAAAACGTTTAAAATCGTGTCAGGATGGCCGAGTGGTCTAAGGCGTCAGATTTAAGCTCTGATCCTCGTATGAGGGCGTGGGTTCGAACCCCACTTCTGACAACGATTTGTTTCATTTTAATAACTTGTATCTCATACTCAGGAAAGGCTCCTCTAGTAGGGCAACAAGTGAGTGGCTTTATGAAGCATAGATATACGAGCGGTATTTTGGTGTTGTACTATAGCTTCATTTTCAAGGAAAACATTTAAAAGCGTGTCAGGATGTCCGAGTGGTCTAAGGCGTCAGATTTAAGCTCTGATCCTCGTATGAGGGCGTGGTTTCGAACACCACTTCTGACAACGATTTGTTTCATTTTAATAATTTGTATCTCATACTCAGGAAAGGCTTTTCTAGTATGGCAACAAGTGAGTGGCTTTATGTGGCATAGAGATACGGGAGGTATTTTGGTGTTGTACTATAGCTTCAGTTTCAAGGAAAACGTTTACAGGCGTGTCAGAATGGCCGAGTGGTCTAAGGCGTAAGATTTAAGCTCTGATCCTCGTATGAGGGCGTGGGTTCGAACCCCACTTGTGACAACGATTTGTTTCACTTTCATAACTTGTATCATATACTCAGGAAAGGCTTCTCTAGTAGGACAACAAGTGAGTGGCTTTATGTGGCATAGAGATACGAGAGGTATTTTGGTGTTGTACTATAGCTTCATTTTCAAGGAAAACGTTTAAAATCGTGTCAGGATGGCCGAGTGGTCTAAGGCGTCAGATTTAAGCTCTGATCCTCGTATGAGGGCGTGGGTTCGAACCCCACTTCTAAAACCGTTTTGTTTCATTTTAATAACTTGTATCTCATACTCAGAAAAGGCTTCTCTAGTATGGCAACAAGTGAGTGGCTTTATGAAGCATAGATATACGAGCGGTATTTTGGTGTTGTACTACAGCTTCATTTTCAAGGAAAACATTTAAAAGCGTGTCAGAATGGCCGAGTGGTCTAAGGCGTAAGATTTAAGCTCTGATCCTCGTATGATGGCGTGGGTTCGAACCCCACTTGTCACAACGATTTGTT
The DNA here is from genome assembly GCF_054372755.1 of Phalangium opilio. NCBI lineage: Eukaryota > Metazoa > Arthropoda > Arachnida > Opiliones > Phalangiidae > Phalangium > Phalangium opilio. The sequence continues at coordinate 4,796,706 of NW_028324195.1, forward strand.
TCACTTTCATAACTTGTATCTCATACTTAGGAAAGGCTTCTCTAGTAGGACAACAAGTGAGTGGCTTTATGAAGCATAGATATACGAGAGGTATTTTGGTGTTGTACTATAGCTTCATTTTCAAGGAAAACGTTTAAAATCGTGTCAGGATGGCCGAGTGGTCTAAGGCGTCAGATTTAAGCTCTGATCCTCGTATGAGGGCGTGGGTTCGAACCCCACTTCTGACAACGATTTGTTTCATTTTAATAACTTGTATCTCATACTCAGGAAAGGCTCCTCTAGTAGGGCAACAAGTGAGTGGCTTTATGAAGCATAGATATACGAGCGGTATTTTGGTGTTGTACTATAGCTTCATTTTCAAGGAAAACATTTAAAAGCGTGTCGGGATGTCCGAGTGGTCTAAGGCGTCAGATTTAAGCTCTGATCCTCGTATGAGGGCGTGGGTTCGAACCCCACTTGTGACAACGATTTGTTTCACTTTCATAACTTGTATCTCATACTCAGGAAAGGCTTCTCTAGTAGGACAACAAGTGAGTGGCTTTATGTGGCATAGAGATACGAGAGGTATTTTGGTGTTGTACTATAGCTTCATTTTCAAGGAAAACGTTAAAAAGCGTGTCAGGATGGCCGAGTGGTCTACGGCGTCAGATTTAAGCTCTGATCCTCGTATGAGGGCGTGGGTTCGAACCCCACTTCTGACAACCATTTGTTTCATTTTAATAACTTGTATCTCATACTCAGAAAAGGCTTCTCTAGAATGGCAACAAGTGAGTGGCTTTATGTGGCATAGAGATACGAGAGGTATTTTGGTGTTGTACTATAGCTTGATTTTCAAGGAAAACGTTTAAAATCGTGTCAGGATGGCCGAGTGGTCTAAGGCGTCAGATTTAAGCTCTGATCCTCGTATGAGGGCGTGGGTTCGAACCCCACTTCTGACAACGATTTGTTTCATTTTAATAACTTGTATCTCATACTCAGAAAAGGCTTCTCTAGTAGGACAACAAGTGAGTGGCTTTATGAAGCATAGATATACGAGAGGTATTTTGGTGTTGTACTATAGCTTCATTTTCAAGGAAAACGTTTAAAATCGTGTCAGGATGGCCGAGTGGTCTAAGGCGTCAGATTTAAGCTCTGATCCTCGTATGAGGGCGTGGGTTCGAACCCCACTTCTGACAACGATTTGTTTCATTTTAATAACTTGTATCTCATACTCAGAAAAGGCTTCTCTAGTAGGACAACAAGTGAGTGGCTTTATGAAGCATAGATATACGAGCGGTATTTTGGTGTTGTACTATAGCTTCATTTTCAAGGAAAACATTTAAAAGCGTGTCAGGATGGTCGAGTGGTCTAAGGCGTCAGATTTAAGCTCTGATCCTCGTATGAGGGCGTGGGTTTGAACCCCACTTCTGAAACCGTTTTGTTTCATTTTAATAACTTGTATCTCATACTCAGAAAAGGCTTCTCTAGTATGGCAACAAGTGAGTGGCTTTATGAAGCATAGATATACGAGCGGTATTTTGGTGTTGTACTACAGCTTCATTTTCAAGGAAAACATTTAAAAGCGTGTCAGAATGGCCGAGTGGTCTAAGGCGTAAGATTTAAGCTCTGATCCTCGTATGATGGCGTGGGTTCGAACCCCACTTGTCACAACGATTTGTTTCACTTTCATAACTTGTATCTCATACTTAGGAAAGGCTTCTCTAGTAGGACAACAAGTGAGTGGCTTTATGTGGCATAGAGATACGAGAGGTATTTTGGTGTTGTACTATAGCTTCATTTTCAAGGAAAACGTTTAAAATCGTGTCAGGATGGCCGAGTGGTCTAAGGCGTCAGATTTAAGCTCTGATCCTCGTATGAGGGCGTGGGTTCGAACCCCACTTCTGAAACCGTTTTGTTTCATTTTAATAACTTGTATCTCATACTCAGAAAAGGCTTCTCTAGTATGGCAACAAGTGAGTGGCTTTATGAAGCATAGATATACGAGCGGTATTTTGGTGTTGTACTACAGCTTCATTTTCAAGGAAAACATTTAAAAGCGTGTCAGAATGGCCGAGTGGTCTAAGGCGTAAGATTTAAGCTCTGATCCTCGTATGATGGCGTGGGTTCGAACCCCACTTGTCACAACGATTTGTTTCACTTTCATAACTTGTATCTCATACTTAGGAAAGGCTTCTCTAGTAGGACAACAAGTGAGTGGCTTTATGAAGCATAGATATACGAGAGGTATTTTGGTGTTGTACTATAGCTTCATTTTCAAGGAAAACGTTTAAAATCGTGTCAGGATGGCCGAGTGGTCTAAGGCGTCAGATTTAAGCTCTGATCCTCGTATGAGGGCGTGGGTTCGAACCCCACTTCTGACAACGATTTGTTTCATTTTAATAACTTGTATCTCATACTCAGGAAAGGCTCCTCTAGTAGGGCAACAAGTGAGTGGCTTTATGAAGCATAGATATACGAGCGGTATTTTGGTGTTGTACTATAGCTTCATTTTCAAGGAAAACATTTAAAAGCGTGTCGGGATGTCCGAGTGGTCTAAGGCGTCAGATTTAAGCTCTGATCCTCGTATGAGGGCGTGGGTTCGAACCCCACTTGTGACAACGATTTGTTTCACTTTCATAACTTGTATCTCATACTCAGGAAAGGCTTCTCTAGTAGGACAACAAGTGAGTGGCTTTATGTGGCATAGAGATACGAGAGGTATTTTGGTGTTGTACTATAGCTTCATTTTCAAGGAAAACGTTAAAAAGCGTGTCAGGATGGCCGAGTGGTCTACGGCGTCAGATTTAAGCTCTGATCCTCGTATGAGGGCGTGGGTTCGAACCCCACTTCTGACAACCATTTGTTTCATTTTAATAACTTGTATCTCATACTCAGAAAAGGCTTCTCTAGAATGGCAACAAGTGAGTGGCTTTATGTGGCATAGAGATACGAGAGGTATTTTGGTGTTGTACTATAGCTTGATTTTCAAGGAAAACGTTTAAAATCGTGTCAGGATGGCCGAGTGGTCTAAGGCGTCAGATTTAAGCTCTGATCCTCGTATGAGGGCGTGGGTTCGAACCCCACTTCTGACAACGATTTGTTTCATTTTAATAACTTGTATCTCATACTCAGAAAAGGCTTCTCTAGTAGGACAACAAGTGAGTGGCTTTATGAAGCATAGATATACGAGAGGTATTTTGGTGTTGTACTATAGCTTCATTTTCAAGGAAAACGTTTAAAATCGTGTCAGGATGGCCGAGTGGTCTAAGGCGTCAGATTTAAGCTCTGATCCTCGTATGAGGGCGTGGGTTCGAACCCCTCTTCTGACAACGATTTGTTTCATTTTAATAACTTGTATCTCATACTCAGAAAAGGCTTCTCTAGTAGGACAACAAGTGAGTGGCTTTATGAAGCATAGATATACGAGCGGTATTTTGGTGTTGTACTATAGCTTCATTTTCAAGGAAAACATTTAAAAGCGTGTCAGGATGGTCGAGTGGTCTAAGGCGTCAGATTTAAGCTCTGATCCTCGTATGAGGGCGTGGGTTTGAACCCCACTTCTGAAACCGTTTTGTTTCATTTTAATAACTTGTATCTCATACTCAGAAAAGGCTTCTCTAGTAGGACAACAAGTGAGTGGCTTTATGAAGCATAGATATACGAGAGGTATTTTGGTGTTGTACTATAGCTTCATTTTCAAGGAAAACGTTTAAAATCGTGTCAGGATGGCCGAGTGGTCTAAGGCGTCAGATTTAAGCTCTGATCCTCGTATGAGGGCGTGGGTTCGAACCCCACTTCTGACAACGATTTGTTTCATTTTAATAACTTGTATCTCATACTCAGGAAAGGCTCCTCTAGTAGGGCAACAAGTGAGTGGCTTTATGAAGCATAGATATACGAGCGGTATTTTGGTGTTGTACTATAGCTTCATTTTCAAGGAAAACATTTAAAAGCGTGTCGGGATGTCCGAGTGGTCTAAGGCGTCAGATTTAAGCTCTGATCCTCGTATGAGGGCGTGGGTTCGAACCCCACTTGTGACAACGATTTGTTTCACTTTCATAACTTGTATCTCATACTCAGGAAAGGCTTCTCTAGTAGGACAACAAGTGAGTGGCTTTATGTGGCATAGAGATACGAGAGGTATTTTGGTGTTGTACTATAGCTTCATTTTCAAGGAAAACGTTAAAAAGCGTGTCAGGATGGCCGAGTGGTCTACGGCGTCAGATTTAAGCTCTGATCCTCGTATGAGGGCGTGGGTTCGAACCCCACTTCTGACAACCATTTGTTTCATTTTAATAACTTGTATCTCATACTCAGAAAAGGCTTCTCTAGAATGGCAACAAGTGAGTGGCTTTATGTGGCATAGAGATACGAGAGGTATTTTGGTGTTGTACTATAGCTTGATTTTCAAGGAAAACGTTTAAAATCGTGTCAGGATGGCCGAGTGGTCTAAGGCGTCAGATTTAAGCTCTGATCCTCGTATGAGGGCGTGGGTTCGAACCCCACTTCTGACAACGATTTGTTTCATTTTAATAACTTGTATCTCATACTCAGAAAAGGCTTCTCTAGTAGGACAACAAGTGAGTGGCTTTATGAAGCATAGATATACGAGAGGTATTTTGGTGTTGTACTATAGCTTCATTTTCAAGGAAAACGTTTAAAATCGTGTCAGGATGGCCGAGTGGTCTAAGGCGTCAGATTTAAGCTCTGATCCTCGTATGAGGGCGTGGGTTCGAACCCCTCTTCTGACAACGATTTGTTTCATTTTAATAACTTGTATCTCATACTCAGAAAAGGCTTCTCTAGTAGGACAACAAGTGAGTGGCTTTATGAAGCATAGATATACGAGCGGTATTTTGGTGTTGTACTATAGCTTCATTTTCAAGGAAAACATTTAAAAGCGTGTCAGGATGGTCGAGTGGTCTAAGGCGTCAGATTTAAGCTCTGATCCTCGTATGAGGGCGTGGGTTTGAACCCCACTTCTGAAACCGTTTTGTTTCATTTTAATAACTTGTATCTCATACTCAGAAAAGGCTTCTCTAGTATGGCAACAAGTGAGTGGCTTTATGAAGCATAGATATACGAGCGGTATTTTGGTGTTGTACTACAGCTTCATTTTCAAGGAAAACATTTAAAAGCGTGTCAGAATGGCCGAGTGGTCTAAGGCGTAAGATTTAAGCTCTGATCCTCGTATGATGGCGTGGGTTCGAACCCCACTTGTCACAACGATTTGTTTCACTTTCATAACTTGTATCTCATACTTAGGAAAGGCTTCTCTAGTAGGACAACAAGTGAGTGGCTTTATGTGGCATAGAGATACGAGAGGTATTTTGGTGTTGTACTATAGCTTCATTTTCAAGGAAAACGTTAAAAAGCGTGTCAGGATGGCCGAGTGGTCTACGGCGTCAGATTTAAGCTCTGATCCTCGTATGAGGGCGTGGGTTCGAACCCCACTTCTGACAACCATTTGTTTCATTTTAATAACTTGTATCTCATACTCAGAAAAGGCTTCTCTAGAATGGCAACAAGTGAGTGGCTTTATGTGGCATAGAGATACGAGAGGTATTTTGGTGTTGTACTATAGCTTGATTTTCAAGGAAAACGTTTAAAATCGTGTCAGGATGGCCGAGTGGTCTAAGGCGTCAGATTTAAGCTCTGATCCTCGTATGAGGGCGTGGGTTCGAACCCCACTTCTGACAACGATTTGTTTCATTTTAATAACTTGTATCTCATACTCAGAAAAGGCTTCTCTAGTAGGACAACAAGTGAGTGGCTTTATGAAGCATAGATATACGAGAGGTATTTTGGTGTTGTACTATAGCTTCATTTTCAAGGAAAACGTTTAAAATCGTGTCAGGATGGCCGAGTGGTCTAAGGCGTCAGATTTAAGCTCTGATCCTCGTATGAGGGCGTGGGTTCGAACCCCTCTTCTGACAACGATTTGTTTCATTTTAATAACTTGTATCTCATACTCAGAAAAGGCTTCTCTAGTAGGACAACAAGTGAGTGGCTTTATGAAGCATAGATATACGAGCGGTATTTTGGTGTTGTACTATAGCTTCATTTTCAAGGAAAACATTTAAAAGCGTGTCAGGATGGTCGAGTGGTCTAAGGCGTCAGATTTAAGCTCTGATCCTCGTATGAGGGCGTGGGTTTGAACCCCACTTCTGAAACCGTTTTGTTTCATTTTAATAACTTGTATCTCATACTCAGAAAAGGCTTCTCTAGTATGGCAACAAGTGAGTGGCTTTATGAAGCATAGATATACGAGCGGTATTTTGGTGTTGTACTACAGCTTCATTTTCAAGGAAAACATTTAAAAGCGTGTCAGAATGGCCGAGTGGTCTAAGGCGTAAGATTTAAGCTCTGATCCTCGTATGATGGCGTGGGTTCGAACCCCACTTGTCACAACGATTTGTTTCACTTTCATAACTTGTATCTCATACTTAGGAAAGGCTTCTCTAGTAGGACAACAAGTGAGTGGCTTTATGTGGCATAGAGATACGAGAGGTATTTTGGTGTTGTACTATAGCTTCATTTTCAAGGAAAACGTTTAAAATCGTGTCAGGATGGCCGAGTGGTCTAAGGCGTCAGATTTAAGCTCTGATCCTCGTATGAGGGCGTGGGTTCGAACCCCACTTCTGAAACCGTTTTGTTTCATTTTAATAACTTGTATCTCATACTCAGAAAAGGCTTCTCTAGTATGGCAACAAGTGAGTGGCTTTATGAAGCATAGATATACGAGCGGTATTTTGGTGTTGTACTACAGCTTCATTTTCAAGGAAAACATTTAAAAGCGTGTCAGAATGGCCGAGTGGTCTAAGGCGTAAGATTTAAGCTCTGATCCTCGTATGATGGCGTGGGTTCGAACCCCACTTGTCACAACGATTTGTTTCACTTTCATAACTTGTATCTCATACTTAGGAAAGGCTTCTCTAGTAGGACAACAAGTGAGTGGCTTTATGAAGCATAGATATACGAGAGGTATTTTGGTGTTGTACTATAGCTTCATTTTCAAGGAAAACGTTTAAAATCGTGTCAGGATGGCCGAGTGGTCTAAGGCGTCAGATTTAAGCTCTGATCCTCGTATGAGGGCGTGGGTTCGAACCCCACTTCTGACAACGATTTGTTTCATTTTAATAACTTGTATCTCATACTCAGGAAAGGCTCCTCTAGTAGGGCAACAAGTGAGTGGCTTTATGAAGCATAGATATACGAGCGGTATTTTGGTGTTGTACTATAGCTTCATTTTCAAGGAAAACATTTAAAAGCGTGTCGGGATGTCCGAGTGGTCTAAGGCGTCAGATTTAAGCTCTGATCCTCGTATGAGGGCGTGGGTTCGAACCCCACTTGTGACAACGATTTGTTTCACTTTCATAACTTGTATCTCATACTCAGGAAAGGCTTCTCTAGTAGGACAACAAGTGAGTGGCTTTATGTGGCATAGAGATACGAGAGGTATTTTGGTGTTGTACTATAGCTTCATTTTCAAGGAAAACGTTAAAAAGCGTGTCAGGATGGCCGAGTGGTCTACGGCGTCAGATTTAAGCTCTGATCCTCGTATGAGGGCGTGGGTTCGAACCCCACTTCTGACAACCATTTGTTTCATTTTAATAACTTGTATCTCATACTCAGAAAAGGCTTCTCTAGAATGGCAACAAGTGAGTGGCTTTATGTGGCATAGAGATACGAGAGGTATTTTGGTGTTGTACTATAGCTTGATTTTCAAGGAAAACGTTTAAAATCGTGTCAAGATGGCCGAGTGGTCTAAGGCGTCAGATTTAAGCTCTGATCCTCGTATGAGGGCGTGGGTTCGAACCCCACTTCTTACAACGATTTGTTTCATTTTAATAACTTGTATCTCATACTCAGAAAAGGCTTCTCTAGTAGGACAACAAGTGAGTGGCTTTATGAAGCATAGATATACGAGAGGTATTTTGGTGTTGTACTATAGCTTCATTTTCAAGGAAAACGTTTAAAATCGTGTCAGGATGGCCGAGTGGTCTAAGGCGTCAGATTTAAGCTCTGATCCTCGTATGAGGGCGTGGGTTCGAACCCCACTTCTGACAACGATTTGTTTCATTTTAATAACTTGTATCTCATACTCAGGAAAGGCTCCTCTAGTAGGGCAACAAGTGAGTGGCTTTATGAAGCATAGATATACGAGCGGTATTTTGGTGTTGTACTATAGCTTCATTTTCAAGGAAAACATTTAAAAGCGTGTCAGGATGTCCGAGTGGTCTAAGGCGTCAGATTTAAGCTCTGATCCTCGTATGAGGGCGTGGTTTCGAACACCACTTCTGACAACGATTTGTTTCATTTTAATAATTTGTATCTCATACTCAGGAAAGGCTTTTCTAGTATGGCAACAAGTGAGTGGCTTTATGTGGCATAGAGATACGGGAGGTATTTTGGTGTTGTACTATAGCTTCACTTTCAAGGAAAACGTTTAAAATCGTGTCAGGATGGCCGAGTGGTCTAAGGCGTCAGATTTAAGCTCTGATCCTCGTATGAGGGCGTGGGTTCGAACCCCACTTCTGACAACGATTTGTTTCATTTTAATAACTTGTATCTCATACTCAGGAAAGGCTTCTCTAGTAGGGCAACAAGTGAGTGGCTTTATGAAGCATAGATATACGAGCGGTATTTTGGTGTTGTACTATAGCTTCATTTTCAAGGAAAACATTTAAAAGCGTGTCAGGATGTCCGAGTGGTCTAAGGCGTCAGATTGAAGCTCTGCTCCTCGTATGAGGTCGTGGGTTTGAACCCCATTTCTGACAACGATTTGTTTCATTTTAATAACGTGTATCTCATACTCAGGAAAGGCTTTTCTAGTATGGCAACAAGTGAGTGGCTTTATGTGGCATAGAGATACGGGAGGTATTTTGGTGTTGTACTATAGCTTCATTTTCAAGGAAAACGTTTAAAAGCGTGTCAGGATGGTCGAGTGGTCTAAGGCGTCAGATTTAAGCTCTGATCCTCGTATGAGGACGTGGTTTCGAACCCCACTTCTGACAACGATTTGTTTCATTTTAATAACTTGTATCTCATACTCAGGAAAGGCTTCTCTAGAATGGCAACAAGTGAGTGGCTTTATGTGGCATAGAGATACGAGAGGTATTTTGGTGTTGTACTATAGCTTCACTTTCAAGGAAAACGTTTAAAATCGTGTCAGGATGGCCGAGTGGTCTAAGGCGTCAGATTTAAGCTCTGATCCTCGTATGAGGGCGTGGGTTCGAACCCCACTTCTGACAACCATTTGTTTCATTTTAATAACTTGTATCTCATACTCAGGAAAGGCTTCTCTAGTAGGGCAACAAGTGAGTGGCTTTTTGAAGCATAGATATACGAGCGGTATTTTGGTGTTGTACTATAGCTTCATTTTCAAGGAAAACATTAAAAAGCGTGTGAGGATGGCCGAGTGGTCTAAGGCGTCAGATTTAAGCTCTGTTCCTCGTATGAGGTCGTGGGTTTGAACCCCATTTCTGACAACGATTTGTTTCATTTTAATAACGTGTATCTCATACTCAGGAAAGGCTTTTCTAGTATGGCAACAAGTGAGTGGCTTTATGTGGCATAGAGATACGGGAGGTATTTTGGTGTTGTACTATAGCTTCATTTTCAAGGAAAACGTTTAAAAGCGTGTCAGGATGGTCGAGTGGTCTAAGGCGTCAGATTTAAGCTCTGATCCTCGTATGAGGACGTGGTTTCGAACCCCACTTCTGACAACGATTTGTTTCATTTTAATAACTTGTATCTCATACTCAGGAAAGGCTTCTCTAGAATGGCAACAAGTGAGAGGCTTTATGTGGCATAGAGATACGAGAGGTATTTTCGTGTTGTACTATAGCTTCATTTTCAAGGAAAACGTTTAAAAGCGTGTCAGGATGGCCGAGTGGTCTAAGGCGTCAGATTTAAGCCCTGATCCTCGTATGAGGGTGTGGGTTTGAACCCCACTTCTGACAACGATTTGTTTCATTTTAATAACTTGTATCTCATACTCAGGAAAGGCTTCTCTAGTAGGGCAACAAGTGAGTGGCTTTATGAAGCATAGATATACGAGCGGTATTTTGGTGTTGTACTATAGCTTTATTTTCAAGGAAAACGTTTAAAAGCGTGTCAGGATGATCAAGTGGTCTAAAGCGTCAGATTTAAGCTCTGATCCTCGTATGAGGGCGTGGTTTCGAACACCACTTCTGAAACCGTTTTGTTTCATTTTAATAACTTGTATCTCATACTCAGAAAAGGCTTCTCTAGTATGGCAATAAGTGAGTGGCTTTATGAAGCATAGATATACGAGCGGTATTTTGGTGTTGTACTATAGCTTCATTTTCAAGGAAAACATTTAAAAGCGTGTCAGGATGTCCGAGTGGTCTAAGGCGTCAGATTTAAGCTCTGATCCTCGTATGAGGGCGTGGTTTCGAACACCACTTCTGACAACGATTTGTTTCATTTTAATAACTTGTATCTCATACTCAGGAAAGGCTTCTCTAGTAGGGCAACAAGTGAGTGGCTTTATGTGGCATAGAGATACGAGAGGTATTTTGGTGTTGTACTATAGCTTCATTTTCAAGGAAAACATTAAAAAGCGTGTCAGGATGGTCGAGTGGTCTAAGGCGTCAGATTTAAGCTCTGATCCTCGTATGAGGGCGTGGGTTTGAACCCCACTTCTGACAACGATTTGTTTCATTTTAATAATTTGAATCTCATACTCAGGAAAGGCTTTTCTAGTATGGCAACAAGTGAGTGGCTTTATGTGGCATAGAGATACGGGAGGTATTTTGGTGTTGTACTATAGCTTCATTTTCAAGGAAAACGTTTAAAAGCGTGTCAGAATGGCCGAGTGGTCTATGGCGTAAGATTTAAGCTCTGATCCTCGTATGAGGGCGTGGGTTCGAACCCCACTTGTGACAACGATTTGTTTCACTTTCATAACTTGTATCTCATACTCAGGAAAGGCTTCTCTAGTAGGACAAAAAGTGAGTGGCTTTATGTGGCATAGAGATACGAGAGGTATTTTGGTGTTGTACTATAGCTTCATTTTCAAGGAAAACGTTTAAAAGCGTGTCAGGATGATCGAGTGGTCTAAAGCGTCAGATTTAAGCTCTGATCCTCGTATGAGGGCGTGGTTTCGAACACCACTTCTGAAACTGTTTCGTTTCATTTTAATAACTTGTATCTCATACTCAGAAAAGGCTTCTCTAGTATGGCAATAAGTGAGTGGCTTTATGAAGCATAGATATACGAGCGGTATTTTGGTGTTGTACTATAGCTTCATTTTCAAGGAAAACATTTAAAAGCGTGTCAGGATGTCCGAGTGGTCTAAGGCGTCAGATTTAAGCTCTGATCCTCGTATGAGGGCGTGGTTTCGAACACCACTTCTGACAACGATTTGTTTCATTTTAATAACTTGTATCTCATACTCAGGAAAGGCTTCTCTAGTAGGGCAACAAGTGAGTGGCTTTATGAAGCATAGATATACGAGCTGTATTTTGGTGTTGTACTATAGCTTCATTTTCAAGGAAAACGTTTAAAAGCGTGTCAGGATGATCGAGTGGTCTAAAGCGTCAGATTTAAGCTCTGATCCTCGTATGAGGGCGTGGTTTCGAACACCACTTCTGAAACCGTTTTGTTTCATTTTAATAACTTGTATCTCATACTCAGAAAAGGCTTCTCTAGTATGGCAATAAGTGAGTGGCTCTATGAAGCATAGATATACGAGCGGTATTTTGGTGTTGTACTATAGCTTCATTTTCAAGGAAAACATTTAAAAGCGTGTCAGGATGATCAAGTGGTCTAAGGCGTCGGATTTAAGCTCTGATCCTCGTATGAGGGCGTGGTTTCGAACACCACTTCTGACAACGATTTGTTTCATTTTAATAACTTGTATCTCATACTCAGGAAAGGCTTCTCTAGTAGGGCAACAAGTGAGTGGCTTTTTGAAGCATAGATATACGAGCGGTATTTTGGTGTTGTACTATAGCTTCATTTTCAAGGAAAACATTAAAAAGCGTGTGAGGATGGCCGAGTGGTCTAAGGCGTCAGATTTAAGCTCTGTTCCTCGTATGAGGTCGTGGGTTTGAACCCCATTTCTGACAACGATTTGTTTCATTTTAATAACGTGTATCTCATACTCAGGAAAGGCTTTTCTAGTATGGCAACAAGTGAGTGGCTTTATGTGGCATAGAGATACGGGAGGTATTTTGGTGTTGTACTATAGCTTCATTTTCAAGGAAAACGTTTAAAAGCGTGTCAGGATGGTCGAGTGGTCTAAGGCGTCAGATTTAAGCTCTGATCCTCGTATGAGGACGTGGTTTCGAACCCCACTTCTGACAACGATTTGTTTCATTTTAATAACTTGTATCTCATACTCAGGAAAGGCTTCTCTAGAATGGCAACAAGTGAGAGGCTTTATGTGGCATAGAGATACGAGAGGTATTTTCGTGTTGTACTATAGCTTCATTTTCAAGGAAAACGTTTAAAAGCGTGTCAGGATGGCCGAGTGGTCTAAGGCGTCAGATTTAAGCCCTGATCCTCGTATGAGGGTGTGGGTTTGAACCCCACTTCTGACAACGATTTGTTTCATTTTAATAACTTGTATCTCATACTCAGGAAAGGCTTCTCTAGTAGGGCAACAAGTGAGTGGCTTTATGAAGCATAGATATACGAGCGGTATTTTGGTGTTGTACTATAGCTTTATTTTCAAGGAAAACGTTTAAAAGCGTGTCAGGATGATCAAGTGGTCTAAAGCGTCAGATTTAAGCTCTGATCCTCGTATGAGGGCGTGGTTTCGAACACCACTTCTGAAACCGTTTTGTTTCATTTTAATAACTTGTATCTCATACTCAGAAAAGGCTTCTCTAGTATGGCAATAAGTGAGTGGCTTTATGAAGCATAGATATACGAGCGGTATTTTGGTGTTGTACTATAGCTTCATTTTCAAGGAAAACATTTAAAAGCGTGTCAGGATGTCCGAGTGGTCTAAGGCGTCAGATTTAAGCTCTGATCCTCGTATGAGGGCGTGGTTTCGAACACCACTTCTGACAACGATTTGTTTCATTTTAATAACTTGTATCTCATACTCAGGAAAGGCTTCTCTAGTAGGGCAACAAGTGAGTGGCTTTATGTGGCATAGAGATACGAGAGGTATTTTGGTGTTGTACTATAGCTTCATTTTCAAGGAAAACATTAAAAAGCGTGTCAGGATGGTCGAGTGGTCTAAGGCGTCAGATTTAAGCTCTGATCCTCGTATGAGGGCGTGCTTTCGAACACCACTTGTGACAACGATTTGTTTCATTTTAATAATTTGAATCTCATACTCAGGAAAGGCTTTTCTAGTATGGCAACAAGTGAGTGGCTTTATGTGGCATAGAGATACGGGAGGTATTTTGGTGTTGTACTATAGCTTCATTTTCAAGGAAAATGTTTAAAAGCGTGTCAGAATGGCCGAGTGGTCTATGGCGTAAGATTTAAGCTCTGATCCTCGTATGAGGGCGTGGGTTCGAACCCCACTTGTGACAACGATTTGTTTCACTTTCATAACTTGTATCTCATACTCAGGAAAGGCTTCTCTAGTAGGACAAAAAGTGAGTGGCTTTATGTGGCATAGAGATACGAGAGGTATTTTGGTGTTGTACTATAGCTTCATTTTCAAGGAAAACGTTTAAAAGCGTGTCAGGATGGCCGAGTGGTCTAAGGCGTCAGATTTAAGCTCTGATCCTCGTATGAGGGCGTGGGTTCGAACCCCACTCCTGACAACGATTTGTTTCATTTTAATAACTTGTATCTCATACTCAGAAAAGGCTTCTCTAGAATGGCAACAAGTGAGTGGCTTTATGTGGCATAGAGATACGAGAGGTATTTTGGTGTTGTACTATAGCTTCATTTTCAAGGAAAACTTTTAAAATCGTGTCAGGATGGCCGAGTGGTCTAAGGCGTCAGATTTAAGCTCTGATCCTCGTATGAGGGCGTGGGTTCGAACCCCACTTCTGACAACGATTTGTTTCATTTTAATAACTTGTATCTCATACTCAGGAAAGGCTCCTCTAGTAGGGCAACAAGTGAGTGGCTTTATGAAGCATAGATATACGAGCGGTATTTTGGTGTTGTACTATAGCTTCATTTTCAAGGAAAACATTTAAAAGCGTGTCAGAATGGCCGAGTGGTCTAAGGCGTAAGATTTAAGGTCTGAACCTCGTATGATGCCGTGGGTTCGAACCCCACTTGTCACAACGATTTGTTTCACTTTCCTAACTTGTATCTCATACTCAGGAAAGGCTTCTCTAGTAGGACAACAAGTGAGTGGCTTTATGTGGCATAGAGATACGAGAGGTATTTTGGTGTTGTACTATAGCTTCATTTTCAAGGAAAACATTTAAAAGCGTGTCAGGATGGTCGAGCGGTCTAAGGCGTCAGATTGAAGCTCTGATCCTCGTATGAGGGCGTGGTTTCGAACCCCACTTGTGACAACGATTTGTTTCATTTTAATAACTTGTATCTCATACTCAGAAAAGGCTTCTCTAGTATGGCAACAAGTGAGTGGCTTTATGTGGCATAGAGATACGAGAGGTATTTTGGTGTTGTACTATAGCTTCATTTTCAAGGAAAACGTTTAAAAGCGTGTCAGGATGACCGAGTGGTCTAAGGCGTCCGATTTAAGCCCTGATCCTCGTATGAGGGTGTGGGTTTGAACCCCACTTCTGACAACGATTTGTTTCATTTTAATAACTTGTATCTCATACTCAGGAAAGGCTTCTCTAGTAGGGCAACAAGTGAGTGGCTTTATGAAGCATAGATATACGAGCGGTATTTTGGTGTTGTGCTATAGCTTCATTTTCAAGGAAAACATTAAAAAGCGTGTCAGGATGGTCGAGTGGTCTAAGGCGTCGGATTTAAGCTCTGATCCTCGTATGAGGGCGTGGGTTCGAACCCCACTTCTGAAACCGTTTTGTTTCATTTCAATAACTTGTATCTCATACTCGGGAAAGGCTTCTCTAGTAGGACAACAAGTGAGTGGCTTTATGTGGCATAGAGATACGAGAGGTATTTTGGTGTTGTACTATAGCTTCATTTTAAAGGATAACATTTAAAAGCGTGTCAGGATGGTCGAGCGGTCTATGGCGTAAGATTTAAGCTCTGATCCTCGTATGAGGGCGTGGTTTCGAACCCCACTTGTGACAACGATTTGTTTCATTTTAATAACTTGTATCTCATACTCAGAAAAGGCTTCTCTAGTATGGCAACAAGTGAGTGGCTTTATGTGGCTAGAGATACGAGAGGTATTTTGGTGTTGTACTATAGCTTCATTTTCAAGGAAAACATTAAAAAGCGTGGCAGGATGGTCGAGTGGTCTAAGGCGTCGGATTTAAGCTCTGATCCTCGTATGAGGGCGTGGGTTCGAACCCCACTTCTGAAACCGTTTTGTTTCATTTTAATAACTTGTATCTCATACTCGGGAAAGGCTTCTATAGTATGGCAACAAGTGAGTGGCTTTATGAAGCCTAGATATACGAGCGGTATTTTGGTGTTGTACTATAGCTTCATTTTCAAGAAAAACGTTTAAAAGCGTGTCAGGATGATCGAGTGGTCTAAAGCGTCAGATTTAAGCTCTGATCCTCGTATGAGGACGTGGTTTCGAACCCCACTTCTGACAACGATTTGTTTCATTTTAATAACTTGTATCTCATACTCAGGAAAGGCTTCTCTAGAATGGCAACAAGTGAGTGGCTTTATGTGGCGTAGAGATACGAGAGGTATTTTGGTGTTGTACTATAGCTTCATTTTCAAGGAAAACATTAAAAAGCGTGTCAGGATGGTCGAGTGGTCTAAGGCGTCAGATTTAAGCTCTGATCCTCGTATGAGGGCGTGGTTTCGAACACCACTTGTGACAACGATTTGTTTCATTTTAATAATTTGTATCTCATACTCAGGAAAGGCTTTTCTAGTATGGCAACAAGTGAGTGGCTTTATGTGGCATAGAGATACGGGAGGTATTTTGGTGTTGTACTATAGCTTCATTTTCAAGGAAAACGTTTAAAAGCGTGTCAGAATGGCCGAGTGGTCTATGGCGTAAGATTTAAGCTCTGATCCTCGTATGAGGGCGTGGGTTCGAACCCCACTTGTGACAACGATTTGTTTCACTTTCATAACTTGTATCTCATACTCAGGAAAGGCTTCTCTAGTAGGACAACAAGTGAGTGGCTTTATGTGGCATAGAGATACGAGAGGTATTTTGGTGTTGTACTATAGCTTCATATTCAAGGAAAACGTTTAAAATCGTGTCAGGATGGCCGAGTGGTCTAAGGCGTCAGATTTAAGCTCTGATCCTCGTATGAGGGCGTGGGTTCGAACCCCACTCCTGACAACGATTTGTTTCATTTTAATAACTTGTATCTCATACTCAGAAAAGGCTTCTCTAGAATGGCAACAAGTGAGTGGCTTTATGTGGCATAGAGATACGAGAGGTATTTTGGTGTTGTACTATAGCTTCATTTTCAAGGAAAACTTTTAAAATCGTGTCAGGATGGCCGAGTGGTCTAAGGCGTCAGATTTAAGCTCTGATCCTCGTATGAGGGCGTGGGTTCGAACCCCACTTCTGACAACGATTTGTTTCATTTTAATAACTTGTATCTCATACTCAGGAAAGGCTCCTCTAGTAGGGCAACAAGTGAGTGGCTTTATGAAGCATAGATATACGAGCGGTATTTTGGTGTTGTACTATAGCTTCATTTTCAAGGAAAACATTTAAAAGCGTGTCAGAATGGCCGAGTGGTCTAAGGCGTAAGATTTAAGGTCTGAACCTCGTATGATGCCGTGGGTTCGAACCCCACTTGTCACAACGATTTGTTTCACTTTCCTAACTTGTATCTCATACTCAGGAAAGGCTTCTCTAGTAGGACAACAAGTGAGTGGCTTTATGTGGCATAGAGATACGAGAGGTATTTTGGTGTTGTACTATAGCTTCATTTTCAAGGAAAACATTTAAAAGCGTGTCAGGATGGTCGAGCGGTCTAAGGCGTCAGATTGAAGCTCTGATCCTCGTATGAGGGCGTGGTTTCGAACCCCACTTGTGACAACGATTTGTTTCATTTTAATAACTTGTATCTCATACTCAGAAAAGGCTTCTCTAGTATGGCAACAAGTGAGTGGCTTTATGTGGCATAGAGATACGAGAGGTATTTTGGTGTTGTACTATAGCTTCATTTTCAAGGAAAACGTTTAAAAGCGTGTCAGGATGACCGAGTGGTCTAAGGCGTCCGATTTAAGCCCTGATCCTCGTATGAGGGTGTGGGTTTGAACCCCACTTCTGACAACGATTTGTTTCATTTTAATAACTTGTATCTCATACTCAGGAAAGGCTTCTCTAGTAGGGCAACAAGTGAGTGGCTTTATGAAGCATAGATATACGAGCGGTATTTTGGTGTTGTGCTATAGCTTCATTTTCAAGGAAAACATTAAAAAGCGTGTCAGGATGGTCGAGTGGTCTAAGGCGTCGGATTTAAGCTCTGATCCTCGTATGAGGGCGTGGGTTCGAACCCCACTTCTGAAACCGTTTTGTTTCATTTCAATAACTTGTATCTCATACTCGGGAAAGGCTTCTCTAGTAGGACAACAAGTGAGTGGCTTTATGTGGCATAGAGATACGAGAGGTATTTTGGTGTTGTACTATAGCTTCATTTTAAAGGATAACATTTAAAAGCGTGTCAGGATGGTCGAGCGGTCTATGGCGTAAGATTTAAGCTCTGATCCTCGTATGAGGGCGTGGTTTCGAACCCCACTTGTGACAACGATTTGTTTCATTTTAATAACTTGTATCTCATACTCAGAAAAGGCTTCTCTAGTATGGCAACAAGTGAGTGGCTTTATGTGGCTAGAGATACGAGAGGTATTTTGGTGTTGTACTATAGCTTCATTTTCAAGGAAAACATTAAAAAGCGTGGCAGGATGGTCGAGTGGTCTAAGGCGTCGGATTTAAGCTCTGATCCTCGTATGAGGGCGTGGGTTCGAACCCCACTTCTGAAACCGTTTTGTTTCATTTTAATAACTTGTATCTCATACTCGGGAAAGGCTTCTATAGTATGGCAACAAGTGAGTGGCTTTATGAAGCCTAGATATACGAGCGGTATTTTGGTGTTGTACTATAGCTTCATTTTCAAGAAAAACGTTTAAAAGCGTGTCAGGATGATCGAGTGGTCTAAAGCGTCAGATTTAAGCTCTGATCCTCGTATGAGGACGTGGTTTCGAACCCCACTTCTGACAACGATTTGTTTCATTTTAATAACTTGTATCTCATACTCAGGAAAGGCTTCTCTAGAATGGCAACAAGTGAGTGGCTTTATGTGGCGTAGAGATACGAGAGGTATTTTGGTGTTGTACTATAGCTTCATTTTCAAGGAAAACATTAAAAAGCGTGTCAGGATGGTCGAGTGGTCTAAGGCGTCAGATTTAAGCTCTGATCCTCGTATGAGGGCGTGGTTTCGAACACCACTTGTGACAACGATTTGTTTCATTTTAATAATTTGTATCTCATACTCAGGAAAGGCTTTTCTAGTATGGCAACAAGTGAGTGGCTTTATGTGGCATAGAGATACGGGAGGTATTTTGGTGTTGTACTATAGCTTCATTTTCAAGGAAAACGTTTAAAAGCGTGTCAGAATGGCCGAGTGGTCTATGGCGTAAGATTTAAGCTCTGATCCTCGTATGAGGGCGTGGGTTCGAACCCCACTTGTGACAACGATTTGTTTCACTTTCATAACTTGTATCTCATACTCAGGAAAGGCTTCTCTAGTAGGACAACAAGTGAGTGGCTTTATGTGGCATAGAGATACGAGAGGTATTTTGGTGTTGTACTATAGCTTCATATTCAAGGAAAACGTTTAAAATCGTGTCAGGATGGCCGAGTGGTCTAAGGCGTCAGATTTAAGCTCTGATCCTCGTATGAGGGCGTGGGTTCGAACCCCATTTCTGACAACGATTTGTTTCATTTTAATAACTTGTATCTCATACTCAGGAAAGGCTCCTCTACTAGGGCAACAAGTGAGTGGCTTTATGAAGCATAGATATACGAGCGGTATTTTGGTGTTGTACTATAGCTTCATTTTCACGGAAAACATTTAAAAGCGTGTCAGGATGTCCGAGTGGTCTAAGGCGTCAGATTGAAGCTCTGCTCCTCGTATGAGGGCGTGGGTTCGAACCCCACTTCTGACAACGATTTGTTTCATTTTAATAACTTGTATCTCATACTCAGAAAAGGCTTCTCTAGAATGGCAACAAGTGAGTGGCTTTATGTGGCATAGAGATACGAGAGGTATTTTGGTTTTGTACTATAGCTTCATTTTCAAGGAAAACGTTTAAAATCGTGGCAGGATGGCCGAGTGGTCTAAGGCTTCAGATTTAACCTCTGATCCTCGTATGAGGGCGTGGGTTCGAACCCCATTTCTGACAACGATTTGTTTCATTTTAATAACTTGTATCTCATACTCAGGAAAGGCTCCTCTAGTAGGGCAACAAGTGAGTGGCTTTATGAAGCATAGATATACGAGCGGTATTTTGGTGTTGTACTATAGCTTCATTTTCAAGGAAAACATTTAAAAGCGTGTCAGGATGGTCGAGTGGTCTAAGGCGTCAGATTTAAGCTCTGATCCTCGTATGAGGGCGTGGGTTTGAACCCCACTTCTGAAACCGTTTTGTTTCATTTTAATAACTTGTATCTCATACTCAGAAAAGGCTTCTCTAGTATGGCAACAAGTGAGTGGCTTTATGAAGCATAGATATACGAGCGGTATTTTGGTGTTGTACTACAGCTTCATTTTCAAGGAAAACATTTAAAAGCGTGTCAGAATGGCCGAGTGGTCTAAGGCGTAAGATTTAAGCTCTGATCCTCGTATGATGGCGTGGGTTCGAACCCCACTTGTCACAACGATTTGTTTCACTTTCATAACTTGTATCTCATACTTAGGAAAGGCTTCTCTAGTAGGACAACAAGTGAGTGGCTTTATGTGGCATAGAGATACGAGAGGTATTTTGGTGTTGTACTATAGCTTCATTTTCAAGGAAAACGTTTAAAATCGTGTCAGGATGGCCGAGTGGTCTAAGGCGTCAGATTTAAGCTCTGATCCTCGTATGAGGGCGTGGGTTCGAACCCCACTTCTGAAACCGTTTTGTTTCATTTTAATAACTTGTATCTCATACTCAGAAAAGGCTTCTCTAGTATGGCAACAAGTGAGTGGCTTTATGAAGCATAGATATACGAGCGGTATTTTGGTGTTGTACTACAGCTTCATTTTCAAGGAAAACATTTAAAAGCGTGTCAGAATGGCCGAGTGGTCTAAGGCGTAAGATTTAAGCTCTGATCCTCGTATGATGGCGTGGGTTCGAACCCCACTTGTCACAACGATTTGTTTCACTTTCATAACTTGTATCTCATACTTAGGAAAGGCTTCTCTAGTAGGACAACAAGTGAGTGGCTTTATGAAGCATAGATATACGAGAGGTATTTTGGTGTTGTACTATAGCTTCATTTTCAAGGAAAACGTTTAAAATCGTGTCAGGATGGCCGAGTGGTCTAAGGCGTCAGATTTAAGCTCTGATCCTCGTATGAGGACGTGGGTTCGAACCCCACTTCTGACAACGATTTGTTTCATTTTAATAACTTGTATCTCATACTCAGGAAAGGCTCCTCTAGTAGGGCAACAAGTGAGTGGCTTTATGAAGCATAGATATACGAGCGGTATTTTGGTGTTGTACTATAGCTTCATTTTCAAGGAAAACATTTAAAAGCGTGTCGGGATGTCCGAGTGGTCTAAGGCGTCAGATTTAAGCTCTGATCCTCGTATGAGGGCGTGGTTTCGAACACCACTTCTGAAAACGATTTGTTTCATTTTAATAATTTGTATCTCATACTCAGGAAAGGCTTTTCTAGTATGGCAACAAGTGAGTGGCTTTATGTGGCATAGAGATACGGGAGGTATTTTGGTGTTGTACTATAGCTTCAGTTTCAAGGAAAACGTTTACAGGCGTGTCAGAATGGCCGAGTGGTCTAAGGCGTAAGATTTAAGCTCTGATCCTCGTATGAGGGCGTGGGTTCGAACCCCACTTGTGACAACGATTTGTTTCACTTTCATAACTTGTATCTCATACTCAGGAAAGGCTTCTCTAGTAGGACAACAAGTGAGTGGCTTTATGTGGCATAGAGATACGAGAGGTATTTTGGTGTTGTACTATAGCTTCATTTTCAAGGAAAACGTTTAAAATCGTGGCAGGATGGCCGAGTGGTCTAAGGCTTCAGATTTAACCTCTGATCCTCGTATGAGGGCGTGGGTTCGAACCCCATTTCTGACAACGATTTGTTTCATTTTAATAACTTGTATCTCATACTCAGGAAAGGCTCCTCTAGTAGGGCAACAAGTGAGTGGCTTTATGAAGCATAGATATACGAGCGGTATTTTGGTGTTGTACTATAGCTTCATTTTCAAGGAAAACATTTAAAAGCGTGTCAGGATGGTCGAGTGGTCTAAGGCGTCAGATTTAAGCTCTGATCCTCGTATGAGGGCGTGGGTTTGAACCCCACTTCTGAAACCGTTTTGTTTCATTTTAATAACTTGTATCTCATACTCAGAAAAGGCTTCTCTAGTATGGCAACAAGTGAGTGGCTTTATGAAGCATAGATATACGAGCGGTATTTTGGTGTTGTACTACAGCTTCATTTTCAAGGAAAACATTTAAAAGCGTGTCAGAATGGCCGAGTGGTCTAAGGCGTAAGATTTAAGCTCTGATCCTCGTATGATGGCGTGGGTTCGAACCCCACTTGTCACAACGATTTGTTTCACTTTCATAACTTGTATCTCATACTTAGGAAAGGCTTCTCTAGTAGGACAACAAGTGAGTGGCTTTATGTGGCATAGAGATACGAGAGGTATTTTGGTGTTGTACTATAGCTTCATTTTCAAGGAAAACGTTTAAAATCGTGTCAGGATGGCCGAGTGGTCTAAGGCGTCAGATTTAAGCTCTGATCCTCGTATGAGGGCGTGGGTTCGAACCCCACTTCTGAAACCGTTTTGTTTCATTTTAATAACTTGTATCTCATACTCAGAAAAGGCTTCTCTAGTATGGCAACAAGTGAGTGGCTTTATGAAGCATAGATATACGAGCGGTATTTTGGTGTTGTACTACAGCTTCATTTTCAAGGAAAACATTTAAAAGCGTGTCAGAATGGCCGAGTGGTCTAAGGCGTAAGATTTAAGCTCTGATCCTCGTATGATGGCGTGGGTTCGAACCCCACTTGTCACAACGATTTGTTTCACTTTCATAACTTGTATCTCATACTTAGGAAAGGCTTCTCTAGTAGGACAACAAGTGAGTGGCTTTATGAAGCATAGATATACGAGAGGTATTTTGGTGTTGTACTATAGCTTCATTTTCAAGGAAAACGTTTAAAATCGTGTCAGGATGGTCGAGTGGTCTAAGGCGTCAGATTTAAGCTCTGATCCTCGTATGAGGGCGTGGGTTCGAACCCCACTTCTGACAACGATTTGTTTCATTTTAATAACTTGTATCTCATACTCAGGAAAGGCTCCTCTAGTAGGGCAACAAGTGAGTGGCTTTATGAAGCATAGATATACGAGCGGTATTTTGGTGTTGTACTATAGCTTCATTTTCAAGGAAAACATTTAAAAGCGTGTCGGGATGTCCGAGTGGTCTAAGGCGTCAGATTTAAGCTCTGATCCTCGTATGAGGGCGTGGGTTCGAACCCCACTTGTGACAACGATTTGTTTCACTTTCATAACTTGTATCTCATACTCAGGAAAGGCTTCTCTAGTAGGACAACAAGTGAGTGGCTTTATGTGGCATAGAGATACGAGAGGTATTTTGGTGTTGTACTATAGCTTCATTTTCAAGGAAAACGTTAAAAAGCGTGTCAGGATGGCCGAGTGGTCTACGGCGTCAGATTTAAGCTCTGATCCTCGTATGAGGGCGTGGGTTCGAACCCCACTTCTGACAACCATTTGTTTCATTTTAATAACTTGTATCTCATACTCAGAAAAGGCTTCTCTAGAATGGCAACAAGTGAGTGGCTTTATGTGGCATAGAGATACGGGAGGTATTTTGGTGTTGTACTATAGCTTCATTTTCAAGGAAAACGTTTAAAAGCGTGTCAGAATGGCCGAGTGGTCTATGGCGTAAGATTTAAGCTCTGATCCTCGTATGAGGGCGTGGGTTCGAACCCCACTTGTGACAACGATTTGTTTCACTTTCATAACTTGTATCTCATACTCAGGAAAGGCTTCTCTAGTAG
Source organism: Phalangium opilio (assembly GCF_054372755.1). Classification (NCBI taxonomy): domain Eukaryota; kingdom Metazoa; phylum Arthropoda; class Arachnida; order Opiliones; family Phalangiidae; genus Phalangium; species Phalangium opilio. The sequence continues at coordinate 4,819,978 of NW_028324195.1, forward strand.
GACAACAAGTGAGTGGCTTTATGTGGCATAGAGATACGAGAGGTATTTTGGTGTTGTACTATAGCTTCATATTCAAGGAAAACGTTTAAAATCGTGTCAGGATGGCCGAGTGGTCTAAGGCGTCAGATTTAAGCTCTGATCCTCGTATGAGGGCGTGGGTTCGAACCCCATTTCTGACAACGATTTGTTTCATTTTAATAACTTGTATCTCATACTCAGGAAAGGCTCCTCTACTAGGGCAACAAGTGAGTGGCTTTATGAAGCATAGATATACGAGCGGTATTTTGGTGTTGTACTATAGCTTCATTTTCACGGAAAACATTTAAAAGCGTGTCAGGATGTCCGAGTGGTCTAAGGCGTCAGATTGAAGCTCTGCTCCTCGTATGAGGGCGTGGGTTCGAACCCCACTTCTGACAACGATTTGTTTCATTTTAATAACTTGTATCTCATACTCAGAAAAGGCTTCTCTAGAATGGCAACAAGTGAGTGGCTTTATGTGGCATAGAGATACGAGAGGTATTTTGGTTTTGTACTATAGCTTCATTTTCAAGGAAAACGTTTAAAATCGTGGCAGGATGGCCGAGTGGTCTAAGGCTTCAGATTTAACCTCTGATCCTCGTATGAGGGCGTGGGTTCGAACCCCATTTCTGACAACGATTTGTTTCATTTTAATAACTTGTATCTCATACTCAGGAAAGGCTCCTCTAGTAGGGCAACAAGTGAGTGGCTTTATGAAGCATAGATATACGAGCGGTATTTTGGTGTTGTACTATAGCTTCATTTTCAAGGAAAACATTTAAAAGCGTGTCAGGATGGTCGAGTGGTCTAAGGCGTCAGATTTAAGCTCTGATCCTCGTATGAGGGCGTGGGTTTGAACCCCACTTCTGAAACCGTTTTGTTTCATTTTAATAACTTGTATCTCATACTCAGAAAAGGCTTCTCTAGTATGGCAACAAGTGAGTGGCTTTATGAAGCATAGATATACGAGCGGTATTTTGGTGTTGTACTACAGCTTCATTTTCAAGGAAAACATTTAAAAGCGTGTCAGAATGGCCGAGTGGTCTAAGGCGTAAGATTTAAGCTCTGATCCTCGTATGATGGCGTGGGTTCGAACCCCACTTGTCACAACGATTTGTTTCACTTTCATAACTTGTATCTCATACTTAGGAAAGGCTTCTCTAGTAGGACAACAAGTGAGTGGCTTTATGTGGCATAGAGATACGAGAGGTATTTTGGTGTTGTACTATAGCTTCATTTTCAAGGAAAACGTTTAAAATCGTGTCAGGATGGCCGAGTGGTCTAAGGCGTCAGATTTAAGCTCTGATCCTCGTATGAGGGCGTGGGTTCGAACCCCACTTCTGAAACCGTTTTGTTTCATTTTAATAACTTGTATCTCATACTCAGAAAAGGCTTCTCTAGTATGGCAACAAGTGAGTGGCTTTATGAAGCATAGATATACGAGCGGTATTTTGGTGTTGTACTACAGCTTCATTTTCAAGGAAAACATTTAAAAGCGTGTCAGAATGGCCGAGTGGTCTAAGGCGTAAGATTTAAGCTCTGATCCTCGTATGATGGCGTGGGTTCGAACCCCACTTGTCACAACGATTTGTTTCACTTTCATAACTTGTATCTCATACTTAGGAAAGGCTTCTCTAGTAGGACAACAAGTGAGTGGCTTTATGAAGCATAGATATACGAGAGGTATTTTGGTGTTGTACTATAGCTTCATTTTCAAGGAAAACGTTTAAAATCGTGTCAGGATGGCCGAGTGGTCTAAGGCGTCAGATTTAAGCTCTGATCCTCGTATGAGGACGTGGGTTCGAACCCCACTTCTGACAACGATTTGTTTCATTTTAATAACTTGTATCTCATACTCAGGAAAGGCTCCTCTAGTAGGGCAACAAGTGAGTGGCTTTATGAAGCATAGATATACGAGCGGTATTTTGGTGTTGTACTATAGCTTCATTTTCAAGGAAAACATTTAAAAGCGTGTCGGGATGTCCGAGTGGTCTAAGGCGTCAGATTTAAGCTCTGATCCTCGTATGAGGGCGTGGTTTCGAACACCACTTCTGAAAACGATTTGTTTCATTTTAATAATTTGTATCTCATACTCAGGAAAGGCTTTTCTAGTATGGCAACAAGTGAGTGGCTTTATGTGGCATAGAGATACGGGAGGTATTTTGGTGTTGTACTATAGCTTCAGTTTCAAGGAAAACGTTTACAGGCGTGTCAGAATGGCCGAGTGGTCTAAGGCGTAAGATTTAAGCTCTGATCCTCGTATGAGGGCGTGGGTTCGAACCCCACTTGTGACAACGATTTGTTTCACTTTCATAACTTGTATCTCATACTCAGGAAAGGCTTCTCTAGTAGGACAACAAGTGAGTGGCTTTATGTGGCATAGAGATACGAGAGGTATTTTGGTGTTGTACTATAGCTTCATTTTCAAGGAAAACGTTTAAAATCGTGGCAGGATGGCCGAGTGGTCTAAGGCTTCAGATTTAACCTCTGATCCTCGTATGAGGGCGTGGGTTCGAACCCCATTTCTGACAACGATTTGTTTCATTTTAATAACTTGTATCTCATACTCAGGAAAGGCTCCTCTAGTAGGGCAACAAGTGAGTGGCTTTATGAAGCATAGATATACGAGCGGTATTTTGGTGTTGTACTATAGCTTCATTTTCAAGGAAAACATTTAAAAGCGTGTCAGGATGGTCGAGTGGTCTAAGGCGTCAGATTTAAGCTCTGATCCTCGTATGAGGGCGTGGGTTTGAACCCCACTTCTGAAACCGTTTTGTTTCATTTTAATAACTTGTATCTCATACTCAGAAAAGGCTTCTCTAGTATGGCAACAAGTGAGTGGCTTTATGAAGCATAGATATACGAGCGGTATTTTGGTGTTGTACTACAGCTTCATTTTCAAGGAAAACATTTAAAAGCGTGTCAGAATGGCCGAGTGGTCTAAGGCGTAAGATTTAAGCTCTGATCCTCGTATGATGGCGTGGGTTCGAACCCCACTTGTCACAACGATTTGTTTCACTTTCATAACTTGTATCTCATACTTAGGAAAGGCTTCTCTAGTAGGACAACAAGTGAGTGGCTTTATGTGGCATAGAGATACGAGAGGTATTTTGGTGTTGTACTATAGCTTCATTTTCAAGGAAAACGTTTAAAATCGTGTCAGGATGGCCGAGTGGTCTAAGGCGTCAGATTTAAGCTCTGATCCTCGTATGAGGGCGTGGGTTCGAACCCCACTTCTGAAACCGTTTTGTTTCATTTTAATAACTTGTATCTCATACTCAGAAAAGGCTTCTCTAGTATGGCAACAAGTGAGTGGCTTTATGAAGCATAGATATACGAGCGGTATTTTGGTGTTGTACTACAGCTTCATTTTCAAGGAAAACATTTAAAAGCGTGTCAGAATGGCCGAGTGGTCTAAGGCGTAAGATTTAAGCTCTGATCCTCGTATGATGGCGTGGGTTCGAACCCCACTTGTCACAACGATTTGTTTCACTTTCATAACTTGTATCTCATACTTAGGAAAGGCTTCTCTAGTAGGACAACAAGTGAGTGGCTTTATGAAGCATAGATATACGAGAGGTATTTTGGTGTTGTACTATAGCTTCATTTTCAAGGAAAACGTTTAAAATCGTGTCAGGATGGTCGAGTGGTCTAAGGCGTCAGATTTAAGCTCTGATCCTCGTATGAGGGCGTGGGTTCGAACCCCACTTCTGACAACGATTTGTTTCATTTTAATAACTTGTATCTCATACTCAGGAAAGGCTCCTCTAGTAGGGCAACAAGTGAGTGGCTTTATGAAGCATAGATATACGAGCGGTATTTTGGTGTTGTACTATAGCTTCATTTTCAAGGAAAACATTTAAAAGCGTGTCGGGATGTCCGAGTGGTCTAAGGCGTCAGATTTAAGCTCTGATCCTCGTATGAGGGCGTGGGTTCGAACCCCACTTGTGACAACGATTTGTTTCACTTTCATAACTTGTATCTCATACTCAGGAAAGGCTTCTCTAGTAGGACAACAAGTGAGTGGCTTTATGTGGCATAGAGATACGAGAGGTATTTTGGTGTTGTACTATAGCTTCATTTTCAAGGAAAACGTTAAAAAGCGTGTCAGGATGGCCGAGTGGTCTACGGCGTCAGATTTAAGCTCTGATCCTCGTATGAGGGCGTGGGTTCGAACCCCACTTCTGACAACCATTTGTTTCATTTTAATAACTTGTATCTCATACTCAGAAAAGGCTTCTCTAGAATGGCAACAAGTGAGTGGCTTTATGTGGCATAGAGATACGAGAGGTATTTTGGTGTTGTACTATAGCTTGATTTTCAAGGAAAACGTTTAAAATCGTGTCAGGATGGCCGAGTGGTCTAAGGCGTCAGATTTAAGCTCTGATCCTCGTATGAGGGCGTGGGTTCGAACCCCACTTCTGACAACGATTTGTTTCATTTTAATAACTTGTATCTCATACTCAGAAAAGGCTTCTCTAGTAGGACAATAAGTGAGTGGCTTTATGAAGCATAGATATACGAGAGGTATTTTGGTGTTGTACTATAGCTTCATTTTCAAGGAAAACGTTTAAAATCGTGTCAGGATGGCCGAGTGGTCTAAGGCGTCAGATTTAAGCTCTGATCCTCGTATGAGGGCGTGGGTTCGAACCCCACTTCTGACAACGATTTGTTTCATTTTAATAACTTGTATCTCATACTCAGGAAAGGCTCCTCTAGTAGGGCAACAAGTGAGTGGCTTTATGAAGCATAGATATACGAGCGGTATTTTGGTGTTGTACTATAGCTTCATTTTCAAGGAAAACATTTAAAAGCGTGTCAGGATGTCCGAGTGGTCTAAGGCGTCAGATTTAAGCTCTGATCCTCGTATGAGGGCGTGGTTTCGAACACCACTTCTGACAACGATTTGTTTCATTTTAATAATTTGTATCTCATACTCAGGAAAGGCTTTTCTAGTATGGCAACAAGTGAGTGGCTTTATGTGGCATAGAGATACGGGAGGTATTTTGGTGTTGTACTATAGCTTCAGTTTCAAGGAAAACGTTTACAGGCGTGTCAGAATGGCCGAGTGGTCTAAGGCGTAAGATTTAAGCTCTGATCCTCGTATGAGGGCGTGGGTTCGAACCCCACTTGTGACAACGATTTGTTTCACTTTCATAACTTGTATCTCATACTCAGGAAAGGCTTCTCTAGTAGGACAACAAGTGAGTGGCTTTATGTGGCATAGAGATACGAGAGGTATTTTGGTGTTGTACTATAGCTTCATTTTCAAGGAAAACGTTTAAAAGCGTGTCAGGATGGCCGAGTGGTCTACGGCGTCAGATTTAAGCTCTGATCCTCGTATGAGGGCGTGGGTTCGAACCCCACTTCTGACAACCATTTGCTTCATTTTAATAACTTGTATCTCATACTCAGAAAAGGCTTCTCTAGAATGGCAACAAGTGAGTGGCTTTATGTGGCATAGAGATACGAGAGGTATTTTGGTGTTGTACTATAGCTTCACTTTCAAGGAAAACGTTTAAAATCGTGTCAGGATGGCCGAGTGGTCTAAGGCGTCAGATTTAAGCTCTGATCCTCGTATGAGGGCGTGGGTTCGAACCCCACTTCTGACAACGATTTGTTTCATTTTAATAACTTGTATCTCATACTCAGGAAAGGCTTCTCTAGTAGGGCAACAAGTGAGTGGCTTTATGAAGCATAGATATACGAGCGGTATTTTGGTGTTGTACTATAGCTTCATTTTCAAGGAAAACATTTAAAAGCGTGTCAGGATGTCCGAGTGGTCTAAGGCGTCAGATTGAAGCTCTGCTCCTCGTATGAGGGCGTGGGTTCGAACCCCACTTCTGACAACGATTTGTTTCATTTTAATAACTTGTATCTCATACTCAGGAAAGGCTCCTCTAGTAGGGCAACAAGTGAGTGGCTTTATGAAGCATAGATATACGAGCGGTATTTTGGTGTTGTACTATAGCTTCATTTTCAAGGAAAACATTTAAAAGCGTGTCAGGATGTCCGAGTGGTCTAAGGCGTCAGATTTAAGCTCTGATCCTCGTATGAGGGCGTGGTTTCGAACACCACTTCTGACAACGATTTGTTTCATTTTAATAATTTGTATCTCATACTCAGGAAAGGCTTTTCTAGTATGGCAACAAGTGAGTGGCTTTATGTGGCATAGAGATACGGGAGGTATTTTGGTGTTGTACTATAGCTTCAGTTTCAAGGAAAACGTTTACAGGCGTGTCAGAATGGCCGAGTGGTCTAAGGCGTAAGATTTAAGCTCTGATCCTCGTATGAGGGCGTGGGTTCGAACCCCACTTGTGACCACGATTTGTTTCACTTTCATAACTTGTATCTCATACTCAGGAAAGGCTTCTCTAGTAGGACAAAAAGTGAGTGGCTTTATGTGGCATAGAGATGCGAGAGGTATTTTGGTGTTGTACTATAGCTTCATTTTCAAGGAAAACGTTTAGAAGCGTGTCAGGATGGCCGAGTGGTCTACGGCGTCAGATTTAAGCTCTGATCCTCGTATGAGGGCGTGGGTTCGAACCCCACTTCTGACAACCATTTGTTTCATTTTAATAACTTGTATCTCATACTCAGAAAAGGCTTCTCTAGAATGGCAACAAGTGAGTGGCTTTATGTGGCATAGAGATACGAGAGGTATTTTGGTGTTGTACTATAGCTTCACTTTCAAGGAAAACATTTAAAAGCGTGTCAGGATGGTCGAGTGGTCTAAGGCGTCAGATTTAAGCTCTGATCCTCGTTTGAGGGCGTGGGTTTGAACCCCACTTCTGAAACCGTTTTGTTTCATTTTAATAACTTGTATCTCATACTCAGAAAAGGCTTCTCTAGTATGGCAACAAGTGAGTGGCTTTATGAAGCATAGATATACGAGCGGTATTTTGGTGTTGTACTACAGCTTCATTTTCAAGGAAAACATTTAAAAGCGTGTCAGAATGGCCGAGTGGTCTAAGGCGTAAGATTTAAGCTCAGATCCTCGTATGATGGCGTGGGTTCGAACCCCACTTGTCACAACGATTTGTTTCACTTTCATAACTTGTATCTCATACTTAGGAAAGGCTTCTCTAGTAGGACAACAAATGAGTGGCTTTATGTGGCATAGAGATACGAGAGGTATTTTGGTGTTGTACTATAGCTTCATTTTCAAGGAAAACGTTTAAAATCGTGTCAGGATGGCCGAGTGGTCTAAGGCGTCAGATTTAAGCTCTGATCCTCGTATGAGGGCGTGGGTTCGAACCCCACTTCTGAAACCGTTTTGTTTCATTTTAATAACTTGTATCTCATACTCAGAAAAGGCTTCTCTAGTATGGCAACAAGTGAGTGGCTTTATGAAGCATAGATATACGAGCGGTATTTTGGTGTTGTACTACAGCTTCATTTTCAAGGAAAACATTTAAAAGCGTGTCAGAATGGCCGAGTGGTCTAAGGCGTCAGATTTAAGCTCTGATCCTCGTATGATGGCGTGGGTTCGAACCCCACTTGTCACAACGATTTGTTTCACTTTCATAACTTGTATCTCATACTTAGGAAAGGCTTCTCTAGTAGGACAACAAGTGAGTGGCTTTATGTGGCATAGAGATACGAGAGGTATTTTGGTGTTGTACTATAGCTTCATTTTCAAGGAAAACGTTTAAAAGCGTGTCAGGATGGCCGAGTGGTCTACGGCGTCAGATTTAAGCTCTGATCCTCGTATGAGGGCGTGGGTTCGAACCCCACTTCTGACAACCATTTGTTTCATTTTAATAACTTGTATCTCATACTCAGAAAAGGCTTCTCTAGAATGGCAACAAGTGAGTGGCTTTATGTGGCATAGAGATACGAGAGGTATTTTGGTGTTGTACTATAGCTTCACTTTCAAGGAAAACGTTTAAAATCGTGTCAGGATGGCCGAGTGGTCTAAGGCGTCAGATTTAAGCTCTGATCCTCGTATGAGGGCGCGGGTTCGAACCCCACTTCTGACAACGATTTGTTTCATTTTAATAACTTGTATCTCATACTCAGGAAAGGCTTCTCTAGTAGGGCAACAAGTGAGTGGCTTTATGAAGCATAGATATACGAGCGGTATTTTGGTGTTGTACTATAGCTTCATTTTCAAGGAAAACATTTAAAAGCGTGTCAGGATGTCCGAGTGGTCTAAGGCGTCAGATTGAAGCTCTGCTCCTCGTATGAGGGCGTGGGTTCGAACCCCACTTCTGACAACGATTTGTTTCATTTTAATAACTTGTATCTCATACTCAGGAAAGGCTCCTCTAGTAGGGCAACAAGTGAGTGGCTTTATGAAGCATAGATATACGAGCGGTATTTTGGTGTTGTACTATAGCTTCATTTTCAAGGAAAACATTTAAAAGCGTGTCAGGATGTCCGAGTGGTCTAAGGCGTCAGATTTAAGCTCTGATCCTCGTATGAGGGCGTGGTTTCGAACACCACTTCTGACAACGATTTGTTTCATTTTAATAATTTGTATCTCATACTCAGGAAAGGCTTTTCTAGTATGGCAACAAGTGAGTGGCTTTATGTGGCATAGAGATACGGGAGGTATTTTGGTGTTGTACTATAGCTTCAGTTTCAAGGAAAACGTTTACAGGCGTGTCAGAATGGCCGAGTGGTCTAAGGCGTAAGATTTAAGCTCTGATCCTCGTATGAGGGCGTGGGTTCGAACCCCACTTGTGACCACGATTTGTTTCACTTTCATAACTTGTATCTCATACTCAGGAAAGGCTTCTCTAGTAGGACAAAAAGTGAGTGGCTTTATGTGGCATAGAGATGCGAGAGGTATTTTGGTGTTGTACTATAGCTTCATTTTCAAGGAAAACGTTTAGAAGCGTGTCAGGATGGCCGAGTGGTCTACGGCGTCAGATTTAAGCTCTGATCCTCGTATGAGGGCGTGGGTTCGAACCCCACTTCTGACAACCATTTGTTTCATTTTAATAACTTGTATCTCATACTCAGAAAAGGCTTCTCTAGAATGGCAACAAGTGAGTGGCTTTATGTGGCATAGAGATACGAGAGGTATTTTGGTGTTGTACTATAGCTTCACTTTCAAGGAAAACATTTAAAAGCGTGTCAGGATGGTCGAGTGGTCTAAGGCGTCAGATTTAAGCTCTGATCCTCGTTTGAGGGCGTGGGTTTGAACCCCACTTCTGAAACCGTTTTGTTTCATTTTAATAACTTGTATCTCATACTCAGAAAAGGCTTCTCTAGTATGGCAACAAGTGAGTGGCTTTATGAAGCATAGATATACGAGCGGTATTTTGGTGTTGTACTACAGCTTCATTTTCAAGGAAAACATTTAAAAGCGTGTCAGAATGGCCGAGTGGTCTAAGGCGTAAGATTTAAGCTCAGATCCTCGTATGATGGCGTGGGTTCGAACCCCACTTGTCACAACGATTTGTTTCACTTTCATAACTTGTATCTCATACTTAGGAAAGGCTTCTCTAGTAGGACAACAAATGAGTGGCTTTATGTGGCATAGAGATACGAGAGGTATTTTGGTGTTGTACTATAGCTTCATTTTCAAGGAAAACGTTTAAAATCGTGTCAGGATGGCCGAGTGGTCTAAGGCGTCAGATTTAAGCTCTGATCCTCGTATGAGGGCGTGGGTTCGAACCCCACTTCTGAAACCGTTTTGTTTCATTTTAATAACTTGTATCTCATACTCAGAAAAGGCTTCTCTAGTATGGCAACAAGTGAGTGGCTTTATGAAGCATAGATATACGAGCGGTATTTTGGTGTTGTACTACAGCTTCATTTTCAAGGAAAACATTTAAAAGCGTGTCAGAATGGCCGAGTGGTCTAAGGCGTCAGATTTAAGCTCTGATCCTCGTATGATGGCGTGGGTTCGAACCCCACTTGTCACAACGATTTGTTTCACTTTCATAACTTGTATCTCATACTTAGGAAAGGCTTCTCTAGTAGGACAACAAGTGAGTGGCTTTATGTGGCATAGAGATACGAGAGGTATTTTGGTGTTGTACTATAGCTTCATTTTCAAGGAAAACGTTTAAAAGCGTGTCAGGATGGCCGAGTGGTCTACGGCGTCAGATTTAAGCTCTGATCCTCGTATGAGGGCGTGGGTTCGAACCCCACTTCTGACAACCATTTGTTTCATTTTAATAACTTGTATCTCATACTCAGAAAAGGCTTCTCTAGAATGGCAACAAGTGAGTGGCTTTATGTGGCATAGAGATACGAGAGGTATTTTGGTGTTGTACTATAGCTTCACTTTCAAGGAAAACGTTTAAAATCGTGTCAGGATGGCCGAGTGGTCTAAGGCGTCAGATTTAAGCTCTGATCCTCGTATGAGGGCGTGGGTTCGAACCCCACTTCTGACAACGATTTGTTTCATTTTAATAACTTGTATCTCATACTCAGGAAAGGCTTCTCTAGTAGGGCAACAAGTGAGTGGCTTTATGAAGCATAGATATACGAGCGGTATTTTGGTGTTGTACTATAGCTTCATTTTCAAGGAAAACATTTAAAAGCGTGTCAGGATGTCCGAGTGGTCTAAGGCGTCAGATTGAAGCTCTGCTCCTCGTATGAGGGCGTGGGTTCGAACCCCACTTCTGACAACGATTTGTTTCATTTTAATAACTTGTATCTCATACTCAGGAAAGGCTCCTCTAGTAGGGCAACAAGTGAGTGGCTTTATGAAGCATAGATATACGAGCGGTATTTTGGTGTTGTACTATAGCTTCATTTTCAAGGAAAACATTTAAAAGCGTGTCAGGATGTCCGAGTGGTCTAAGGCGTCAGATTTAAGCTCTGATCCTCGTATGAGGGCGTGGTTTCGAACACCACTTCTGACAACGATTTGTTTCATTTTAATAATTTGTATCTCATACTCAGGAAAGGCTTTTCTAGTATGGCAACAAGTGAGTGGCTTTATGTGGCATAGAGATACGGGAGGTATTTTGGTGTTGTACTATAGCTTCAGTTTCAAGGAAAACGTTTACAGGCGTGTCAGAATGGCCGAGTGGTCTAAGGCGTAAGATTTAAGCTCTGATCCTCGTATGAGGGCGTGGGTTCGAACCCCACTTGTGACCACGATTTGTTTCACTTTCATAACTTGTATCTCATACTCAGGAAAGGCTTCTCTAGTAGGACAAAAAGTGAGTGGCTTTATGTGGCATAGAGATGCGAGAGGTATTTTGGTGTTGTACTATAGCTTCATTTTCAAGGAAAACGTTTAGAAGCGTGTCAGGATGGCCGAGTGGTCTACGGCGTCAGATTTAAGCTCTGATCCTCGTATGAGGGCGTGGGTTCGAACCCCACTTCTGACAACCATTTGTTTCATTTTAATAACTTGTATCTCATACTCAGAAAAGGCTTCTCTAGAATGGCAACAAGTGAGTGGCTTTATGTGGCATAGAGATACGAGAGGTATTTTGGTGTTGTACTATAGCTTCACTTTCAAGGAAAACATTTAAAAGCGTGTCAGGATGGTCGAGTGGTCTAAGGCGTCAGATTTAAGCTCTGATCCTCGTTTGAGGGCGTGGGTTTGAACCCCACTTCTGAAACCGTTTTGTTTCATTTTAATAACTTGTATCTCATACTCAGAAAAGGCTTCTCTTGTATGGCAACAAGTGAGTGGCTTTATGAAGCATAGATATACGAGCGGTATTTTGGTGTTGTACTACAGCTTCATTTTCAAGGAAAACATTTAAAAGCGTGTCAGAATGGCCGAGTGGTCTAAGGCGTAAGATTTAAGCTCAGATCCTCGTATGATGGCGTGGGTTCGAACCCCACTTGTCACAACGATTTGTTTCACTTTCATAACTTGTATCTCATACTTAGGAAAGGCTTCTCTAGTAGGACAACAAATGAGTGGCTTTATGTGGCATAGAGATACGAGAGGTATTTTGGTGTTGTACTATAGCTTCATTTTCAAGGAAAACGTTTAAAATCGTGTCAGGATGGCCGAGTGGTCTAAGGCGTCAGATTTAAGCTCTGATCCTCGTATGAGGGCGTGGGTTCGAACCCCACTTCTGAAACCGTTTTGTTTCATTTTAATAACTTGTATCTCATACTCAGAAATGGCTTCTCTAGTATGGCAACAAGTGAGTGGCTTTATGAAGCATAGATATACGAGCGGTATTTTGGTGTTGTACTACAGCTTCATTTTCAAGGAAAACATTTAAAAGCGTGTCAGAATGGCCGAGTGGTCTAAGGCGTCAGATTTAAGCTCTGATCCTCGTATGATGGCGTGGGTTCGAACCCCACTTGTCACAACGATTTGTTTCACTTTCATAACTTGTATCTCATACTTAGGAAAGGCTTCTCTAGTAGGACAACAAGTGAGTGGCTTTATGTGGCATAGAGATACGAGAGGTATTTTGGTGTTGTACTATAGCTTCATTTTCAAGGAAAACGTTTAAAAGCGTGTCAGGATGGCCGAGTGGTCTACGGCGTCAGATTTAAGCTCTGATCCTCGTATGAGGGCGTGGGTTCGAACCCCACTTCTGACAACCATTTGTTTCATTTTAATAACTTGTATCTCATACTCAGAAAAGGCTTCTCTAGAATGGCAACAAGTGAGTGGCTTTATGTGGCATAGAGATACGAGAGGTATTTTGGTGTTGTACTATAGCTTGATTTTCAAGGAAAACGTTTAAAATCGTGTCAGGATGGCCGAGTGGTCTAAGGCGTCAGATTTAAGCTCTGATCCTCGTATGAGGGCGTGGGTTCGAACCCCACTTCTGACAACGATTTGTTTCATTTTAATAACTTGTATCTCATACTCAGGAAAGGCTTCTCTAGTAGGGCAACAAGTGAGTGGCTTTATGAAGCATAGATATACGAGCGGTATTTTGGTGTTGTACTATAGCTTCATTTTCAAGGAAAACATTTAAAAGCGTGTCAGGATGTCCGAGTGGTCTAAGGCGTCAGATTTAAGCTCTGATCCTCGTATGAGGGCGTGGTTTCGAACACCACTTCTGACAACGATTTGTTTCATTTTAATAATTTGTATCTCATACTCAGGAAAGGCTTTTCTAGTATGGCAACAAGTGAGTGGCTTTATGTGGCATAGAGATACGGGAGGTATTTTGGTGTTGTACTATAGCTTCAGTTTCAAGGAAAACCTTTAAAGGCGTGTCAGAATGGCCGAGTGGTCTAAGGCGTAAGATTTAAGCTCTGATCCTCGTATGAGGGCGTGGTTTCGAACCCCACTTGTGACAACGATTTGTTTCACTTTCATAACTTGTATCTCATACTCAGGAAAGGCTTCTCTAGTAGGGTGCGATTCAGCAGGCATGCGTTATGGCTTTAACGCAAGAAAACTTGCGTTATGATATCACTTTGCGTTAAATTTTAAAAAATGCGATTCACGTGTCGGCGTTACGATATCACGCGTTATCATAACGCCAAATGTCGGGGATACCGTATCGCCATCCGTTTGCTGGCGTTATAGGTTTATCACGAACGTTATAAGAAGTTTTCCCAATATTTTCCCCGCAAAAATTCAAAATGGCTGCTCTCCGTGATGCTTGTTCAATTATTGGGCGCTGATTAAATTGAGGAAAGAACATATATAAATAGAGAAAGAGTTTTTAGAGATGATACCCAAGCGTTTGAACTGCCCAAAAAAACTATTTTCGAATGCTTTTTCGGTTAGCTTACCACTGACTATAGTTTAATTGAGGCTCTGCGAGAGTCTTCCTGAGCCAAGGCCCACAATTATTTCAAACGATAGTAAAGTAAGCATTTGTTTTCTGCCTTTATTGAAGTGTAAGTTCAATACTTATAATCGATTTAATACGTTGCTATTTTATTATAAGAAGCTATTTATTATAGTACTGAATAAGAATTCCGATGCGCATATTACATGCAGGGAAACAAACTACCAGGGACAAGCCTCCATACTGGATAATTACCCTCACGCCAGAGACACCGCTAGAGTTGGCTAGCCTCTCACACGCAGTGAGCTTGGGATGCCACTAGTGGTGTCACGTGGCGTGAGGAATATTGTACAGCATGGAGGCGTGTCCTTGAAAGTTTGTTTGTTTTGGCATAAGTTTATAAGATATGCTCCATAAGTATGACACTGCCTATACTTCTTAATGCTATACTGAGAGGTAGTTCGAGAACAACGTGAGAATTGACTACACGCAGTTTAGCAGTCCATCTTCCTTTTTAGTCTGTATTAAGCCTTTGACAGCCCTTCACCAGGCGTCGCTTTACGAGAATCCATGACGTTTCCCCTACGTCACTTCATGACAAGCTTTCAGTAACCAGTGACAAACTTATAGAACATATCTTATGAACTTATGGTATTGGTTAATAGTTTACTTTCTTTCCACTGCTGCACTACCTTCGTGGCGCAGTTTCGTTGCGGCATAAGCGGCTAAATGTGCGTTTGTTTTTGTTCAAGTTTTATCAACTGAATAAATTTCCCCTTTATGGATAAGTTTTTACCCTTTAATGTGGCTACTTTTTCCAAATTAATGCTAATTAGCTCATTTATTGCAACACTTTCCACAATATTGCTATTTTAGTTCCTTTTTACACTAAAAAGAGGCGCACCTTTAGCCACTCGCGTTGCGACTAGCTGATTCCATCTTTAATCATAATTAATTTTCGAGAATTTAAAAGTTCCTATTACTACGTTTTTATTTTCTTTCCTAAATCTTAGCAACATATTCAGTTGCACTTCATAAACCTTTTTCCCACGTTTTCTAGGCATTGTTGGTATTTTTAAATGTGGTTATTCCGTCAATATTGTTGAAATTTTCGCGAGCAGACGACAAAATTCAAATTTTTGGCGCCAAAAATGATTTTCTTTGTTAACGCTTTAAGTTATCCCCGCTAGATAGCGCAAATGTCGTTGAATCGCATTTCAGAGTGATATTTAAAATGTGCGTTATGAGGTTTGCGTTACGAGCGTAACGCTGAAAAATCATAACGCGTGATATAAAAAAATTATCACTGTGCAGGTGAATCGCACCCTAGGACAATAAGTGATTGGCTTTATGTGGCATAGAGATACGAGAGGTATTTTGGTGTTGTACTATAGCTTCATTTTCAAGGAAAACGTTTAAAAGCGTGTCAGGATGGCCGAGTGGTCTACGGCGTCAGATTTAAGCTCTGTCCTCGTATGAGGGCGTGGGTTCGAACCCCACTTCTGACAACGATTTTTTTAATTTTAATAATTTGTATCTCATACTCAGGAAAGGCTTCTCTAGTAGGACAACAAGTGAGTGGCTTTATGTGGCATAGAGATACGAGAGGTATTTTGGTGTTGTACTATAGCTTCATTTTCAAGGAAAACATTTAAAAGCGTGTCGGGATGTCCGAGTGGTCTAAGGCGTCAGATTTCAGCTCTGATCCTCGTATGAGGGCGTGGTTTCGAACCCCACTTCTGACAACGATTTGTTTCATTTTAATAACTTGTATCTCATACTCAGGAAAGGCTTCTCTAGTAGGGCAACAAGTGAGTGGCTTTATGTGGCATAGAGATACGGGAGGTATTTTGGTGTTGTACTATAGCTTCAGTTTCAAGGAAAACGTTTACAGGCGTGTCAGAATGGCCGAGTGGTCTAAGGCGTCAGATTTAAGCTCTGATCCTCGTATGAGGGCGTGGGTTCGAACCCCACTTCTGACAACGATTTGTTTCATTTTAATAACTTGTATCTCATACTCAGAAAAGGCTTCTCTAGAATGGCAACAAGTGAGTGGCTTTATGTGGCATAGAGATACGAGAGGTATTTTGGTGTTGTACTATAGCTTCATTTTCAAGGAAAACGTTTAAACTCGTGTCAGGATGGCCGAGTGGTCTAAGGCGTCAGATTTAAGCTCTGATCCTCGTATGAGGGCGCGGGTTCGAACCCCACTTCTGACAACGATTTGTTTCATTTTAATAACTTGTATCTCATACTAAGGAAAGGCTTCTCTAGTAGGACAACAAGTGAGTGGCTTTATGTGGCATAGAGATACGAGAGGTATTTTGGTGTTGTACTATAGCTTCATTTTCAAGGAAAACGTTTAAAAGCGTGTCAGGATGATCGAGTGGTCTAAGGCGTCAGATTTAAGCTCTGATCCTCGTATGAGGGCGTGGGTTCGAACCCCACTTCTGAAACCGTTTTGTTTCATTTTAATAACTTGTATCTCATACTCAGAAAGGGCTTCTCTAGTAGGACAACAAGTGAGTGACTTTATGTGGCATAGAGATACGAGAGGTATTTTCGTGTTGTACTATAGCTTCGTTTTCAAGGAAAACATTTAAAAGCGTGTCAGGATGGTCGAGTGGTCTAAGGCGTGAGATTTAAGCTCTGATCCTCGTATGAGGGCGTGGTTTCGAACACCACTTCTGATAACGATTTGTTTCATTTTAATAATTTGTATCTCATACTCAGGAAAGGCTTCTCTAGTAGGGCAACAAGTGAGTGGCTTTATGAAGCATAGATATACGAGCGGTATTTTGGTGTTGTACTATAGCTTCATTTTCAAGGAAAACGTTTAAAATCGTGTCAGGATGGCCGAGTGGTCTAAGGCGTCAGATTTAAGCACTGATCCTCGTATGAGGGCGTGGGTTCGAACCCCACTTCTGACAACGATTTGTTTCATTTTAATAACTTGTATCTCATACTCAGAAAGGGCTTCTCTAGTAGGACAACAAGTGAGTGACTTTATGTGGCATAGAGATACGAGAGGTATTTTCGTGTTGTACTATAGCTTCGTTTTCAAGGAAAACATTTAAAAGCGTGTCAGGATTGTCGAGTGGTCTAAGGCGTCAGATTTAAGCTCTGATCCTCGTATGAGGGCGTGGGTTCGAACCCCACTTCTGAAACCGTTTTGTTTCATTTTAATAACTTGTATCTCATACTCAGAAAGGGCTTCTCTAGTATGGCAACAAGTGAGTGGCTTTATGTGGCATAGAGATACGAGAGGTATTTTGGTGTTGTACTATAGCTTCATTTTCAAGGAAAACATTTAAAAGTGTGTCAGGATGGTCGAGTGGTCTAAGGCGTCAGATTTAAGCTCTGATCCTCGTATGAGGGCGTGGTTTCGAACACCACTTCTGACAACGATTTGTTTCATTTTAATAATTTGTATCTCATACTCAGGAAAGGCTTCTCTAGTAGGACAACAAGTGAGTGGCTTTATGTGGCATAGAGATACGAGAGGTATTTTGGTGTTGTACTATAGCTTCATTTTCAAGGAAAACATTTAAAAGCGTGTCAGGATGTCCGAGTGGTCTAAGGCGTCGGATTTAAGCTCTGATCCTCGTATGAGGGCGTGGTTTCGAACACCACTTCTGACAACGATTTGTTTCATTTTAATAATTTTTATCTCATACTCAGGAAAGGCTTCTCTAGTATGGCAACAAGTGAGTGGCTTTATGAAGCATAGATATACGAGAGGTATTTTGGTGTTGTACTATAGCTTCATTTTCAAGGAAAACGTTTCAAAGCGTGTCAGGATGGTCGAGTCGTCTAAGGCGTCAGATTTAAGCTCTGATCCTCGTATGAGGACGTGGTTTCGAACCCCACTTCTGACAACGATTTGTTTCATTTTAATAACTTGTATCTCATACTCAGAAAAGGCTTCTCTAGGATGGCAACAAGTGAGTGGCTTTATGTGGCATAGAGATACGAGAGGTATTTTGGTGTTGTACTATAGCTTCATTTTCAAGGAAAACGTTTAAAATCGTGTCAGGTCGGCCGAGTGGTCTAAGGCGTCAGATTTAAGCTCTGATCCTCGTATGAGGACGTGGGTTCGAACCCCACTTCTGACAACGATTTGTTTCATTTTAATAACTTGTATCTCATACTCAGGAAAGGCTTCTCTAGAATGGCAACAAGTGAGTGGCTTTATGTGGCATAGAGATACGAGAGGTATTTTCGTGTTGTACTATAGCTTCATTTTCAAGGAAAACATTAAAAAGCGTGTCAGGATGGTCGAGTGGTCTAAGGCGTCAGATTTAAGCTCTGATCCTCGTATGAGGGCGTGGGTTCGAACCCCACTTCTGAAACCGTTTTGTTTCATTTTAATAACTTGTATCTCATACTCAGAAAGGGCTTCTCTAGTATGGCAACAAGTGAGTGGCTTTATGAAGCATAGATATACGAGCGGTATTTTGGTGTTGTACTATAGCTTCATTTTCAAGGAAAACATTTAAAAGCGTGTCAGGATGGCCGAGTGGTCTACGGCGTCAGATTTAAGCTCTGTCCTCGTATGAGGGCGTGGGTTCGAACCCCACTTCTGACAACGATTTTTTTAATTTTAATAATTTGTATCTCATACTCAGGAAAGGCTTCTCTAGTAGGACAACAAGTGAGTGGCTTTATGTGGCATAGAGATACGAGAGGTATTTTGGTGTTGTACTATAGCTTCATTTTCAAGGAAAACATTTAAAAGCGTGTCGGGATGTCCGAGTGGTCTAAGGCGTCAGATTTCAGCTCTGATCCTCGTATGAGGGCGTGGTTTCGAACCCCACTTCTGACAACGATTTGTTTCATTTTAATAACTTGTATCTCATACTCAGGAAAGGCTTCTCTAGTAGGGCAACAAGTGAGTGGCTTTATGTGGCATAGAGATACGGGAGGTATTTTGGTGTTGTACTATAGCTTCAGTTTCAAGGAAAACGTTTACAGGCGTGTCAGAATGGCCGAGTGGTCTAAGGCGTCAGATTTAAGCTCTGATCCTCGTATGAGGGCGTGGGTTCGAACCCCACTTCTGACAACGATTTGTTTCATTTTAATAACTTGTATCTCATACTCAGAAAAGGCTTCTCTAGAATGGCAACAAGTGAGTGGCTTTATGTGGCATAGAGATACGAGAGGTATTTTGGTGTTGTACTATAGCTTCATTTTCAAGGAAAACGTTTAAACTCGTGTCAGGATGGCCGAGTGGTCTAAGGCGTCAGATTTAAGCTCTGATCCTCGTATGAGGGCGCGGGTTCGAACCCCACTTCTGACAACGATTTGTTTCATTTTAATAACTTGTATCTCATACTAAGGAAAGGCTTCTCTAGTAGGACAACAAGTGAGTGGCTTTATGTGGCATAGAGATACGAGAGGTATTTTGGTGTTGTACTATAGCTTCATTTTCAAGGAAAACGTTTAAAAGCGTGTCAGGATGATCGAGTGGTCTAAGGCGTCAGATTTAAGCTCTGATCCTCGTATGAGGGCGTGGGTTCGAACCCCACTTCTGAAACCGTTTTGTTTCATTTTAATAACTTGTATCTCATACTCAGAAAGGGCTTCTCTAGTATGGCAACAAGTGAGTGGCTTTATGTGGCATAGAGATACGAGAGGTATTTTGGTGTTGTACTATAGCTTCATTTTCAAGGAAAACATTTAAAAGTGTGTCAGGATGGTCGAGTGGTCTAAGGCGTCAGATTTAAGCTCTGATCCTCGTATGAGGGCGTGGTTTCGAACACCACTTCTGACAACGATTTGTTTCATTTTAATAATTTGTATCTCATACTCAGGAAAGGCTTCTCTAGTAGGACAACAAGTGAGTGGCTTTATGTGGCATAGAGATACGAGAGGTATTTTGGTGTTGTACTATAGCTTCATTTTCAAGGAAAACATTTAAAAGCGTGTCAGGATGTCCGAGTGGTCTAAGGCGTCGGATTTAAGCTCTGATCCTCGTATGAGGGCGTGGTTTCGAACACCACTTCTGACAACGATTTGTTTCATTTTAATAATTTTTATCTCATACTCAGGAAAGGCTTCTCTAGTATGGCAACAAGTGAGTGGCTTTATGAAGCATAGATATACGAGAGGTATTTTGGTGTTGTACTATAGCTTCATTTTCAAGGAAAACGTTTCAAAGCGTGTCAGGATGGTCGAGTCGTCTAAGGCGTCAGATTTAAGCTCTGATCCTCGTATGAGGACGTGGTTTCGAACCCCACTTCTGACAACGATTTGTTTCATTTTAATAACTTGTATCTCATACTCAGAAAAGGCTTCTCTAGGATGGCAACAAGTGAGTGGCTTTATGTGGCATAGAGATACGAGAGGTATTTTGGTGTTGTACTATAGCTTCATTTTCAAGGAAAACGTTTAAAATCGTGTCAGGTCGGCCGAGTGGTCTAAAGCGTCAGATTTAAGCTCTGATCCTCGTATGAGGACGTGGGTTCGAACCCCACTTCTGACAACGATTTGTTTCATTTTAATAACTTGTATCTCATACTCAGGAAAGGCTTCTCTAGAATGGCAACAAGTGAGTGGCTTTATGTGGCATAGAGATACGAGAGGTATTTTCGTGTTGTACTATAGCTTCATTTTCAAGGAAAACATTAAAAAGCGTGTCAGGATGGTCGAGTGGTCTAAGGCGTCAGATTTAAGCTCTGATCCTCGTATGAGGGCGTGGGTTCGAACCCCACTTCTGAAACCGTTTTGTTTCATTTTAATAACTTGTATCTCATACTCAGAAAGGGCTTCTCTAGTATGGCAACAAGTGAGTGGCTTTATGAAGCATAGATATACGAGCGGTATTTTGGTGTTGTACTATAGCTTCATTTTCAAGGAAAACATTTAAAAGCCTGTCAGGATGGCCGAGTGGTCTACGGCGTCAGATTTAAGCTCTGTCCTCGTATGAGGGCGTGGGTTCGAACCCCACTTCTGACAACGATTTTTTTAATTTTAATAATTTGTATCTCATACTCAGGAAAGGCTTCTCTAGTAGGACAACAAGTGAGTGGCTTTATGTGGCATAGAGATACGAGAGGTATTTTGGTGTTGTACTATAGCTTCATTTTCAAGGAAAACATTTAAAAGCGTGTCGGGATGTCCGAGTGGTCTAAGGCGTCAGATTTCAGCTCTGATCCTCGTATGAGGGCGTGGTTTCGAACCCCACTTCTGACAACGATTTGTTTCATTTTAATAACTTGTATCTCATACTCAGGAAAGGCTTCTCTAGTAGGGCAACAAGTGAGTGGCTTTATGTGGCATAGAGATACGGGAGGTATTTTGGTGTTGTACTATAGCTTCAGTTTCAAGGAAAACGTTTACAGGCGTGTCAGAATGGCCGAGTGGTCTAAGGCGTCAGATTTAAGCTCTGATCCTCGTATGAGGGCGTGGGTTCGAACCCCACTTCTGACAACGATTTGTTTCATTTTAATAACTTGTATCTCATACTCAGAAAAGGCTTCTCTAGAATGGCAACAAGTGAGTGGCTTTATGTGGCATAGAGATACGAGAGGTATTTTGGTGTTGTACTATAGCTTCATTTTCAAGGAAAACGTTTAAACTCGTGTCAGGATGGCCGAGTGGTCTAAGGCGTCAGATTTAAGCTCTGATCCTCGTATGAGGGCGCGGGTTCGAACCCCACTTCTGACAACGATTTGTTTCATTTTAATAACTTGTATCTCATACTAAGGAAAGGCTTCTCTAGTAGGACAACAAGTGAGTGGCTTTATGTGGCATAGAGATACGAGAGGTATTTTGGTGTTGTACTATAGCTTCATTTTCAAGGAAAACGTTTAAAAGCGTGTCAGGATGATCGAGTGGTCTAAGGCGTCAGATTTAAGCTCTGATCCTCGTATGAGGGCGTGGGTTCGAACCCCACTTCTGAAACCGTTTTGTTTCATTTTAATAACTTGTATCTCATACTCAGAAAGGGCTTCTCTAGTAGGACAACAAGTGAGTGACTTTATGTGGCATAGAGATACGAGAGGTATTTTCGTGTTGTACTATAGCTTCGTTTTCAAGGAAAACATTTAAAAGCGTGTCAGGATGGTCGAGTGGTCTAAGGCGTGAGATTTAAGCTCTGATCCTCGTATGAGGGCGTGGTTTCGAACACCACTTCTGATAACGATTTGTTTCATTTTAATAATTTGTATCTCATACTCAGGAAAGGCTTCTCTAGTAGGGCAACAAGTGAGTGGCTTTATGAAGCATAGATATACGAGCGGTATTTTGGTGTTGTACTATAGCTTCATTTTCAAGGAAAACGTTTAAAATCGTGTCAGGATGGCCGAGTGGTCTAAGGCGTCAGATTTAAGCACTGATCCTCGTATGAGGGCGTGGGTTCGAACCCCACTTCTGACAACGATTTGTTTCATTTTAATAACTTGTATCTCATACTCAGAAAGGGCTTCTCTAGTAGGACAACAAGTGAGTGACTTTATGTGGCATAGAGATACGAGAGGTATTTTCGTGTTGTACTATAGCTTCGTTTTCAAGGAAAACATTTAAAAGCGTGTCAGGATTGTCGAGTGGTCTAAGGCGTCAGATTTAAGCTCTGATCCTCGTATGAGGGCGTGGGTTCGAACCCCACTTCTGAAACCGTTTTGTTTCATTTTAATAACTTGTATCTCATACTCAGAAAGGGCTTCTCTAGTATGGCAACAAGTGAGTGGCTTTATGTGGCATAGAGATACGAGAGGTATTTTGGTGTTGTACTATAGCTTCATTTTCAAGGAAAACATTTAAAAGTGTGTCAGGATGGTCGAGTGGTCTAAGGCGTCAGATTTAAGCTCTGATCCTCGTATGAGGGCGTGGTTTCGAACACCACTTCTGACAACGATTTGTTTCATTTTAATAATTTGTATCTCATACTCAGGAAAGGCTTCTCTAGTAGGACAACAAGTGAGTGGCTTTATGTGGCATAGAGATACGAGAGGTATTTTGGTGTTGTACTATAGCTTCATTTTCAAGGAAAACATTTAAAAGCGTGTCAGGATGTCCGAGTGGTCTAAGGCGTCGGATTTAAGCTCTGATCCTCGTATGAGGGCGTGGTTTCGAACACCACTTCTGACAACGATTTGTTTCATTTTAATAATTTTTATCTCATACTCAGGAAAGGCTTCTCTAGTATGGCAACAAGTGAGTGGCTTTATGAAGCATAGATATACGAGAGGTATTTTGGTGTTGTACTATAGCTTCATTTTCAAGGAAAACGTTTCAAAGCGTGTCAGGATGGTCGAGTCGTCTAAGGCGTCAGATTTAAGCTCTGATCCTCGTATGAGGACGTGGTTTCGAACCCCACTTCTGACAACGATTTGTTTCATTTTAATAACTTGTATCTCATACTCAGAAAAGGCTTCTCTAGGATGGCAACAAGTGAGTGGCTTTATGTGGCATAGAGATACGAGAGGTATTTTGGTGTTGTACTATAGCTTCATTTTCAAGGAAAACGTTTAAAATCGTGTCAGGTCGGCCGAGTGGTCTAAGGCGTCAGATTTAAGCTCTGATCCTCGTATGAGGACGTGGGTTCGAACCCCACTTCTGACAACGATTTGTTTCATTTTAATAACTTGTATCTCATACTCAGGAAAGGCTTCTCTAGAATGGCAACAAGTGAGTGGCTTTATGTGGCATAGAGATACGAGAGGTATTTTCGTGTTGTACTATAGCTTCATTTTCAAGGAAAACATTAAAAAGCGTGTCAGGATGGTCGAGTGGTCTAAGGCGTCAGATTTAAGCTCTGATCCTCGTATGAGGGCGTGGGTTCGAACCCCACTTCTGAAACCGTTTTGTTTCATTTTAATAACTTGTATCTCATACTCAGAAAGGGCTTCTCTAGTATGGCAACAAGTGAGTGGCTTTATGAAGCATAGATATACGAGCGGTATTTTGGTGTTGTACTATAGCTTCATTTTCAAGGAAAACATTTAAAAGCGTGTCAGGATGTCCGAGTGGTCTAAGGCGTCAGATTTAAGCTCTGATCCTCGTATGAGGGCGTGGTTTCGAACACCACTTCTGACAACGATTTGTTTCATTTTAATAATTTGTATCTCATACTCAGGAAAGGCTTCTCTAGTAGGACAACAAGTGAGTGGCTTTATGTGGCATAGAGATACGAGAGGTATTTTGGTGTTGTACTATAGCTTCATTTTCAAGGAAAACATTTAAAAGCGTGTCAGGATGTCCGAGTGGTCTAAGGCGTCAGATTTAAGCTCTGATCCTCGTATGAGGGCGTGGTTTCGAACACCACTTCTGACAACGATTTGTTTCATTTTAATGATTTTTATCTCATACTCAGGAAAGGCTTCTCTAGTATGGCAACAAGTGAGTGGCTTTATGAAGCATAGATATACGAGAGGTATTTTGGTGTTGTACTATAGCTTCATTTTCAAGGAAAACGTTTCAAAGCGTGTCAGGATAACCGAGTGGTCTAAGGCGTCAAATTTATGCTCTGATCCTCCTATGAGGACGTGGTTTCGAACCCCACTTCTGACAACGATTTGTTTCATTATAATAACTTGTATCTCATACTCAGGAAAGGCTTCTCTAGAATGGCAACAAGTGAGTGGCTTTATGTGGCATAGAGATACGAGAGGTATTTTCGTGTTGTACTATAGCTTCATTTTCAAGGAAAACGATTAAAAGCGTGTCAGGATGATCGAGTGGTCTAAGGCGTCAGATTTAAGCTCTGATCCTCGTATGAGGACGTGGTTTCGAACCCCACTTCTGACAATGATTTGTTTCATTTTAATAACTTGTATCTCATACTCAGGAAAGGCTTCTCTAGAATGGCAACAAGTGAGTGGCTTTATGTGGCATAGAGATACGAGAGGTATTTTCGTGTTGTACTATAACTTCATTTTCAAGGAAAACATTTAAAAGCGTGTCAGGATGGTCGAGTGGTCTAAGGCGTGAGATTTAAGCTCTGATCCTCGTATGAGGGCGTGGTTTCGAACCCCACTTCTGACAACGATTTGTTTCATTTTAATAATTTGTATCTCATACTCAGGAAAGGCTTCTCTAGTAGGACAACAAGTGAGTGGCTTTATGTGGCATAGAGATACGAGAGGTATTTTGGTGTTGTACTATAGCTTCATTTTCAAGGAAAACATTTAAAAGCGTGTCAGGATGGTCGAGCGGTCTAAGGCGTGAGATTTAAGCTCTGATCCTCGTATGAGGGCGTGGTTTCGAACACCACTTCTGACAACGATTTGTTTCATTTTAATAATTTGTATCTCATACTCAGGAAAAGCTTCTCTAGTAGGACAACAAGTGAGTGGCTTTATGTGGCATAGAGATACGAGAGGTATTTTGGTGTTGTACTATAGCTTCATTTTCAAGGAAAACGTTTAAAAGCGTGTCAGGATGGTCGAGTGGTCTAAGGCGTCAGATTTAAGCTCTGATCCTCGTATGAGGACGTGGGTTCGAACCCCACTTCTGACAACGATTTCTTTCATTTTAATAACTTGTATCTCATACTCAGGAAAGGCTTCTCTAGTAGGGCAACAAGTGAGTGGCTTTATGTGGCATAGATATACGAGCGGTATTTTGGTGTTGTACTATAGCTTCATTTTCAAGGAAAACATTTAAAAGCGTGTCAGGATGTCCGAGTGGTCTAAGGCGTCAGATTTAAGCTCTGATCCTCGTATTAGGGCGTGGTTTCGAACACCACTTCTGACAACGATTTGTTTCATTTTAATAATTTGTATCTCATACTCAGGAAAGGCTTTTCTAGAATGGCAACAAGTGAGTGGCTTTATGTGGCATAGAGATACGAGAGGTATTTTGGTGTTGTACTATAGCTTCATTTTCAAGGAAAACGTTTAAAATCGTGTCAGGATGGCCGAGTGGTCTAAGGCGTCAGATTTAAGCTCTGATCCTCGTATGAGGACGTGGGTTCGAACCCCACTTCTGACAACGATTTGTTTCATTTTAATAACTTGTATCTCATACTCAGGAAAGGCTTCTCTAGTAGGGCAACAAGTGAGTGGCTTTATGAAGCATAGATATACGAGCGGTATTTTGGTGTTGTACTATAGCTTCATTTTCAAGGAAAACATTTAAAAGCGTGTCAGGATGTCCGAGTGGTCTAAGGCGTCAGATTTAAGCTCTGATCCTCGTATGAGGGCGTGGTTTCGAACACCACTTCTGACAACGATTTGTTTCATTTTAATAATTTGTATCTCATACTCAGGAAAGGCTTCTCTAGTAGGACAACAAGTGAATGGCTTTATGTGGCATAGAGATACGAGAGGTATTTTGGTGTTGTACTATAGCTTCATTTTCAAGGAAAACGTTTAAAAGCGTGTCAGGATGATCGAGTGGTCTAAGGCGTCAGATTTAAGCTCTGATCCTCGTATGAGGACGTGGTTTCGAACCCCACTTCTGACAACGATTTGTTTCATTTTAATAACTTGTATCTCATACTCAGGAAAGGCTTCTCTAGAATGGCAACAAGTGAGTGGCTTTATGTGGCATAGAGATACGAGAGGTATTTTCGTGTTGTACTATAGCTTCATTTTCAAGGAAAACATTAAAAAGCGTGTCAGGATGGTCGAGTGGTCTAAGGCGTCAGATTTAAACTCTGATCCTCGTATGAGGGCGTGGGTTCGAACCCCACTTCTGAAACCGTTTTGTTTCATTTTAATAACTTGTATCTCATACTCAGACAAGTTGGGAAAACCAAAATATTACCTCTCCGTGTCGAGAAGATTATATAACCTTAATGAAAACGTCGACCTTTTTGCCCTCATCCTTTCCCGCGCTTTGCGCTTCCGCATTTCATCCTTAGTCTCAACATTATCTTCCTCCATTTTACATACAAAAATCAAATACTCACAAAAAGAAGTGGCAAAAACCTGCTAGCTCTTTACAACCACCTAATTTGACTTAATATCCAATTTCCAACAACAATAATATACCGGTAGTTTAATTGACAACCTACTAGCATCGAAATTCTCATTAAGAATGGCTCCCGCGGATAAAAAAGGGCAATTTTCAACTAGGTGGGCGTTATCTCATTAGATTTGAAAAATATCATTTCTCTTTTTTACCAATGCCTAACCGTTTGGATTTTTTTAAAGCAATCTTAGCACCAAAAAATATTTTTTGATACAAAATAAATGTTTTATATTCTTATTAAGAATGGAACAAGAGGATAAAAAAGGTCTGTCCTCTCGTAATTTTTAAGCTTTTATCATGATTACTCTATACAACAGTAACAAGGAGTATAAACCCATTAGTGGAAGCAGTATTTTTTTTTCCGAAATAATCTCGCTTATGTTTATCCTCTCTAGACTTCGCTAAAAACGTATTACTCCTACGTAAAAAATTAATAGACAGGCAAGGATTCATACCATTAAAGAAGGAGCGCAATATTATCCATATTTCACACACACAATCACACACTTACATGTCCTACATTGCTTATGAGGACCGAGTTTAGAAAGTCACTTACGGGGACATTTAGAAAACGCAATATCTCCTCCGCTTTTATCGTAAAATCGAAAATATATTTCACTTTTATGACTTGTTTCAAATTGCATCTTAAAATGAATTCCAAATATTTTTAAAGGAAACTTTTACATAATTTTCTTTACATTCTTTATGGGGACCGAAATCTATGACGTATTTCCGGTTAACTTTGTCCCCGTAAGAATAGCAATACACTAATATTCTCTAAGCTTGAGTTATGGGTAACAAAATGTCACAATTCAAAAGTAAACGGAATTTAATACGTTAATACGATAAGCATAAGGCGTAATCAAGTAGCTGATATTGTCAAGATTCATTTTGAAAACTTAAAAATACTACTTGTATAAATTTAGAAAAATCATAAATAGTAATACGAAACCTTAAGAAACAAACTATTAAAAACTTAAAACTTGGAACAATGATCCACCTACACACCTACCAAATGCCAAATAAAATTCAATTAAAATGGTATATATCAAAATTTTCATCAAGAACAAAAATCATTAAAGAACGTTGGAACAATGGCCTCATAGAGGATGGTAAAACTAAATTTTAGAAACAATTAAGAAATATATAGGCCCTATTAAAAATAAAAATTTATTTTTAGGGCTTTGTACGATACCTTACGAACTTTACTAATTTTCATCATTAGTCCCCGTAAAGTATATTAAAATCAAAAATTAGACACAAAATGGGGTAAATTATCAATTTCAAGTAAAAGGTTTTTTTAAATAATTTTATACACGACAACCTTTGAAGTTTTATTCATCCATATGAAAGATAATAAAAAACGTTGCGAATGGGGTCCCCATAGCGGATGTAGTAATTCTAATTTAAACACAAAATGTAATTTATTAATGATTTCAATTTAACAGAAAGACATCAAAAACACGAAGATATTTCTACTTCGTTATACGATATCTAAATAAATCGCGTTATTTTCACCTTAAGCAAAAAACATGAAAAACCGTTGGCTCAAAGGTCCCCTTAAAGGGTTTAAAATCCAAAATTAGACACAAAATGGTGTAAATTTTAAAATTCAAGTAAAAGGTTTTTTTGGAATATTAATATAAAACGAGTGAAAAACTCAATAAAGAGTAGACTTTTGAACAAGCAATTTTATTAGTGACCGTTCATCTCTGAGTCTAAGGAGAGAGTGTCCCCTCCTTTTACAAAGCTTATACCAATGCCCCCAAAAATATAGGTAAAACTAGGAAGGATCTCCTAGGTAAACTGTTACAATAGAATAGGAAATGTGGCGCCGCGATGGCCGATAAGATAATGGTGGGAAAGGGGTCCAAAAATAGAGAGTTCAGATATTTCTAGTGATATGAGAGTTTGACAAGTTACTTGAATAGGTAAGATAAATGACTGTGTTAAGACTTAAAAGTGTAGGCCGAAATCCTTTGCTACATTGCGTTGTTTTTCCGCAATTGGAAGGGTGTTCAACGTATTCGCGATATATTTATGACTGACGTCAAATGCTTTAGCGACGTCTAATAAGACAACCGCACAGTTTGATTTCTTTGCCTTTACCGACTGTAAAACTCCTCACCAGGGAAGCGTTGATGTGCATGCCTGGAGTGGGCACGAAAGAGCGTTGCGCAGCACAAGGCTGGAACTGTGAACGAAGTCATTTATCTATGGCAAGCTCGATAATTCTGCGGACTAATGGAAATATCATGATGGATCTCCAATTACTCAAATTCATTTCGTCACCTCCTTTATGGGTAAGAATTGGCCTGGCTATTTTCAATGACGATGTAATATATGTCCATTTCTCCATCCACGTTATGACTTTACTGCGTTTTGTTTCTTTGACTACTCGCATGAGAACTTTATCTGGGTCAGGAGCGGAATCTATGGCAATACCCTTCATGTCTGGCAAGATTTCCTCATCAGTGTATGGAATATCCACCACCCCACCGTTCATTGGTGTCGCTGTTTCATATTTAAGTCTGGTGCGGGCTTTTGGCTCCGCGAAGAGTTTTTCATAAAGGGCCTGTATCACGTCCATGGGAACTCTGCACGATACATAGTGATCCTGTTTAGCTATGGATCTCCAGACCTTCCTTCTGCGGTTGTAGAAATCAAACTGAGCTTGATCATAAAGATATTCCTTACAACCTTTTTCGCTACGCTTCCTTCTGTCCCTTTGTGGGTTGGTTGAATTTCTATGTCCTTTATGCTTCTCTTTCCCCATGTTGCGCTTCCTAACGTCTAAGTATTTCGAAACTGGGTGTTTTGGGCCGGGCAATCTATTGATGACCGAAGCCAAGGGAGAGAAAGAGAGGAGACAGAGAAACTAACGAACAAAATATATAATAATAATATTTATTTTAGTATTTAAGATAATCTTGTTTCTCAAGTCAAAATTAATACAGAAAGAGTTAAACAGCACTCTATGTGTTTTTTAGTGTGTCCGTCTGTTTTTAACCTATTGAGCTGCGTTAACAGTTCGGCTTGTGTTGATGTGTAAAGAAATCATACCATAATATTCCCTTTTTCAACATGTGGAAATATGTTTCGTAATTACGATGGCTTTATTAGTTTTGTAGCTATAAAGATTTCTTTCATTTTGATTTTCCATGGATATTTTTTAATATTATTATTTTAAATGGTTTTTTATATATTACTTAAGCTATACTACATCTGTATATAGATTAATCCTTGCTTCAGTGATTACAAAAAGAAAACTACGGCTTAGACTCCATCGGGTGAATCAAGTATTATCCGTAATAGACTTAGTGAACCAAAGAGTAAATAATTGAGACCTGAGGTGAAGTACACTTTGGGCTTTGATTTTCGTGTCTGAAATGAAGAGCCGTTAACGGTTCACAGTGAGCCGAAAGTTTAAATAATAAGGTCTAGGTTTTATAATATAAGAAAGCACCATGGTGGAAGTGAGATCAGTGAAAGGGCTAATCGTAATGGGGTTGTAGCTTCGGAGTTTTTATTCTTGTTATGGTGTGCATGGACTTTTATTGGATCTAACCACAAGTCAGCTTTGGTGATATTTAACTAAGAATATCGTTGAAGTAAAACGGGACAATAGTGTTTATACAAGTTGTGAATGTAGCTATGAGAATATAGAGTTAACAATTAAAGCGTAGACAATTGGGACGTTTCAAACATATGAAAAAAAAAGTTAATACACTTTATTTCCAGTGTTTTTCCCATTGACTGACTTCCGTGTGCCCAAGACATATCTTTATTGGATGTAAAATGTCCTCTGCTTTACTGTATATTCGCTTTACTTAGAATACTGCTTTAATAATTCGTAAATTTTTATTTCACAAAAAGAGAAATAATTCTATATCTAGGTTAATAAGTTTGTAGTAGTAGTCCTCTTGACTCGGAGAGGTAATATTTTGGTTTTTACAACTTGTAGTATTATTAGTCAAACCATTTTTATGCATGCACAGTGTGGAAAAGATGAGACCAACACCTTCCTTCGTGGGCAACCCGCAATACTGCCAACGGATGACGTCATTATACTAAATTATACAGGTTGTAAATAAGTAATTTAATTTGTGTTATATTTTATGCAAGTGACATGGTACAAAAGGAATATTGGAAAATATGCCTGAATGCAACCAAATGTTTTAAAACACAGTCCTACGATTAGTCTTGGAAATATGGCCTTAATTACAACATTTAATCCGTTTGATAAACACGTCAACATAAATGTTCAATGTGACTAAAATTGGGGCGGAGGCATTCTTCAAGGCGACAATCCCTGTCTAGCAATGTATTTGCAAGCACTAAACTATTGACGCAGGAAGTCTTAGTAAATGTCCAAATTTATGTTCTCATCGAAGCAAAAGGGTTCGATAATTTAGTTTCCAAGAATGTCCACCCAAACATTCACCTTCCATCGCATCTGATGGTAATCATGTCATATCCAGTGATAACTGTAATGTGCATTATGCCTGTAAAATGTATCCTCGTCTGAAAACAGTACCATTCTCAAAAATTAAAAAAACTAGATCGGCAAACTTTAGCTCACGCAAGGTAAGACTAAAGTCTTGCCGTCTTAGATAATCCTCGTCCGTTAAGGACTGATGTAGGGGATATGAAAATGCCGGCAGTTATGCCCTTGTAACTGGCTTAGTGCAACTTATTGATCCACTGCTCTACTACTTGCATGAAATTAGCTTCAAATTTTCTATCCTCATTACAGACTATACAGTCTCTTCTACGTTTGCGATCTTGAACTACTGAAATCACGAAGGCTGTCGTCAATGTTGATATAGGGGCTTCGCACCGGACTTTATCGGTGTTGAAACCGTTCCGCATAAAGAATTGCCGCTTGTTGAACGTTACCGTGACATTCACCCAAAATAAACATCCCGTTCAATTTTTTCTAGTTGTAATAGCTTGGCATTGCTAGGAAACGAGACTAACTACTGCTACAGTACAGACCCTGTATCTCTGCAGGGACCAGAAACACCTCAACGTTGAGTTTTCAAAGATTGCCGGCTTGTGATGAAGGTACCTTTAACGTGTAACACCTCTGGATGTTTCGACTTTTAATATGGTGACCCGATAGGTCCAAAAATTTAGCATTCTGGTTTTTGAAGTTCAACGTTGCAGTATTGCGGATCCCATTAGAAATACAAAATCAGTTGAAATACGGTTGAAACAATACTCCTATTATAAAAGCACAAATAGTGTAAAAACAATAGTTGCCCAAAAATAAAACACCCCTTACCTTAAACTTAAAACTAAAAAAGAAAACAGAAAGGTTTCTTTGGGAAGAACTTTGAAGCAGAAGGTATTAGTTGTCTGTGGCAGAAGTGAGACTAAAGGGAACGGAAATACATCAACGCTGAGTTTTAAAAGACGGCTGGTTGAGCAGGTCATGGTGTTTATTATGGTGAAGGTCGCTGTAACGCTCAACACGTGACACCGCTCTCATGTCGTGACTCAATAGGTCCAAATAATAAATGTCTTTAGTCAATAGAAAGTAGATTTATTAGTTTCTAATCATTGTTTTAAAGACGACAACACTAGTATCTGGTGTTCATATCGGGATGAGACTAGGGGATTAGGGGTATCAAACTAAAATCCGTATCTTGATTTATTTTGCAACTATTATTTTTCGTCATTTATCTAGTAGAATAAACTACGTATATTGAGATTGGTGTATAAAATTCCATGATTTGTAGGAGCGAGCGTGGTAGGCATTGTCACACGAATGAAGGTGGAGCATTATATTGTTCTTAGAGCATCAGCAAACACCGGGTAGTAGACTGGGGAGCTGGCAAGAAATGGTTGATCGTGTTGTGTATATGAGGTATAACTTTTCCTTACGGTTTTGTTAGTTTTATATTGCAATATATAACCTTCACCATCGGCTACATTATAGACTTCATTCGGTGAGGGGTTTATTAGTCAATCTCCCGTTTCGGGATCTGTAGTCCTTTCGGATTTTCCGTAATCTTTATCCCATCCGATAGCAGCAAACTTTTCAATTCGTCCTAATTTGTTTCGTCTAACGACGGCTTCTAAAGTAATAGGTGAATTCAATCTACCATCCTCACTACAGCAGATAGGGCAGGAAGGCGTGTCCGGCGTATTGTCAGTTTCGGAGAACGCTATTCATTCGTTCCTGTTGGTGTAAAAATTAACCGGATACTCTGATTATAAGTCTGGATACAAAAGCACATGTAAGGGTTAACTATATTGTTAAGAGTATACTTACAATTTGACTTAGTCCATTTCTAAATGAGGACGCGTGGATATCGTTAGCTGGGGTGAAAAGCTTGAATAATCGTAAAATGACTTATCTTTTAAACTACCTCGTCTTTTATAGGATCTTATCACGAGACGATCGGATTCTAATCACGCCAACATGACGTTCTTTAAGATGACTTATCGCGATGTTCTACCATGTAGGGTCAACATGGCGTTAAAAACCCCAAGCCATGACAAGGCTTAGCGATGCCTTCAATTTTCGACTTCAATATCGGAGTTAATATGTCCTCGTATTTACACTTTACTTGCATTCTAAAACATTGTAGGTTGCGAAATTCATGGAATTTTAACAAGTTGATGGATGGTGCTTGTCGTCCAAGAAGTGCGTGTGTGTGCTTTTATATACTAATAATTTTCTTATCTTTCATAAAACTATCATTACCACTTCTCTGAATTTATCAACGCTTTGAATGCCATTTTTTTCTCAACCTCCCCATTTTTAAACTTTCACCGCACTAGAATTGAACTGATTTGATTTCCGAGTTTTTATTTTTCTTCTAGATATCCCTTATCTTATCTTAGTGTTTGTGGTAAAATTAAATTTCTCGAAAGTTCCAGCTCACACCGCTGGCACCGCCCCAGTATAGCCGCATGCTGCGGTTAATGTTAAAATATAGCCGCATGCTCCGGTTCAATCGGTACTTTTATACTACTCTTGTCTTATTTCCCTTAAAAACCGGAAAAAATTTAATGCTTTTACTAAGGGCAGCTAAGCCAAAAAAGGTGTTTTTCCGTTTAGCATTACAAACGGGTGTCAAGTCATATAAGCAAGGGCCTACCAGCTTTGTAGAGTTTATGGCATGTTTATCAGGGACATGCAGACACCATATATATATTTTTGCAATTTTTGCTTGAAATTATGAGAACGCAACATCTTTCATCATTAGCGTTAAGTTCAAGGCTTCAACCAACTCGGCTCCACTCTGCTGGAAAATTAGCTAACCCGGTTACGATTTATCATTAAAAAATGGCATAATTGAATTCATTCTTTCAAGGGGGCATTGTCTAATTTCGGAAAGTTGTTTTACTATAATAAAGCCTTTCTTTCTAAAGATGCATTCCACAGCTACTAGCCTGAACATTAAAACACTAATAGAAAAATGTTTCGCACACTAGGCAATATTGATCAGCTTTAAGTTGTTACTTGCCGTTGAAAAGAAACTGTTTTTCAGAACTACAATTGAGTAACTATTTCCATAGCTTACCAAGCTTGAAGAGTCAGGTCTGAAATTATTTTCGTTTTCAGTACAATTTTATAACTGAGTTCGGGTTAGAAAAGGAACAGATGACGTGGAGTCTCGTTACAGCGCTCTGACAACTAGTGTAGATACCTACCTTTCATAATCAAGTACCATTCGTTCTGATAGTTCTTATATTTAATAATTATAATCTCCAGCTTTGAATAACGAGGTTTGTTTTTCAAGGATATTTATTATATATTCCCTATACTATCGTTTATGCTGGCAGACTATCAACTATGTCAAAGTTTATGGACTTAAGATGCACTCTGAAAAATTATGGTACCTAAAAAGTGGTGTGGTGGTGTAAATTTTATCCTGCACTATTTCTACTTCTTGACAGGGTGTTGAAATCGTCTGAAAATAGTGCGATATTTTATTAACACCATTAGCTAAATTGAATTGAGTCAAAAAGGGTTCAAAACATCTTTCTATAATTATACCTGAACGGATTAAAATAAACACCTTCTAACGAACCATTAAATGGTGTTAAATGATATGAAAATTGAGCTAGTTTTTTAAAAAGCATTGGTTTCCATGCATGTGTAAAAAAGGCTCAAAAAAACTTCATTTGTTCAAAGGTGTCCAATTGATACGTAAATGAAATAAAATATCTTCGAAACCACAATTAAAGTGTTAAACTAATTTTAAAATGAAGCAGCATTTTTAAATGCCATTATTTTAAATAAAAAATGTAAAGAAGGAACCATTTAATCAATGAAATTTAAATAGTTCATCAATTCACACCATTTTCAAATATTATTGCAAATAAAAAGGACATATTTGGCATTTTGCAACATTTAATGAGCTTCTCATTCAATCTGCCCAATTTTGTATATTACTACTAAGTTTAATCGTATTGAAGATAGTCAAAATTTAGCCAAGTATGTTACATTAATAGACCAAATTAAGTGAAATATTTAATTTTTCAATAATTAGCACAACGTTTGCGGTGTAACACAACCCCTTTTAAACACCATTGAAATTTACACTATTTTAAGTCCTTATTTACCCCATTTCAGGACCATATTCCAGATTTACAAAAATATTTATAGTCGTATTCAGTGAAACTTCACTACCTTTCCTATTGTGTCTGTACACGTTGAAGGCGTTCCTTCTATACCAAGCCCGAATGAACACAACTATAAGTTAATTGTGTTAAAATTATCCAAAAGAACTCTATTGGATAACATCTAATGGAGTCAGATTGATGTTAATTCTAGGAGAGCGGTTGCTCTCTTAGATAAGACTTCATACTGCTCTTAATGTATAAGGAGGGTTTTTTGTTTGGATGTAGTTTTTTTATTTTGCACAGGACATCTAGGTGGCGTTTGCAAAATATTACTCTATACGGAAAATTTGACGAGGGAGAAGCCACTCTGTAATAAAGTCTTTCTGAGGGTGTAAGATTGGAAGCGTATTACGCCGTTTAACGCGGAAACACACTCGGGATTACTTTTTACAGTTTTTATTTCAATATTAGAACGGATAAAAGGCATATCTCCCGAATTTACGGCATTAAAACCACCAAAAAGGTAATACCGGGGGAATACGCCAGTGGCTGATCCCTCGGGCGTCAAGTTCGTTTCTAGTTGGCGAGGGGAAAGCCGCTCCGTAATAAAGTCTTTTTGAGGGTGTACGATGGGAAGCGTATTACGCTAGTTGCCTGATCCCTCGAACGCCGAGCGCCGCTCGCGACGTGCTGCCGAGCACGACGTGCGGGTTAGTAACCTCGAATTTTAAGCTTAAGATGATACTGAGAATAAACGAAGGAGACATCTCTGGTCTAAACGCGCCAGATTTTACGGTAGACCGGGAGTCTTAGGTCCGTCCACACTATGGGTTTTTTTCGCGTCGCAAGCTACGTAACGCTCGCGCGCGCGGTACGTCACTTCGCTCGGATCGTTTACACTACTGAAATTCGCGTCAAAGCCATGCTCGCAAGGTCTTGCAAACCTCGCGAAAATCTTTGGCGTGTCAAAGATTTTCGCAAGGATTGCAGCCTCGCAGCCAATCAGAGGTCTCCTGGTTGGCGCAGACGCCGTGTATTCGAGATATTTTCACGAAAACAAATATGTCTCCAGTTAATCGGCCTAGTGTTTCTCGTAAACGAGTGGAAATCAACAACTATTTTCGTTTTTATTAATAAAAATAGAAATTAATAGAAATTGCACGAGAGGAAGGATATGGGTTCGCGAAGTTTTTGCAGAGAGAAAGAGTTGGTAATTACCATCATTTAATTCCAAAACTTCAGTTTTAAAAAGAGCTTTATGATGATTCCCTATATGTTCAATATTGTTGACTAACCCCCTTCTCAGTTTGATTATTTATCAAGGTCTTAAGTTAACCCGGATATAATATTCAGCCAATGAAGCTCTCGGATATGCTGCGAAGTTTGTCAAAACGATGGCGTATACCTTAGCGAATTTCTATAGTGTAAACGATCCGCGCGAAGAGACGTACCGCGCGCGCGAGCGTTACGTAGCTTGCGACGCGAAAAAAAGCCATAGTGTGGACTAACCTTAATTATATTACGTATGCGGGAACCTTGCGGACTGACGACAGCAATGCTCTAAGCCTTTGCTTAACTGAATTTTCTACATTGATTTAAATATTAATTTATCAAGCTAAGTATAATTTTTGTGATCTACTGTCTTGTGACACTTGAAGTTCCGATTTAATGTTATAAACAGATTCCCGATTAGTAAAATCAATTGTCGGTAAGTGTATACAAATGGCCAATTGATTTAAGTTCCTATATAGAAACTAGTTAAATAAAACGAAAATTATCAAATCTTAACTGAATTTCCTACTTAGATTTAAATATCAATTTTTCAAGCTAAGTATGATTTTTGTAAACACTGCGATTAATTGTATTATTTACTAAACATTGTGATTAATGTTTAGAGCTCGGCATTATCTATCCATTATCCACAAATTGGGGGATAACCGATTATTTATAAACAAAGCTGTGGATTATAATACGATTTAGCATGTGAGTTATAATATGTGGATAATTTTCGAGTATGGATGAAGGTAAAATAACTTGGATAATGGATAGATAATGCCGGTTTCATTGATTTTAAATAAATTGGTATTGACATCGGTTAATTTACGATATTGGCCAATTGATCATCACTAATAGTTAAAATAATTTCAATTCAACGGTTCAAAACCTTCAGGAAAAGCTTAGTTTTATCAAAAGGGGATAGAGTAGAAAGGGTGGCACTCTAAGGCTATTCTAGCTTTGGCTGTAATATGAGGAACTAACTGTCTCCCCTCTCACCTCCAATAAAAGCTGCCCAATCATGGTGAGCGTTAGTCGTTGCCAACATTTTTTTCAAGAAAATAGTGCTTCGACTCTAGCGATGTCAAAGGGAAATATTTCGTCGTCTGCTAATTTTAGTCTGAGGTTTGTAACGGACGTGAGTTGACTCGTGAGTCGTGACCAAGGGTTATTGAATATGAACGAAGGAGCTATTGTTGAGGAAATTTTTAATTTAGCTAATCTCGAAAATGATTTTTTTCTGACTGATGAGTGTGGTAAAAGGAGGCAATTGATAGAGGTGCTGTTCAATAATGGGAGTTTAAAAGAACTATTAGAAAATATGAACACTCAATATAGTTTGTTGATTTCGAAACATGAAGGTGATGCTCACGGGGAATATTCTACGTTTTTACATTCTTGGAGTAAATGGATTTATCAATTAGTACATGGAGAAAATGGTGTTTCCCCAGTAATTATTTACGAACTTAGCTGTTTTTCTGAACTGTTGAACGTAATTCACTGGATTGGTTGGAAGGTGTTAGACGTAAGAGCGAGGCGGAAAAGAATTCAAGATATAGAAGAAAATGTGGACAATAAAGTGGAAAGATTCTTTAAGAAGAAGCGTTCTTATAGTTCAGACATTACTCTTGAAGCTGCTCAAAAAGTCAAACTTCGACATTTAAAAACAGATCGCTTATATAGCATGAACCGTATTGTTGGGGAAATTTGGAAAGTCAATAAAAAAGGTATCCAGCTGTCAAGACAGAACCAACCAAGAAAGCTGACCCCTAAACAACATGCAGAAGCCTTAACAAATTACCAAATTGCCCTTGCCATTAGAAATTTTAAAAAAATTAAAAATATCCCACCAGCTACAACGCGGATAAATAAGGGAGGCTTGTTTATAGCAAATGAGACTTTTATACCATACGTCACACGAATAATAACAAAAGTGGTTGAAGAATATCGAGTATGGGCACAGAGTCCCTATCCCGGAAAAGCTATCAGTATGTATTATTGGTATTAGTTTGTTTTAAACGTTATTAGCGTTAATTATTGTTTTCTTGGTTTCAGAGGAGACAGCAAAAATCGTAAGGTCTGACGAAACATTCAAAGCCCAATTTCACAACATCATTAAGGAAATCCAGGAGGTTATAGAATCTGGATTCACTGAAAAGCAACTGGAAGAATTTAGAGTTGTCTTCCAACGGAAACTTGTACATGCTAAAATGGCAGATTTGATCCGAGCAGCAATTCGAGAAAGAAATGAGAAAAAAGGAAGAAGAGGCTTGGGTGGTCAAACTTTGAGATGCATGTTGTACGGAATGAAAAATAAATCAAAAAAGGCAGGAATTAAAAAGTCAGAACCAAAGGTAAAGAAATCTCCATTGAAAAATAAAAAGACCAGAATTGAAACGTCGGTACCAAAGGTGAAGAAATCTCCATTGAAAAATAAAAAGACAGGAATTAAAAAGTCAGAACCAAAGGTGATGAAATCTCCATTGAAAAGTGAAACCTCGAAAGTCAGTACAGCTCCCGAGGCGAATAACTCCTGTACGTCAACGTCATTAAACCCGGAACATGCTACGCCCAAAAACACTGATTGCAGCAAAATCATCAGCAGCCCGACCATGCCTTTAATGAAGACTGTGATTAAAAGAAGAAGAATAAATATGAAGAAACTATCAATGTCGTAAGAGTCCATGGTTGATAGCTTCGAAGTGAAAAACCCCGACAAAAATGAAAATACACTGAATAAAAAAAGTCAAAATTATATGTGCAATACGTCAATATCTGGTAATGTGCAAAATCCAAATGTCTCAAGATCTGGAAGAACTATTAAAAAGAAACTATGCGTTGATTATAGTTACGATTAATACGTTTATCAGTAGCATCAAAGTACAAATCTAATTATAAAGTTAAAATATTCACTGTATCACTAGTTCCTCCGACTTAATTGTAGTACCTGTTTAATGTGATAATATCGTAAATTTTAAAAATATGTGATACTCTTTAGTGATAAAAGTTTCAACGTTAAAGGATGTTATTAACTCGTACATAAAATGCAATAATTAATACTAAGTCCATCCTAAAGTGCAACAATGTTGATATTTGTTAATTAGTTCCTCTAATTGAAGTTTAGTTCCTGTTTATTTTGATAATATCACGAAACCATGTAAAATGTGATAATATCTACGATAACAATACAATAATTGTTGCCAGGTACTTTCATTCTCCCTTTAAAGGGAGGGTGAAAAGGAAAATAAAGTGATTTGTTTTTCGATTCTTCACCTAAGTATAAGACCGATCCGCATAGTGAAACATCCAGGATGTACTGGTGCCACAGGAATGTTATTAAGAAGAAGGCAGGGCGTTACGCGATTGGTCCGAGGGTCTTGTTTCAAGTTATCGATGAAATCTGAAACTAATTTGAATCTTAAAATCATTCGTAGATACTTACTGGATGTTTCACTATGCGGATAGCTCTTATAATTAGTAGAAGAATCGAAAAACAAATCACTTTATTTTCCTTTTCACCCTCCCTTTAAAGGAAAACAATGTCCAATAATAAAAGACGTTTCAATTAAAATGTGTTCAAATATTTATTGGTCAGAAACAGTCAGATTAACTTTACGATAAAAAGCTTCAGCATTTTGGGATGTTTTTGTGCTTGATTTAATTAAAATGGCTCGTCGAGCACTACGGTAATTTATACTAGAAAGTTTACTGGCTGTTACGTACTTCATTTGACTAAATAGGGTTTCCACTGCGGAACCATTTATCCTTACAGGATATATGTATCGGTTTGGATGACGAGCAATGAAATCTTTAACATAGTCAATGAATCCAAAGACTGAAATTCGTAAGAGTTCAAAAGTTTGCCACGCGAGGAACTTGCGGTTATTAGTCATTCGTTCTTGATCAGCGGTTCTTTCGGAAGCCCATTCTTCGAAGTAACTTAGTTCATCTAGCATCGATTTTATCGGAGCTGATTGCAGGTGGTAAACTCTGTCCCCGGACAGTAATCCAGTTTCAAAAAGTTTGTGACAAGCGCTTAGATAATCATGACACACCATGACATTGGGTTTGTCTAAAGGCTCTTTCTCAAACATTGGATTAGCGTAAATATAAAGTTCTCCTAAAACTTCCATCTGTTGCATTATTTTAGCTGGGAACACATTGAGTTTGGTCCACGAATCACGGTCTACGTGTGACTGCTGGAGTCCCTTTACTTGGACCAATTCACCATTGTCTCTTCTATCGTCCTCTCGTTTTTTCATGTCGACGATTTCTTTCCAGCCGAATCGTATGCCGTTTTTAGTGAAATCTCTGGTTTCACCCTCTTGTGAATGATTGAGACCGTTAATCATGTTTTTGAGCTGGTGACTCGGGCACACCATCCAATAAATTGAAGCTCCACTAACATAATAATTTGGCATTTTTGTGCTAATCCTGAAATTGAAGGAACCATCTTCCTTGACTGTAGGTTGAACCGCTTTTGTCATACCTAAGCTATGACGTAATGCAGACATATTGCTGCTCCCACCATCGCACACAATAATTCCAGTTTCAAAACCAACGGTATGGAATTCATATAAGCACTTCAGTAATGTGGTCGAAATAGCGGCATGTGTTACTGGCTTTGAAAACATGACGTATGGCCCAATTACATCAAAATTCATAGAGGTACATCGCCAAAGATACTGGAGAGCGTATTCAGCTTCCAGTATTTCTTGACCTTTTTGAACTTTGAATAAGTCTGCCAAAGACACGTTTTCATCATCATCCATTGCCATTCCTATGAATTCTCCATTTCTCGAATTCCAGATCATTTTTCCAATAATTTTAACTTCATCGAATATCAGTGCGCCTTCTTTGGGAGGATTGTTGAACTCAGGATGGTTTTTCGAATGCTCCTCAAACCTCTTGACCTCATTTTTAAGATGAATTAAGTCAATCCCAGCTTTACTGGGTATTTCACGAATTTTTCTTCTTAATGTATGACAACTTGGTAGATTTATAATTTCAAAGGAGCGAAACCTTTCATAGGCTGCAGGTGAGCAGGCATACACAGCTTTGCAAAGCCTATAGGTTAAGGGGCTCCATCAATTGCCTTTAGATCCAGTGGTACACCTTTCTTGATCTTTTTGGAAGTCGTTTTCGGTACGACCTTTACTATTGGCCTCCCAAGCCTTTTTCAACGCTAATCCCATAAGCTTGTTTTTTTTTCATCGCTTGTTCGAATATGTTTTGTAACTCTTCCTGGCCATTTAAATTTATGTCATCAACAATAGCTCTCATTTCTTTATCCTGAGCAGTGCTGAGTTCCAAGCTTGTCTCTCGCAGCTTCCTCTCTAGATGTTTAATTTTATGGTTTAACGATGACCTTTTTCGTTTGCATTTGAGCAGCCGATTTCGGTTCGATCTTGGGGTCAAGACACTCATTCTATACCTTGATTGAACCAACTGCCTCTTTAATTTGGTTTTAGGAGTTACTTGAGCTTGCTTCTTTTGGCAATCTCTAATGTACCTAAATAGTAAATAATGATTCTTAATACAAATAACTTTCATACTTTCAGTTCCAACAGAATCCCTAATTAAGAATATATACCATTTTAAAATGCGGCAACCATTACACTGATAAATTTTGTCCCGAATCTTCTCCTTTGATGCATTGATAGGATGAACAAACCACACTGAGCATTTTTGAGATTGATACCTTTCAAAAGGATAATCAACTTTCTGTAAATTTTTGGTATTTTCCAAACCAACACATTCTTCCTATAAAACAGGAATTGCAATTTATTATATTTAAGGGAAATTTAGCTTTCACGAAAGATATATAAGTTTAAGAATTGATATGCTACCTTTGCTATTCCAGGGCAAAAAACGTGTTTGTTCGTTAACGTGGCCAAAGAATTATTAACAACGTCTACATTTAGTCGCTGATTTTCAAAATTGAAAAAGGTTTCTTCCGTGACTTTCTTGAAAAGCGTTTTAACATAGAGTTTCCCATCAGATGAAAACCTTAACCGTAATGGTTCCAAATAGAAGGATGGTGTCACTTCCAATAATCCCTTTTCAAGCGAAACCTCAAGGAAATTGAACTGGCCGTCGTATGTTTTTGAAAGTGAAAAACAAATATCAACTATAAATAAAGAAATTAATTAGATAATCACTTTAACAATATTCTATAGCTCATCAATACACCTACTTGGCTTTAGGTTTTCCAAAAATGATTTAATAGCCAATATGGTAGCGGGTAACGTGGCTTTTTCTTCTACAACTATCGCTTCTTCCGTTACCTCTAAAGCTGGTTTCTTACAGGGATAATCTTCATCAATGGTACCACATTGTTTATCAACAAATGTCTTTCTTTTTCGGGAATTTGAAAAGCTGTTTATTTCATCCCATTTATCAGGTGCAACGATAGACCCAAATATCTCCGTTTGACTTTCTTTATTCACATTTATTCCTTTAGCAACTATTTTTGGACGGTCGTTTGTTGTTTTGGAATGCGGCAAAACAACAGCCATTGACCCTGGTTTGGTCGTTTTTTTCATTAATAACGGTATTGTTCTTACAATCACAACAAATAGACTGTCTCCCCTTCACAATGCTGTCGTACAAATCACTCCTTGCAAAGGCTTGAATACCGATCTCCTTCTTACCGCCAAAAGAAATCCCAATATGGCATTGAGTTGACTGGTTTTTGGTAGGCATTGCATCTAACTCGGCTTTAGATTTAGTACGCGGCATTTTAATATAACGTTTGTCATTAACTAGTCTTCACTAAAAATATAGTTTCAAATAGTTCACCTATCAACCGAAACGAGTTTGAATTTAACTTTGAAACGACTCCGATTTAAAAGTCCAAGCACACAAGAAAGACTTCTCCAAAGACGCGATAAATAGCAGACGTACATAAAGCAAAGAACTATTTTTTCAAGCCTTATAACGACCCGTTTCAGTGCTAAGGCTATTTGGATAACTCTTCCGCCGACTCTTCAAGGGGGGGGGGATGGAACGTTTCTAGAGGGCTAAGGGGGTTCCTCATATTACAGGTCCAATGCGAGATTTTAAGTGCCACCCTTTCTACTCTATCCCCTTTTGGTTTTATATTGAATAAAAAACTAATGTTCCGCGCAATCCTGTTGAAGCCAAAAAGACTCCCGAAAAAGCACCATCATCTCCTAGACGCCCGAAGACACCCAAAGTAGAATCGGAACCATACTTGGCAATTGTCGACGGAAAAGAAGTGTGGAAAATCCGTAATGGTGACCATCCAAACATTAAGTTGCCTTATGACGTCGACAGTTTCGACACTACATTTAATGACCAGGAACACCGGGAAAGTATGTTTGGAAATTTTATTTTCGGTATCTTTGACAGAGGGCGATAAATTTTATGCATATTCGTATCAGCAAGAACGTATTCATGCTGATAAGAACATAGGGCAATAGCTTTATCCTCTAATACCATCCTCGCATATTTATTTTTTCTATATTGTTTATAACTTATAAGATATCAATTAAATGTAATTTTTATTTTAGGTTATAGATTTTCGTCACCAAAAAATCCAATACTATGACTCTATGGGAGAAAACAATAATGAGTGTTTGGACGCGTTAAAAATTATTGGCAGAAGAAAGCAGGGATAAACGCAAAACTGAATTTGATATGAGTGATTGGAAACTAGAAGCGGTTAAAGTATTACATTATTTTTTATTTTTATATATTGTTATTTAATTTTGCAATTAATGTTAATCAACTCCCTGTTATTTCTAGAATATTCCACAACAGATGAATGACGGTGATTGCGGAATGTTTACTTGC
This sequence comes from Phalangium opilio, assembly GCF_054372755.1. Classification (NCBI taxonomy): domain Eukaryota; kingdom Metazoa; phylum Arthropoda; class Arachnida; order Opiliones; family Phalangiidae; genus Phalangium; species Phalangium opilio. Next base: position 4,864,227 of record NW_028324195.1, read on the forward strand.
AAATTTGCGGAATATATTACCCGAAATGCTAAAATAACTTTTACGCAAGTAAATAATAAAGTTTCATTTACTACATTAAGTTATTAACATATATTATTTTGCAGAGAAACATGCCATACTTCTGACGACGTATGGTTTATGAAATGATAAAAAAAGTTGTTATTAACAGTTTTTTTCGGAAAAATTAAAGTCTATACATTTTATTATTTTTGGATAATTTAATATTTTAATTTTCTCATGTTTTCATCATTTTAAAATAAACAATTTCAAAGTAATTTTTACTAAGCCTTGGTCATTAACTCAATTCTGTCAATGTGGCACGACTTTTAAAATTTGGCGGGAAAGTTGGGCTGTATGTTGGTCGATTCATAGCCCACTTGTTCACGCTGGCTGCACGCGCTCTAGAAGCCCCTCCAAACGATTTTTTTTTTCATTTTAATTCTCGCATGCGGCGCGTCACATAGGTTCGGTCTAAACTTTCAAACCAGTCTGGTTTTAACATGGGCGTCTATGGGAGGGGATCAGTGGCAGTTTTATCAACGTTTTTGGCCCAAATAGTGCATCCACTGGTTCAAATTTGAAAAAATCTAAATTCGGACTTCAGTTTTAACTCTTTCAATTTCTCTACTATGTGATGATTTTTATTTTTTATAAAAAAAACTATTATAGCTGAAGACTTTAAATTTTACAGGATAATATCAAACCTTTCAATACACGTCTCATAAAAACTTCAAGAGATTTGAACCAGTGGATGCACTATTTGGGCCAAAAAGGTTGATAAAACTGGTCCCATTTCTTAGACGCGCAGCGGCCCATGTTTAAATCAGGCGGGTTTGAATTTTAGACCAAACCTATGTCATTTTCATTCTTAGGGTCGATTGAGGATTCTTTTAGAGCGCCTGCAGCCTGCCAGCGTGATCAAGTGGGCTATGGTCGATTGTAGCTGGGAGACCTTGTCCATGGGAAATGCGTTTCGAGAATCGAGATGGCTGTCGTACCAGCGTCGATTTGGCAGAATGAGACGGGGGGTCGAATTTTGGGAACTCGCGACGGAAAAAAGAGCTATAACCTGACTTCAGACCTAATCAAGCAATTCATTTAAAATAGATTTAAAGCTATAACTCACGCTAATTATAATCAAGAGAAGCACGGACAATGATAATTTAGTATTTTCAAATAACATAAACTATTAAAACTAGTTAAAAGAGCAATTATTACAAATTAGTTGCACTGCTCTTCCCTAGATTGCGCGTGAGTATGGTGACAAACATATAAACACAAGTCCTTCAAATTTGAATATCTTCAATTTGACCGTGTATGTGTTAATCTAATTTCAATGAGTTATCAAGCCTATTGAATTAAATAAAGACTATCGCTTTTATACCAGGAATCTCCTTACAAACTAGGAAAACTGAAAACATAATTAGGCGAACATTGCTGCACTCTAATTTTAAAACTTAAATATCCTAAAATTGGCGCGCACGATCTTGATTAAATTTAAGTATGTTGTTAAGCGTATAAACCTCTACCAGAAACTGTTTAGTTTATACCAGGAAGCGCCCCGGAAGTTAGTCATCTAGACAATCTAATCTAAGAAAATTGCAAAATGACTATAATTATTTCGAAACATTCAACTTAAGTGTTGAATATCTTAAAATTGGCGCGCACAGTCTTGATTAAATTTAAATATGTTGTTAAGCCTATCAAAAACTGTTTAGTTTATAACAGGAATAGCCTTTAGAGAATAAGGAAAAAATATTTTATTGTGAAATTAACCCAAATGTTGTATTCTTAAAACATATTAGGCCTAGTTTCAGGTGTTTTTCTGTTAGTTTTGCGTCAACCTATTAGTTTCCCGTTTTGAAAGTTTAAAATAGTAAGAGTTTTGACTTGTACTCGTGCAAGAGTATTGAAGCTCCAAACCGAATAACATTGATGGAAAGCCCAATTCTAGGATTCTACAAACCCATATATTTACTAAGAGCGCCTGTAGAAATGTTTCTCCCGTCGAGCTTCCAAATTTAAGGATGGGTTATTGATATTCTACAGGGCCGGTAGGCCCTTGAAGATATGACTTGAGACCCGTTTGTATTGCTAAACGAAAAAATCACCTTTTTAGGGTTAGCGTCCCATAAAAAAGCATTACATTTTACCCGGTTTTTTGGGGAAATTGTCATAGGCGATACGGAAAAACTACAGCGAAGAAGAAGTTTTCGGAATACTTTCAAATTAACAAGCATTTACTAAATGAGAAACTTACCTGCTTAGTTTTTAAATAAATGAAGTCTAGTTTTTGTAATTTAACTAGTTTATTATGCCTCGAATTCCCTATTTCATAGCAGAAAACAGTAAGAAATTTTATTTCATAGCAGCTTAGCCCACACGATCGCGCTCCCGGACGCTGCGCTGCTCGAGAAGCTTGCGTCGTGACGCGCGTGATCGAGTTGGCTATGATAGCAGACGACAGTAAGGCAACGCTAATTATTTTTCTGATATTTCATCCGAGCCTTAACACCTTTATTTGGATTTTCTAATGAACTATAACGCCCTTAAAAACCAAAATTGTTCTTATCAGGTCCAATTTTCGTCTAAAAAAAGTAATCAGGGAAATAATTACAGTTTCGTCCTTAAAGATTATAAAAAAGCTGATTTCCAACTCTGTTTTGGAAATTGATATAGTCTGCTTCGTTTCATGCTAGAAACATATTAACACATCCTAAGTTCCTAACCCTAGGTTTTACACTTTAAATTACTACTGGAAAGATGACAAAAAGTGTTTTCGCTTGGTTTGTATCATTCTTGAGTGCGACGTGCAATATTGCATACCCTCTTAATTTTATGTAACATTTAAAAATTTTGCAAAAGTTCAATGTACATTGAAAAATGAAATAGTTGAAAATGTGTACGAGTCAGGACCACCTCTGATAGAACAAAACCAAAGATTCATAGACTTTCGAAGGCTTCTTGTACCATTCTCTAGTGTGACGTGCAATATTGCATACCCTCTTAATTTTATATAACATTTAAATATTTTCCAAAAGTTGAATGTTTTTTGAAAACTGAAATAGTTGAGAATGTGTCCGAGCCGGGACCACTTCTGATATAATAAAACCCAAGTTGCATAGATTTTCGAACGCTTCTAAGACCATTCTTGAGCTTGACCTGCAATATTGCGTACCCTCTTAATTTTATGTAACATTTAAATATTTTGCAAAAGTTCAATGTACATTGAAAACTGAAATAGTTGAGAATGTGTCCGAGTCGGAAACCACCTCTGATAGAGCAAAACTAGAGTTGCATAGATTTTCGAAGGCTTCTTGTACCATTCTTGAGTGCGACGTGCAATATTGCATATCCTCTTAATTTTATATAACATTCAAATATTTTGCAAAAGTTGAATGTTTATTGAAAACTGAAATAGTTGAGAATGTGTCCGAAAACTGAAATAGTTGAGAATGTGTCCGAGTCGGGACCACCACTGATAGAACAAAACCAAAGTTGCATAGATTTTCGAACGCTTCTCAGACCATTCTTGAGCTCGACGTGCAATATTGCATACCCTCTTAATTTTATGTAACATTTAAATATTTTGCAAAAGTTCAATGTACATTGAAAACTGAAATAGTTGAGAATGTATCCGAGTCGGGACCACCTCTGATAGAATAAAACCAAAGTTGCATAGATTTTCGAACGCTTCTCAGACCATTCTTGAGCTCGACGTGCAATATTGCATACCCTCTTAATTTTATGTAACATTTAAATATTTTGCAAAAGTTCAATGTACATTGAAAACTGAAATAGTTGAGAATGTGTCCGAGTCGGAAACCACCTCTGATAGAGCAAAACTAGAGTTGCATAGATTTTCGAAGGCTTCTTGTATCATTCTTGAGTGCGACGTGCAATATTGCATACCCTCTTAATTTTATATAGCATTTAAATATTTTCCAAAAGTTGAATGTTTATTGAAAACTGAAATAGTTGAGAATGTGTCCGAGTCGGGACCACCACTGATAGAACAAAACCAAAGTTGCATAGATTTTCGAACGCTTCTCAGACCATTCTTGAGCTCGACGTGCAATATTGCATACCCTCTTAATTTTATGTAACATTTAAATATTTTCCAAAAGTTGAATGTTTATTGAAAACTGAAATAGTTGAGAATGTGTCCGAGTCGGGACCACCACTGATAGAACAAAACCCAAGTTGCATAGATTTTCGAACGCTTCTCAGACCATTCTTGAGCTCGACGTGCAATATTGCATACCCTCTTAATTTTATATAACATTTAAATATTTTCCAAAAGTTCAATGTTTATTGAAAACTGAAATAGTTGAGAATGTGTCCGAGTCGGGACCACCTCTGATAGAATAAAACCAAAGTTGCATATATTTTCGAAGTCTCTTGTATCATTCTTGAGTGTGACGTGCAGTATTGCATACCCTCTTAATTTTATGTAACATTTAAAAATTTTGCAAAAGTTCAATGTACATTGAAAAATGAAATAGTTGAAAATGTGTACGAGTCGGGACCACCTCTGATGGAACAAAACCAAAGATGCATAGACTTTCGAAGGCTTCTTGTACCATTGTCTAGTGCGACGTGCAATATTGCATACCCTCTTAATTTTATATAACATTTAAATATTTTCCAAAAGTTCAATGTACATTGAAAACTGAAATAGTTGAGAATGTGTACGAGTCGGGACCACCTCTGATAGAACAAAACCAAAGATGCATAGACTTTCGAAGGCTTCTTGTACCATTCTTGAGTGCGACGTGCAATATTGCATACCCTCTTAATTTTATATAACATTTAAATATTTTCCAAAAGTTGAATGTTTTTTGAAAACTGAAATAGTTGAGAATGTGTCCGAGCCGGGACCACTCTTTTTATACGTTTGTTCTTTCTTTTTATACGTTGTGATTTATTCGAGAGTTAGATCTTAGTGGGCTGGCAGCTCTCCGTGGTCAACATACGCCTTTGGTTCGGTCTGGGTCGCTGCCTAATTTGACCAATCGGTTTGCTCCTTTGTCTGAGCATAACGCGGATGTTTCTACCGCGGATTTGTCTGATTCTATGGACACTGGTCTTTCGTCTGAAAAAGGCCGTAAACGTAAAAAGAAATCTTTGGCTTCGGTGTCTACGCACGTAAGTGATTCGGCTATTATGCCCCCGCCTACCGGTAAGATTCCGAAGCAAGGTCGACCGCGATACACGTTTTATTCGGATTTGAACACATGGAAGGATACTCGTGGTTCCTTCGCGCCTGCCTACTCCATGGACACAGTTAAAGATTTTGTCTCTCAAGCTCTTGCCTTAGATGCCGTGGCACAGCGGGACTTGGTTAAAACCTTTGCACCTGATGTGCAGCTGGCTGAGACCCTCACGCGACAAATAATTGTTCATTCTTACACTGATAGTGCGATTGCTGCTATCACACCTTCTGCAGACAAGATGGCGTACAGGAGAAGACTTTTTAATCTTACATAAGCTCTCTTGCGCGCTTATGATGCTGCCTCAGTTCTTGATTTGGACTCTGATGTTGATCACTCCCAGTAGTGTATTTTGGCATTCCTTTTCCCTTCCTTTTTTTGTCCTTATGTATTCCTTCCTGTCCCTTAATGTCCGTGGCGTTGGTACTGGTGTCACCAATTTACGAGCTCGTGATTTTGTTGCGCGTCATCACCCTAAAATTGTATGTCTCCAGGAGACAAATGTCACTCCAAAGTTCTCTGATAACTTTATTTGGACTCAATGGCCTTACTTTTTATACCATGCTATTGGTACCCCTTCAAGGGGCTGCGGTGTTTCGCTTGGAATTTCCCCTAACCTGCAGCCTTATGTTGATATTTTCGAACCATTTGAGGGTCACTGCGTCTATATTAGATTAGCCCGTGGAAACCCTACTTCCCCTTATTTTGATCACCTTTTTGGGGTGTATGTCTCGTCGTCCAGTGATGACCTGGCGTTACGTACTCTGAATTTTATTAAAGGCAAATTACTTGCCGTTACTGACAATGACAATGTATATGTTTTTGGCGATTTTAGCTCGACCATTAACCCTACTTTAGACCGCAAAGACTGTGCTGAATGCCGGCCTGCTATAGTCAGTGCAGTTACTAATCTTGTTAATGACCATGGTTTAACTGATGCTTTTCGGTATCTCTATCCCACCCGTCGCGATTTCACGTGGCGGTTGACCAATCACGGTGTATTACGTTCAGCACGTCTGGATCGGATTTATTACTCCTCTACTGCGACCTTGTTAAGAGTTGCTCACATACCCCACGTTTTTATCGGATCACGATGCGGTCTTGTGCTCCTTCCAAACTGAGATATCTATTCCTCGCGGTCCGCCTTTTTGGCGTATGATGGTCACTCATCTGGATAGTGATGCCTATGGTGGCTCCTTAGGGGCTGAAGTAGAGCGTCTCATTTTGCAGCGCCCTACGGCGGTAACCTGGAGTTATTGGTGGTTCACTATATTTAAACCAAGTGTTAAGATTCATGAGATGACGCTCTCTCATGAAATGCTCGTACGTGAATCTATGTCGGTTTCGGTGCTTGAGGCTAGGGTTACTGCCTCCCCCCCCCGGTACACTGGAACACAAGCGCAGTTTGGAAGAACTGCAAGCCCATCTTTTATCTCAATCCAAAATTTCGCCCGCAAGGGCCCGTGAAACGCATTTTAATACCATTGACACACCGTCTAAGGAATTTTTTAGTCTTGCTCGAAAATCTCGCTCTCGCTCGCGCTCCATAATTCGTGGTCTTTATGACTCTTCTGGCGTCGTGATTCGTGACACCGGTGCCATCCGTGCGAATCTCTTCTCCTTCTACTCTGATCTCTATTCCCTTCCCAAATCCCGCTCTGCCGACCTACCTAACTCTCCTTTTTTAAATGAGTTACCAATACTGACTAATAATGAACAAGAAGCTTTATCTGGTCCACTTAACGCCGATGAACTTTTTGCGGCGCTGCAATCACTACCACGTGGTAAAGCGTCAGGCATTGACGGTTTACCGGTAGAATTTTACCTCAAATATTGGAACCTTCTCGGGCCGGTGCTTGTGTCTGTTTTTGCCGACCTGCAATGCAACACGCACTTTAACCAACGGTTTTCCGAATCGGTGATGTCGCTTCTTGAGAAAACTGGTGATTTATTCGATATACGTAAGTGGCGACCGCTGTCAATTACTAATACGGACTATAAATTATTTGGTAAATGCCTCGCGATACAGCTTAAGTCTGTCGCGCCGTCTGTTATTCATGAATCGCAGTAGTACCCTACTCTTTTCAATATCGCCATTGACTTCATTCTTAAAGAAATTACTGAAGACACGGTGGCTAGGGCTCATGGAATTGAAATTCTTCAGGGTGAGAAACCTATTTCGGGCCTAGGCTTCGCGGACGACACGGCAGTGGTAGCAAAGAATAAAGAGGGCGCTATAACTCTTGTGCAGATTGTCATGAATGGTCTTCAAGAAATCGGGCTGGCGATCAACTGTAATAAAAGTAAAGCGATAGTTATACAGAATGGTAAACTGGATCAATCAGCTCAATGGTGAGGCTATTCCGATCCTCCGCAACGATGAAAGAATGAAATATCTGGGGGTAAATTTTTCGGACGAAATTGTCTTGGACAAGGAACATGTATTAAAACGAGTTGCGGAAGACCTGGATCATCTTGTTGCTAGCCCTCTTTTTCATCCGAGTCAGAAGCATAACATTATAAACCAATTCATATGGCCTACTGTTGTATACCCGCTTCAAAGTGCCCCGCTGAAAAATTTAACTAAGCAATTTCTGAATGACTTGGACAGCTTTATCAGGGGCGCAGTCAAGCAAATACTATTGATTCCCACTGATAGTCCGGACGGCATGATAAACTCAGCAAGGAAACTGAGAGGTCTTGAAATGGTATGTGCTTCCTGGGAGGCATATCTCCAACATTACAGTATTAGCCTTAAATTAGAGGCTGTTAATGACCCAGTCCTTAATGCATGCCGTGACCTTGAAAAGCAACGGGTTGAATGTTTAGAAAGGCTCTCCATCCAAATACCAGAGCCAAATGATAAACCTACGTTGCAAAAACTGCGTGACACTCTTCGGAGAAACGCTTTAGTCGAATGGAGCAAACTTCCAGGGAAAGGTCTTGGAGTTGTTCAGTTCGCCGAATATCCTAAAGCTAACTCCTGGATGACCACCGGAATAGGCCTCTCTTCCTCTCAATGGACGACGGCAATTAAAATGAACTCAAATAGTTGCGCCACTAGGGGTACAAAGGGTCGATCAGACGGAACAACCTCATGCAGATTTCAAAACTGCGTGAAGAAAGAAACCCTTTGCCATGTTCTGCAGGATTGCCCTGGTACCAACGAAATGGTAATTGCTAGACACAATCATGTAGTCAATTTGTTGGAGACCGCCTTGAAAAACACGGGATATGAAGTCCACAAGGAAGTACAATGTACTGACTCGTTAACTTCAACCACCAAACGAGCAGACCTTATGGTAATTGGCCGAAAACGGCAAGCCAGAAATAGAGATTTACTCTCCCTTCAAACCAAGAAACCGATTGGGTTCATACTTGACCCCACGGTTCGATTCGAACAATATGAGGACCAGGCACGAAAAGTCAACGCAGAAAAACAAAATTACATGGACTCAACACATGACTATTTCAAAAATAAATATCCCGATATCCTGGAATGGGAAACAATCGGCCTGTATGTTGGCTCACGAGGAACTATATCTACATTTTTTGTAGACTTTATACAACGATTTGGCTTGCCAATGACAACCATAATGGACGTTGCTTCCTCAGTACTAAGAGACTCTATAACGATACTCAACACACATCTTTTCACAACGCACTTAGAGTTTAAATTTTATATTTATGTTTTAATATTTTATGATACACATTTTATCCAATTTTTAGCTAATTTATTATTTAAATTACCGTCTTTAAAATGCACAAAAAATATATATTAAACAATGTCAATATCTGACTGACTCGGTAAGCTGTGCTTCGGCAACCTTGTAATAGCAGGGCAGTGTACTTTAAAATAAAGTATTTCATCATCTCTCTCTCTCTCTCTCTCTCTCTCTCTCACTTGGAGTCATGATCTTATCCGAGGCCAGGAGATATAACTTCGCGGTTGGAGAGGCAAAAGCATATTAAATAAATATTTACCGACCGGGCAGAAATTTTTATCACTGTTTAGGGTAGGGCATCGAGGGGCTATTCACTCTGATTTTATGCACGGTAAATAATTTAAGCATTGTAAAAGATGGCGTTATTCACTCATTATGGTAAGGTATAGAGGGGTTATCCACTCATTAGGGTAGGTATAGAGGGGCTATTCACTCGTACGATGTGGCTTCTATTACGAGCCCTTGGGTCGTCTTGTTTCATTCTGCCGCGACTTTACGACGTGTGGTCCCCGTGGAAAATTCTTTTATTATGTGAATTTTCCTTTGTAGATAGAGACGCGAAAAAGTAAAAGATAAGAGTTGAAAATTAAATGCCTGAAGTAGAGATATTAAAATTTTCAGTTTCAAAGACATCATTATAAACAAGAGGGAATTTACTATAGTAAATTACTGCTTGTTATGAAACATCAATTATTTTAAAACATTTCTTTTCTTATTTTTTCACCAAAATTCCTTAAACAAAGTAAACCGGTGATAACGATAATTTTAATTCCGGCAAAATTTAATAAAGGGCCCTGTACCGGACGCGTACACGATACGGAGAGAGCGTATACACGATACGGAGAGAGCGTATACACGATACGGAGAGAGCGTATACACGATACGGAGAGAGCGTATACACGATACGGAGAGAGCGTATACACGATACGGAGAGAGCGTATACACGATACGGAGAGAGCGTATACACGATACGGAGAGAGAGAAGCTCGGAGAGAAACGAATGGAAACGCGCGACGTAGAGAGAGAACTGCCTGCCTGGTATATTATTGAGAGGGGGAAGAGGGGGCTTCCCGCTCGGAGAGGAGAGAAAGAAAGGTAGTTGAAACTTCGCGGGCTTTTCGAGTGAAGATGATAATTTTCGTGCAAATCGTTCAGATTTTAAAAAAAGTAACATTTTGAAAAAACAAAAATATTTTTTACGAATTGTTCGTTATCAGTGACAGTAATTGGTGTTCTAAGCCTTAATTTCAAAATTTAACTTCGTGCATCCGATTGCAATCCATAAGAAATTGGTAACACTATCTCTTAAACCTCTCAAATTACCGCTTCGTGGTAGATCCATGATATTAATGTATTATTGTTGTTGGTAGCTTCACCAATAATTAACAAATGCGCATTACTTAACAGATGCAGTTTTATCGAGTGGAATTACAGCAAGTACAAATTTAAGCTCAACAAAACACAATTATTTTGGTTCATTTGGTTTCTTTAATTATGGGTATTGCGAATACTCATTTAATTTCTTTTTTCCGTCTTTAAATACCGTACAAATCATCCTTGCATAAAATCAACTTGTTGAAAGAAGTATTTAGCCTGGTCAGCGGATAGAAATTGCACTCTATTATACGGAAAATTAAACCGGTTTCCGTTTGTGCATTATTTTATCTATACATAAACTGTAAAATTACTCATAAGTTTATATTTATATTTTAGTGTGTCACTGAGTGCTCGAATTTGTTTGGTCCCTGCACTATAATATGTATACTTAACAGTACATATGAGCTTGGTTCTTATTTCACCGAAAATCTCGACGGGAAACGAAACCGTTTTCTATTGAGAATTTTCTTTACGAGAAGTAAATCTTTTTGACACGTGACTATTATCGATCGTTCCGCTGATCTATATTGAGCGAGAGCACAGTGTTCACTGCTCAGAACGGTAAACAAACAAAATGGATATTTACTAATACAGAGTTTGCCGATGAAATTGCAAGTAAAAATATTTATATATTGCAGTTTTTGTACAAGAACTATAACAATAGCAATATAAGGCGTTTTTCGGTAGTCTATTGCATTACATGCCCATTTTTCCCGTTATCAATCTTGCAACACGAAATAGAAGAAAAAAACTCCATAGAAGCTTTTGGCCAGAAATATCGAAGTGAACCTGCATATTTAAGACTAGCCCCATCCCAAATGACTCGCCATCAAACCATCTTCAAGCTGGCTCGCGGTTGTAATTAGTTTCTCGATCATCAGTTTGTACTATATTTTTAGCCTTAAATTAAGGCAATATCAAACGTGCACTAATTGAGTTGGTTTTAATTTCTTCAACAATAAATAGCCAAAAGATTTATCTTAATTGTGGCGAGCAGGAATACTAATTTAAAACAATACATAATGATCCACTTAAAGGAATATTTACTTTTTGTTAATTCAGTTTCCTGAACACTAAAAATGTAACATATTTCAGACACTGTCCAAGTGTCTCAAAAATTGTGTTGAAAATCGAAAATAATAGAAAATGGGACGATGTTGTGGCAATATTAATCTTAATTATGAATTGCACCGATAGTAAATTTTAATGCTTAATTTTTAAGACGCCAGTGCAAAATTTCTGTATTGCTGAAGCAGGAACAACGGAACACCTGAAGCCCTTAGTTGATTTGCTGGAGACCAGCCTCACTTTTTAACTTACGTAAAAAAGGGTTGATTGAAATCGTTTGATTCAAGTATTTGATTATTTTTGTGAGGAAGGTCACCCTTAATAGCATTTAGGAAATTATACTACTCAAATGCTTAGATATGGGTTTGAGTTATTTTCTTTTGGTGGCCCAAAGGAGAGTGAATAATAGTTAGAGCTTCTTGCTACAAATATTAAGAAATGGTACGTTTAGTTGGTTACGCAAAATCAAGTGAATCCTTCAAGGTTTGGAAAGTTCATGGCAAAAATCCAGTCTTTGAAAAGTATAAACTTGAATAAATATGAAGATAAAAAACTTGAAAAAATGTAGTTACAGGAAAAGATATAATCGTGATTTAAATGAAATACGTGTCAAGTTCCATTTCTCCATGCTTGTATTCTTTGAAGCGTACTAGATTTCACCGATCAAGACCAAGATTGACAGCATGGTCAAAGCCGCGAATACTACAAACATGACGCTGATATCATGGAAGGACGTCTTCGAAAATTCCATGTTTCTTTTTTGAACCAGATATCTCGAGCACCAATGAAAGTTCAGAAGGTAAATGGCTCGGATGTGATGTCCAGTTTCCCAAAAATTCATGATTCTGCAATCAGAATAGCAGAGTTAAATTATCAATGGGGCAGATAGAGGCTCGGGGATCAGAGTTACTGTTTGACCCACACATGCCATATTGTCGAGCAAAAGTAGAGAACAACATTCGAATGTCAACTGACTGTCATCTCATGGTGAAAGACAAGGGAGGGGAAATCCTACACCGAACCCAATTCCCTATCTCGGGGAAAACTATATACTTTACAAGACGTAATAGTAGCCACATCGTACCGCGCTAAACAGCCGTACAGAAAATTTGAGTCAAGAGCCAAAGTGGTTAAATGATTACCCGTAATAGTTACTTCAATAAATCTACCTTTTAAAATTCTCTATAAAGTGATAAAATGATTGGCCGTAATCGTTACATCAACATATTTACTTACGTTTTAATTGTAATATCCCGGGGCCACAAGCTAGTATACTGTATATTTTCCTTTGCTTTTAAAATTCTTCTCGAATTTTGAGAAATAGACGTTAACTCCAAATAATAAACACCGCCTTAAGACCATTATAATAATAACATCAGTATATAGTTGCTTTTGATTTTAAAATATCCCTCGGTTTCTTTGAATGTTGAAATACGGGAGCAGGATTGAAAGCGTGAAATCCCAATTGTCAACAGGTGACAGAAATTTTGAAGCTTGTATTTTAATTAAGTCAATACCATAATCCTCTCTTTCGCATTAAATATATCGAGTAAACGTAAAACACAGTTCGCAATGCTAAACCTTACTCGTAGAATTAAATACTATGCTTATACCTACTATCATAAGTTAGGTCGTGCCAGGAGAAGGAAGAAACATCCGCTCACGTACTTTGCGAGTGCGACTTCTTCGCCTCGCTTAGACTAGAACATTTTGATTCACACACTGTGGAGCCCTCGCGGGTCTCCTCTTTTACGGTGGAGCGAATTCTTCGCTACGCTGCGGCTACGGGACTATTCAAGGCCTGATTATGAGGTTGCACAATATGCCTTTGGCATCGGTGCTAGGGCGTGAGCCCCGCCTCATCAACAATAATAATAATAATACTATCATAAGTTTATGATGCCTCTAAGTACACAAATATGGGTTACAACTGGGCATCTTCTGCAGGCTACTCTGACGTCAGAACTCGTATAGCGCTAAGATCCGAAGAGAGAAAATTTTGAAATTTCTGTCGCGGTGCAGCTACCAAGCGGTCGAGACGATTACTAAATTAGTCTCATGAAAAAAATCATCCAATCGAATAAAGGAGATTTTTAGGTTTCATACAGGCAGGCATTGGGGGGAACGAATTTTACTTAAGCAACCCCAAAATCCCTCTCTCTCGTGAGATAGAGGCGGTTTCAATCCTGAAACATTCCAAAAGGGATAAAAGAAATTTAACTTCAGGTTAGGGTTTCTTGAAAATTTATTATATGTATCGTTACAATGTAGCACATGTTACAGGTTTTCAACTGATGACATCTATAGACTTGTGGATTTGTTAAGGCTACCGGATTTTATCATTTGTGAAAACAGAACGAAGGCAGATAAAGTTGAGGCGTTTTGCATTTTGTTGAGGCGAATGGTGTATCCCAATCGCTTTGGAGACCTGTGCCCCTTATTTAACCGCTCTAAAGCTGAGCTCTCTTACATATGTAAAGCTACGTTGAATTATATTTATAATCGGCACAAGCATTTGCTTCAGGATTTAAGAAGACAGTGGCTCTTGAAGGAAGATTTAAAACGCTACGCAAAGGCTATTGCAGAAAGAGGAGCTCCGCTGAAAAATTGCTGGGGTTTTATTGACGGAACGGCCAGTCCAATTTGTCGACCAAAACGGGATCAAAGGCTGTTCTACAGTGGACATAAGAGAATTCACGCTCTTAAGTATCAATCTATTTTGGCACCTGATGGAATTATTGTGAATTTGTTTGGACCAATTGAAGGCAGACGCCACGATTCGCATATGCTTCGTATTAGTGGTATAGTACAAGAGCTAGAAAATGTGTGTGGGGAAGAATACTGCATTTACGGAGACCCTGGATATCCATTACGGAATGCGTTGATTGTGCCATTTCGTGGTGCCCAGCTATCACCAGAAGAAGAGAGCTTCAACAAGAAAATGAGTGCGGTAAGGGAGAGTGTCGAATGGGGGTTTGGAAAAATTGTCCAAAATTTTGCGTTCCAGGACTTCAAAAAGAACTTAAAGCTTCTCCTACAACCTGTGGGCATTTACTACATAGTAGGTGCTCTATTAACTAATGTGCACACTTGCATATATGGCAGCACATCTTCTTGTTATTTTGAAAGAGATCCGCCAACTGTTGAGCACTATCTAGAATACGATAGATATTAAAGTACCCAGAGTTAACAAGTGACCTGCTTTGCAAACGAGACGATTGAATAGGTAAATCAACAGTAGCGCTAATTATTTAATTTCAGAATTTCATCGTAAAATGGCGGATTGAATAGGTAAATCAACAGTAGCGCTAATTATTTAATTTCAGAATTTCATCGTAAAATTGCGGATTGAATGGGTAAATCAACAGTAGCGCTAATTATTTAATTTCAGAATTTCATCGTAAAATTGCGGATTGAATAGGTAAATCAACAGTAGCGCTAATTATTTAATTTCAGAATTTCATCGTAAAAAATTTCAGAATTTCATCGTAAAAAATTTCAGAATTTCATCGTAAAATTGCAGATTGAATAGGTAAATCAACAGTAGCGCTAATTATTTAATTTCAGAATTTCACCAATCTTTTTTGAACGGTAGGTATAAATACTTATAGGTAGATTTTAATTAGTTTTTTCCAGAATATTTCTTCGGTCTTGAGTGTTCCAAGATTTGTTTTAAACGGTAGGTATAAATGGGTAGATTTTAATTAGTTTTTTCCAGAATATTTCTTCGGTCTTGAGTTTTCCAAGATTTGTTTTACACGGTAGGTATAAATGGGTAGAAGACAACAACACCCCATAGTGTCTATAAATAATGTCATAAGATTGATTTAGCATCTTCTAAGTCAAGTTGTGACATCATTTATTAGACATTCGCAAGTAGATTAATTTAAATTGAAGACCATTGACGAAGTTTAGTTCAAATGTTAGAGCTTATTGAGTTACTTATGGAAACGTTTAATATTTCTAAATACGCGCGTCTGCTTTGTGTTTAAGGAAAAAATTCTAAGAATGCACTATGTTTGGGTGTTATGTCGTGACCAAACTGAATTGGACCCCAAAGCGGCATGGAGGTTGATGGACCTTTCTGCCAATAGCGCTCAGCAGTGGTTATGAAAATAATATAATAAAAAGAGTACAAAATGAAGCTTAGCTAACAGATAAGACCTACTATTGATAGGAATAAAATTTTATAGGTAAATATAAGATTGAATAGGTAAATCAACAGTAGCGCTAATTATTTAATTTCAGAATTTCACCAACCTCTTTTAAACGGTAGGTATAAATAGCTAGGTTTTAATTAGTTTTTTCCAGAACATTTCTTCGGTCTTGAGTGTTCCAAGATCATTTGGATCTTTTTAAACGGTGGGTATAGTTCTTATTGAAAATATTTCATAGATTCAAAAGGCATCGAAAGTGTTATGCTAAGTAATAATTTGAATTAACAAGTGTACTGTTAAGTTATGCAAATTAAACCAAAGCAGAAATTTAATGATTCATCGACAAATTTGATTCATTGACGTAGTTTCGTTTTATTCAAAATTTCCTTGTTAACCTAGTTTCTCAATCATGTTGTTCAATAACATAAGGATCACTTTCCGTTCTTTCCTCTCAAGCTCAAACCTTTCTTCTCTTTCTTTCCTCTCCAGATCAAGCCTTTCTTCTCTTTCCTTCCTTTCACACTCTTGCCTCTTTTCTTGCAATTCTAATTCTCGTTCTTTTAAATTAAGTTCCCTTTCTTTTACCTTCAGTTCTTCTTTTCTTATGTCCATTTCCATGATATGTTTTTCCCGTAAATATTGAAAAACGTCTCTTCTGTGTCTTTTCGTATTTGAAGATACTGGATCTACAGTTTCATCCATATCTATAGTTAACATAAAAACTACATTACAACTGTAAAACCATATAGCCCAGTATCGAAAGGGGGGCAGACTATCGGAACAACTGTAGAAACCAATTTCCGCTACTGGTTTGCTGCACTCTTCTTCGACCCACCTTTTGATACTGTTTTTTATATGACAAGTTCTTACCATTAACTGGGGTTCTTGATTGTAAAGCCATTTTCCTTAGTTCAACACCCCTGGCTGTATCCTCCGCTTCTTTACGCTTTTTCTGGCTTGTGGTAAATACCTCTGTATTAGTAAGGGCGTTTTGACCCTCTTCTTTTAATTCCTTCAACTCTTGAAGAAGTTCATCCCTTTCCGTTACCTCCTCTTCAGTTCCAGATTTTCGTAAATGTTTATTATCTTCTTTGATAAAATCGGAGAGGAGAAGAGTTGTTCTTTCTCTACAGCGTCTTGGGCATAAATTAGGGTACAATTCCTTTAATTTCTCTGCCACGTTGGCCCAAGCGGTTGCATTTGAAGGTGATCTTAGTGAGTATGGATTCACCAACACCACTTCCTTTAGCAATCTTATATCGGCAAGCAAGTTGAATCTGAATTGTGTCTTTTTAATTGCAGCCCCAGAGGCTCCATGATTATTTATTCTGTGAAATAAAATTGATTAGTTAAAAAATAGCAACGTTATTAATTGCAGATGTCTTAAACTTACTTTTTTTTGTCTTTAGGGGGGAATTTTCCTTATCTACAATTTCAAACTCCTGCCCATTGAATTCTGTTAAAATGCTTCTTTCACCAGTTTCAACAATTTCCTCCTGGAAACTATCGTCGCTCATTTCGTCGAAATTAGGCTGACTTATTTTAGACAGATTAGCATTTATTCTCGAAGTAAACATGTTGGCAGTTTGGCACAATTAGCATTTGGCAAATGTAACAAAAATGGCGGCAACAAATAACCGTACCGAACGTCCGAACTGCACGAATTTTCCCTCCAGATGGCGTGCAGTTATTAACTATCGGGCTATATTTACGCGTTTTCTCGCGGAGCTGCTTAACGATAAAAGCGACGTGTACGTGTAAACTTTCCACACGTACCCGTACGCGTTTTGGAGGTGTAAGCTTAAACTGTCTATTGCTTAAAGTTTCTACTATTTAAGCGATGATGAAATATAAATTTGGTTAAATTATTGTAGAAATCGTTCCCAGGGTGGACTTATGTGGTATTTCTTCTATATCAAAAGAGAGCCAATTTGCCTCGTAATAAAATTAATCTTAAACGTGACGTCACGCATCGAAGAACCCCTCCCTTCTCCTTGCCACGGACCGTGTGACGGAGTTTATTGACGGTCCCTTATAAGAAATTAATAACTAAATTTTCTATAATTGGTTCATGGGAATATGTGTAGACCTGTATCCGAAAAGTCTCCGTCACTCCGTGAATGATCTTTTGCAAGATTAGCAACAACTGCGCTAGTAGAATTAAGCAACCAATTACTCATTTTGATTTGAACCACTTAGGGTATATCTGATTATGATGAATCTTTTTTTTTAGTTTTAGTTTGGTTTGCTTTTAGTCGCCACTCCGGGACTGCCTTCGATGGAAAGTGAAACATTTTACCTGTTGAATGGTCTGCTCTATTTATTTGTTTTTTGTTCATTCGCGGATGCTAGAGAGGTTTATTTATTTCTTAAAAATTACACTGTTTGTGTCAAAAATAGTAGGCCAATTACTCGCGCTCGCAATTTTTATTGTGTTTATTTTCTATTCACTTTCTTGTAATTTCCATTAATTTTAAGCATGCTGTGTGCCATTCGCTTTCTTGTATTTCCAGGTATTTTAAGAGAAGTCGCACGTTACCCTAACCTTTTGAACCTTTTCATGCCAATTTTAAATATTCCTCGAAAAGTACCTATCCCTAGAAATTCTTACCACCGGCTGGGACCAAAACCTTTCTCTACGAAGGACTCGGAGAAAACATAAATCAAGAGACTTTCGGAATTTCGCTACCACTGGATCATTCCATTAAATACTTGCAGAAAAACGAACGCACAAGGTAGGGCCGCCATATTAGGTGAGTTCCCTCGCGCCAAGAGGCAACGCTAGACAGACTTTGCGTTCAATCCATTAACTATATTCTTAATAATAACAATATTAATAGACTACGTGCGCGTTGTGCCTTGTTTTGCTAACATTTTAAATACCATAACTTTCACAAATATCACTCTTGTAAATATCATATATATATATAATGTTATGTCATGCTTGCGAGCCATCTTCAATGGCTCCTCCCCGTTATAAAAGGGAACTTTGTATAAGAAAACAAATAAACCATTCATTCTTTCAATGGTTTTATAGACTTTAGCCAGTAAAATAACCAACCTCTAATGTAAATTGTATACTAAACTATTTTAATTAAATGAAAGTCCTTATTATTAGTGACCAAGTGTGGTCAATTCGCGAACCAGTCGATAGTTAAGGGGTGACACCTCCTTCAACCAATATCAAGGAGAATTTACTTTTAGACGTAAATTCATCCGAGCAATTTAAATCACCGTTTGAGTTTGACTTTGATATTGAAATTCGTTAGATGAAACTTAACGAATCTATCACTATAGTTTTTTATACATTACTATAGAATTTTTCTTTGGAGGTGGGGGGAGGGTGGCTAGGAGACTTTTTTGGAACGTTTTACGGGGAAGCTTAGTTTGAAATTTGGAGAGACTATAGCCCCCCCCCCAAAAAAGGCCTAGCGATGCCACTGTAAATGAATAGTAGCGTATTAAATAAATCGATAACAAAGTTTTTTGTTAGACATTTTATATGTGCATATGAAATTCGTTGTATCGTGACTTTAAAATACACAGATGAATATCAAAAAGATAAATTGTTGTTATCGTCAATCAACGGTTATACTTTCCGCCCATATAGCGTCTTCGCCGTATAACTTGTCTAGCTACAGATAAGAGTCATAACGTCTATATAAATGACGTTAGAATTAGAATGGAAAACGTTCAAGCTGAAGGCCATTTTCAATTTCCTGTAGATGACGTATTTTTAATTTCTTTTTAGGCTTTTTAGGGTTTCAACGTGAACATGGGAAAATTATGACTAGATCATCTTGTTTCATATTAGCATGACTAAGTATCTACTCTCAAGCTTAGAAGTTGAATTGTGGGTATTAATGTGGCATAGTTTAGCTAATACCGATTCGTAAATGATGATTTTATCATAAGCCCTTGCCTTTAAGAGTTGATAGCCAAATAAAAGAACTGATACAGGATAATAATAACGAAGGGTGAAAGCATAGTTCACATTGGCGTGATTCGAAAAACAGCATGACCAAGACTCAAGAGTAGGGTATAATAAAAAGTCTGAAGAAGCTAATAGGCGCTGTTTACAGTCACGTGTGAAAAATATTAGCGGTCTACCTTCATTAGGTGCCACATTACTTTATTATCAAGTCCTTTAATCCATACACTAATCAAGACAAGATCTCTTATTTTCTCTCTCTCTCTTCTGTTCTTAAATCTCAATCTAATACTCTATTTACATATTTTTAAAAGGACATATTTGATTTCAGTACTAAGTGTACAATCAAATCTCGCGAAAAAGTACTCTAGTCTAATAAGCCTTGTAATCCGAAAAAGACTTGAAATAGGACAACCAAGCCTTTCAGGCTTATTAAGTACAAATTAAGCATAGATTTATGCATATTCTCATCAAAGTATGAGATGATGGTACAAGACACCAAAACTGTATCCCTTCGTTCTTCTTATCCTGAATCTGTTCCGGTCTATACCAAGAAAAAAATTCCTCCCAAAAGCAGCACCTCCACGTCCCATTGGTTCCTGCCTTTGGCAAGGTAAAATTAGCCAGAATCCTAGGGCGTAACTTTGCTAGGTCTCTTCCCCCCTTCTATGTGAGTATTCCGATGGGTCCGTCACTTTTGCAAAATGCGTACCGAATTTTAAATCTTCGATATTATTTTGAAATTTTATCAAGATTGCTAGAATTCTTTTCAAAAATATTAGGTATAATTTAAATTTCTACCAATATTTGATAAAAAATCAATTTAGACTTAAAGATTCGACCAAATATTTTAACAAAATTGCAAAATTTGCTGAAATTGTAATGAAACTTGAAGATTTGATAGTGAATTTTCAAGAATCGAAACTTGAAATACGTCACTCGGAAAGTTATAAAATTATAAATATTCCAAATTTTTTCTAATGTTTAAAAAAAAGATAAGATTTTAGGAAAAATTATATACTAGAACATCTTCGAAGCAGCGATGGACCCCTCGGAGTATTCCCTCACGCAAAAAAAATGCGCGGGGAGAAAGGCTTCTCTCATCATTCTTCTGGTGTTCGAACTGGAAAGTCACGTTTGGATTACGACTGATGGTCAATCAACATTTTCGTATCATTATTTATAAAGGACTTAAAAATGAACGAGGAGGCTAAAAGACGTGCTAGAACGCAAGGTACGTTTTCTTTTGACAACTTAAACCGTTGTAGCCAGAGGGTAGCCACTTGCAGCAGAACGTTTCAAAAATTGCGACGCTGTAGTTAAAAAGGTTTGGTTTAATTCTATTCACCCCATTAGTTTCATTCTAGTACGACGACGCAGTAGAAAAGATATGAAACGTCCATTGTTTCAGCATCAGGGAATGTTTTCATTTCCACGCCCGAGAGGCGGGAACGAATGACAAATAAAAAACGTAAATTAATATTTATTATAACCGTTTCTTCTTAATTATCAACAAATAGAAACATCTCCGTGCGCCAAAATGTCCTGATATATCGGAAGATGATAGCACTGTCGCTGAATTAAAAATGGTTCGGTCTAATTCTTTTCACCCCATTCATTTCGTTCTAGCCACCAAAATTGCATAAAATTAGCCAAAAAGGTTTTATTAAACATTTATTTTATTCCATTTAATGTCGAGATGCAGAGAAAAGTTGATAGTCTATCCCTTTAAGCAGGAGCAGATGACAAAGGAGTCTCGGACGCTACCTTTAATAATGTATAGTACAATGGGAACCGCGTACGTCACAGCTAAGTCAAAAATGTAGTGGTATCGATAGCTATCAGACAGAATAGCAGACGAAGCTTTTGGTGAGATTGTACCGGGCACAAAAGGCTGCTGGGAAGTGGGAAAAGAAAGTTAAAAAAATCGAGATAATGGCGGCCACTGAAGCGGATGCCATCGGTTCGCGACATAAATCGACGCAATATAATTATTACCTTCAAACAGCTGTAACCAGTGGTATTAAGAAAAAAGATAAAACTACGCTTTGTAATATTAAGCCTGCTAAATCCTCAAAGTACGCGCAAACTAGTAATGAAACACATCAAAAGCCAAGTGAGCCAAGGCTTAACGAACAATTTGTGCCCACTGGAGTGAAAGATAAAAGCAAAGTTTTGAAGGATGCCAAAACACAGTGTTATATTTTACCATCATTGGGTAAAACTACGCAAAAACCTTCACTCCAATTTAAGTCTATTCAAACACAGTGTAATATTATGTTGGAAAAACGAGTTTCTGAATCGAAATGTGAAGAAAGCCAAACTATTTTGCCCAAGATTTCTGACTGTGCAACTGAAACAGCTGACGTGCCAATAAATAAACAACTGATTGAAAAAACTCTTGGAATTCTAAATGAAGAAATGTACTCCAATTTGACATACAGGGTTTGAATTTTAGAAGTTGTGGATGATAATAAACTCAAAGAATATCTTAACCTTTTGCTTTTCAATTCCAAGCCAAATAATAAGGTGTTTTGCTCCGGAATTAACCATCATTCTATTAACGAGCTTCCAAAATCTCGTGTAACAAATAATCCAAAACTCCTTAAAATAATATCCCCTGTTTTGCGATATCAAGCAACTGATTGTCCCGTTTTCTTTAATAAGACAAAACCGGTACGAGGTGATAACTATTTGGAAAAGTACCAAAACTGTTGTTTATTACAAAAAAATTGATCAAGAGTGCTAAAACGAAAAAAAAATGAAACACCAGACCGAAACTTGAAGCGCATGCGGATATCAAGCAATTATCCTATATCCTTTTTAACACCAAGAAGTAGAAAAGTCAGATTATGTCGTGTCCAAAGCGCTCGAGACTTATTGCAAGCTAAACTAAGGAAATTAGAAGCAATAATAAAGGAAAAAGATATAAATTTAAATAGTGATCAGTCAGCTGAATTAAAACATTTAGTCGACCTTATAAACACAAACCACTCAGAAAAAGTTGATCATGTTATTGACGAAACTTGCAAGGAATTACCTTCAAGCGCAGAAGCCTTACGAAATATTTCGAAGAGGGATTCAGAAAGACAACATTGTGACGACAAAAAGAAATTTTTTGAAGACCAAATTAAATGCAAAACAGGCTCAAAGCAAAATCGCTGGAATATCATAACTTATCGAATTGCCTTGGCTATTTATACAAGAAGTAAAGCGGCGTTTGACGCCATACGTGATTTTGGAATTTTACAACTTCCAAGCTTGGACACACTAAGAGCCAAAGCTAAAAAATATGACAGCGATCCCGGAATTGACTTCGCTTACATGAAAGACCAAACAAAAAATACGCCGCCTTTCAAGCTGAAAAGAAATCTAAGGGTGAAAAAGAACCCCTTGGTGAGGGGGTTCTCATATTTATATGAGGTCAAAGTAATTGATCAAGTTATATGGAATTCCAAGTGGCATTCATTCATGGGACTGGCTATGACTGAGGAAGAATTTCCCAATTTACACGATGTATTTTCCAACGCCCATAAGAAAACTCCAAAACCGGCTCAATATATTTTACAATTTTTATGGAGGGATATGTCTTCCGATTTCGATCTAATTGGACCTTATTTCTCGTCAAGCCACTCTGTTAACATTTTTTTATGCTAACATGCCTTTACGAAACTCTAAGAATTTTTGAACAGTTTAATTTTAAAGTTATTGGGTTAGTTTGTGACGGTGCTAGGTCAAATCATTCGCTGATAAAACTGACAATGGGTATTAAAGGCGCCTTCGGATATAAGAATGTTGGTAGTGACTTCAACTTTGATATTTCCCCTAAATTTAAGCACCCATTTGCCAAGAACAGAGAAATATACTGGATTACATGCCCAACTCATGATTTGAAAAATTTCATCGGCCAACTCTACGCCTCTCGAGAAGATGGCCCAAAGGAGTTTATCAGAAATGAAAATAAATTTGGATGGAAACAAATAGAGGACCTTTACAAGAGAGAAGAACAACGTGCGAAAAATGGTCAAATGCGTTTTGTATCGCGTCTTTTAAAAAGTTATGTAATCAGGGACTCGTGGACAAAACCGAACGTTAAGCCGTCAAAAATTATGCAGCAACCCCAAGTTTTGTCAGAACTATACGCTCACTCTCATGGCAGTACTTCATCGCAGGCTAGCCGTTCTGGAGCTTTGCAATGCTATTATTACTTACAAGCATGCAATAAACTTTTCGAAAATGGGTTCTTGGATAAGGGAAAAATTGAAAATAAAGACTCTGCTATTTTGAAATCCATTAGAGAGGGATATAGTTTCTTTGAGAATTGGGCGATAGAATTGTTAAATGAAAACCCAGAATTCCAACCCAACAAAGCAACGCAAAAAGAATTCATCTCCTGGCAAACATGGGACCTCCTCAGAATCTGCGTTTATGGAATGGAAGGCCTTGCATTGGACTTTATTAAAAGAAACCCAGGCTATTTCATTTCACCATCTCGAATAAATGGCAGTGCCGTTGAAAGTTTATTTGCGCAATTTAAATATTCTACCGGAAGTAAACTATCTAGTATAAATTTCTCCCACGCCCGTAAAGCTGTTGCAGTAAGAGCGAACATTACTGGTAGGCATTCCTCAAACGCAGATTACAGGGATGTACCGTTATACATAAGAAGTGGGGATTTATAAAAGAAACAATACATCCTTAGTAGCTCATATTTTGGTGTGTAACTTTGCTTTTAAACGGATCATTCATTTGGCAGGGAAATCTAAAATTTGAAAATCTTTAGTTCTGTAAAATCAATAAAATTTAATATTTGTAAAACTAGTCTTTGGGTTTGTTTTTATTGTTTTTTAATTCAGTTTTAAAAAAATCACATTGAAATTTAGAATTTACACCAATGGCTTATTATCACGGTATTATCACTTATTTGATTTATTCACAACAGTGGTGTTGCTAGAATTTCAAATCTGGTGGTGGGGGGTTTTATGCCTCAAAAACCAAAAAAAAATTGGATACTTAGTGACCCCCACTGGTTAAAATATGAACTATCAGGTAACACAGGATTTTTATCACATTTTCAGTTTGCTATTTAAGTCAAATTCATCGAATAAAACTCTTGTGGCTATATCACACGGTAATATCACTTATTTGAATTATTCATAACAGTGGTGTTGCTAGAATTTAAAAATTGGGAGGGGGGAGGTTACAAGCAATTTGACTTGAAATTTAGGGGAGGAGGGCTTTATCCCTCAAAAAATAAATTGGATACTTAGTGACGCCACTGGTTAAAATAGGAACTATCAGGTAAAACATGATTTTTATCAGATTTCAGTTTGCTATTCTAGTCAAATTCATCCAGTAGAACTCTTGTAGCTATTCTCCGGCTTCTTCGAAGCTTGCTTATTTTAGTAGGATTATTCCTATCATTTTGACTAGTTACCACTGAGGAACAGCACGCATTACCAGCATTTGATGGATGAGCTTGACTTGTGCTTCTTTTATAAGGAACAGTTATCTTTTTAGTGGCTTTTTGTTTGTTATTTACTTCTGGTAACGCCTTATGACTAGTTATCACTGAACTAGAGCTGGGTTCATCAAAAGTACTTGATGAATCAGTTTCGCTATAGTTAATAGTACAGCTTCTTTTTGGAACATTTAACTTGCTTAAGATTTTTGGTTTATGTTGTTTTACTATTTTGGGATCTTTTGACTTCCTTTTTGATTTTTTAGATTCTCGAGTTGAGAGTGCCAACAAATTGTCTCTTAAACTAACATCTGTTTTTTTTTCTTTTTGCATTTTACAATAACTACTAAGAAATTCTTGAATTCTGCAATGAACTATTTTTCTTAGCCATATTTCAAAAAATTTATCAGAAATTTCCGGACTAACAACTCTAATATTTTCAAGCAATATTCCATGTTCATACAAATCTCTTAGCTCACTTTTGAGGCTCCAAACGTGTTCGGTTGTTTTTTTGATCAAATTTACTCCGTAGTAATTGTAATTTTTAGAGTTTGCGTACTTTCTAGTTTCATCGTTGACTCTTTTAACAAATGGAAGAAACCCTGGTTTAGGGAAAAGTAGGCCTCCTTCGTCAAGAACCTTTAGCTCTATTGGTAGATTTTTCTCCTTTTCTATCTTCGTCATTTTGAACAGAACAGTCATTTTGAATAGTTGATGTTGTTCAATTATTTGTTTTGTGGAAAGATTTTTCTTCTTTCCCTTTACGGAAACTCTTCTGATGCCACCCTAGCCACCACCTCCTAATTTAAACAATCCGCCTAGACTTTCCTCCTTCATCTTGACATTTTCTATATTTAATGTTGAATTATTTTTTGCCCTTTGATCCATTAATTGTCCATATTAAACACTTTGCTTGTAAATAGTGATAAAACTGACTGTAATTCAGATTCTAGCTCAGGTGTTATGGTTTCATCTTTTGAGAGCAATGTTTTGAATGTTCCGAAGTAAGCATCTCTAATTGAGATAGCCTTTTCGTGATAATCAAACATAAACTTTGCCATAACAAATTTTGTTTGTTTACGAGGCTCATCAGCATTGCTTCCTTCTTTATCAACATCTTTCTTTTTTCTTAGTCTACCTTGCTTTTTAGGCTTAAAATGATCGTCGAAAATTTATTTTTCCAACCTCTTGTAGTTATCAATTA
This sequence comes from Phalangium opilio, assembly GCF_054372755.1. Classification (NCBI taxonomy): domain Eukaryota; kingdom Metazoa; phylum Arthropoda; class Arachnida; order Opiliones; family Phalangiidae; genus Phalangium; species Phalangium opilio. The sequence goes on from NW_028324195.1 coordinate 4,890,363, forward strand.
ATTCAATAAGAAATTCAGAAAAATGTGGCCCTGTAGCACATTTTAGTTGTTTAATAATAAAGATACGTTCCTCGCTGGGCTTTTCCTTATCAATTTCAGGCTCCAAAAACACTAAAACCCCGTTTAAATCCATTTTTAACTCACCGCTACGTAAGCCTAGGCTATTATAAGCAGACGACACTTTTTTTAAAGATATATGATTTCCCAGATCTCCTTTCGAGACTTTGCAGCCCTGCCATAGGTTGGAAAATAAAGAGCAAATTTCCTACGAGAGGTGGCACTGGCGTAATGAATTTTGTTAATAATCGTGACGTACGCGGTTCCCATTGTACTATACATTATTAAAGGTAGCGTCCGAGACTCCTTTGTCATCTGCTCCTGCTTTAAGCATGAATCTATACAGTATAACTATAGTTATATAGATTCATGCCTTAAGTCAACAAAGAAACTGCCAGACTAATTCATTCTGTTTAATGTCTATCCCCTATTGGAATTGATATGGTTAAAAGAATGTAATTTATACCATCCTGCTGCGTATCAAAGGATCTTTTCATAATATATATAGTTCAAAGTTTAAAAAAGCTCTCATGGGCATGGCTATGATGAAGTCTTGAATCTTTCTTCGTCAATATCCATTTAATAAATGAAAATTATTTTATGTATATTTGGTTTTTTTAAAAAATATGCATAGATTTAATTTTTATATATCGCAGTGTTAAAAAATACATATTCAATGTCTCAATCTGTAAGTTGGCTTTCTATTAGCCTTTCTTTATCCTCACGCAATTAAATTTCTCAGGAGTTTAACTTAACTTGGCTAAATTTGCTCTCTTTCTGCTTGTTCATGGACCAGTGGGAATATTCTCTAGCTCATTCATTAATGAAATTTCTTTTATTGGAAATGATTTTGGAGAAATGTATATTCATTTTTGTACACATCCTTGATCATTATTAAAGAAACATCCTTAGTCCATTGACATCTGGGTTCAAAAAACCCTGCTTTTTTTTTTTAAAAAAAGCCCAGCCCACTGGGTTTTATTGGGTACTTGGGTGAATGGTAGAAATTGTCATTCAAAAGTAACTGCTTATTAAAAAGAAGTCCAAATATTTCATAAAAAAATAATATTAAATGGTCCTTTTGAAGTTGAAACAACAAATATTTATTATTATCTAAATTATTCTAGCATTCAAATTCATCAAAATTGAAGATCTTAATGATGGGTTTTATTTACCCGCGGGTTTATTTGGGCTAAGTATAATTAACTAATTTATTGAACATTGTCCTCACTATTGGCAAGTTTATAGATATTGTAATAAAAAGCAAACTCTTCTACTTATTGCATCTTGTGAATTACATATTTTCAGTTTACTATTCAATTAAATGTTTTAAATTTGTTGTTTTTGAACTTACAGGTGGCAGCACAAGAGAGTGCCGTAGTTGGCGGGCTTCATGATTCGGTAAGGAAGAAACGGAAGTTTGTCGTCCGTGGGGGAAATCGCTCCACTCGAAGCACTAGTGAGTAGTGACGGCCATTACACTTTTAATGCAATAATGTCAGTACCCTGCGTTTGACTGTATTAAAGCTTATAGGAAAGTAATATGGTCGTATACTACTCTAACAAAGTTTAAGCTTAGTACCTTTTTGACTCGTGTCCAGGGACAAGTAATCTTGCAGACCTTTTCCCACGTTAAAATACTTTTTCCAGGTTAAAATACCTCTTCCATGTTAAAATACCTATTTTCCAGGTTAAAATACCTTTTCCAGGTTAAAATACCTTTTCCAGGTTAAAATACCTTTTCCAGGTTAAAATACCTTTTCAACGTTAAAATACCTTCCCTACGTTGAAAATTTATTTTCCCCGCCCAAAAAACACCATTACAGGATTTTTCTACCACAAAATAATGGGTTGGCCTTATGTAAAGTTGACCATACGGGAGGGTGTTTTGATGGGCGTCTTGGTAGGATTGCACGTTACGTGACCCACCCAACTAACAATGGTTTCTAGTTCATGACAAATTTAGTAGCTTAAATTACCACAAAGGTGGATAAAAGACTGAACAAATAATTGTACTTGATTTTGTACTTGAACTTGTACAGTACTGCCTGGTTAGTGATTTAATTACTATATTAAATTAAAACGAAGGGGCAGAAAATTTTTATTAATTCCAGCCCCTAACATGGATTTTTCTGATAATAGCTTAAGATATTCTCCTTAATATATAAACAATCGAATAAGCCATGCCTCGTTGATGCAAAATGGCTGGTTCATGCCTTAATTTCTTGATTAAATTGCCTTAAAGGGGGAAGATACCGGTACAGGTACTTGTACAGCCTGGTTTATGATTTAATTACTCAATTAAATTACCAAAAAAAAGGTGGAGAAAGACTTGATTATCTTGGCCCCCTAACATTAAACCTCTATGAAAATACCGCAATCAAAAAGGTTATACCTCTTTGCTGGAATATTGCAGGTTTGCGACTTAACTACTAGATTCAATTAGCATGAAGGGGGAAAAACAGGTACAAGTACTTGAACTTGTACTTCTACTTGTACTGCCTGGTTCATAACTTTCTTATTCTATTAAATTACCTGAAAGGGGAAAAATGTTGATTATCTCGGCCCCCTAACATTGAATTTTTGTGAAAACCGCACAAAATAATATCCTCCTTAAAATAAGCAATCGAATAAACCTCGACTCATTTTTTGAAAATGGATGGTTCATGACTTAATTAGTCGATTACAAAAGAGTAGAAATACCTGTACAAATACTTGTTTTTGTACTAGTACTGCCTGGTTCATGATTCCGTAACCGTCTACACCAAGCACCTCCTTCCCGGGGAAAAACGGCGTCGTCTGCTTTGGTCATTTTCAATTTTTTACATTTATTTTTGTATAATGTTAAATTGTCCCGAAGTGGCGCCTTAAGCGCCACTGCTCTCAAACTTACTAAAAAAACGTTTTCGCGGAATAAAAACCCCCGCCTCCGTCTTTAACGGGATCAGTTGTTAGTTGCATTTGCACTCCTGTCACCGAAGTGTTCGGACGCGTTTTTGTTTCGTTAATAAATACAAGTATTATTTCTATCACGAACTGCGTTTTCTTTCTACAATGGACTACTTGGTAAAAATAGTTAGTAATGGACAATAAGTCCTTTAAACGGGTAGCCTGGGAACTTCTTAGTTTTCTAGTTTTAACTTAAATTCTTTGTGAGTCGTGAAATTAGGCCCTCTTTTCTACTTTCTAATTTTACGGTTACATAAAGTGGCGAGCTTGCCAGGACTCGTTAAGACTGACATTATCATTTGTACTTACACGCGTACTTGTGAACATTACTTGTGCCATTGCTTGAACTCATTAACTGTCGCGTCATGAATCCCGCCGATCCGCAAGCTTTGTTCGCGGCGATCAACGCGCAGTTACCGGGATCTTATACTCCCCCGAGGATGAACACTCCTCCTCCAAGCCTTGGTACTAGTCCTACGCATGGACAAGGACAACCGGCAGGAGGAATCCCACCTCCGCCGCCGCCACCGCAAGGTGCAGCGTCAAACGTTTTGATTCAAACTATTCAAACGCTTGTGACTACGTTAGGAACTAGACCAGCCGCCAAAAATAGACCAAAACCACCCCCTCACTTAATATTTAGTGGTGTTGAAATGTTGAATGTGAAAGCGCGCCAGAATTCCTTCGGACTTTGACAGAATTCGCGGAATATCACGGCATGAAGGGCAATGACATTATCGCGCTTCTACCCCAAATATTGAGGGGTCGTGCATTAATCTGGTTTAGAGACATGAATAGGACTAATCAAGCACTAACGTGGCGTACAGTGAAAGGCGCGTTTAGAGACTATTTCTTTTCAGTAAGAGCGGAGGAATCCCTCTGCCTTGAAATAGCGCAGTTTAAACAACCTGCTAGTGTCACTTTTGACGCGTATATCGCCAGTATTACCGCGATGAATCAGAATCTACGCGTTCCGTACACTGACTCTGCAAGAGAAATATCCTCCCCGAATTACGCATCCATGTCTTTAACGACAACATAAGGAAAATGCGCAGCTTCATAGAAAAGGGCCGCGTAACAGAAGAAATTTTACGAGCGACCCCTTCTAGCTCATTGTATCCTACTGAAAGGGCAAAGTCTACCTCGCGTGAATCCAGTGGGAGAAGAAACTTTCCCACAGCCACGGTTTCGACTAAACCGCCGGGTGGAGGCACGAAATCAAAGGTTGCGAAACCAAACGCAAGTAATGCCAATAGATCAAAGACTCCTACGCCGGTGAAGCCACACTGTAAAAAATAATGGTGCATTCTTACACCATATATGCTGTTTTTTTCAGTGCCAAAATTGACACCATTTAAGGTGTACTTCTACACCATTTTTTGTTAATAGTAGTGTGCAGAGCGCTAAGCTTATCCTAATTAAATTAATCAACGAAAGTAACGAGATTTTACATCTAATAGAAACGAATTTAATAAGCTAAAGGTTTACATGTGTTTATAGTAAAACGGTTACAGAGCGACTGACGGCTCGCCTTAGAAAGAGTAATAAAAACAAAAAGAGAGTTATAAAGTTCATCGCCGCGGGGAAACAACTTCGACATATCATACTGGATAGCTAATAGGGTAAGCCCGTTCGTCTGTCCACATTTAACACTTCCCCTTGGAGATGTTGTTTTCATCCACGCTTAATCCGAAACGTTCACAATGATGTTTCACGTGCGCTGCACCAAGAGGTTTTGTGAACATATCGGCTAGGTTGTTTTCCGTTGAGACGTAATTAAAAACAACTTTATTTTCTTCCACCATCTCTCTAAGGAAGAAATATTTTAAGTCGATGTGCTTGCTTCTGTCTGAGCAGATTTGGTTCTTGGCCAAACACATTGCTCCTTGATTATCAACATAGATATGGGGTGGTTCTTCAAATATGGATTTTACACCCAATTCAGCCAAAATGCTTTTTAACCAGAGTAATTCTTTGGTAGCTTCACACATTGCTAAGTACTCTGCTTTCACGGTTGATAGTGCGGTTGCCTTTTGTTTTCTGCTGCACCAAGAAACGGCAGTTCCTCCTATTGTGAAAATGTAACCGCTGTAAGACTTCCCGTCGGTTTTGTCTCTAGCCCAATCAGCATCACAGAACGCGACAAGGCCTTCCGATTTGTTCTTAAATGTCAATTTGTAGTCTTTCGTATTCTGGATGTAGCGTAAAACGTGCTTCACGCTATTCCAATGCTCTTCAGTATATCCTTTATTGAACTGACTGAGATACGTTGCGGCAAACGATAAGTCAGGTCTGGTTGTACCAGCCAGTAGGGATGGCAAAAATTCCGGAATTCCCGAACATATCCGGAATTTTCCAAAAAATTCCGGTACGGAATTTTCCAAGTTGAAAACCGAAATTCCGTATCATACGGAATACCGGTTTGTACGGAATTCCGGATCATACGGGATACCGGTTTGTACGGAATTCCGGATCATACGGGATACCGGTTTGTACGGAATTCCGGATTATACGGGACACCGGTTTGAACGGAATACCGGATCATACGGAATACCGGTTTGAACGGAATACCGGATCATACGGAATATGGGTTTGTACGGAATTCCGGATCATAAGGGATACCGGTTTGAACGGAATACCGGATCATACGGAATACCGGTTTGAACGGAATACCGGATCATACGGAATACCGGTTTGTACGGAATTCCGGCTCATACGGAATGTTTTCAGCCAACATTACTCAAGAATCAAGAGTAAGACACACCACTATTGTCTTCAATCTTCATCTCTTCAAATAATACAAATGGAAACCTTCCATAAACGGCGTCACACTCTTAAGGGGGGGAGTTTCTGAATTTGTGACAGTCCGTGACAAGGGGGAGGTTGGCGTAATGCTATTCGTGGCGTCACATTCAACTTTAATTTTGTTAGGAAGTCGGTGTATAAGAGAGGCGGATTGGCTCTCTTTCGTGATAAAATAATAAAAACAAAATTCTAAATTCCACTGTGGGAAAAAAACTCAACAATATACAATAATAGCTAATGGTGTTTAGCCTATTTGTCTGTCCATAATTTAACAAAATTTATTTTCCTTGCCTTAATTTGTTATATAGCTAATGTAAGTTATAGCTATATAGTTAATGTTAATAGTTCCGGTTTTGATATCGGTTAAATTCCGGATTTGGTGTCGGTGTAATTTTGGTTTTGATTCCGAAATTGAAGCCGGTTTGATTCCGGAATTGAAACCGTTTTGATTCCGGAATTGAAACCGTTTTGATTCCGGAATTGAAACCGTTTTGATTCCGGAATTGAAACCGTTTTGATTCCGGAATTGAAACCGTTTTGATTCCGGAATTGAAACCGTATTGATTCCGGAATTGAAACCGTATTGATTCCGGAATTGAAACCGTATTGATTCCGGAATTGAAACCGTATTGATTCCGGAATTGAAACCGTTTTGATTCCGGAATTGAAACCGTTTTGATTCCGGAATTGAAACCGTATTGATTCCGGAATTGAAACCGTTTTGATTCCGGAATTGAAACCGTTTTGATTCCGGAAATGAAACCGTTTTGATTCCGGAATTGAAACCGTTTTGATTCCGGAATTGAAACCGTATTGATTCCGGAATTGAAACCGTATTGATTCCGGAATTGAAACCGTTTTGATTCCGGAATTGAAACCGTTTTGATTCCGGAATTGAAACCGTTTTGATTCCGGAATTGAAACCGTATTGATTCCGGAATTGAAACCGTATTCATTCCGGAATTGAAACCGTATTGATTCCGGAATCAATGCGGTTTGGTTCCGGAATTGAAACCGGATTTATTCCGGAATCAATACGGAATTAAACCCGGATTGATTCCGGGATTTTTCGGAGTGTAAAAAGATTCCGGAATTCCGGTAAATTCCGGATTTGACATCGTCGAATACCGGTTTCGGAATTTTCCGAAAACCGCCATCCCTACCAGCCAGGTATAGTATACTTCCTATGGCTTGTCTGTAAGGAATACTTTTGTTTTTCGCCTCTTCATTTTTCCATTCTTCATCGGATAGTTTGTCTAATTTAACACCTGGGTCAAGGGGTGCTTTTAGTCCTTTGCAATTGCTCATGGCAAATGTCTTCAGAATTGACTCGGCATATGCTTTTTGATTTAATGATATGGACTCGTCTTCATTTCTTTCAATGCAAATTGATAATACATTTGCCGCTAAACCAAGGTCGTGGATTTCAAATGTATCTTCTAATTTCTTCACAAAGCGGTCGGCGGTGTTTTCATCTTAGGCAATAATGAGAGTGTCATCCACGTAAAGCCCTACTATAATGCCATCTTCTAGGTTGTAGTAAATGCATGGATCTGTCTTCGATCTTGCCAAGTTACTTGTTTTTAGGAATGCGTCAAAGTGTTTGTTCCATTCACGCCCAGATTGTTTCAATCCGTACAAACTCTTGTGTAAGTGACATACCCAGTCCTCTTTTCCTTCTTCTTGAAATAGTTCTGGTTGTTGCATATATATATCTTCATGCAATGTGCCATTGAGGTATGCACCTGAAACGTCTATGTGTCGAATCATCCAGTTCCATTTGACAGCGAGAGCTATTAGGATTCTGAGACTTTTCATTTTCATTACTGGTGAATATGTGTCGGTGTAGTCTGTACCACTAACTTGTGAAAATCCCTTCGCCACAAGTCTTGCTTTGTATCTTTCAAGCGTTCCGTCTTGATGAAACTTCTTCCTGAATATCCATTTTGATCCAATAATAGTCCTCCCGTTAGGTCGTGGTACTAATGTCCAAGTTTTATTATTGTTCAGTGATGACATTTCTTCGGCCATTGCCTCTTTCCATGTCTTGGCGTCATCTCCGGATATTGCTTCTTCAACGGTGCTTGGGTCTGGGTCACTGCATGCGATTTTGCAGTTTTCTTTTCTCTTTGCTATTCTTTCTGATCTTCTAAGTGGTTGTTGTCCTACTTCTGTCTTATCTTTGACCTTTGATCTTGGCAATTTTGTATGAATTTGTACATCAGTTATTGGTGTACCGAGTTCTTCAATTGTATTGTTCATCTCAATTTCGTTTTCGTCTTCATCATCTTCATCTGAGTCGTCCGAGTTAATCTTCCAGTCATTATCAACGAAAACTACTTCTTCGGGTTGTTCGTTTTCATTTGGGATTTCGTCTTTCTTCTTCAAAGGGTAGTGATGTTCTTCAAAAATAACATCGCGACTAACGAAGATTTTGTTAGTTTTGAAATCCCATAATTTGTAACCTTTAACCCCTTCAGGATAACCAATGAGAACTGTTTCTTCTGCTTTTGGATCCAACTTCGTGCATTTCTCTAATTTGCTCTTCACTGACCAAACACGGCATCCAAAAACTCTTAAGTTATCCAAGTTGATAGGTTTCCCGGTCCAACGTTCTTCTGGTATTTCGTTTTTGATAGCCTTCGATGGACATCGGTTTCTTAAATAAACTGCTGTATTCAATGCATCGGCCCAAAAGCTTCGTGGTATTTCTGATTCCAGTAATAGACATCTTGTCATATCCATCAGAGTCTGATTTGTTCTCTCCGCGACTCCGTTCTGCTGTATTGTTGCTGGTATGGTCAATTGATGCTTTATACCGTTATTCTTCAAATAGTCGTCAAATTGTTTACTGCAGTATTCTCCCCCATTGTCCGATCTCAGGGTGCTTATTTTGAGTCCGAGCTGCGTTTCCGCGCTTTCCTTAAACTGCTTAAATTTGTCAAGGGCTTCGCTCTTGTTTTTCATGAAATACGCAGAGATGCGTCGTGAAAAATCGTCCACAAATGTAATGATGTATTTTGATCCGCCTTTAGACGTTGGTTCTATTTTACCCATGACGTCTGAGTGTACAAGCTCTAATGGTCTTGTAGCTCTAGTTGCTTCGTTAGTCGGGAATGGCTTTCTTCTCAATTTTCCCAAAATACAAATCTCGCATGATTTATCTTTAGACTTATCTCGAGGGTAATCTTCTTTGAATAAATGATGTAGCGCTTCAGCGTTTGCATGACTCATTCTTCTGTGCAAAAGTTCAGCATTAACTTCTTTTGTAAATTGAGCTGTTTGTCTGAGAACTTCTTCTTCTTTGACTTTATATAGCCTGCCCTCACGTGTAGCTGTTAAGATGACTTGTCCATCTTGTTGTTTTATTTCCGCTATTCCATCTTTAAAAAGTATCGAATAGCCCATTTCTTCAATACGCCCTACGGAAAGGAGATTTCCATCCAATTCGGGTACATATAACACGTTTTCCAACTGAATGTTAAACGACGACTTGTTTCTTTTCGTACGGAATTCCATCTTTCCTCGCCCTTCGACGCGTATAACTTCTCTATTGGCAACTTCAACTGACGATTTAAACGTTTCGCAAAAGTTAGTCATATTCTCCCTGCGAGAAGACATATGATCCGTTGCTCCACTATCCAGATACCAAACGTTCGAGTTAACTTCGGCTCCTTTCTTTGCATTTAGATAGAGTGCTTTATCGCAAACTAATGCGGTTTCTTCATTGGTGTCTGTCGTCTGACATTGAACCTTCTTCGCGGCGTTTTTCTTTCGCTCTTGAGTTTTTGATGCGACGTCTTCTTTTTGGACTTTGTCCTTATATTGCCTTTCGTAATCGGGACATTCGCTCGCTATATGGCCAAATTCGTTACAACAAAAACATTTAACAAAACGCGTATTTGTTGGCTTCTTCATCTTTCTGGTGTTTTTCTGGATTGTATTTTTACGGGTGACTAAAGCTTTTCCGCCATTAAGTCCTTCGACGCCATTTTGACTTTCTTCTTCTTCAAGTCTATCTTGCCGTTTCTCTTCAACAGCGAGTCTGGCTTTGACTGTTTGCGTGGTTAAAGATGTCACATCATGCTCCAAATTCAAAATGAGATGCTCATATGATTTAGGAAGGCCCAATAACATAATTGACGCAACTTCTTTGTCAGTAAACCCGTATCCACATGCTTCTAGTTTTCTATGCAAATCCATAATTCTAGCCAAATAGGTCTGCACCCTTTCTTCTGTCTTTTTATTAACATTGAACAAATCCCTCATGAGTTGCAAAATGTGTAAAAGACCATACTTTGTGTGCATGTCGGCTAATGTGGTCCATGCAGCTGACGCTCTTTGATGAATTCCAATGTCGTCCAAGAAATTGTCTTAAACGAGTAAAAATAACAGAGATATTGCTTTGTCATTAGTCTTCCTCTCGGCATCTGACATAGCAGGTCCGTAGCCAGGATCAATGGCTTCCCATAATCCTTTACTGATGAGTGCCGCCTTCATACGAATCGCCCATGAATGATAGTTCGCTTTCTCTGCTGACAAGCGAGTGATTTTAAATTCGTCTCCTTGCGTAGCCATCTTAGCTTTCTGTCTCGTTCAACTTCCTTGTTCCGAAAATTAACTTTGAACTTCTTCTTTTAGGATGCTTCTAATGTGCTTTTACGCGCAACTGACGTGTACCTGGACCCATAACCTGTTAATAGTAGTGTGCAGAGCGCTAAGCTTATCCTAATTAAATTAATCAACGAAAGTAACGAGATTTTACATCTAATAGAAACGAATTTAATAAGCTAAAGGTTTACATGTGTTTATAGTAAAACGGTTACAGAGCGACTGACGGCTCGCCTTAGAAAGAGTAATAAAAACAAAAAGAGAGTTATAAAGTTCATCGCCGCGGGGAAACAACTTCGACATATCATACTGGATAGCTAATAGGGTAAGCCCGTTCGTCTGTCCACATTTAACATTTTTATGATAAATTCACGCTTTTTACAAATATTATTTGCAAGTATGAACGAAATATTAGGCATTTATGCACCATTTATAGTGCTTTTTAACATCTTTTTCAGGAAATCTTTTGAACTCTAATATTACTACTTAGTTTAATGGTGTTAAATGTAGGCAAAGTTACGCCACGTATATCACATTACTACACCAAATGAAGTGAAGGTGTTAAATATTTTTGCTATATTTAGCACCACGTTTAAGGTGTAAAACAAAGCCATTAATACACCATTTCAAGTCTCTGTTCACTCCATTTCAAAGCCCTATTTAATCCATTTCAAAGCCCAATTTACTCCATTTCAAGTCTCTGTTCACTCCATTTCAAAGCCCTATTTAATCCATTTCAAAGCCCTATTTACTCCATTTCAAAGCCCTAGCTATTTACTCAAATTCAAAGCCCTAGCTATTTACTCCATTTCAAAGCCCTATTTACTCCATTTCAAAGCGACTATTTACTCCATTTCAAAGCCCTATTTACTCCATTTCAAAGCCCTAGCTATTTACTCCATTTCAAAGCCCTAGCTATTTACTCCATTTCAAAGCCCTAGCTATTTACTCCATTTCAAAGCCCTAGCTATTTACTCCATTTCAAAGCCCTAGCTATTTACTCAACTTCAAAGCCCTAGCTATTTACTCCATTTCAAAGCCCTATTTACTCCATTTCAAAGCCCTAGCTATTTACTCCATTTCAAAGCCCTAGCTATTTACTCCATTTCAAAGCCCTAGCTATTTACTCCATTTCAAAGCCCTAGCTATTTACTCCATTTCAAAGCCCTAGCAATTTACTCAACTTCAAAGCCCTAGCTATTTACTCCATTTCAAAGCCCTATTTACTCCATTTCAAAGCCCTAGCTATTTACTCCATTTCAAAGCCCTAGCTATTTACTCCATTTCAAAGCCCTAGCTATTTACTCCATTTCAAAGCCCTAGCTATTTACTCCATTTCAAAGCCCTAGCAATTTACTCCATTTCAAAGCCCTATTTACTCCATTTCAAAGCGACTATTTACTCCATTTCAAAGCCCTATTTACTCCATTTCAAAGCCCTATTTACTCCATTTCCAAGCGGCTATTTACTCCATTTCAAACCCCTATTTATTCCATTTCCAAGCCCTATTTACTCCATTTCAAAGCCCTAGCTATTTACTCCATTTCAAAGCCCAATTTACTCCATTTCAAAGCCCTATTTACTCCATTTCAAAGCCCTATTTACTCCATTTCAAAGCCCTATTTACTCCATTTCAAAGCCCTATTTACTCCATTTCAAAGCCCTATTTACTCCATTTCAAAGCGACTATTTACTCCAATTCAAAGCGACTATTTACTCCAATTCAAAGCGACTATTTACTCCATTTTAAAGCGACTATTTACTCCAATTCAAAGCGACTATTTACTCCATTTCAAAGCCCTATTTAATCCATTTCAAAGCCCTATTTAATCCATTTCAAAGCCCTATTTACTCCATTTCAAAGCCCTAGCTATTTACTCAACTTCAAAGCCCTACCTATTTACTCAACTTCAAAGCCCTAGCTATTTACTCCATTTCAAAGCCCTAGCTATTTACTCCATTTCAAAGCCATAGCTATTTACTCCATTTCAAAGCCCTAGCTATTTACTCCATTTCAAAGCCCTAGCTATTTACTCCATTTCAAAGCCCTATTTACTCCATTTCAAAGCCCTATTTACTCCATTTCAAAGCCCTATTTACTCCATTTCAAAGCCCTATTTACTCCATTTCAAACCCCTATTTACTCCATTTCAATGCCCTATTTACTCCATTTCAAAGCCCTATTTACTCCATTTCAAACCCCTATTTACTCCATTTCAAAGCGACTATTTACTCCATTTCAAAGCCCTATTTACTCCATTTCAAAGCCCTATTTACTCCGTTTCAAAGCCCTATTTACTCCATTTCCAAGCGGCTATTTACTCCATTTCAAACCCCTATTTATTCCATTTCCAAGCCCTATTTACTCCATTTCAAACCCCTATTTACTCCATTTCAAACCCCTATTTACTCCATTTCAATGCCCTATTTACTCCATTTCAATGCCCTATTTACTCCATTTCAAAGCCCTATTTACTCCATTTAAAAGCCATATTTAATCCATTTCACACCTCAATTTACTCCATTTCAAAGCCCTATTTACTCCATTTCAAACCCATATTTACACCGTTTCAAACCCCTATTTTCACCGTTTCAAACCCCTATTTTCACCGTTTCAAACCCCTATTTACACCGTTTCAAACCCCTATTTACTCCATTTCAAGTCCCCTTTTAACAATTTCAAGCCCCTGTTCACCCCATTCCAAGTTGATTTTACTACGGCAATTAACAGATTGTCTTCCATTTGGCTGAGAAACCCCGCAATTTGGCGGATTTTGAATTCGGTATATTATGATTTAAAAATCCCGATGGAAATACAGTAATTCTCGGGAACACGAAGACTCTACACCCGAGATAATCTGATTATCTAATGAAGATTGAGTGGTTAGGTAAAATGAGCAATAATTCCATGTATTTTTTTAAATATTAAGCAAAATTTAGAGTTTAGAAGAACGAAATATTTTCAAATCGAAGAAATGTACCTTGATAAAGCGATTAGCAAATTGTTATATTTAAGTCATATGCATTATATAACACTGTAATGAAGTTTGAACATAGAAAGAGGACCCAAAATCTATTTTCTAACGTAACATAGTTCCTCTAAAAAACAACATTTCATTTTTAAACGCTGTCACCGATAAAATGTTTATTATCATTGAAATGGTTTTTCAATTTTTAGCATTTATAGGATATGAATATATGCATACGCTTATTATCACGAGGTCAAATGCTTAATTTAGGAACCGTAGGTCTCAAAGACGCCTAAGCAAAACTAACCTATGCCTTTCCTAACCCTAATCTGATCTATAAAACAAGCAATATTTTGGAAAAGGAAGATGCTTATTCTTCAAAATCCTTTATAAATATAGCGTTATTGTTCAAGGACCTAAAGAAATGGAGCATTTTTTCGAATAGGCCCGCTTTTATGAAGCTAGATTCCCACTCCACGGAAAAGACGACGGAAACCCGGCAGAAAGGAGTTCGACCGACGGAATTTCCGTTCGGTCGGGCGTAAGTTGTGTTCTATTTTTTCGGTCGTGTTCGGCGTTACGCCGGTATATCAGCCAATGAAATTATCCCACTGACAACGTCATAAATTCCAAGAGCGCACGCACACGCGAGATCGATTGATAGCCGCCAATTTTTGTGGTTGACCAAGGCCTATCGGAAACATACCACCAAGAAAGAAAAATTAAATTAACTGAAGTAAAAAGAGATAAGATGTTAATAAGGAAAAGTTTACTGAGGAAGCTAGAAAATATCCCTTCTAGTACGATCCAAGCGACAAGGGGACAAAGAGTGTGAAATAGATGTTCAGGAAACAACTCAAATCTGTCACGTGACCCAAAAATATCTACCGCCAACTGAAAATTCAGTCGTAGTTTGAACGGTCTACCGCCGGACACCAGCGTAAGTTAAAATTTTTTCCGTTGGCTGTGTGATTTCCGCCGGTTTTTTTTCGGTCGAGTGGGAATCTAGTTTAATGCCTAAGAAAGAAAGGTGTTGCTTTAAAAAGTAACATGTGCTCTTTATTAATACCGATCTGACTCCATTAGTTGTTACCCAAGAGAGATCATTTGGATAATTTTACCAAGTCCCACCGAACACGACAATAATGATCCCAGTAAATGGGGTGAATAGGGGTTTGAAATGGGCAAATAGTGACAAGAAATGGGGTAAATAAAGACTTGAAAAGAGGTGAATAGGGGTTTTGCAATGGTGTAAATGGGGCTTGAAATGGGGTAAATATACACTTGAAATGGGCTAAATTTAGACTTGAAATGGGATAAATAAGGACTTGAAATGAGGCAAATAGGAGTTTTCAATGGCGTAAATAGGTTTAAAATGGGGTAAATATAAGGAATTGAAATGAGTTAAATAGGGGTTTTGCAATAGTGAAAATAGGACTAGAAATGGGGTAAATACAGGGTGTATCTGAAATGGACGTGGGGCATTCCATGCGATTTCGACCAGTGATGTCACCATGTGTCAATCGATTTTTTTCAAATTTAGTACACCATTAGATACCATTAAGAAACTAAGGATTCCAAGTTTTTAGCTTAAAATTTTGAGAACTTTTTGAATAATGCCAATTTTTCAAAAACCCACTATTTGTAAAAAAATTCTTTCATTTCTGGACCCTTTAACTTAAGGTGCCATAACTTCTTTTCTATTCATTCTTTCTTAACACAATTTAGCAGCCTTGCGCAGTAAAGCAAGGGCTATGCAACGGTGAAATCAGCGAGGTTTTATCACGAAGCATTGTCAAGTTATTAGAAATATAAAATGCAAATTATTTTTTCGGGGGGTTCCATTCCAGGCGGGTTTTGGTCATGTGGACAAGTGATATATTGGAATATTTTACCATCGTTAGATACCTCTTGGAGGGATCTTTAAAATGAGATCTTAAAAAAATATGGTGTTTATTAGTTTTGATTTTAAAGACCAAAATCAAATTTCTTGATTTTGATACATTTTGAGATTTTATTTTTTAACATTGGCAACAATGGCAATAAAAATATTTGAAATTGAGGTAGTTAGAAGAGCGCACGAGACACGCAAGTCGCGAAAAAAAATTACTTTCACCCCCCCCCCTCCCCACTCGGCAGTGTACTAGGGAAAAACTCGTACTAATAAAAGCGTGAGTTCGAGAGCAAGGCTAATTAAATTGCAATACGGAAGCTTGAAAATGATACTTTGCAATACGAAAGGATTTCATGCACTACAGTGCCTCATTGTCTGGTTATTCTATTTTATATTAGTAGTAGGCTTAGGCTAAATTAACTTAATTGATCGTATTTGGTATCTGACTGCGTTGTTGTAAATACATATATAACATCCTATTATGTGGTCTTTCGAATGAAAATAAAAATTTAGAGTGAAACTGCCCTTTAATTAACTTCAACACAATAGAAATAAATGGCGTTATCATTAAAAAAATTTACTTTGTTCTTATTGCGGATAGTGCTAGTTTTGGTTAGATAGGTATGTGGCGTTTAATGAGATACCATTATTTTCCATTTGAATTTTGGTGATAAATGGAAGGAAAGTACTAAACTTGCTCCTCACGATGTGAGAGCTCGCATCCACATGTGTTTTTCTTGCAAGCTTAGTTCGTGCTAGAAGAGAACCTTCGTTTGTAAGGAAGAACTCGATAATTTTGGCGTATCAGTTGCTCAATATGTTGGAGGCATTTATGATCGAAACTGGTACATCGGCTTGGTGCTACACCCTTTTTCGAAATAAAATAAGTTCCCTGTGAAAAGAGACGGTATTTTCCACGAGACCCTTAATTCAATTTTTCGACCTCAGGGCCAAATATTTCTTCTTAAAGTTCAAATGCCTTTCATTTGAAGGGGGGGCTGAAAGTAATTTTTTTCGCGACATGCGTGTCTCGTGCGCTCTTCTAACTACCTCAATTTCAAATATTTTTATTGTCATTGTTGCCAATGTTAAAAAAATAAAATCTCAAAATGTATCAAAATAAAGAAATTTGATTTTGGTCTTTAAAATTAAAACTAAGAAAAACCATATTTTTTTAATATCTCATTTTAAAGATCCCTCCAAGAGGTATCTAACGATTGTAAAATATTCCAATATATCACTTGTCCACATGACCAAAACCCGCCTGGAATGGAACCCCCCGAAAAAATAATTTGCATTTTATATTTCTAATAACTTGACAATGCTTCGTGATAAAACCTCCCTGATTTCACCGTTGCATAGCCCTTGCTTTACTGTACAAGGCTGCTAACTTGTGTTAAGAAAGAATGAATAGAAAAGAAGTTATGGCACCTTAAGTAAAAGGGTCCAGAAATGAAAGAATTGTTTTTACAAATAGTCGGTTTTTGAAAAATTGGCATTATTCAAAAAGTTCTCAAAAGTTTAAGCTAAAAACTTGGAATCCTTAGTTTCTTAATGGTATCTAATGGTGTACCAAATTTGAAAAAAATCGATTGACCCATGGTGACATCACTGGTCGAAATCGCATGGAATGCCCCACGTAGGAGCGGAAGTCATTGGGTTCCTGGGGCCAATATAAGACGAAACTGTTCTATGACATTTTGTCGTACGCCAACCCATTTGGAAATTACTTGAACCTAACATTTGCTAATTTGCATAAATCACAGCATGTTGACTTCGTCTAAAACAGTAGGAATTAAGTTCAAGATATGATGATTATTGCAAATTAGTGGTTGCCAGCTAAAAGAAAAAAAGCCTCATAGCCATACAGTTTATCGTAAATTTTTAAGGAGTAGAAAGTTGTACAGTTGGTGACTCATAAAGGAACATCAATGTAAAACAACATGTTACGATTTATTGTGTTGAAACAACTGACTGTGTTGACTGATGCTAACGGTAAACTGACAGCGATAAGTAGCGCAAACTAATAAGGAACACCGACATTTTGCTTCATTCTTCAAACAATCGAAAGGTTGCATTTAGTTTAAAGATTAGGTTAATGTTGCAACTTATCGAAATCGGTATTCGTGAATAAATGTTAGTGGGCGAATGTTGGGCAACGCCTGTTTAGGATTAAATTTTACAAATTAATTTATAAAATTTAATCCTTATAAAAAAACAACAAATAATGAAGAAACCTAAATGTTGAAAATGAAGTAAAATTTGTTATGGTTCAAAGTGACCAAAAAAGGGAACATTCGTTTCTCCAAAAAATTACAGTGAGGGAGTAATGGCGTTTTTCTTGGGGCCTCACCCGAAACTTCACCCGTAACAAATTAAAGTTCAGCTAGCTACTTGGACCAAGTCATCTTGCGACTTATTGCCACTTATCTAACGCCTTTACAATGCATAGAGGGGTGGTGGCTAGCCCCTATGCCACAGCTAACCGACAGCGCCCTATACTAACTATTACCGTAAATTAGGTACGCTATGTTCAATAGCGTACTTAGGAGTGGGCTTCATGAAACCTAGCATTCCTTCTCAAGGTCACACACTACTAACTTGTTCAAGAAAGGGTTGAAAGGCTCGTGATTGGCCTACACTGATTACGAGGTACCACCAAAAGTAATAGCAGAGAAAAAACTTTAAGAAGAAATTTTCGTTCTTAAAATCAGAAACGAACGGATGACCGCAAATAAAACTAAAGAAAATTTGAGAAAAAACCAAAAGTGGAGGGTTAACTTAAAACTAAGAAAAAATAATCGCAAATAAATTAATAAACGATTAAACCTTAGAAAATTTGCAGACCACCCTAAAACTTTAGACTTATGACGTTTACTAACTGGTAGCAATCTGCCAGCGTTGAGAACGACAGGAGACATTCGTGCAATGCGAGATGCAATGTAATGTACCCATAAGAAAATGTACATTCTTACTCCTTAGAATTATTCTATGAAAATTGCCATTAAAAACGGTAAAAAGGGTACTTCTTTTAAAGGTTCAAAGTGTTTTAAAGCATTTAAAAAATAATTTACTAATTTAATGGAAGCAAGACGTCGCCGGATATGTAGTCTTGTACACAAACCAAAATGAACGCTTTTACAACCTTTCGATTGTTTGAACAATGAAGCAAAATGTCGGAGTTCCTTATTAGTTTCCGCAAGTTATCGCTGTCAGTTTCCCGTTAGTATCGGTCAGTTTTTTCAACAAACTAATCGTAACATGTTGTTTTACAATGATGTTCGATATGAGTCACCAACTGTACAACTTTCTACTCCTTAAAAATTTACGATAAACTCTATGGCTATGAGGCTTTTTTTGTTTTAGCTGGCAACCACTAATTTTCAATAATCATCCTATCTTGAACTTAATTCCTACTGTTTTAGACGAAGTCAACATGCTGTGATTTATGCAAACTAGCAAGGGCTAGGTTCAAGTAACTTGCAAATGGGTTGGGGAACGACAAAATGTCATAGAACAGTTTCGCCTTATATTTGCCCCAGGAACCCAAATACTTCCGCTCCTACGTCCATTTCAGATACACCCTGAATAGACTTGACATGTGGTAAATATAGACTTGACATGTGGTAAATATAGACTTGAAATGGGGTAGATATGGAGTTGAAATGGGGTGAATAGGGACTTAAAATGGGATAAATATAGATTTGAAATTGGGTAAATAGGAGTTTCGCAATGGTGTAAATAAGGCTGGAAAAGGGGTAAATAGGGACTTTAAATGGGGTAAATAAGGGTTTTGCAATTGTAGTAAATAAGGCTTGAAAAGGTGTAAATAGGGGTTTTGCAATGGTGTAAATAGGGGTTTTGCAATGGTGTAAATAGGGGTTTTGCAATGGTGTAAATAGGTGTTTTGCAATAGTGTAAATAGGGGCTTTGCAATGGTGTAAATAGGGTTTTACAATGGTGTAAATAGGGTTTTGCAATGGTGTAAATAGGGGTTTTGCAATGGTGTAAATAGGGGTTTTGCAATGGTGTAAATAGGGGTTTTTGCAATGGTGTAAATAGGGATTTTGCAATGTGATTAGGGCTTGAAAAGGGGTAAATATTGGTTTGCAAAGGTGTATTTTCGTATTATTTTAACACCATTTAATGGTTTAATTGAAGGTGTTATTTTAATCCATTTATGTATAATTTGAGCAACTTTTATCGAATGATGTTTTATGAATCCGTTTTTTGCACCATTCATTTTCGCTAATGGTGTTTGTATAATATCGCCCTATTTTCATACAATTTCAACACATTGTCAAGGTGTAAAAATACTATGGAATAAATTTTACACCACTACAACACTTTTTAGGTACCTTAATTTAGAGTGCATAACTCCATTTTCACGTTATTTCACCATCTTTTATATGAGTCTTGCTCACCTTTTCGAGGATGAGGTTTCTTCAGTCGTTTCTTAGACCTTCTATTTAAGCGAAAGGTGTTTAAAAGATAACTCCATTTTCACATTATTTCAACATCTTTTTAAGGGCCTGCGAAGGTGTTATTTTATATCAATTGCGCACCTTTCCAAGGATGAGGTTTTTTCCGCCCTTATTTACACCTTCTATTTAAGCCAATGGTGTTCAAAACATAACTCTATTTTCACATTATTTGAACACCTTTTATATGGGCCTTGCGAAGGTGTTATTTTATATCGTTTGGGTATCTTTTGTGCGCCTTTTAATGAATGAGGCTTTTTCAATCCTTTTTCACACCGTTTATTTAAGCGAATGGTGTTTGAAAAATATCGCACTAATTCTATGTCATTTGAGCACCATTTAATGGGGTATTCAATGGGGTTATTTTATAAAATTAAGGTATCATTTGCACAACTTTTAAAGAATTATGCTTTATAAACTCATTTCTACGTCATTCGTTTAAGCTAATGGTGTTTTTAATATATCGAACCATTTCCGTACTATTTCTGCACCTTATCAAGGTGCACAAATAGTGCACATTGTTTTAACATCATTTTGGCACTATTTAGACACCACAATTTTTTACAGTGTAGTTTCGAAGATCTTGCTTTGATATTTCCCCATTGCCTGGGACCTTCCGTACATGCTATATCATCCCTAACATATATACTTTTATCAACTTTACAGTCTCATAGATAAAACAATAAGGCACTAACGTGTTTGCAAACTCCACCAGTTCCACAAGGGCACTGACAGTACGCATTTATCACTACCCCAGTTTTGTTATTAAGTTCTACTTGAACGATATATTCTTTTGAACTATAGGAAGAGATAGTAACACTCTGTACAAATAAAGCATTGGGACTAGACGATGGTGCATTGCATGGAAAACCCTGTCCAGCTTTATTGGATTTCACCATTCTATTCCCGTCTTCTAAGTGCTTTGTTGCTTTATGAAGATTAAAATATTCAAAAATGGTCTCGATACTAAATGTTATTGGCAGAGTCCTTAGCTGCTTAGTCCATGGTCCTTTGGGAAAGTTTTGAAGTGTTTTTACTGAATCATTTTTGGGATTAAGGGCTTTATCACACTTTTTGGAAATTTTTGATTTATTGATGGGAGAAACAGTTAGTACCTCATCTATCACAGAATTTTGGGGAATTTCCGAACCCTCTAGGCATAATTTTCTTTTTACATTGGCATTATCGCCAATATTTAGAAGATTTCCACTTGCAACTGCATTTGGACTCTTCTCTTTTAAAACAAATTTTTCTTGAGGGGCAAATTTCACACTAGGGCTTGAACAAGAATTTTCTTTTTCTAACTCGCCAGCATTAAGCATTGGCTGAAATATTGTTCTGGGTTTCAACTTCACTTGGGGTTGGGGAAGTTGGGGGGTAGATTTAAAATCCATGTTTAGCTTTAATAAAATG